>NC_090941.1:977985802-978586189 GCF_040938575.1 Ambystoma mexicanum
CCAGCAGTGCAGGGGCAGCCTCCACCAGGCCCCCACTCATGTCTCCCATCACCCCCACCGCCCAGCAGTGCAGGGGCAGCCTCCACCAGGCCCCCACTCATGTCACCCACCACCCCCACCCCCCAGCCACCAGGGGCAGCCTCCAACAGGCCCCCACCCATGTCCAACTCATGTCTCCCTGCACCCCCACCCCCCAGCCACCAGGGGCAGCCTCCACCAGCCCCCCACGCATGTCTCCCATCACCCCCACCCCCCAGCAGTGCAGGGGCAGCCTCCACCAGGCCCCCACTCATGTCTCCCTGCACCCCCACCCCCCAGCCACCAGGGGCAGCCTCCACCAGGCCTCCACTCATGTCTTCCATCACCCCCACCCCCCAGCAGTGCAGGGGCAGCCTCCACCAGGCCCCCACCCATGTCTCCCATCACCCCACCCCCCAGGAGTGCAGGGGCAGCCTCCACCAGGCCCCCACTCATGTCTCCCATCACCCCCACCCCCCAGCAGTGCAGGGGCAGCCTCCACCAGGCCCCCACTCATGTCACCCACCACCCCCACCCCCCAGCCACCAGGGGCAGCCTCCACCAGGCCCCCACCCATGTCCAACTCATGTCTCCCTGCACCCCCACCCCCCAGCCACCAGGGGCAGCCTCCACCAGGCCCCCACGCATGTCTCCCATCACCCCCACCCCCCAGCAGTGCAGTGGCAGCCTCCACCAGGCCCCCACTTATGTCCCCCTATCCCCCCCACCCCCCAGCCACCAGGGCATCCTCCACCAGGCCCCCACTCATGTCCCCTATCACCCCACCCCCGAGCAGTGCAGGGGCAGCCTCCACCAGACCCCACTCATGTCTCCCATCACCCCCACCCCCCAGCAGTGCAGGGGCAGCCTCCACCAGGCCCCCACTCATGTCTCCCATCACCCCCACCCCCCAGCAGTGCAGGGGCAGCCTCCACCAGGCCCCCACTCATGTCCCCTATCACCCCCACACCCCAGCCACCAGGGGCAGCCTCCACCAGGCCCCCACTCATGTCCCCTATCACCCCCACCCCCCAGCAGTGCAGGGGCAGCCTCCACCAGGCCCCGCCTCATGTCTCCCACCACCCCCACCCCCCAGGGGCAGCCTCCACCAGGCCCCCACTCATGTCCCCCATCACCCCCACCCCCCAGCAGTGCAGGGGCAGCCTCCACCAGGGCCCCACTCATGTCTCCCTGCACCCCCACCCCCCCAGCCACCAGGGGCAGCCTCCACCAGGCCCCCACTCATGTCTCCCATCATCCCCACCCCCCAGCAGTGCAGGGGCAGCCTCCACCAGGCCCCCACTCATGTCTCCCATCACCCCACCCCCCAGCAGTGCAGGGGCAGCCTCCACCAGGCCCCCACTCATGTCTCCCACCACCCCCACCCCCCAGGGGCAGCCTCCACCAGGCCCCCACTCATGTCCCCATCACCCCCACCCCCCAGCAGTGCAGGGGCAGCCTCCACCAGGGCCCCACTCATGTCTCCCTGCACCCCCACCTCCCAGCCACCAGCGGCAGCCTCCACCAGGCCCCCACTCATGTCTCCCATCACCCCCACCCCCCAGCAGTGCAGGGGCAGCCTCCACCAGGCCCCCACTCATGTCCCCTATCACCCCCACCCCCCAGCAGTGTAGGGGCAGCCTCCACCAGGCCCCCACTCATGTCCCCTATCCCCACCCCCCCAGCCACCAGGGGCAGCCTCCACCAGGCCCCCACTCATGTCCCCTATCACCCCACCCCCAGCAGTGCAGGGGCAGCCTCCACCAGACCCCACTCATGTCCCCATCACCCCCACCCCCCAGCAGTGCAGGGGCAGCCTCCACCAGGCCCCCACTCATGTCTCCCATCACCCCACCCCCCAGCAGTGCAGGGGCAGCCTCCACCAGGCCCCCCACTCATGTCTCCCACCACCCCCACCCCCCAGCCACCAGGGGCACCCTCCACCAGGCCCCCACTCATGTCCAACTCATGTCTCCCTGCACCCTCACCCCCCAGCCACCAGGGGCAGCCTCCACCAGGCCCCCACTCATGTCCAACTCATGTCCCCCATCACCCCCACACCCCAGCCACCAGGGGCAGCCTCCACCAGGCCCCCACTCATGTCTCCCATCACCCCAACCCCCAGCAGTGCAGGGGCAGCCTCCACCAGGCCCCTACTCATGTCTCCCTGCACCCCCACCCCCAGCCACCAGGGGCAGCCTCCACCAGGCCCCCACACATGTCCAACTCATGTCTCCCTGCACCCCCACCCCCCAGCCACCAGGGGCAGCCTCCACCAGGCCCCCACTCATGTCTCCTATCACCCCCACCCCCCAGCAGTGCAGGGGCAGCCTCCACCAGGCCTCCACTCATGTCCCCTATCACCCCCACCCCCCAGCAGTGCAGGGGCAGCCTCCACCAGGCCCCCACTCATGTCCAACTCATGTCTCCCTGCATCCCCACCCCCAGCCACCAGGGGCAGCCTCCACCAGGCCCCCACTCATGTCTCCCACCACCTCCACCCCCCAGCCACCAGGGGCAGCCTCCACCAGGCCCCACTCATGTCCCCTATCACCCCACCCCCCAGCAGTGCAGGGGCAGCCTCCACCAGGCCCCCACTCATGTCTCCCTGCACCCCCACCCCCCAGCCACCAGGGGCAACCTCCACCAGGCCCCCACTCATGTCTCCCATCACCACCGACCCCCCAGCAGTGCAGGGGGCAGCCTCCACCAGGCCCCCACTCATGTCTCCCACCACCCTCACCTCCCAGCAGTGCAGGGGCAGCCTCCACCAGGCCCCCACTCATGTCTCCCATCACCCCACCCCCCAGCAGTGCAGGGGCAGCCTCCACCAGGCCCCCACTCATGTCTCCCATCACCCCACCCCCCAGCAGTGCAGGGGCAGCCTCCACCAGGACCCCACTCATGTCTCCGTGCACCCCCACCCCCCAGCCACCAGGGGCAGCCTCCACCAGGCCCCCACTCATGTCTCCCATCACCCCCACCCCCCAGCCACCAGGGGCAGCCTCCACCAGGCCCCCACTCATATCCCCTATCACCCCACCCCCCAGCAGTGCAGGGGCAGCCTCCACCAGGCCCCCACGCATGTCCAACTCATGTCTCCCTGCACCCCCAGCCACCAGGGGCAGCCTCCACCAGGCCCCCACTCATGTCTGTCTCCCATCACCCCCACCCCCCAGCAGTGCAGGGGCAGCCTCCTCCAGGCCCCCACTTATGTCCCCTATCACCCCCACCCCCCAGCAGTGTAGGGGCAGCCTCCACCAGGCCCCCACTCATGTCCCCTATCCCCCTCACCCCCCAGCCACCAGGGGCAGCCTCCACCAGGCCCCCACTCATGTCCCCTATCACCCCACCCCCCAGCAGTGTAGAGGCAGCCTCCACCAGACCCCACTCATGTCTCCCATCACCCCCACCCCCCAGCAGTGCAGGGGCAGCCTCCACCAGGCCCCCACTCATGTCTCCCATCACCCCCACCCCCCAGCAGTGCAGGGGCAGCCTCCACCAGGCCCCCACTCATGTCCCCTATCACCCCACCCCCCAGCCACCAGGGGCTGCCTTCACCAGGCCCCCACCATGTCCCCTATCACCCCCACCCCCCCAGCAGTGCAGGAGCAGCCTCCACCAGGCCCCCACTCATGTCTCCCACCACCCCCACCCCCAGGGGCAGCCTCCACCAGGCCCCCACTCATGTCTCCCTGCACCCCACCCCCCAGCAGTGCAGGGGCAGCCTCCACCAGGCCCCCACCCATGTCTCCCATCACCCCACCCCCCAGCAGTGCAGGGGCAGCCTCCACCAGGCCCCCACTCATGTCTCCCACCACCCCCACCCCCCCAGCCACCAGGGGTAGCCTCCCCCAGGCCCCCACTCATGTTCAACTCATGTCTCCCTGCACCCCCACCCCCAGCCAACAGGGGCAGTCTCCACCAGGCCCCCACTCATGTCTCCCATCACCCCCAACCCCCAGCAGTGCAGGGGCAGCCTCCACCAGGCCCCCACTCATGTCCCCTATCACCCCCACCCCCCAGCAGTGTAGGGGCAGCCTCCACCAGGCCCCAACCATGTCCCCTATCCCCACCACCCCCCAGTCACCAGGGGCAGCCTCCACCAGGCCCCCACTCATGTCCCCTATCACCCCACCCCCCAGCAGTGCAGGGGCGGCCTCCATCAGACCCCACTCATGTCTCCCATCACCCCCACCCCCCAGCAGTGCAGGGGCAGCCTCCACCAGGCCCCCACTCATGTCTCCCATCACCCCCACCCCCCAGCAGTGCAGGGGCAGCCTCCACCAGGCCCCCACTCATGTCTCCCACCACCCCCACACCCCAGCCACCAGGGGCACCCTCCACCAGGCCCCCACTCATGGCCAACTCATGTCTCCCTGCACCCCCACCCCCAGCCACCAGGGGCAGCCTCCACCAGGCCCCACTCATGTCCAACTCATGTCTCCCTGCGCCCCCACCCCCAGCCACCAGGGGCAGCCTCCACCAGGCCCCCACTCATGTCTCCCATCACCCCCACCCCACAGCAGTGCAGGGGCAGCCTCCACCAGGCCCCCACTCATGTCCCCTATCACCCCCACCCCCCAGCAGTGTAGGGTCAGCCTCCACCAGGCCCCCACTCATGTCCCCTATCCCCACCACCCCCCAGTCACCAGGGGCAGCCTCCACCAGGCCCCCACTCATGTCCCCTATCACCCCACCCCCCAGCAGTGCAGGGGCAGCCTCCATCAGACCCCACTCATGTCTCCCATCACCCCCACCCCCCAGCAGTGCAGGGGCAGCCTCCACAAGGCCCCCACTCATGTCCAACTCATGTCTCCCTGCACCCCCACCCCCAGCCACCAGGGGCAGCCTCCACCAGGCCCCCACTCATGTCCAACTCATGTCTCCCATCACCCCCACACCCCAGCAGTGCAGGGGCACCCTCCACAAGGCCCCCACTCATGTCCAACTCATGTCTCCCTGCACCCCCACCCCCAGCCACCAGAGGCAGCCTCCACCAGGCCCCCACTCATGTCCAACTCATGTCTCCCATCACCCCCACACCCCAGCAGTGCAGGGGTAGCCTCCACCAGGCCCCCACTCATGTCTCCCACCACCCCCACACCCCAGCCACCAGGGGCACCCTCCACAAGGCCCCCACTCATGTCCAACTCATGTCTCCCTGCACCCCCACCCCCAGCCACCAGGGGCAGCCTCCACCAGGCCCACACTCATGTCCAACTCATGTCTCCCATCACCCCCACACCCCAGCAGTGCAGGGGCAGCCTCCACCAGGCCCCCACTCCTGTCTCCCACCACCCCCACACCCCAGCCACCAGGGGCACAGTCCACCAGGCCCCCACTCATGTCCAACTCATGTCTCCCTGCACCCACACCCCCAGCCACCAGGGGCAGCCTCCACCAGGCCCCACTCATGTCCAACTCATGTCTCCCTGCACCCCCACCCCCAGCCACCAGGGGCAGCCTCCACCAGGCCCCCACTCATGTCTCCCATCGCCCCCACCCCCAGCAGTGCAGGGGCAGCCTCCACCAGGCCCCCACTCATGTCCCCTATCACCCCCACCCCCTAGCAGTGTAGGGGCAGCCTCCACCAGGCCCCCACTCATGTCCCTTATCCCCACCACCCCCCAGTCACCAGGGGCAGCCTCCACCAGGCCCCCACTCATGTCCCCTATCACCCCACCCCCCAGCAGTGCAGGGGCAGCCTCCATCAGACCCCACTCATGTCTCCCATCACCCCCACCCCCCAGCAGTGCAGGGGCAGCCTCCACCAGGCCCCCACTCATGCCTCCCATCACCCCCACCCCCCAGCAGTGCAGGGGCAGCCTCCACCAGGCCCCCACTCATGTCTCCCACCACCCCCACACCCCAGCCACCACGGGCACCCTCCACCAGGCCCCCACTCATGTCCAACTCATGTCTCCCTGCACCCCCACCCCCAGCCACCAGGGGCAGCCTCCACCAGGCCCCCACTCATGTCCAACTCATGTCTCCCATCACCCCCACACCCCAGCCACCAGGGGCAGCCTCCACCAGGCCCCCACTCATGTCTCCCATCACCCCCACCCCCCAGCAGTGCAGGGGCAGCCTCCACCAGGCCCCCACTCATGTCTCCCACCACCCCCACCCCCCAGCCACCAGGGGCAGCCTCCACCAGGCCCCCACTCATGTCCAAATCATGTCTCCCTGCACCCCCACCCCCCAGCCACCAGGGGCAGCCTCCACCAGGCCCCCACTCATGTCTCCCATCACCCCCACCCCCCAGCAGTGCAGGGGCAGCCTCCACCAGGCCCCCACTCATGTCCCCTATCACCCCCACCCCCCAGCAGTGCAGGGGCAGCCTCCACCAGGCCCCCACTCATGTCCCCTATCACCCCCACCCACCAGCCACCAGGGGCAGCCTCCACCAGGCCCCCACTCATGTCCCCTATCACACCCACCCCCCAGCAGTGCAGGGGCAGCCACCACCAGGCCCCCACTCATGTCTCCCATCACCCCACCCCCCTGCAGTACAGGGGCAGCCTCCACCAGGCCCCCACTCATGTCTCCCATCACCCCCACCCCCCAGCAGTGCAGGGGCAGCCTCCACCAGGCCCGCACTCATGTCTCCCACCACCCCCACCTCCCAGCCTCCAGGGGCACCCTCCACCAGGCCCCCACTCATGTCCAACTCATGTCTCCCTGCACCCCCACCCCCCAGCCACCAGGGGCAGCCTCCACCAGGCCCCCACTCATGTCTAACTCATGTCTCCCATCACCCCCACCCCCCAGCCACCAGGGGCAGCCTCCACCAGGCCCCCACTCATGTCTCCCATCACCCCCACCCCCCAGCCACCAGGTGCAGCCTCCACCAGGCCCCCACTCATGTCCCCTATCACCCCCACCCCCCAGCAGTGCAGGGGCAGCCTCCACCAGGCCCCCACTCATGTCTCCCTGCACCCCCACCCCCCAGCCACCAGGGGCAGCCTCCACCAGGCCCCCACTCATGTCCAACTCATGTCTCCCTGCATCCCCACCCCCCAGCCACCAGGGGCAGCCTCCACCAGGCCCCCACTCATGTCTCCCACCACCTCCACCCCCCAGCCACCAGGGGCAGCCTCCACCAGGCCCCCACTCATGTCCCCTATCACCCCACCCCCCAGCAGTGCAGGGGCAGCCTCCACCAGGCCCCCACTCATGTCTCCCTGCACCCCCACCCCCCAGCCACCAGGGGCAGCCTCCACCAGGCCCCCACTCATGTCTCCCATCACCCCCACCCCCCAGCAGTGCAGGGGCAGCCTCCACCAGGCCCCCACTCATGTCTCCCATCACCGCCACCCCCCAGCAGTGCAGGGGCAGCCTCCACCAGGCCCCCACTCATGTCTCCCATCACCCCCACCCCCCAGCAGTGCAGGAGCAGCCTCCACCAGGCCCCCACTCATGTCCCCTATCACCCCCACCCCCCAGCCACCAGGGGCAGCCTCCACCAGGCCCCCACTCATGTCCCCTATCACCCCCAAACCCCAGCAGTGCTGGGGCAGCCTCCACCGGGCCCCCACTCATGTCTCCCATCACCCCCACCGCCAGCAGTGCAGGGGCAGCCTCCTCCAGGCCCCCACTCATGTCTCCCATCACCCCCACCCCCCAGCAGTGCAGGGGCAGCCTCCACCAGGCCCCCACTCATGTCTCCCACCACCCTCACCCCCCAGCAGTGCAGGGGCAGCCTCCACCAGGCCCCCACTCATGTCCTCCATCACCCCACCCCCCAGCAGTGCAGGGGCAGCCTCCACCAGGCCCCCACTCATGTCTCCCATCACCCCCACCCCCCAGCAGTGCAGGGGCAGCCTCCACCAGGCCCCCACTCATGTCTCCCACCACCCCCACCCCCCAGCCACCAGGGGCACCCTCCACCAGGCCCCTACCCATGTCCAACTCATGTCTCCCTGCACCCCCACCCCCCAGCCACCAGGGGCAGCCTCCACCAGGCCCCCACTCATGTCTCCCATCACCCCCACCCCCCAGCAGTGCAGGGGCAGCCTCCACCAGGCCCCCACTCATGTCCCCTATCACCCCCACCCCCCAGCAGTGCAGGGGCAGCCTCCACCAGGCCCCCACTCATGTCCCCTATCACCCCCACCCACCAGCCACCAGGGGCAGCCTCCACCAGGCCCCCAATCATGTCCCCTATCACCCCCACCCCCCAGCAGTGCAGGGGCAGCCTCCACCAGGCCCCCACTCATGTCTCCCATCACCCCACCCCCCTGCAGTGCAGGGGCAGCCTCCACCAGGCCCCCACTCATGTCTCCCATCACCCCCACCCCCCAGCAGTGCAGGGGCAGCCTCCACCAGGCCCGCACTCATGTCTCCCACCACCCCCACCCCCCAGCCTCCAGGGGCACCCGCCACCAGGCCCCCACTCAGGTCCAACTCATGTCTCCCTGCACCCCCACCCCCCAGCCACCAGGGGCAGCCTCCACCAGGCCCCCACTCATGTCTAACTCATGTCTCCCATCACCCCCACCCCCCAGCCACCAGGGGCAGCCTCCACCAGGCCCCGACTCATGTCTCCCATCACCCCCACCCCCCAGCCACCAGGTGCAGCCTCCACCAGGCCCCCACTCATGTCCCCTATCACCCCTACCCCCCAGCCACCAGGGGCAGCCTCCACCAAGCCCCCACACATGTCTCCCTTCACCCCAACCCCCCCAGCCACCAGGGGCAGCCTCCACCAGGCCCCCACTCATGTCTCCCACCACCTCCACCCCCCAGCCACCAGGGGCAGCCTCCAGCAGGCCCCCACTCATGTCCCCTATCACCCCACCCCCCAGCAGTGCAGGGGCAGCCTCCACCAGGCCCCCACTCATGTCTCCCTGCACCCCCACCCCCCAGCCACCAGGGGCAGCCTTCACCAGGCCCCCACTCATGTCTACCATCACCCCCACCCCCCAGCAGTGCAGGGGCAGCCTCCACCAGGCCCCCACTCATGTCTCCCATCACCGCCACCCCCCAGCAGTGCAGGGGCAGCCTCCACCAGGCCCCCACTCATGTCTCCCATCACCCCCACCCCCCAGCAGTGCAGGAGCAGCCTCCACCAGGCCCCCACTCATGTCCCCTATCACCCCCACCCCCCAGCCACCAGGGGCAGCCTCCACCAGGCCCCCACTCATGTCCCCTATCACCCCCACACCCCAGCAGTGCTGGGGCAGCCTCCACCGGGCCCCCACTCATGTCTCCCATCACCCCCACCCCCAGCAGTGCAGGGGCAGCCTCCACCAATCCCCCACTCATGTCTCCCATCACCCCCACCCCCCAGCAGTGCAGGGGCAGCCTCCACCAGGCCCCCACTCATGTCTCCCACCACCCTCACCCCCCAGCAGTGCAGGGGCAGCCTCCACCAGGCCCCCACTCATGTCCTCCATCACCCCACCCCCCCAGCAGTGCAGGGGCAGCCTCCACCAGGCCCCCACTCATGTCTCCCACCACCCCCACCCCCCAGCCACCAGGGGCACCCTCCACCAGGCCCCTACCCATGTCCAACTCATGTCTCCCTGCACCCCCACCCCCCAGCCACCAGTGGCAGCCTCCACCAGGCTCCCACTAATGTCCAACTCATGTCTCCCATCACCCCCAACCCCCAGCCACCAGGGGCATCCTCCACCAGGCCCCCACTCATGTCTCCCATCACCCCCACCCCCCAGCCACCAGGGGCAGCCTCCACCAGGCCCCCATTCATGTTCCCTATCACCCCCCAGCCACCAGGGGAAGCCTCCACCAGGCCCCCACTCATGTCCCCTATCACCCCCACCCCCCAGCCACCAGGGGCAGCCTCCACCAGGCCCCCACTCATGTCCCCTATCACCCCACCCCCCAGCAGTGCAGGGGCAGCCTCCACCAGGCCCCCACTCTTGTCCCCCAGCCAACATGTCACCACAATCTAGATCCCTGGCCCTTATGGTCAGCCTCCAAATGCCAAACACCCACCCGAGTATTGCATCCACCCACTTAGAAATGGCAAAAACATGATAGAACCACAATTGCAAGTTTGCAAATGAACACATGTCCCTCACATACACCCAATGGGTGTCAGTGAATGTCAAAACCCATATCATGATATGCATGAAACCAATGAGATGATACTACACATTGAAGTTTGAAGAAAAAATATGTATTAAACGCAACATAAATTGAACCAAAAATAAAGAAACAATAATTGAAATTTTTAAAAAATAAACCCGCAGGTACGTGAAATAATGCAAAACCACAAATCATAATGCAAACGAAAGGTGTCCAAAGTCACAGTTCACAAAAGTTAATCCAATGGAAAATTAAAATCGAAAACCATTGCTCCATGGGGAAATCATAAAAAAAAAATGAAAATCCAAAAGTCAACTATATACAGATAAACAATCCAGGGTCCATGATCCCAACTGAAGAAATGAAACCTATCTAATAACACTACCTAAAAAAATAAACTATGTACAAAAATGTGGCCCATTGTCCAAAAGGTCCAAAAAAAATGCTAAACCAAGGGAAACCTAACACTAACTACAGAACTATTTACAAGGGCAGCGGGCTAGTCTGACGGCTCACTTCGGGATGTTCCGGGCCAGGGCATCATCGAACTCCTGCTCAATGTCCCGGAGGCGCTCCTCCTCCATGGCCCCGAGGGTCCGCAGGGCCGTCCACATGTTCCCCTCAAACTCCCTGCGGATTGCCTCGAGGCTCTCGGCACGCCTCAGGGCCCTCCGCATGGAGTTCTCCACCCTGAGCATCATGAGCCGTGCCTCTTCCGCCCGCTGCCGCTCCGCATCTATGGCGTGGCCCAACCGCTGCCACACGGAAGACACTTCCCGGTCTGGGTCCTCCTGCCCTCCGGCCGATGCCTGCCCCTCCGATGTCGAAGGCCCCGAGCCATCATGGCTCCCACCACGTTGCTTCTGCTGCACCTCTGCCCGTGCACTGCCTCCTGCTGCCTGCACAACCTCCGCTGGCTGAGGTGCAGTTGTTGATGTGGCCACCCCTGCTGGACGTCCGACTCCCGACTATGGCAGGGACGCCTCCTCCACCAGCCTGGCCGCACCGTCAGAGGCAGCTCCACAGGGCACCCAGGTGACTGATGGGTGGGAAGATGGCACGGAGGACGACTGGCGTATAGGGGGTTCAGTTGAGGAGGGGGTCTGAGCAAGCCACATCAAACGGAGGAATCCTGCCTGGGTGACCTGTCCCAGTAGGCCGACGCGGTCAACGAGCCATTCGAGATGACGTGCAGTCTCCTCATGAAAAGACTGCAGGTCACCTCGCATGGCCCGTTGACGCAACGCCACACCAGTCAGGACAGGCTCAACCCGGACCCGGATAGCCACGTCCGCAGGCAGAGGAATGGCAGTTGTCGTGAGCTCATCCCCTGCCTGAAAACGGGTCTGGACGTAGTCATCCCTGCTGGTGCAAGATGATGCAGTGACAGGATCAGGGACAGGATTGCACACAGGCACCTCCGCGGCGACCTGTGCTGCCTCCTGTCCCTGGTCCTGCACTGCACCACTAGCACCAGTGGAATCCCCACCTCCAGACCCCGTCTCTGTTGCTTGCACGGCCTCCTCCTCAACCAAACCCCCCACCAACCTGGATGACTCCGTGCCATCTTCCCCCGTTGGGCCCTGTGGGGTCCCAGCTGCCCCTTCTGCTGCCGAGGAGTCCAACTGCAACCTCCGCCTCTTGGACCTCCCCCCGGCAGCTGCGGCCTGGAACGTGGCACCGGACTCCTCACTCCTCGACGAGATCACAACCTGGGAGGGGAGCCGGGCCTTGCGTCTCCGGCTGGCGGTGCGATCCCCGCCGCTGTGCTCCACAGCACCTTCTCCGCCCTCTTCATCAGTTGACGCTGCAGACAGGGAGAAATGAAACACAGGCATCAGGGCACTGTACAATGGACACATACACACATGACAGTTGCACATGAGTGGCATTGGCAAACCTCAGACATGGCATCACAATCGGCAACACACATGTCATTTCAACTTGCACACATGAGCCATACCACAGCCACATCGCAACTGCCAGCACCATCCATACACATACAACAGCATGAGCAGGCAAAGGTGAGCCAGACATCACATGCAACACAGGGAGTGCACTACACATGCACGCACACCACCACACTTGCATGCATGTGTACACCTCAGCCAACTGTCGCAGTGTTCCGATGGGCATCCATGTCACATTTGCCAATCAGGCTTCCACATCCCGCTGTCACATGCATCCATGTTGCATCGCTGTTGCACCCTTGTCAAATACACACACATGCACATGTACACAGTGCTGATACATGCTGCTGAAAACAACATACATGCGTGACATCACGACCATGCCCACTCACATACACATTCATCCAAACATGTGTGCCCACGCAACTGCATTTGGCATGCAAGCCTACACACACAAGCACCATCCATGTCTCACACATGACAGCCCTCGCATGTGTTAGCCGCACGGCCCTGTACACCCCACCCATACTCGGCCCCATACAAACATATGTGCAACCGGCACACTACTGGCACATCACCACACGCACAGCTTACAATCATGATGCATGTACACTTACCGCTCGACTCCAGGCGGGTCTGCCTCTCAAGGACCTGGACGTGGAGCGCTGGGGATATGCGTTTCAGGACCCTCATCTGATCTTCCGGCAAGTGGCCCCGGCGCCCCTTAGCATCCGCTGCCTTCAAGAGGCGCCGGGCCTTGTTCAGGGTCCTGGACCTGAAGTCCTCCCAGCGCTTCTTGACATGTTGGAAGTCGCGGACTGCCACCCCCTCCGCGTTGATGGCAGTCACAATGTCCGTCCAGATCCGAGTCCGTCCTTCCTTGTCGGCGCGCACACTTCCTTAGAGGGCATCATACTGCCCCTGGACTTGCTCCACCAGGACACCAACTTCCCTGGCACGGAAGCTGGTGCCCCTCTGCCTCTCTGGCCGGGGGTTGTCAGTGGTGCCAGATGTTGCAGTGCCCGACATGACAACCCCAGAGGCAGGAGTGGGTGGGCAACTCTGTCCTGGGGCTGGGCTGTGGAGCGATGGAATCCCAGTCGGGAGTCTTCGGTTCCAGCAGGGGTGGTCACAGCAACAGCACCCCTGGCTGATGTGCAGGCAGCAAATGGCAGGGCACGTGGGCAGCAGGAAGTCAGGCAGCAGCAGATGGCAGGTGGGAGCGTGCTCGGGGATCTGGGGGGCAGTAATTCGGCCTTGTGGGCAGGAGCGTGGTCTTCCGTGTGCTTACGCGTGGCCAGCTTGATACGGAGTGATTTTGCACGTGAAAATCCTGCGCGTCTGCGTGTAAATCGAGGAAAGGCCCTTAGCGCGTATGCACGTCAGCACGCATATGCGATTTCATTGGACCAAAGGCCCTTAGCGCGTAAGCGCGTCGGTGACGTGACGCGCGCGGGTGTTTCCCTCATTACACGTGATGACAGAGCACACGTGGATTTACACCAATCACCTGTGAAACTTCCTGCGCACCCCAGAAATACACGTACCCAGGCCAATCGTGTGTACGCTCACTTCCCTCCAATTACACGCGATGACACTCGGACGTGCAGTTTTACCACGTGTGCTCGCATATGCAATTTCATTGGCCCAAAGGCCAACATGCGCAGCTGTGATGTCACGCGCGTGGCCGTAGAGAATGGCGCGTGTAAAAAAAAAGAGATACACGTCCGAGTGTCAAAGCGCGTAATTGGTGGAAATGGCCTCATCGCGTATGCGCGTCTGTGACGTGTGTATAAAAGGTACGTGTAGAACGCCATTTCCTTGTACGTGCTTTTCCTGGAGAGCGAGTGGGTGAAATCTGTACTTCTTGTCGGTTCACACGCGATTTACTTCACGGCATTTCCAGTTCGTACTCCCTGTTACCTTTTACAGCTTTTACTCTTTTCCTCTTTTTCCTGGGCCTGTTTTCTCAAACAGTGTTCCCTTCTACTGTTGTCCTGTCTCCTCAGATAGCGTACAATTCTTCTTTTGGCGGGGGTGTTGCCAACGCGCACACGTGCATATTTTTCACGCTTTTGTTCCTGGCAGACGGTGAGTCGCGCACGTATTCAACATCTGTGCTTGCCCCGTGTGTCGCGTACCCCTTCAGAGGTCATTCTAGGCTGCGTGTGACACGCATACGTTCATTCTTGTGTTTCTGGGTGCCACAGCGTAGTGCAGGTTTATTTTTCCACGCACGTGGTCTAGGAGGGGTTACGTGCACCTTACTTCCCTTTTTTGGGGTGCCTGTGCGTTGCGTGACCCGTCATCTTTCCCCAGGGGTGACATACAGCCTTGCTAGAGCACTAGGGTATGATTACCATCTGGTACCCAACCCCTTTGACCCCCAATTGCCCAGGACAATAGTTCACATTGACTCCCATACGCACAATAACATCCGTGCCATGGCTGGGAGGCGAACAAGCCGTAAGGGTGGCAAAGGTGGCCGAGCCCCAAGTGGTGGCCGTGGTGGATCCGGTAGGGGATGTGGCCATGACTTGCAGGGTGCCCCTAGCCCCCCATGTGTGGAGGAGCAGTCAGGGACACCCATGCCCCCCCCGGTTGAGGTTAACGTGGCTGACACCATCCATGCTCAGCCCTTGTTGGACCAGCCCACTGTGGAACCAGACCTGGCACAGGGTGACTCCATGGCTGACTTCCAGGTAAGCAGGTCTAGGCCACGTGCGCCGGTGAACGTTGGTGTCATCAGGCCACGTGGATCAGGGGTAGCTTGGTCATCTGCTGCCCCGCGTAGGCAGGCTGGGGAGGCTGCAGGGGCAGCTGCGGCTCCATCCACCCCACCTCTCACACATTCAGCCAGGACAGTGTCGGTCCAAGTCCATCATGCTGACATTCCCCCTGACACCATCACACTTGAGCTAATGCCTGCACCAACTCCCATGCTGAGTGTGCAATCCCATACTCCTAGTACTGAGTCCACCGGGGCTCCTGCCCCTAGTGTCCAGAGCGGCGTAGGACACTCAGGATCCCCACCACCTTACAAACGGAAGAGGAAGAGTGCTCGTCCAGTAGAGGCTGATGCCCTAGACACGGCTACACAGTCCGGCCCGTCAAGGAAGCCCAGCTTCAATGAGGCCGAACTGAATGCACTTGTAGAGTATGTGTCCGCACATGACCGCGAAATGGTGATTGTTGCAGGATCCAAGACCACACCTGCACAACGTCAGGCACACTGGCAGACCATTGCGGACATCATAAGTGCCCTTGGAATCGTGAGGCGCACAGCTACTGAATGCTACAAGCGCTGGAATGACCTGAAGCGCAGGGCAAAGAATAAGCAGGCCTCAAGTCATGCCGTAACTCTAGTGACTGGAGGTGGGTCTCCAGCAGACGACATAGAACTCACTCCACATGAGCAGGTTGCTGGGAACTACGTCCCGGAGGAACAGATCCAAGGCGTGGGAGAACTGGCAGATTACGAGGCATTGTCCAGTGAGTGCACATGCATGTGTGTGTCATCCATGTGCATGGTGTGTGTGGGAGGGCTTCTGTTTGGGTGCCAGGTGAGGGTGTGTGTGCCTGAGTGGTTTGGGTCACCCATGTGCCTCTTCCTATACATTCTGCGCACCAGCATTTGGGTATAGCAGCATCCCTTCTGCCAACATTAGACATCCAGCCCAACACCACGCCAGTTGCCCTTGGAGTGTCATCTTGCCACAACATTGTTGCTTATTTACCTCTGTTTATTCAGGCAGATTGTTTGCATACCGCCACTTTTACTCGGGATTTCTCAGTCCTATTGTCACATGTCTGACATGGCTATGGTACAGTGGACTGGCTTAGTTTCCTGGACATGATTTGTTTAGACATGTCCCTGTGCTATAGGACCATTTTGGACTGGCAGCTGCAGGTTAAACATTTGAACCATTTCAATGAAAAAATCAATTACATTAGCAAACTGGACTGAATGAACAATTGGTGACCTCCTCTCCCTCTTCACTTCATGGCTAGGGTACATGCCATCTGTGTGATGGCATGTGTACTTCACCTGCCAATCACTGGCCAAAGTGTGATGCCACTGCTAGGCAGCATGCAGCAAATGTGTTCATCTTCCATCTTGGTGTCATCAATGTGTGCCATCTGCCTCCCCTTCACACGCAGTGACGGTGCATGCATGGGAGGGTTTTAGTCATGTGGGACATGTGTCAATCAAGTACTGTTTCTGTAGCCTCTCAGCCCTAATTGTGTGCCATAGTGCTAATGCCTGTTTCCATTTGTTTTCTTTTATGTCTTTGCAGGGGATGACGCACTTGATACTGCTGGGGTTGTGGAGATGGTGCAGACCCAGGAGGGGTCTGAGGGCCGACCGACCACCAGTGAGGGACGTGGTGTGGTGGTGAGTGAGAACCCACAACTGCTGCAGGTCGTGCTCTCAAGGGGTGTCTCTGGCTGCACCTCCCCCGAGCTGTATTCAGGTGTCAATTCGGATGATGAGACCTATGTGCCGTCGCAGGTGAGTGTTCCTGGGAGGGATTCTGTTCTGTCCGACCCATCTGCACCAGGGTTAGAACCCTCAATGGGGATGTCAGTGTTGGCAGGTACGCCTTTGGTGGTTACGGATGCAGGGTCACACTCTGCGACATCTGATCCTGTTCCTGGGCCAGCAGATCAGAGGGGGAATGCAGTCCTGCAGCCTCAGGCAGTGCCGGCACAGCAAGGCGCAGTTCGCCTTGCCCCAGACAGGTGTGGTGCCTGCCGACGTGGTGGCCGTCATCCACCTGGCAATACCGCATGGGAGCAATCCATATACGGTATGGCAACCCAACAGGCAGCATCATCAGAGATGATGGCTCAGGCCATGGATAGGGTGGCCACTTCCATTGTCCCCCCCCGAAAGGCTGATGGAGCGACTACAGCAGGCAACCGACTCATCTGCCAGTCACACAGGGAGGACATGTTGGCGTCCGACAGGGACAGGCGGGCGGCACTGGCGACTCTGCAGGAAGCCATTTCCATAGAGTCCCAGGGCCACAGGGAAGCCCTGAGGGTGGAACTCCTTCACCTCAGGACGACTCTTGTTGAGCTTGAGGCTTCAACAAACAGAAGGACAGAACAGCAGCTGGAGCGTCTCACACGTACGCTCTCAGCTGAGATACAGGCAACTAGGGTGGAGGTCCGGGCATCCCGTGAGTTGTTGCATGGGGACCTCCGCACACTTATCCTCCAGAACGAGACCTACCACACCCGCATGCTTGCAGCCATGGAGGAACAGACTAGGGCTCTGCGTGGGCTGCCTCCCATAGTGCCACCACCTCCTGATGCAGCTGCAGAGGGTGAGGAGAGCGACAGCAGTGATACTCCCACAATAGGGTAGCCGTGTAGGCCATGAGCCCATGGAGGTGTTTTTTTTCCGCAAGATCCACACAGGTGGGTTTTGCTGTGCACCCTGTCCTCGGACCTCCTGGTTGGCCTCCCCCACCCCCCGGGCCCATTAATGGGCATTTTTTTTTATTTTTTTTATTTTTGGACAGTGTGTTGCCTTGTGTGGCTCCCGTGGGCATACGCTGCATTGTGGCTGGGCACATGCAGGCTTGTCATGAATTTGGTTCAGATGCTTGGGTTTTTGTGACACACACCCCTCCTGCTTCCCGTTTCCATGGGCTTGCAAAGGGTGTGCCCAAGTGGCATTGACGTACATGGTGACATTGGACTCCCATTCGATGTGTGGGCAGTCTGTAGTCAATACAGTGTATACATTCATAGTGCATATTGTTGTTGTATTGTACACTGCATGGTGTATTGATATGTGCCTCTGCATCCATCTCATCCTCCTAATTTGCAGGTCCATTCCTCATGTCTTCACAATGCGGTCCACCTTGGAACTGGAGTCCATGTTGTAAGCAGTGCACCTACACTCTTGCGTGGCGCTAACACTGTATACTTGGAAGTGTTCGGAGGGCTGGCATCATCAGGTAGTGAGGCTAGCACATTTTAAGTCTGTAATGTCATGTTTAAGGTAGGTTGGAGGTTGTGTAGGTGATTGGTATTCTTGGTAAGTATTTGGTAATGTGTGTTGTAGGTCCTGCATTACTGTGAGCATTTCATGTGTGGACATGTTTCCATTAGGGACACTGTAGCTGGTGACACTTGGGGCATGTTGTGGAGATTAATTTGTTTCCTCTCACATTGCATGACATGCCATGGTGTGTTGTGTGGCTGTGCCGGGGAGGGGTTGGGTGACATGGCATTGTTTTCATGTAGTATTTTGCGAGTGGGTATTCATTTCTGCAGCATGGACGTGTCTTTTGATGACACTGCATTGGTGGTGTTTGTGTAGGTAGGGATGCACACATTGTGACACTTCCACATGAACAATCTCAGGCTGCTATGTTCTGACAGTTGACTGTCCCTTTGTTCGTCTTAATTGTCAGGTCGAGTCATCATTGCTTATAGTGAGACCCACTACCGAAAATGGTAGATTATATGAGTAACCGGGACGAAGATAGAGCTGCTCTATTTGCGCCTAGGGGAAGTACATCCAACCCCTTTAGAAGTAGTACAACCACAAGAGAAACTCTCAAACAGAAATTTGTTAAATTGGAAAGATTATCGAAAAAGGAAATTAATAAATATTGGGAACACGCATCTTTAGCGAATTACTTAGAAAACGATTCCCCGGGGTTTGAGAGTTCTGATTTTCCCCAACTTTAACAATGACGAGGATGCAGATCTGGCAGAGAACTGGGAAAAGAATTTAAACCAAAGTTCTAAAGTAATGTTACAACTATTAATAACGCATGCCACCAGAGAACATAAGAGAGTTATAGAACAAATCAGCAAAATCAAAGAAGAAATCAAGATTATGCCAAATGCAGAAACTACCAAAGAAAAAAACTATGAGAAAATGAATGAAATTTTACGAGAATATCAAGATGAAATAAATTTAAGAAAATTTAGAAAGTTTTTTAGAGACGATAAAGATTATAGACAGGAACGGGTGTACACCTTCCAAGTGAAATATGATAATATAACACCACGATCAAGACCAAGCTCCTCGAATACTACACCTGCCAGCTCTGATCCTGATTCAGAGGAAGAATCCAGAGTGAATGACACTAGTTCGAAAGAAAGCACAGAATACATACATAAAGGGGGCAAAGTTTTTTAGAACAGATACGCAGACACAAGAAGGGGAACATCAGATTTACAAATTCAAAACAAGCCAGATTTACAACACCATTAATCAAACCAATATTAATACCAGATGCCACACAAGGGGCAGGAGAGGGGGCAAGCGGAAGCGGGAGTGGAAGCTCCGACGACGATCGGGGACGTCCTGGAATTTTTACCAGGTCCAGCAGCAGGAAACAATAGGGGATTTAGAGAAATGTGATATAGTGATCAATTTGTCAGATAGAATACTTTCTGCGGTCGAAACTGCTGTGTTGAATAAAATATTTTCGTTTGCACCAAGCGTCAGGACAGATTTTGTGGACTTTCAGATAGATATCTTTAAATTTTTAAGAAAACTGAAATTAAAGAAATTCTTTGCAACGCAGGTACAAACATTTAAGCCTAAGACCATCTTGAATCCACTCAGCACATATACCATTTCAGATATTGGTAATATCACTTCTTTGACTAGTTTGGCACAAGAGACATCTGGCAAATTCTGAATCGATTTGTAGAGCACTAGGTGTAAATAAAAGACTTTTGGACCTAAAAAAATTAAAACCCAAATCTAAATTTACACCATGTTTGGGAACAGATAATGTAATTGAAACCTTTCACAAGGCTATTATAAAGGAAATACATAAGTACATGGATAACACATTCTCCAATAGGAAGAGGTGCAGATCAAATCTGAGCAAAGAGGAAATGGAAGCCCTTGGGACGTTAATGAATGATAAAGACATAACCATCAAAGAAGCGGACAAGGGGGGCAACATTGTGGTAATGAATACTAAGGATTATATTAGTATAGCTATGACCCATCTAGATACACCACAGTGTTACACCCCTCTTAAATCTAATCCAACGAAGACAATTGTAATTGAACACGCAGAACTTATTAAGTTATGGTACGATAGAGGTTTCTTAACAGACGACGAGAGAGTTTTCCTGACCAATACGGAACCCACCATGCCGACCTTGTATTTTCTTCCGAAGGTACACAAGACTTATAGAATTTTACCAGCAGTTAGACCGATTATGAATGGCATCGGGTGGGTCACAGAGGGCATGTCCCAATACTTAGATGAAGCATTGAAACCCCACATTCTCAAAATGAAATCTTATATTAGAGACAGTATGCATGTTTTGCAATTCTTCAAAACTTTGAAATGGGAGTCAGATTACCTCTTGGCCACTTTAGACGTCTCAGCACTTTACACTAGCATAGATCATGACTTAGCAGTTCATACATTAGACTACATTTTCAGGGATGCATCTGCTTCCTATATGCAACATATTCATATGCTTAAGACCGTCCTTAAATTCACTCTAGACAATAATGTATTCATTTTCAATGACAAATACTATGCACAAGCTAAAGGGGTAACCATGGGTGCTAAATTTGCACCATCTTTGGCCAACTTATTTATGGCACAATATGAAGAAACACACATTTATGATCACGAAATGTTTAAAACAAATCTAATTACATGGAGGAGATACATGGATGATGTTCTAATTGTATGGAAAGGGTCGCTTCAATCATTTGAAAGCTTTGTGACACATGCTAATAACAACAGATTTGGGATACGTTTTACTGGTTCAGCAAGCTCGCAGAGTGTGAATTTCCTTGATTTACATATCTTTGTGAAGAATGGGCAGATAGAAACCAAAACATATAGGAAACCAACAGAGGTCAATTCTGTACTCTATGCACAAAGTAGTCACCAGAGATCTACGATAGACAATATTCCAGCTGGAGAATTTTATCGCGCAAGAAGAAACTGTAGTTTAGATGAGGACTATTTCAGGGAGACCGATCTACTTAGGGGCAGATTCATAGAGAGAGGGTACAATCAGAGATGTATAAAGAAAGCGGCAGATAAGTACAAAGAGTGTAGCCAAGTGGAACTCTTATCCAATCATGTTAAAGAAAGAACTGGGAAAGACCATATTTCTATAATAACTAAGTTTTCACAGGATTCCTCTTTACTCTGGTTTCCAAATATTGGCACATTTTAAGATTAGACAAGGATCTGTCTCCTTTCCTGACTGAGAAACCGAAGTTTACATTTACAAGGGCTAATACTATCAAACAAAAATTGAGCCCATCTTTCCTGAATATTAAGGAAGATAATATTAAAGAAACTTGGTTAAAAGGGAAAAAGGGATTTTTTAAATGTGGAAATTGTAATCAGTGTAAATATGCCTACGCTAATTGTGATTCTTTTACTGATGCAAATGGAATGAAAATTGGGATTAAGGAGTTTATCAATTGCAAAACATGCTATGTAATATATGCGATTATTAATTACATAATTAATAATCGCATATATTATTATGGTGATAAGTCACCATTGGCCATACATTGGCAGCAATATCATCAGTTTGATAATCAAGAAGATTTAAGATTTATTGGACTCATGCAAATCAAGCTGGGGAAACGAGGTGGCAATTTTAGGCTTAAACTCAGACAACAAGAATGTAAATTAATCTGTTATCTAAGAAGTACCATAGTGGGACTTAATCAGGACCATGAGATGCATATATTCTTATGAAATATTTGTAAATAATACTAATTGGCAAAGCTTCAAACAATTACAATTTGTGATTCCATTCCAGCCCTACCCACAATGGAGTAACACACAGTAACCCTCTGTCTAACACCATCTATAAACCCAGTATAATGTTGAAATACGTGATAATGATACATGGGAATGCAACAACACAACCCTGTTCAGAGATTATTAATCTAGCAATGATTATATATTAGGTTATATCACATGTAAGAACACGACACTGGCATATATTAGCAAATCAAAAAGTCGATTTCGGAATTCCCGAGTTATAAACAGTGTTCTATTAATTCATAGTGCTATGTTTACATTGCATGCGCGCGTGGCGTCGCTGCGTTCGCGCCCGGGTGACGTCATTGCGTTATATGCGCGTGACGTCATCGCGAACACGGGCGCGGGACGTCATCGCGATGCGGTTTTCATTGTCCTTGGTGTTTATAAAGTAAGCATAGCCTTGAGTGACTCCCCTTGGAGCTCTCATTAAAGAATTGGATCTGGGATTGAGCCCGTGACGAGGTGAGTTCAAATCTTTTTTGACTCTTTATGGGACAAAGTTAGTCTATCGAGGTTCAATTTACTAACAGGAAAATGAGGAATACAGAAAGACATGGGATAATGGGAACTGACATAATAAGATTCAAAGAAAGATGGGGACTTTTGGTTAAGGAGAAATTCAATTTTTATTATCTTGAATGGTTACAATTTAAATATGACTTCACTAAGACAAAATCATTATTTTATAGTTGGTCCGCGAACTTTGGAGCACTAAAAATAACTTACCGATATAATACTCGAACAGCATCATCCGCCCAGGTTAGTGAATTTTCTAATAATCTTTTTTCAATTATACAAGGACCAATTTATGGAACTGTGGATACTGCTCATAATAACATGTAATATATCAGAGTTTTTTCTACATAGGCTTGAAAGGAATTGTCAAATGAAATTGTCGGGTACTGGCAACCGTAATCAAAAAGATATAGGGAGAACTTTTAGGGTAAGCATAAATCCCATAAAACCTTTAAATTTTGTGTTTAGTGCACCAACATGCTATTTGAATATATTTCTAGTCTCTAATTAGGCACTCACAAAGTGGGATTGCTGGAATAGGTCACATGGAGTGTGGGACACCATTTGACAAATAATAATGAACTATATATGAGGCTTACATAATGTTGTTTATTTGATCCTAAATTTAACACTAATTTGAGGTTTCTATTTTGTTTTTCTTGGAAATTGGAATTTATTTATTTGAATATGACGTGACTTTCCCATCATCATGCCCTGGAATGTGACACTGTATGGTATGAATTATAATTTTATTTATTACCAATCTTTGTTTTTTATAAAAAAACATACACAAATGTATAAAGTGATGAATATGTAACTTGGTACAGCCTTGAAAACGACCTGAGGTCGAAACACGTGTCGGCTGAATGTTTACTTGAAGAATAAAATTCACTCATTTGGAGATATATTATGCCAGCGGTTTATTGAATTGACTTGGAAGTAATCTATGGATTAAAAGGATGGACTTGTAGAAATAATAATTTCTGAAACTAAAGTTAAAAAACATATGGTTAGAGCGCAAGATATACGCCCGAACCTTGTATTCTAATTTTCACTTTTACAAGCTTTGTGGGAAGCTTGAGGGTAGGATATAACCTGCAGCCAACCTATTCATTTCAAGTTTTTTGAGTGGGAACGAGCGCACACAGTTTATAGCGATCCCACACAATTTTTGATAATCATTGCTTATCAGATGGTATGTGCCAGGGCTGTGTGCACTCCACTAGGGTGTGATTTCTATGTGAAGTAATTAGCCACCAGCTGCGTAGGGCTGCCTCACCCCGTGCCCTCTCCCCTCCCATGCGCAGCGGGCGTGCATGTGGTTGGGGATGTGGGGGCACCACCATGTCCACAGCCAGGCCCCGGCGTGTTACAACATTGTGCAGGACACATGCTGCCACAATGATCCTGCACACTACTGGGGGCGCATATAACAGCTACCCGCCAGAACGGTCAAGGGAGCGAAAGCGTGACTTGAACACTCCGAATGTGCGCTCCACTATGCCCCGGGTTGCAATATGGGCTGTGTTGTATCTTACCTCTGGAGGCGTGATGGGGTTCCGAATTGGCGTCATCATGTGGGTGCTCAGAGGGTAGGCACTGTCCCCTCGTGAGGAGGTGATGGGTATCATTAGTGGGGTAGTGACATAACTCTGCATCTGACATGCATGCATGTGAAGTGGCATTCATACTCACCAAGCAGCCATGTATCGCCATGCTGCCCAGCTTCTAGGTCCCGGCTTAGGGTAGACATTCGGTAAATGAAGCTGTTGTGGGTGGACCCTGGATAGTTGGCATATACTGAGGTGATGATTCCCTTGGCATTACATACTACCTGCATGTTGATGGAATGCCAGTGCTTGCGGTTCCTATAGATGTGCTCAGATGCCCTGGGGGGACGTAGTGCCACATGGGTGCAGTCAATGGCACCTAGCACTTTTGGGAATTGTGCCACACCGTAGAAATCGAGGGTGGCAGCCTGCCTTTCTGCAAGTGTCCTGGGCAGGTATATGTGCCTACGGACTGATGGGCGTGCAGTGATGATGTTCAAGACCTGGTGTAGGCAGCGTGACTGCGTGGCCTGTGACACCCCACCCACTATGGCACTTGTCCGCTGAAATGATCCTGTGGCCAAGAAGTGCAGTACATTGAGGACCTTCTCCAGGGGGCTGAGTGCTTGGGAGCACAGTGTGGGTGATGTGAGGTCATCCTCCCACTCACTGACCAGGTCCAGTATTATGTGTGGTGGAAACCTGTACCTCCCATACACCTGGTCATCAGGCATCCCCAAAAGGCTGGTTCTGGGAGTGAAAATTCTGGCCCTCACTATCCTCCTCCCCCTCCTTTGGTAACCCACGGCCACTGCTGCTAGGAACGGTATATTCATCCTGGCGTCTGAGCTTGTTTGTTGTTTGCGCGCACTTTTATGCTGCGCGGGTCGACGTACGCCTGCTTCATGCTGGCGTCCGTGTTTCAAGATTGGACCATTTATTTTTCGGCGCGTCGTAGGCGAACGTGTGAATCTTCCCGCCCACCCCAGGAATACACGTAGCACGCTCTCCCAGGCCCAGCCGCGAGTAAATATTCCCGCCCACCCCTGGAATACACGTACCCCACCCTCACAGGCCGAGTCGCGTGTGCAAGTTCACGCGCACCCCGAAATACACGTACCAAGGCCAATCGCGTGTGGAACTTCCCGCGCACCCCGAAGTGCACGTACCCAGGCCAATCGTGTGTGGAACTTCCCGCGCACCCCGTAGTACACATACCCAGGCCAATCGCGTGTGGAACATCCCGCGCACCCCGAAGTACACGTACCCAGGCCAACCGCGTGTTGAACTTCCCACGCACCCCGTAGTACACGTACCCAGGCCAATCGCGTGTTGAACTTCCCACGCACCCCGTAGTACACGTACCCAGGCCAATCACGTGTGGAACTTCCAGCGCACCCTGTAGTACACGTACCCAGGCCAATCGCGTGTGGAACTTCCCACGCACCCCGAAGTACACGTACCCAGGCCAATCGCGTGTGGAACTTCCCGCGCACCCCGTAGTACAAGTGCCGAGGCCAATCGCGTGTGGAACTTCCCGCGCACCCCGAAGTACACGTACCCAGGCCAATCGCGTTTGGAACTTCCCGTCACCCTGTAGTACACGTACCCAGGCCAATCACGTGTGGAACTTCCCGCGCACCCCGTAGTACATGTACCCAGGCCAATCACGTGTGGAACTTCCCGCGCACCCCGAAGTACATGTACCCTGGCAAATCGCACGGCTGGGGAGTGGGGGTGATAGGGGACATCAGTGGGGGCCTGGTGGAGGCTGCCCATGCACTGCTGGGGGGTGGGGGGGGTGGGAGACATGAGTAGGGGCCTGGTGGAGGCTGCCCCTGCACTGCCGGGGGGTGGGGGTAATGGGAGACATGAGTGGGGGCCTGGTGGAGGCTGCCCCTGCACTGCTGGGGGTGGGGGTGATGGGAGACATGAGTGGGGGCCTGGTGGAGGCTGCCCCTGCACTGCTGGGGGTGGGGGTGATGGGAGACATGAGTGGGGGCCTGGTGGAGGCTGCCACTGGTGGCTGGGGAGTGGGGGTGCAGGGAGACATGAGTGGGGGCCTGGTGGAGGCTGCCCCTGCACTGCTGGGGGGTGGGGGTGATAGGGGACATGAGTGGGGGCATGGTGGAGGCTGCTCCCGGTGGCTGGGGGGTGGGGGTGATGGGAGACATGAGTGGGGGGCCTGGTGGAGGCTGCCCCTGCACTGCTGGGGGGTGAGGGTGATGGGAGACATGAGTGGGGGCCTGGTGGAGGCTGCCCCTGGTGGCTGGGGGGTGGGGGTGGTGGGAGACATGAGTGGGGGCCTGGTGGAGGGTGCCCCTGGTGGCTGGGGGGTGGGGGTGCAGGGGGACATGTGTGGGGGCCTGGTAGAGGGTGCCCCTGCACTGCTGGGGGTGGGGGCGGTGGTAGACATGAGTGGGGGCCTGGTGGAGGCTGCCCCTGGTGGCTGGGGGTGGGGGTGGTGGGAGACATGAGTGGGGGCCTGGTGGAGGGTGCCCCTGGTGGCTGGGGAGTAGGAGTGCAGGGGGACATGTGTGGGGGCCTGGTGGAGGGTGCCCCTGCACTGCTGGGGGGTGGGGGTGGTGGTAGACATGTGTGGGGGCCTGGTGGAGGCTGCCCCTGGTGGCTGGGGGTGGGGGTGGTGGGAGACATGAGTGGGGGCCTGGTGGAGGCTGCCCCTGCACTGCTGGGGGTGGGGGTGATGGGAGACATGAGTGGGGGCCTGGTGGAGGCTGCCCCTGGTGGCTGGGGGGTGGGGGTGGTGGGAGACATGAGTGGGGGCCTGGTGGAGGCTGCCCCTGCACTGCTGGGCGGTGGGGTGATGGGAGACATGAGTGGGGGCCTGGTGGAGGCTGCCCCTGGTGGCTGGGGGGTGGGGGTGGTGGGAGACATGAGTGGGGGCCTGGTGGAGGGTGCCCCTGGTGGCTGGGGGGTGGGGGTGCAGGGGGACATGTTTGGGGGCCTGGTGGAGGGTGCCCCTGCACTGCTGGGGGGTGGGGGTGGTGGTAGACATGTGTGGGGGCCTGGTGGAGGCTGCCCCTGGTGGCTGGGGGATGGGGGTGATGGGAGACATGAGTGGGGGCCTGGTGGAGGCTGCCCCTGGTGGCTGGGGGGTGGGGGTGCAGGGAGACATGAGTTGGACAAGAGTGGGGGCTGGTGGAGGCTGCCCCTGCACTGCTGGGGGGTGGGGGTGGTGGGAGGCATGAGTGGGGGCCTGGTGGAGGCTGTCCCTGCACTGCTGGGGGGTGGGGGTGGTGGTAGACATGTGTGGGGGCCTGGTGGAGGCTGCCCCTGGTGGCTGGGGGGTGGGGGTGATGGGAGACATGAGTGGGAGCCTGGTGGAGGCTGCCCCTGGTGACTGGGGGGTGGGGGTGATGGGAGACATGAGTGGGGGCCTGGTGGAGGCTGCCCCTGGTGGCCGGGGGATGGGGGTGGTGGGAGACATGAGTGGGGGCCTGGTGGAGGCTGCCCCTGGTGGCTGGGGGGTGGGGGTGATGGGAGACATGAGTGGGGGCCTGGTGGAGGCTGCCCCTGGTGGCTGGGGGGTGGGGGTGGTGGGAGACATGAGTGGGGGCCTGGTGGAGGCTGCCCCCGGTGGCTGGGGGGTGAGGGTGATGGGAGACATGAGTGGGGGCCTGGTGGAGGGTGCCCCTGGTGGCTGGGGGGTGGGGGTGGTGGGAGACATGAGTGGGGGCCTGGTGGAGGCTGCCCCTGCACTGCTGGGGGTTGGGGGTGGTGGGAGACATGAGTGGGGGCCTGGTGGAGGCTGCCCCTGGTGGCTGGGGGGTGGGGGCCTGGTGGAGGCTGTGTCATGATCTCTGCTTCCAAAAGGTCAGGGTTTTCCCAACTCCCTTGGAAGCAGATCCATAACCCAGGTTCCGAGTGCCAACCAGTCCCAATTGGGACCTTTTGGACCCAGTCCTGGCGCCAGTGGCACCAGGCTCATAAATATGCCCAGTCCCAGCGCTGGAAGCGCCGGGCTCATAATGCTTGGGTGGACTTACCTGCAGCAGACCATGCTGCTTACTTGCCTGCCAGTTGAGCCTCTGATCCTCTTCTGTTTGGAACTACTTTTCCTGTTGGGTGGGGCAGGAGCCACTCCCTAGATTCAGAACACTGGAACTCTTCTGGAAAGCAGGAACTCTTTTCTTACCTAGGCGTGGCTGTGGAAGGAGACACCTAAGCACTACAGGAGGCTATTTAAACCACACCCGATGGATGAATCTTGCTTTGCGTTATTCTGCATCCTCTGCAGCAGAACGCTCATCGTGTCTTCTGCATCTGATCCTGGGCCTAAGGAAAAAGGCTTACCATCCTGAATCCAGTCTTCAGCAACACCTATAAAGACAAGAAAGAACAGGTTAGCATTACGGTCTTCAGTGACAGCTCTTCACTTACCTGGTCCATCGGCTGTCACCAACGCCTCGCGCTGCATTCCGGCATCTGAAAGACAAAGGCTTACCTACTCTTCGTGCGCTCCGGAGGTCTTCACACTGCATTCCGGCATCTGAAAGACAAAAGCTTACCAACTCTTCGCACGCTCCGGAGGCCTTCGGCGCTGCATCCCGCATCTGAAAGACAAAACAAGGTGCGTTTAAAGACATTGGGGAACTTTAATACTCACGTG
The DNA here is from genome assembly GCF_040938575.1 of Ambystoma mexicanum. Classification (NCBI taxonomy): domain Eukaryota; kingdom Metazoa; phylum Chordata; class Amphibia; order Caudata; family Ambystomatidae; genus Ambystoma; species Ambystoma mexicanum. Next base: position 978,014,286 of record NC_090941.1, read on the forward strand.
CCATTACTCCTTTCCACATCTAACCCAGTGGGTATTCCGGCACCCTGCAGCCGCTCCGAACTTGTACCTGCAAAATAAAAAGACAGTTAGAGCGCATCGTGAAGCAGGCAACAAGCGCTTACTTACGTGCTTCCAGGTGCTTCTATTCATCACACGGGCTCCATCTTCAACTCACTTCAGCCCATCATCCGCCATCGCCGGAACCCTGCAAAACAAGAAACATCATTACTAAAGACTTTAAAGACATTAGAATTACTCGAAACTTACCGTTCGTGCAGTAAACGACGGACAGCAGTCCTCTGAAGTCAAGAGGCCTGCTCCCCTTATCCAGTGAAGAAACTGGTTACAGCACCCTGCCCCGAGGCAGATGGAGAGCACGGCGTTCACTTACCTAAGGTGAGAGCGTTAACCTTTGGGGTTCTACAGGAGAAGAGAAAGGGAAGAAGAGAGAGACATTCAATAACCCAGTTCCTTAATCCCATATTTTCTATCTGCAGACATCTTACCCTTCGAGTCAGACATACAGTGCACAGAGGTCCAGCCCAAAGAGCCAGCCGTGTGTTACACATCACCTTTGAAGATACGGTATACGCCCAGTCAAGACCAGCGCCTCTACGGGAATCAGGTGATCGTTACAGAACGCAAAGCCTACCACAAAACTCCCGTCGAGGCGCTATGGAAACCTCGGATACCGACCAGCTAGCCCAGTTACTTGGGGAACTAAGGGCAGAAGTGCATGCAGCCCGTCAGGAAACGAACGCTCTAAGAAGGGAACTGATTATTTCCAAGGAGCGAACAGATGATTTCGCTAGACAATTGCTACAGTCACAAGCCGGACAGACCCCGTTACCCGCATCTGGGGGAAATCTTCCTTCTACATCCTCTATGAATCCAGTGCAGATCAACCTACCTGGGAATGTACCTCTGGCTCCGCCCGAACGATTTTCTGGTGACCCAAAGAGGTTTGCAGTATTTATCAATCAGTGCCGGTTGCATTTCTTATGCCGGCCATCAGCCTTTCCAACTGATCAAGCTAAAGTAGCTTTCGTGCTTTCGTACCTTAGTGGCAATGCAGCAGACTGGTCGATCCCTCTAGTAAATCAAGATGATCCGGTCCTCCATGATTTTCAAGCTTTTCAGCTCAGTATGGAAAAACTGTTCGCAAGACATTCACAGGGGCAGGCCTTGGACAATGATCTTCTTTCGTTGCGACAAGGTAATCAAGACCTTTTGGCTTATATTGCGTCTTTCAACAGACTGATAGTGGAAACTCAATGGCCTGAGGACAAAAGGATTACACTGTTTTATAGAGGTCTACGTGGAGAGCTCAAAGATGTGTTAGCCCAAGTAGTGAATCCCCCACAAGATTGTTCGGACTATATAGACTTAGTCGTTCAAATAGATCACAGACTGCAGAACAGGAAGGCCGATCGTTCCAAGTTTGATGCTCGAGTATTTTCCAAACCGCCAACTCCTTCCAAAGGAGTAGACTCCGGGGAACCCATGCAAATAGGGGGTCTGAAAGGTCCTCTAACACAAAAGGAGCGGGAAAGGAGAAAACAGTTGCAATTATGCCTCTATTGCGGAAACTCAGGGCACTTTCTTTGAGACTGTCCGGTGAAACCTGCCAAGAAGGCAGTAGGAGCTGCGGTTAACAAAGTTACAAACTCTGAGCAGGGAAACAACCTCGCCCGACAAGAATAGAGGTCCTCTTGCCGAGCGTGAAAACCAGTTCCGTGACCTCGCATTTCGTGATACCTATGGTCCTCATTAGCCCTGATAATCCGGATCGATTACATGCAATTGAAGCTTACGTCGACAGCGGTGCCATCGGCAATTATGTGGATCATGAAATGGTTTTGAGGATGAATCTAACTCTTTGTCCCAAGGCTGTAAAGGACGTCATTACTACGGTGGATGGTACGGAGATAGCCTCCGGGCCAGTAACGCATACCACTCAAGAGGTGACGCTAGTAAGTCAAGATGGACACCATGAGAAGATCGTGTTCGATGTGATCAAGGCCCCTCAGTTTCAGATTATTCTAGGAATACCTTGGTTAGAGAAACACAATCCTCTGATCGATTGGCGAGCAAGAACGGTCCAGTTTCCAGAATGTGTCTCTACTTGTCACCCTCCTCCTGGTGTTGCACTGGCAGCAATTTCTTCAGAGACTCCCCAGTTACCTCCCGAATACCTAGAATACCAAGATGTTTTCCGGAAGGATCAGGCTAACTCTCTACCTCCTCATAGGTCTTATGACTGCCAGATAGACCTGATACCTGGATCTACTCCTCCTTGTAGTAGAATTTATGCCCTCACCGAGCCTGAGAACCTTCACCTTCGACAATACCTGGATCAATACCTGGCAAATGGGTTTATTCGTCCTTCCAAGTCCCCTGCTTCTTCAGCTTTGTTCTTCGTTCCAAAAAAGGAAGGAGACCTTAGAACTTGTATAGATTATCACTCCCTGAACCAGATCACCGTTAAGAATAGATATCCGTTACCTTTGATCCCTGAACTCCTGGACCAAGTCAGAAAAGCATGCATATATACAAAGCTGGATCTTAGAGGAGCTTACCACTTGGTACGAGTAAAAGAGGGCGATGAATGGAAGACGGCCTTCCGCACCAAGTATGGGCTATTTGAATATCAGGTCATGCCCTTCGGACTTTGCAATGCCCCGGCCGCCTTTCAATATTTTATGAACGATGTCCTCAGAGAGCTCATAGATGTGTGTGTTGTTGTTTACATTGACGACATCCTCGTTTATTCTTCATCGGAATCTGAACATCGGAAACACGTGAAAATGGTCCTCGAAAGATTGCGTCAACACAAACTTTTCGCTAAGTTGGAAAAATGTGTTTTCAACGTGACTGAAGTTGAATTCTTGGGATTCATATTATCACCTGGCGGAGTGCGTATGGATTCAAAGAAGGTCGATGCAGTTCTCAAATGGCCATCACCATCCTCCGTAAAAGGTGTGCAAAGCATGTTAGGCTTCGCTAACTTTTACCGCAGGTTTATCCCCGAATTCTCTCGAATAGTCCAGCCCATCACTGCCTTGTTAAAGAAAAACAAACGTTTTGAATGGTCTACCGAGGCGGAACAAGCTTTCCAGTATTTGAAGACTAAATTTATCTCTGCACCAATCTTAAAACACCCTCGCCCCGAACTCCCCTACATCGTGGAAACTGATGCTTCAAGCCTTGCCATGGGGGCAGTTCTATCACAAAAGGACCCGGTAACCAATCAGTTGCATCCCGTGGCATTTTGGTCCCGCAAATTCTCGCCTCCTGAAATCAATTACACGATTACTGACAAGGAACTTCTGGCTATCAAGTCTGCCTTTAAGGCTTGGCGGCATTACCTGCTGGGGGCCCGACACACCGTTACTATGATTACGGATCACCGAAACCTGCAATATTTGAAAACCGCAAAAGCCCAATCCTCTAGACAACTCCGTTGGGCATTATTCTTTGCCGAGTTTGACTTCATAATTACCTATCGACCTGGTACAAAGAACGGTAAAGCTGATGCCCTTTCTCGGATGGGAGTGGAAGAACACTTGATCAACCCTAAACCTGTACCAATCATTCCCGAACAAAGAATTCTGGGTGTAATCGCCACAGAATCCATAGAGGAAGTTAAGGATAAAGCCAGGCAACTTGTAACTCCAGCAGACATACAGAATTGGCATCTGCAGGGAAAGGACTTTGCAGTAAAGGACAACTTATTGTATTTCCAAGAACGATTATACCTACCCAGCACAGATTTACAGAAAAAAGTAATCTCTTGTTATCACGATTCTTTAATGGAAGGACATCCCGGTATGGCCAAGACCTCAGAAAAGATCAAGCGCTACTTCTGGTGGCCGTCTTGGAAAAAAGATATCAGAGACTTTATAATGTCCTGTGGAGTATGCGCCCAAAACAAGAGTCAAAAGGAAAGACCAGCAGGCCTCTTACGCCCTATTGACATCCCACCTCGCCCTTGGCATACGCTTTCTATGGACTTCATCACCGATCTACCTCCATGCTCCGGATACAATACGATTCTAGTAATCGTGGACTTATTCTCCAAGATGGCGCATTTCATTCCGCTCAAAGGCTTGCCAACAGCAGCAACTCTGGCCCGAGAATTTCTCGAAAACATCGTCCGACTGCACGGTTTTCCTTCGGTTCTAATTTCGGATCGGGGTAGTCAATTTATTTCTCATTTTTGGCGAAGTTGCTGTCGGTCGGCTCAAATTGATGTGAGACTATCGACCAGTCACCACCCTCAGACCGACGGACAAACCGAGAGGACCAATCAAACTCTGGAACAGTATTTACGCTGCATGCTGCAACAAACTGAAAAAACTTGGAAAGACATCCTTTGGATAGCCGAATATGCCTACAATAACTCTGTCCATTCGGGAACTGGGAAAACCCCGTTTTTTCTTTTGTACGGCAGTCACCCTCGAACCTCGGAGTTGGATCCCCTCCAAGATCTTGAAACACCAGCAGTACACTACCTTCATTCTACAATCACCCAAGCCTTTAAGGAAGCTGTTTCTCACCTTCAAAGGGCTAAAGAACAATACAAGAAAGGAGCAGATCAACATCGGAAGGAAGCCCCTCAATATCAAGTAGGGGATCAAGTCTGGTTATCCACCAAATATCTACCTCTAAAAGGGCCACGCACATTCAACCCAAGATACCTTGGTCCCTATTCCATCACTACCATAGTAAACCCAGTAGCGGTCAAGTTGGACTTGCCCCCGCACATGAAGATACATCCGGTCTTCCACGTCTCTCTATTAAAACCCGTGCAACCTCAAACCCGACTAACTAAATCTCCAAAACCTATCCTAGTTGATGGAGAACTCGAGTTTGAAGTCAAAAGCATTGTGGACTCCAAGATCTCCAAATCTAAACTATTTTACCTAATTGACTGGAAAGGCTACCGCCCCCAAGAGAGATCCTGGGAACCTGCTGAATATGTCCACGCTCCTCGCCTAATCAAAAGATTTCACCGAACATTTCCTGACAAGCCAAAACCCCCGGAGAAGCCCGGTTTGGGAGGGGCCTTGAGGGGGGGTACTGTCATGATCTCTGCTTCCAAAAGGTCAGGGTTTTCCCAACTCCCTTGGAAGCAGATCCATAACCCAGGTTCCGAGTGCCAACCAGTCCCAATTGGGACCTTTTGGACCCAGTCCTGGCGCCAGTGGCACCAGGCTCATAAATATGCCCAGTCCCAGCGCTGGAAGCGCCGGGCTCATAATGCTTGGGTGGACTTACCTGCAGCAGACCATGCTGCTTACTTGCCTGCCAGTTGAGCCTCTGATCCTCTTCTGTTTGGAACTACTTTTCCTGTTGGGTGGGGCAGGAGCCACTCCCTAGATTCAGAACACTGGAACTCTTCTGGAAAGCAGGAACTCTTTTCTTACCTAGGCGTGGCTGTGGAAGGAGACACCTAAGCACTACAGGAGGCTATTTAAACCACACCCGATGGATGAATCTTGCTTTGCGTTATTCTGCATCCTCTGCAGCAGAACGCTCATCGTGTCTTCTGCTCTGATCCTGGGCCTAAGGAAAAAGGCTTACCATCCTGAATCCAGTCTTCAGCAACACCTATAAAGACAAGAAAGAACAGGTTAGCATTACGGTCTTCAGTGACAGCTCTTCACTTACCTGGTCCATCAGCTGTCACCAACACCTCGCGCTGCATTCCGGCATCTGAAAGACAAAGGCTTACCTACTCTTCGTGCGCTCCGGAGGTCTTCACACTGCATTCCGGCATCTGAAAGACAAAAGCTTACCAACTCTTCGCACGCTCCTGAGGCCTTCGGCGCTGCATCCCGCATCTGAAAGACAAAACAAGGTGCGTTTAAAGACATTGGGGAACTTTAATACTCACGTGCCATTACTCCTTTCCACATCTAACCCAGTGGGTATTCCGGCACCCTGCAGCCGCTCCGAACTTGTGCCTGCAAAATAAAAAGACAGTTAGAGCGCATCGTGAAGCAGGCAACAAGCGCTTACTTACGTGCTTCCAGGCGCTTCTATTCATCACACAGGCTCCATCTTCAACTCACTTCAGCCCGTCATCCGCCATCGCCGGAACCCTGCAAAACAAGAAACATCATTACTAAAGACTTTAAAGACATTAGAATTACTCGAAACTTACCGTTCGTGCAGTAAACGACGGACAGCAGTCCTCTGAAGTCAAGAGGCCTGCTCCCCTTATCCAGTGAAGAAACTGGTTACAGCACCCTGCCCCGAGGCAGATGGAGAGCACGGCGTTCACTTACCTAAGGTGAGAGCGTTAACCTTTGGGGTTCTACAGGAGAAGAGAAAGGGAAGAAGAGAGAGACATTCAGTAACCCAGTTCCTTAATCCCATATTTTCTATCTGCAGACATCTTACCCTTCGAGTCAGACATACAGTGCACAGAGGTCCAGCCCAAAGAGCCAGTCGTGTGTTACACATCACCTTTGACGATACGGTATACGCCCAGTCAAGACCGGCGCCTCTACGGGAATCAGGTGAGCGTTACAGGCTGCCCCTGGTGGCTGGAGGGTGGGGGTGGTGGGAGACATGAGTGGGGGCCTGGTGGAGGCTGCCTCTGCACTGCTGGCGGGTGGGGGTGGTGGGAGACATGAGTGGGGGCCTGGTGGAGGCTGCCCCTGGTGGCTGGTGGGTGGGGGTGGTGGGAGACATGAGTGGGGGGGAGGTTCCCCCTGCACTCCTGGGGGGTGGGGGTGCAGGGGGACATGAGTGGGGGCGTGGTGGAGGGTGCCCCTGCACTGCTGGGGGGTGGGGGTGGTGGGAGACATGAGTGGGGACCTGGTGGAGGCTGCCCCTGCACTGCTGGGGGGTGGGGGGGGTGGTAGACATGGGTGGGGGATTGGTGGAGGATGCCCCTGGTGGCTGGGGGTTGGGGGTGCAGGGAGACATGAGTGGGGGCCTGGTGGAGGCTGCCCCTGGTGGCTGGGGTGGTGTGAGACATGAGTGGGGGCCTGGTGGAGGCTGCCCCTGGTGGCTGGGGGGTGGGGGTGCAGGGAGACATGAGTTGGACAAGAGTGGGGGCTGGTGGAGGCTGCCCCTGCACTGCTGGGGGGTGGGGGTGGTGGGAGGCATGAGTGGGGGCCTGGTGGAGGCTGCCCCTGCACTGCTGGGGGGTGGGGGTGGTGGTAGACATGTGTGGGGGCCTGGTGGAGGCTGCCCCTGGTGGCGGGGGGTGGGGGTGATGGGAGACATGAGTGGGGGCCTGGTGGAGGCTGCCCCTGGTGACTGGGGGGTGGGGGTGATGGGAGACATGAGTGGGGGCCTGGTGGAGGCTGCCCCTGGTGGCCGGGGGTGGGGGTGGTGGGAGACATGAGTGGGGGCCTGGTGGAGGCTGCCCCTGGTGGCTGGGGGGTGGGGGTGATGGGAGACATGAGTGGGGGCCTGGTGGAGGCTGCCCCTGGTGGCTGGGGGGTGGGGGTGGTGGGAGACATGAGTGGGGGCCTGGTGGAGGCTGCCCCCGGTGGCTGGGGGGTGGGGGTGATGGGAGACATGAGTGGGGGCCTGGTGGAGGGTGCCCCTGGTGGCTGGGGGGTGGGGGTGGTGGGAGACATGAGTGGGGGCCTGGTGGAGGCTGCCCCTGCACTGCTGGGGGTTGGGGGTGGTGGGAGACATGAGTGTGGGCCTGGTGGAGGCTGCCCCTGGTGGCTGGGGGGGGTGGGGGTGGTGGGAGACAAGAGTGGGGGCCTGGTGGAGGCTGTGTCATGATCTCTGCTTCCAAAAGGTCAGGGTTTTCCCAACTCCCTTGGAAGCAGATCCATAACCCAGGTTCCGAATGCCAACCAGTCCCAATTGGGACCTTTTGGACCCAGTCCTGGCGCCAGTGGCACCAGGCTCATAAATATGCCCAGTCCCAGCGCTGGAAGCGCCGGGCTCATAATGCTTGGGTGGACTTACCTGCAGCAGACCATGCTGCTTACTTGCCTGCCAGTTGAGCCTCTGATCCTCTTCTGTTTGGAACTACTTTTCCTGTTGGGTGGGGCAGGAGCCACTCCCTAGATTCAGAACACTGGAACTCTTCTGGAAAGCAGGAACTCTTTTCTTACCTAGGCGTGGCTGTGGAAGGAGACACCTAAGCACTACAGGAGGCTATTTAAACCACACCCGATGGATGAATCTTGCTTTGCGTTATTCTGCATCCTCTGCAGCAGAACGCTCATCGTGTCTTCTGCATCTGATCCTGGGCCTAAGGAAAAAGGCTTACCATCCTGAATCCAGTCTTCAGCAACACCTATAAAGACAAGAAAGAACAGGTTAGCATTACGGTCTTCAGTGACAGCTCTTCACTTACCTGGTCCATCGGCTGTCACCAACGCCTCGCGCTGCATTCCGGCATCTGAAAGACAAAGGCTTACCTACTCTTCGTGCGCTCCGGAGGTCTTCACACTGCATTCCGGCATCTGAAAGACAAAAGCTTACCAACTCTTCGCACGCTCCGGAGGCCTTCGGCGCTGCATCCCGCATCTGAAAGACAAAACAAGGTGCGTTTAAAGACATTGGGGAACTTTAATACTCACGTGCCATTACTCCTTTCCACATCTAACCCAGTGGGTATTCCGGCACCCTGCAGCCGCTCCGAACTTGTACCTGCAAAATAAAAAGACAGTTAGAGCGCATCGTGAAGCAGGCAACAAGCGCTTACTTACGTGCTTCCAGGCGCTTCTATTCATCACACGGGCTCCATCTTCAACTCACTTCAGCCCGTCATCCGCCATCGCCGGAACCCTGCAAAACAAGAAACATCATTACTAAAGACTTTAAAGACATTAGAACTACTCGAAACTTACCGTTCGTGCAGTAAACGACGGACAGCAGTCCTCTGAAGTCAAGAGGCCTGCTCCCCTTATCCAGTGAAGAAACTGGTTACAGCACCCTGCCCCGAGGCAGATGGAGAGCACGGCGTTCACTTACCTAAGGTGAGAGCATTAACCTTTGGGGTTCTACAGGAGAAGAGAAAGGGAAGAAGAGAGAGACATTCAATAACCCAGTTCCTTAATCCCATATTTTCTATCTGCAGACATCTTACCCTTCGAGTCAGACATACAGTGCACAGAGGTCCAGCCCAAAGAGCCAGCCGTGTGTTACACATCACCTTTGAAGATACGGTATACGCCCAGTCAAGACCGGCGCCTCTACGGGAATCAGGTGAGCGTTACAGGCTGCCCCTGGTGGCTGGAGGGTGGGGGTCGTGGGAGACATGAGTGGGGGCCTGGTGGAGGCTGCCCCTGCACTGCTGGCGGGTGGGGGTGGTGGGAGACATGGGTGAGGGCCTGGTGGAGGCTGCCCCTGGTGGCTGGGGGGTGGGGGTGGTGGGAGACATGAGTGGGGGCCTGGTGGAGGCTCCCCCTGCACTCCTGGGGGGTGGGGGTGCAGGGGGACATGAGTGGGGGCGTGGTGGAGGGTGCCCCTGCACTGCTGGGGGGTGGGGTGGTGGGAGACATGAGTGGGGACCTGGTGGAGGCTGCCCCTGCACTGCTGGGGGGTGGGAGGGTGGTAGACATGGGTGGGGGATTGGTGGAGGCTGCCCCTGGTGGCTGGGGGGTGGGGGTGCAGGGAGACATGAGTTGGACATGTTTGGGGGCCTGGTGGAGGGTGCCCCTGCACTGCTGGGGGGTAGGGGTGATGGGAGACATGTGTTGGTGATCAGTAGTGCAAGGTGACATGTGGGTTGGCTGGTGGGCATGGCCATGGTGGATGGGTTGCCTGTGGGACATGAGCAGGGGTGCAGGGTAGTCCCCTGTGGTGTGGGCCGCCTGCAGGGGCCATGGAGGGTGTAGAGGGAACACCTGGGAGGACCCACATGGCCAAATCACGTGTAGCATTCCCCGGCACCACCGAAATACACGTACCCTGCTGAAATCGCATGTGAATCTTCCCGCGCACCTCGGAATACACGTACCCAGGCCAATCGCGTGTGGAACTTCCCGCGCACCCCGAAATACACGTACCCAGGCCAATCGCGTGTGGATCTTCCCGCGCACCCCGAAGTACACATACCCAGGCCAATCGCGTGTGGAACTTCCCACGCACCCCGTAGTACACGTACCCAGGCTAATCGCGTGTGGAACTTCCCGCGCACCCCGAAGTACACGTACCCAGGACAATCGCGTGTGGAACTTCCCGTGCACCCAGGAACACACGCACACGCTATTTTTCACACAGCGGGTGTCCGTGTTTGTCGGTACCCCTTTGCACCTCATTTGTCCTAGAGGGCCACTGTATGGCCCATTCATCATGGCTGTATATGGGTGCTTTTTGTTGGCGCACATTTTGGCGCACATATTTTTCAGTCGCAGGGGCGCTACCGCCTGCTTTCTTGTGGCGTACTTGTTTGGCCCTGTGCGCCTCATTGACCGTGCACTGGTTTGCCCTATTCGATTCCATGAATACGGGTTGTAGGCGAGCGTGTGGGCGTTCCGCACACTTGCCTCCTGTACTTCCCCCGTGACGCCCATATTTTCACACGTTGTTCCCCATTCCGAGTGTTACGCCCCGTGTTCCGCCTACTTTTGTGATGTGCACCGCGCTATGTGCGATTTCGCAGTGGCCATGGCGCACGCTGTTGGGTGACCTGCTTGGAGACATGGGGTCTGAGTAGGCCATGTGAGCGATGGCCCCTGGGCGTGGGATACCTTTTGAAGTGTACATGCTGTTTGGCACCTTGGCCGTTTGTGCCCGGGACTGCCCCCCATGCCAGCGCTCATCCCCGGGTGCGAACCGCCTTTGATAGAGGTGGGGTGGGATGGATGGACCTGGGGCATGCAGATAAGGCACAGGAAGACTGCTGAATGGAGACACACTTATGTGGATTGCAGGGGGGTGGCCTGCCTCAGGGGAGGCCTGCCTGGAGACACAGGGTCTGAGGAGGCCATATGAGCGATGGCCCCTGGGCGTGGGATACCTTTTGAAGTGTACATGCTGTTTGGCACCTTGGCCGTTTGCGCCCGTGACAGCCCCCCATGCCAGCGCTTATCCCCGGGTGCGAACCGCCTTTGATAGAGGGGGGTGGGATGGATGGGCCGGTGGGCGTGCAGGCAAGTGTGTGGGAGTGAGGGGCCATCAGGCCCCTCTCATCCTTTACTTCTCAGTAGAAACTCGGACCAAGTGCCTCCAGTAGTGGGTTCGCCCCTTGCCCTTATGTGATGTTAACTTTGGTTGACATTCGCGTAGATGGGACCACTGAGCAGGACACGGGGCATCCATTTTTGTACCCCCTTTCCACTCCATCTTGGTGACCAAGCCTCACTGCGCAGAGCACATGGCCCCCACCCTCGTTCGCACTCTGACTGGAAAACTCCAGAGGTATTTGCAACAGCTAATAAATGTAACACATCACTCTTCCTCTGAGATCACTGTCCTGCATGTGAACCAGCCTGAACTAAGCACATAGCTTGTTTATCTCCACAAACGTGTCCTTGCCCACGCACCCTCACCAGTGGAAACTTACTCCCATTCTGACCCTGGTTCCCTGCAAGGTATTCTCTTCATGTGCCAGACCACTGCCATGCCATGATGCCCACCTAGCAGATCCCCAACTAACATTAGACCCCTAGTGCAGTATATTGTTGCCTATCAATAACAAATGCCACATACCGGAGATTCTTGTGAGCACAGACCCACACTTCAAACAGTGTATTATAGTGGTCAAGACCCTTAACCTAAGGCCTGTATAATCCAATGTTAATAGTGCATGCATTATTGAGAATATATTATGTTAGCTTGGATAGTGACCACCCTGCTTCACAGCGACCTGACCTTCACCCATTCAGAGCACAGATGTCTGACGTCCATCCTTGAATGGAGACACACTTGATTCATTTAAAAAATTGAAACAACCGTTGTTAAAATATATGTGGTGTTTTATTTTGTACCTTATTTTGATGACACAAAAATACAAGACTTTACACATTGTACAGGTCAGGTTGCAGCACAGCGAGAGAAAATCCCCTGTACTGATCGCTGTACTTGGGAAAGTTTCTCTTATGGCACGAACGGCACAGGTGGGTATTACTCTTAGAACACGGTGTCCACGCCTCCCGTGAAGCCACCATGTAAAGGAACGATAGGCCACCAGCAGGGCTTTAAGTGGGCCGTGGCCTGCCGGGCCCGGGCCCCGGCAGTCTCCAAAAAGTGGGACTGAGCCGGGGCCCTGCCGGGGCCCCCGTCACACCACACGCAACATTGGCGGGATGCATTATCCCGTCGCGGCAGCAGCCGCGATGGGATATGCGCCTGCAATGAAGTCAGGCGATCAGACAGAAGTGGCAGCCAGCCACAGCAATGCTGTGCCTGGCTGCCACTTCTGTAAATCATAGTAACTGCCTCTGGTGACCTCTCGCGCGAGGGGTCACCAGAGGCAGTTACTGTCCCTTTGTTTCCCCAGGTCGCCGAGGCGTCTTTAACCCTCGGCGAACCTGGGGATTCCTTGATATTTTTCGTGGTTTATGAAAGATGGCTTGAAAAGTACACAATTCAAGCCATCTTTTATAAAGCTTTGCCGACGGACAATTTTGTCCGTAGTGAAAGCTTTATAAAAGATGGCTTGAATTGTGTACTTTCAAAGCCATCTTTTATAAAAACCGAAATGTTTTTTTTAAAAAATGGCCTGAAAAGTAGGCAAACCGTAAGGTATGCACACACACATATATATGCATGTTATATATCTGTGTGCGTACCTTACTATGGTTTGTGTACTTTGCAAGCCATCTTTTCTAAACATAGAAATACATATTTCTATGTTTAGAAAAGATGGCTTGCAAAGTACACAAACCATAGTAAGGTACGCACACAGATATATAACATGCATATATATGTGTGTGTGCATACCTTACGATTTGCGTACGTTTTAGGCCACGCCCCCCACAAGCCACGCCCCAAATGAGGCCCCCCCCTCGATTTCTTACCCCACTTAAAGCCCTGGCCACCAGCCTATACCACCTGTGAAAAGGAATGAAACAAACTGTTTTTAAATGACCAAGATAAGTTTAATAAACGTTTGTTGTCAATGACAATTCTTGTAACTAATGGCATTCTGCTCGGACAAATGCTATCTAGACACTGCACACTATTGAACGACTTTCATGCGTTACAATGATATGTATATGTAATTTTGGATATAGTAGAAGACCATGAAATAGGAGTGGCATGACAAGCAGAGTATACTTACTCGTTACTCGGATTACGAGGACGAACAGTTGGGCGAAGTTCGTGCATAAGCACCATTATTATCCTCAACAGGGACCGTGTGAGGCAGGCTGCCCTGAAGTCTGGCAGCTCGGTGATGCATTACGGTCGTGGCTCGCCTTCCGAAATGTAGTCCACGCATCCCGAGTTTTCACAGCAGCAGCAGTTCTCGTCCTCAGTTGGCATTAGCTCGCACCGATTGCATGTGCACCAGGTGGAAACACCGTCCATGCGACTAGGTCCAGGCTCTTCAGCTGTTGAATCGTCCTCCCAACTGCCGTCCGAAGACCCATCGTTTTCGCGTGTTTCCCTTTCCAGTAGTTCCTCCTCGGTATACTCGGGCTCATACATGTAGGGCATTATTGCAGCCATTGTGTGTTAAACAAACTAAAATAATTTATAGCGGTAGTACTGGTATCTGTTCACATGGGCTACAAGCAATGAAGGTAGCTGACCAGAGCACAGAAACGAGTCACAGAATACTCAAAGTAACACAGAGAGAGGAATGGAATTGAAAATCTGCTGCTGTGTGTTGTGAAACGGTCTGTTTATACTTATTGAGGAAAGAGGCGTCCTGCCATTTCTATGGCGACACATCATTAGCTGAAGCGCAGCGAAAGTTGACACGAGACATGCTTTGGCGTTGTGAAATGGGCGGTACGCGTCTGCTGATGACAGGCTCAGGGGCGGGGGATATGATTTAGTGCCGCAAAAGCAGGTCAGCCAGGGCGATGGGGCAAGTGATAGGATTATCACAAAATGGCAGCGCCCTGATGCCTGTTTTCGCGTGCGTTTAATGGACGAAAACTCGGGTAAGGTCCATAGGAAATTTTTCTAAAATCGAGCGACCTAGGCTTAAAAACACATGGCCGACCCATAGGGACAATAAAAAAGTTTGACCAAACCATTCCTTTAATAGTCACAAAAGACTGTACTGATGAATTAAGCAAACAGCTACTACAGACACAGGTGGGGCAGGCTCCATTGCCCAGATTCGCCCCATCCGTCGCTACACCATCATCAGTCAATCCAGTACAGATAACATTGCTGAGAGGAGTACCCTGGCACCACCAGAACGGTTTAATGGAGACCCCAGAAGGTATGCAACATTCATGAACCAGTGCCGCCTCCATTTTCTTTGTAGGCCTGGGGCTTTCTCAAACGACCAGGCGAGGGTGGCCTTCGTGTTATCATATTTGAATGGAAGTGCTGCAGACTGGTCGGTACCTTTAGTGAGCCAGGATGACCCATTACTGCAGAACTTCAGGGGTTTTCAACAGGAGATGGAAAAGTTATTTGCTTGACGCTTGCATGGACACGCTCTTGATAACGAACTCCTGTCCCTCCGCCAAGGGAATCAAGATTTGCTGACTTATATTGCCACCTTTAATAGCCTGGTTGTAGAAGCGGGGTGGCCAGAAGATAAAAGGACCACGTTGTTTCATTGGGGCCTACGAGGAGACCTGAAGGATGTCCTTGCTCAAGTGGTAGACCCACCTAAAGACTGTGCAGAGTTTATCAACCTGGTAGTTCAGTTGGACCACAGATTACAGGATCGAAGAACAGACCGAAGTAGACTCAAAAATTGTGCCATGTACGTATGTTCAAAAGATAATATTCAACGTCCATCAGAAAATACCACAGAACCCATGCAGATTGGAGGAGTACGACCCTCTATAACCACGGGTGAAAGAGACAAGAGGAGACAGCTACAGTTATGCGTATACTGCAGTAAATCGGGTCACTACCTCAAAGAATGCCCAGTGAAACCTCCAAGGAAGGTGGTAGGCGCTACAGAGAAAGAAGATGATGGAGAGGAAAGGGAAAACTACCATGCCCGGCAAGCGTAGAGGTCCGCTTGTCGAGCGAAAAGAATGAGTCACAGACCTCATATTTCGCCCTACCAGTAATCTAGATCAATCACCAATGACCATCACGGATGCATGCCAAAGAGGCATATATAGACAGCAGAGCAGTTGGTAATTACATAGATTGAGATCTGGCAACAGAAATGGGACTTCCCTTATGCACAAAACCAACAACTGAAAAGGTAACTACTGTTGACGGTACAGAAACTGCTTCGGGACCAGTAACCCAAAGCACAACAGAATTAACCCTTCTGTGTCAGGATGGACATCAAGAAGCAATCACGTTTGACCTCATCAAAGCTCCTCAGTTCCGGTTGATCTTAGGGATGCCATGGTTAGTAACTCACAATCCCCACATAGACTAGCGTGCAAAGAGACTGACCTTTTCTGACGAATGCGCCCACGCTTGCTACCCGAAATCTATACCACAGCCAAACCCAAAATCTGTTCAAGGAATAGCATCGGGGATCGCGGAACCAATGGACACCTTACCAAAAGAATATCAGGATTATCAAGATGTTTTTCAGAAGGAACAGGCTAACAAACACATTACCGCCACATAGGCCCTATGACTGTCAGATCGACCTGATACCTGGCGCACAGGTTCCTTGTGGTTGAATTTATGCACTTATGGAAACCGAAAATCTCAATTTGAAGTCCTATCTGGATCAATACCTGGCTAATGGGTTTATCCGCCCGTCAAAATCACCGGCAGCCTCTCCCTTATTCTTCGTACCAAAGAAGGAAGGAGATTTGAATACTTGCATCAATTACCGCACACTTAATTAAATCACAGTAAAAAACGCTACCCTTTGCCCCTTATCCCGGAACTGTTGGACCAAGTCAAGGATGCCCGAATCTACACCAAACTAGACCTCAGAGGAGCATACCACCTTGTACGTGTTAAGAAAGGGGATGAATGGAAAACTGGGTTTCGCACCAAGTATGGCCTGTACGAATATCAGGTATTGCCTTTCGGGCTGTGCAATGCTCCCGCAGCATTCCAATACTTCATGAATGATGTATTACGGAATTTATTTGTGGCTGTGCCCTAGTCTATGTTGACAACATCCTTCTGTATTCCCCCTCTGAAAGAGATCATGTTCGCTCAGTCCTTGCAAAACTTCGCCAGCACAAACTGTACGCCAAACTCGAGAAATGCTCCTTCCATTTCACCTAAGTTGAGTTCCTCGGTTTTGTTCTCGCGCCAAAGGGAGTCAAGATGGATTTACACAAAGTAGATGCCATCCTTAATTGGCCGTCACCTTCTTCACTTAAAGGAACCCAAAGCATGCTTGGCTTTGCAAATTTTTATCGCCAATTTATTCCAGATTTCTCACGGATAGTCCACCCAATCACATTGTTACTGAGAAAAAAACAACAAAAAAGTCCAATGGACTGAAGAGGCAGAACAGGCCTTTCAAGAACTCAAGAAAAGATTCACCTCTGCACCAATTTTACGACATACTTGCCCCGATCTCCCCTATGTAGTGGAAACTGATACTTCCAGCGTAGCTATGGGAGCAGTTCTCTCTCAAAGAGATCCAGAGACAGGCCAATTACACCCCGTGGCCTTTTGGTCAAGTAAATTCTCACCACCAGAACTTAACTATGCAATTACAGACAAAGAATTGTTGGCAATAAAATCAGCCTACAAAGCCTGGCGGCAGTATCTATTAGGTGCCAGTCATACATACACAGTAATCACAGATCACCGAAACCTTCAATACCTAAAGTCAGCAAAAGCCCAATCATCACGACAGTTGCGGTGGGCTCGTATGGCTGTTGAAGAGAAAACAAACAGTACCCTGGACCCTGTTGCCATCATCCCAAGTGATAAACTACTGGGACTCACCACCACATTGACTTTGAGTGAACTTCAAGATAAGATTCAAACCTTAATGAACCCCGAGATCTTGCAGAAATGGAATTCCCAAAATGAACATCACACGGTTCTGGATGGATTACCCTACTTCAGGGAACGACTATATCTACCAAGTAAAGATCTGCAAGAATTGGTCGTGTCTGGTTATCACGATTCCCTGATCGAAGGCCATCCCGGAATTGCTAAGACTCTAGCCAAGGTTAAACAGAATTATTGGTGGCCAACCTGGCGTAAGGACATTGCTCGATTTATTCGATCCTCTGGGATATGTGCACAGAATAAATCACAAAAACAGAAACCAGCTGGCCGCCTACAACCACTGGATATTCCACCGGCTCCCTGGCATACTCTTTCTCTTGACTTTATTATGGATTTACCTCCCTGTCAAGGTTTTAATACAATTCTGGTGGTTGTACACCTGTTCTCTAAAATGGCACATTTCATTCCATTCAAAGGACTTCCTAACGCTACCAGTCTGGCAAAAGCATTTCTTGAACAGATTATAAAACTGCATGGTTTCCCCTCAGTCCTAATCTCAGATCGTGGAAGCCAATCCAACTTCTGGAGGAACTGTTGTACCATGGCACAAATCGATGTTCGATTATCCACTAGCCATCACCCCCAAACGGATGGACAAACAGAAATAACAAACCAGACATTAGAACAGTATCTACATTGCATGCTGCATCAAGTGGAAGAGAATTGGAAAGACTTGTTATGGATAGCAGAATACGCATACAATAACTCCATAAACACCAGCACGGGACAAAGCCTGTTCTACACAATATACGGAAGACATAAACGTACCTCTGAACTAGACTCCCCCACGACCTTGAAAATGGCGGCGGTAAAGACTTTACACACAAGCATAACCCAAGCCTTCAAAAGGGCAAATTAACATTTACTGCAAGCCAAAGACAGACAAAAACAATTCTTGAACCGGCATCGAAAGAAAGCTCCCGATTATCAAGTTGGAGACAAAGTCTGCTTGGCATCAAAACATGTGCCCATAAAAGGAACCCGGACCTTTCATCCAAGATATCTAGGACCCTATACCATTGAATCGGTGATAAATCCGGTGGCCGTCAAGTTAGCCTTACCACCAAGCATGCAAATTCATCCGGTGTTCCATGTGTCACTTGTAAAATCTGTACAACCAGGAATCCGAGTCTTAACACCACCAAAATCTGTGCTAGTTGATGGAGAGCCTGAATTTGAAGTTAAAAACATCCTGGATTTGAAACGTACCAGATCTAAGCTATACTATTTAGTGGACTGGAAAGGGTACGGGCCTCAAGACAGAACTTGGGAACCAAGTGAACATATTCACACACCACGTCTGATTAAAAGGTTTCATCTGGATAACCCCACCAAACCCAGACCGGACAGGAAGTATACCATGACAGGGGCCTTGGGGGGGAGTGCTGTCATGACCACTGTGAGGGGGCACAAGTTGTGCCACAAGCAGGCTCCCACGAGAACCCTTAGGGTCTTAAAACCACTGCAAAAGGGCTCCTGGAGCCAGTCCTGGCACCTCTGGCACAAGGCTCATATGTAGGAAGAAAGGGCAGTTCAAACTAGGTCCCATTGATGTACATGGGTCTTTAAATCCAACATGGAAGCACCTACACAGTCTAGTGCTAAGATCCAAGCCATGCTGTCTAGTGTTTTGGGTTTGGCAGGCCTGGAACTACTTTCCCTGGTACTACTTTACCTGGGCTATATAAACCACACCCTGACTGCAGAACATGCTTAAAGTTATTCTGCAACCCTTAGCGTGATGCTCAATGTGTCCAGCTCCTGGTCTTTAGCATCTTCCTGTAATCCTGCAAGACCAAGAACAATTTTGAAGTGGGAGAATGGGACACCACCCTCCCCCCAATATCATCCAGAGCATGGCCTAGAGGATCACGACCCAGACACCCCCCACGAGAGGAGTTCGTCTACTTAGCAGATGACAAAATAACCTTGTTCAAGAACGTACACATACGAGGAGTACTGAAGAGGGAGAATCGACATCAAACTGCCCCTCACCCCAGGCACATCGACAGACAGAACAGCAGGAAGAATACGGAACGCATCTATCATTTGAACCAGGCCCCAGCGCACCCATGGGTGACAAATATGCTGAAAGACACCCACTTCATCAACATTGTAACCTACATGCTACATTAGCCTAAATGCAGCAGTACCAGAATCTACAAAATACAAGAATCCCTGTTTAAAGGCTGCAGATGCCTATATGAATTAACCTGATCTAATTGCACAGTGTAAAGCCATGTTTTAAGAAAATTACAGCCAAGTAGCCAAGTGCATTTGTCTCACTGAACACCAGCCGCAGTGGGGATTCGTGCTGACTTCAGCAATGCTCCTCGCAAACCCAGGAGCAGCCAAGGCCGCACAGGAAGATAAGATTGCTTTCTTTGAACGACAGTGAACTCTGGCAGACAGAACATCCAGAGCCCAGTGATTTTTCCTGGGAACGAAAGACATTTTTGCAAGACTCACACACCATTTGAAACATAATTGTAACAAGAATGGCTCAGCTCTGGCCAATGAACACTGAGAGCCCAGGGGCAAAAAGCCTGTTTCAGCTAAAAGTGACGGGAACAGATTCATACTGCAACAATTTTAGATTTAGGTAATGGGGGTGGCGCAGCTAAACCAATCGACTAACGCAAAAGTCCTAATATCCAATGGTCAGGCTCCCTATAAGGGCTACATAGGTAGCCTATCACTTAGCAGCCAATAGTAGGATGAGATAGGTTTCTGGGAGCTGGTCCAATTCTGTGAGGTCATCCTGCAGTGTGTTACAAAGCTGGCTTGCAAGCCAGCCCAGGGGGAGACGGTGCCTGGACTTTCGCTGTGCACGAAGCTCTCTGTGTGTTTTTTTCTTTTTTTTTTGCTGCCCAGAAATAAACGCAGTTTGGAACATGTTGCTGCCTGCTTGGGACTCTGCTGCATTTCTTTGGGCAAAATGGGAGGTGTTGGGGTCTCCCATAGCTCGGACTCCCAGAAGCCCTGGTGGGTGTCCAACTTCTCCCCAACAAGTTGGTGCCCTCTGTGATGCTCATTGCTCATTGTAAGACATGGGTGAATGGGCACTGCCTGCACAAGCCCTGCATTGGACTGCACTCCCTGCCGCCGACTCAAGGAAGCTATGGGACCCTCGCCTGCACCTGAAGACCACCGGAAAACGCGTAACCGGCTAAAGGCATCGGGGGCCACTTGGAAATACCCCACTTGAGGGCAGATGAGAGCCCTGCAGGAGAAGGAGTCCGGTGAAGCGCCTTGATGGGGGGTCCGGTAGCAGAGCAAGTGCCAGTGCAGCATAGGAAATGTAAGAACAGGTTCAAGCAACCAGCAACATGGGCTTTGAGGGAGGGGTGTGATTGTATGGGGTAACAATGGACATATGTTTCAAGTATTATGATGTATTGTTGATCAGTATGTTGCAGAAATTTTAAGGTGTTTTGTTTGGGTAGAAACTGGGGGGAGGTATTGTAAATTGGCTGGTGGGAGATTGTACATTGTCGCAAAAATTCGGCGTATTGGTGGTGATCGGCACCTGAATTGTAGTTGGCACTGGAGCGGTTGCAGTGGTCACTTCTTGTGTTTATGAGGGGTGGGGTAGTGACTCCCCACTTATAGGACGGAAGTGCCGCGCTGGTTGGTCTGGATGTCGATTACATGTACAGGGGTATGGCTTTCCTATGAATTGACGTTATAGATCAATGAGTAGATGAGGTTCCCTGCTGATTGAGCGTTGTAGTTCAGTGAGTGGATGATGTTTCCCCGCAGGAGGTAGCTAGATTGTTCCCGGGTCCGGAAGATAATTGGCTGGTTAAGCTCCCCTGGTGAAGGGTGTATCACAAGCGAGGCGACGCAGTGTGCGCAGTCCGATTATAAGAGTTTTATTGTGGTATACATTGCTCCAGTTGAAGCGGGAAGACAGCTGTGGGATTGTGGGGTTTTATTTTGGGATCTTTGTGGGGTTGGAAGCAATGGGTTATTGTTCTGTGTATGCACATTTGTCTGTTCGTTTGTACTGTGTTTTTAGTTAGTGACGTCACCTTCAGATTGATGCATAGGACACAGAGTTTTGAGGGTGAGGAGATAGTGGTGTGGAGTTAGAGACGAAAAAGAGGTGACCCAGAGGCGGTGTGTGGAAGACACATGCACAAGATTGTGGGGGTGTGCCAGAGAAGGCAATGGTTTGGTGAAGATGGGCTGCACGTGGAGTGCACTGGATAAGGTGCAAAGCCAAGAAGACTGATAGAAATTTAAGAAAAAAAAAGAAAAAGAGAGAAGAGAAATGTTACATTATTTTCTAACTTTTGCTCCCTGAACAGCGGACAATCGATATTTTCATATTGAGGTGAGGTAAAAGGTATCACACAATAGAGAACTGACTCCCCTTCACCTGTTATGTAGCACACAGCTTCCATGCCAAAATAAGTTAGTAAAACATAGTGTGCAAATATTCAAAAGTACTGAAAGAAAACAAAAAGACCATGGCTGTCATAGGCGGCTTCTCCAGAGGCGTCCAGCAACTGCTACTGACACACATACACAGCACTTACATGGGAAGAGGCTTAAAAGCACCTGGCTACAGTTGTACTGTGCGCATGCAGGAAAGGGAAGATGCGAGGCGTCAGCAGATGCTGAACTAGCACGAGCAGAGCGAAGAGGGGTCTCACCCTTCTGTACCTCCGGGAGTGTAATATTTGAGGACACAGATGGTAAGAAAGGAATGCATTCTATGAGAGAATTTAAAGCAGCAGAAGGACATTTAAACACCGCACACAAACAATCACAATACACTAAAGAGAACAAACAGGAGGGCGCAGAACAACCCACTAGCAGCACAGGAGCGAGCAAGGGAGGGCTGCAGTGCATGAAAGCAGATTTGAAGGCACAGGTACAGAGGAATTAAATTTAAAGGGAAGATAACGGGGGAGGTGCAAGGAGTAACTATAGCAACAGAGAGTGGGGAGAAGGAGCACAAAAAGCTTGACTGGGCAGTGCAAATGGAGGGAGAAGAGAGACGGGAGAGGGACCACGAAAAGAAAGTGCAGTGCGAGGAGAGAGAGACAGGAAGAGAGCGGGGGAACTGGAAAAGGAAGAAAGGGAATGGAGGAGGATGGATGAGAGGGAGTTTATGGGAAAAGAGCGTGGAGAAGGGATAGATGGCAAGGGAATGGGTACAAAAGGAGGAGGATGAACGAGCCATAAAAGTGGTAAGTGAGTGGGTTGCACTGGAATGGGAAAGGAAGAGATGGGAGGAGGAGAGAAGGAATGAATAAGACATAATAGCAAAATATGATAGAGGCTCGGTAGGGGGTGGTGCAGCATGCATGGGGTTATGTGAGGGAGGCAGGAAGTATAGCGCGCTAAAAATTGTCTGTGCGCATTGTAGATTGCGGCAAGAGAAGACGGTTAAACAAACTGCAGAGGCAGAGAAAGGCAGATGAGGCCAAGTCAGCACAAAATAAATTATTAAAGTATGCAATTGAAGCGGCACTTAAAATCAGCCTTGACTCACACGCACAAGCATCAGAATAGCAGTATCAACAACCACCACAATATGCATCACCCATGTGGGGAGGATACATGGGGCAGGACGGGATCATTACCAGCACAGGCACTGTCACCACTACATGTACAGACACAGACACAACAAATGACAGCACCGCTACCCCAGGACTCACAAGCATCACAACCCAGGGACACTGCACAGCAACCAGCACCCATACAGAACACTGACACAATAGCAACAGTACCAGTTACATGACTGGGAGGGGTCTTCTTGATGGGGAACAAACCTTTCAAAGGACATAGATTGACATTATACCCTTAATAGGACAGCCCAAGACAAACTTGATTTGTCTCACTCTTCCACACATGCTCATGCTCCACCTCCCCGACAGAGCGGGCGAGACGCACTCCGACACACACACTCACGCACACTCAATACTGCAGAGGACAATTGCATAGGGGTGGTGATAGGTAACAAAACATATTCTTTTCTGAGTGACAATGGGGCGACTAGGCCAGCATTAGGGAAGAGACATTTGTGACATCATGAGCAGAGTGGGTATGACCACCTTATTAACAGAGAAAGCCATAACTTGTTAAACACCAGGCATACACATGTTGAAAGTAAGGAAGATTGTTTAGGATGTTGGGGATGCACGGTATAGAGGGGGGTGCATAAAGATAGTGAATTACAAGAGAGTAAATTCAGCTACATTCATAGCACACATCTTTCAGCGAGGAGACTGGGCCCATACATACAAAAATAACACAGAGCACTTGAATGTGACACACAAGGTAGAGAACAGTGCACTTGAGAGGGGAGGCATGCATCTTATTGACAGTTCACTACGGGAGGAGAGAAGTGCGGGTAAAGGGTGGATGGCCCATGTTCCCAACAGACACCATTTGGCGACAAAATAACACAGTGCAAGTGGTAATGCCACTAGCGCTTTTGAACACGGCACTGGCACAAATGCATTAGCCAACACACATAGGGAAAGCGGTCATTGCTGCACGAATTGGAGAACAATGGTTGTATTAAAATTTGGGAGTAGAAATATATTGTTTAAATGTAACAGTAATGAAAGTAGTGGAGTAATACAATACTAGGCTTAAATACATGAGTAGTTAATAGACTAGGGTTTAGCAAGTGGAAATGTAGTGGGATATAGGACATGAGAGTAAATTGTGACGGTTGGGATTGAAAGAAAAGAGGAAATAAATAAATAAATAAATAAAAGAGGGGGGAGGGACAGGCAGCGAATAATTGGTAGCAAATTTCATTAGTACCAGCTTAAAGTGGCTGCAGTTCACTGCAGGGCACTCCCTGAGAAGTTGTGAGAGGAGCTATAGAAAAAAGATTTTAAAACCCTGCGATTATCTTAACTAAGTAACATGATCCTCTTAATTTAGACACACAGCCACCCTACATGACAGATTTACCACCCTGACGTTTCCCTGTTTTGCTTGTCAGTGCCTAATGCCCCGGGACAAAGGCGCGCACAATAAATGGCTTAAAGTAAAGTACAGTAAATACAAGACTCAAAGGCCCATTTAATTATGTGTATATGATCCAAGTGTGTCATGAGTATATTCACTTAAATTAAGTACAGATGATTAAGATGTGTTAAGGATACAGCTACGGGCTAGTGGTTGTCTACCCATTTTCCAGGTAAATTTCGAATTATGTAACAATTTACGGTCAGACCGCCACTGAACACCCACCAGGTGGTGACAGGATGGTGCATAAATGTACCATTGGCTCCTCCCACTAGGACACTGAATAGTGCAAGAGTAGTGCAGAGAGGTTAGGTCAAGGAATTGAAGAATATGTAAATTCTCAGGTCTCAAGCGCTTCTTTTTCATTTCTCGCCAGATACAAAGAACCCAGGGCAGGCCTGAAGACAACGGACGACAAAAAGCCAATGGCTATGGACTAGAGTGGGACATTTTGCCCTCCTGAGAGACTTTGTTAGATGTGTAAGGCGTCAAGCCCTACAAAGCGGTGGCCACCCTGGCAACGAGGGAGCAACGATCAACAGGGCCAACGCAAGAGATTTTCATGAACTGCAAAACAGCACAAACACTCCCCAGTTAGGGAAACATGGCCATCCTATGGTCCAACGCACACTAGCAACTAGAATAGGGACCGACACACCCATGTCCAAAGTTTATTTGAGTTTCACATTATATTTTGTACACCTACAGCTGTAACACTGTTTTGTTCTTTCTCTTTTCCTCGTACATGCAGGATGTTGCGTATCTATGCTGTTAGAATTGTGTAGGAAATTTCCTTAATGTTATCTCCCATTAGTCACCCTGAGGCCTACTCATTGAACCATTCTGAAGAGTTTCCCACTCAATTTGCCCACTATGTCAGAAAACTCAGACCCCTTAGAGCACGTTTCCCTGAAGTATATTTCCTCGCTTACATTGAATAAAAAGCTCAAACTTTTCCCCAACTTGAATACAGTGCATGTACTGTCCGACCCACATTGAGAAATCCTCAACAAGAAGTTTCCGGGGGAGGTTTCATTTTTGCCCTTAGTGATTGTTTAGTTTGCGGAGCTTGAGGTTACTAACAAGTACTAACGTATTAATGCCTTTCTTGCGATTTTCAGGCGGGTGACTTTATCATCTCATCAGCTGCAAGGACCCAGCAGCGTAAGTGGTTATGGGCAAGCAAATAAGGACTTTTATTCTCATGATAGGACTGTTAATGATGAACGAAATAATGGGGGGGTGGTCATTTAAAAATTATATGTAATAGTGAGCATTACCGCTGCATCCCCTACTAACATTCCCTAACCCAAGCAGGAAGACTTACGGTGTCAGTGGGTGAGGAAAAAGCTGCTGCAAAAGTAAGGAGAGGTAAGCGCAGACACAAAGGGAGTAAAACATACACATAACACACATAGCAGAAGTAACAAACAACATGCACACCTGTACAAATTGGTAGGGACACCACTGGGGAGATCTGTCCTGACTGCTCTTTAATAACAAATGCCTTGAGAGAATTGATTACAACAGAAATTACTACAGCAGAGCATGACGCCCATGTACCTCAAAGTGTGAAAAAGATTGCAAGGGAAGACAGCAACATTGAGATTGATATAAAAAGAAAAGAAAAGAGGCGATACCCTATGAAAGAAGATTACATAAAGACACTACCAATGATGAACAACTAATGGCAGCTCATTGAAGAACAACTGTATGTAGCAAGTGGCCAGAGAGAGAAGAAACCACTAGCAAATGCACCAGTGAGCAAGCTGAAAAAGAAAAGAAGAAAGAAAAAAACGGAAGAGAGAAGAAAAGAAAATAAAGAAAGAAAATATAATAAGTGCATAACAGGGTGGGACAAGAGAGCAAAGATGGTGACTAGGGTGGAGAATGAAGAAGGATTTATACTGTGAAGGCAGCAGCCTTATGTTACCAGCACAAAAGTGAAAAGAAGTGGACACTCATGCTGGATGCAAGAAGGTTGAGAGAAGTAGGGAGATTAGAGCAGGAACTTCAGTGCTTATGGACTACTATTGAGCATATGCATCTAAAGCTCAAGAGAAACTACCACCGAATTGGGGAGGAGACTGTTCGTTGGTGCGCATCAGCATGCCCTTGTTGGTGATGCCCAAGGAAGATGTGAAGAATGACACATTTCCCAAGATGGAAAACAACGGAAGGAAGAGGAAGTGACTGAACAAAGAACCAAAAACACAAACACAGAAGAGGAGAAACAGACAGAGGAGTGAAAAGAGGGGGGAATTACTTCTCGTGCGAGACAGAAGCAACATTGGATGAAGTACCAGCACACAAAAGACTGTTCAGCAGAAAACACATGTGAAAATAGAAAGACAAGAACTGGCTAGTGTTTCCATGGTAATGGATGCCATCATGACTGGCTGGTCGATTGAAGGTGATAACCGAAGCACTAGTACCGAGCACAGCATCATTGTGCAAGATCAAGATACATTGCAAGATGCGAGAGAACAGCAGAAGATGAGATCGGAAGCAAATAAGAGACATGGTGAAAGGAAGAGCCGGACTAAGGGAGAAGATAGCGGTGTGCAACATGGTTCCAGCAGTAATAAAAGTGGACACTCCCTATGATCCGAGGAAGTACGAAGGGAAGTGAGCATGGTGGAATGCAGAAGGAGAACACTCCTACATGTACTGTTCATCGACAACAATGTGAACAATTATGGACTCTTCAAAGAATTGACAAAGATATGAAGAATGGAAGGAGGTGAATGTTGATTGGTGGTATGGTCGACAAAGTCAACCAGAGGGGGGACTGAAGTGGGAGAATAGGACACCACCCTCACCCCAATCTCATCCAGACCATGGCCTAGAGGATCACGACCCAGACACCCCCACGAGAGGAGTTTGTCTACTTACCAGATGACATAGCTCGGACCCCCAGAAGCCCTGGTAGGGGTCCAACTTCTCCCCAGCAAGATTATTCTGCATTATCTGAGAAAACACCATCCAGCACTCAGCATCTCAACTGGGCTGCAATCTGTGAGAAGAAGAAACATCACTCACCTGTGAGTACTAGCTTAAGGACTTCCGGTGAACCACTACCACAGCTGCTGTTCAAACATTGCGACCTGCAATAACGAGAAAAGGAAAAACAATATTAGAACGCGTGCTTCCAAAACATCGAATTCCATCAGTCTTACCTGAATTCCATAGCGCTACGCCACGCTTCCATCCGGATCACCACAGCAACATCTACAAAGGAAAAGAGACATATTCAGGTTCGCTTTCAATATTAAACAACCGCACAGCACTGTACTTACCTTAACGGATTCCGGGGGCCTGTTTTTCATCGCACTCACATCCACTCGCAGCACCACAGCGGCCTGTGAGGAGAAGAAGACGACGACATAGGTTAGCTTTAAAAGACAATAAAGGCGCTGCACTTCGCGCTTTCTCTTACCTAGAAAACGTGCCTCTCCATCCGGCACGCCAGCATCAAAACCTTCGCACCTGGAAAGAAGGAGATAAAGACATTAACAAATTCCCACCATAAACAGAACAAAGACTTACAATTAACAAACATACCTACCTACCAGCAGATTCGGAGTCACAGCAGGCCTGGGCCCAAGGAAGGCGTACTGCACCAGTGAAGCAGCTCGCCAACAAACATCAAGTGCCCCTGCACAAGAAATGCAGGACAGATAGCTCACCCTACAAATAACTAAGGTGAGAAAAGAACCCAGTGGGAAGGGAATCGGTCAGAGGGAGGTGGGAGATTCACGCATTAGAGACAGTTATCACAAATCCTCCCTTCTGTAATTGCAGATTCATTATTCAGCACTGGGCAACTACGCATGCAGGGTTCCAGATCTCACAGCCTTCCAGACGCCCCCGGGAATATCAGGTGAGCGTAACAGTGCTCTGATAGGTTGTGGGACAGAGCAAGCACAGCCCTTGCAGCATGCAGTGTGTATTAAGCACAGTTTCTCACCAATAATTTGAATTGCTTAGAAAGAGCAATAGGGCTTATAACTGAGGCGCACTCACCAACACAGATGCTAACATGGGTGAGCTTAATGTTATGATATTAGTAGCTGCTGGAGCATCCCTAGAATGGTAGTTTGCACATGCTGAAGTGCAAGACTTCCTAAACAATTTGTCAGCATCTGAGAAGATGTGATACATCACAGACGGCCATGAGCTCTTGGAAATGATTCAGGAATACCTACAAATCTGTGGTCCTGGAGATCCAAAAGAAGAGCACCTATCTTTCAAGGTAAAGATCCGGTGGGCAATACATGAGCTCCAAAAAGTGAAATTGTTCCAGTTCCTTAGGCAGGCTGCATCTGGTACACATTGACTCCTTGTGACACATGGGAGGTACGAAATCCCAGAACTGCAGCTTGTTTTTTTTACCTTTGCCCCGGAAACAACCCCAGATCTGTGGATAGGTAGAGGCACACATTGGTTCTTAGGACACTCCCAACTGCCACAGCTGCAATGTTGTATTAAATGAGTAAGTGGTCAGGTGTTGCTAGTGGAAAACATGATATGTTGGGACCATCATTGCAAGGTAGGTTACTCTTTCAAGAACATGCCAGTTGTGCTGAGTTGACAGAATTGCCCTCTGTCGATGTCCCTTTTGTTTTGCAGACAAAACCAAAAAGGCAATTGGTCTATTGGCCAACAAAAAGGAAATGGTTTGTAAGTTTACATGTTGATTTTGAAAAGGATTTGGATTGAAATGATTCCACAAAGGTTTGAAAAAATTGTTGGAGTTGATGCCACAGAGTGAAGTTAAATGGGGATTGTATGTTTTGGTAGTGGTGATAGGTAAAGAGAAGCAGGCCTTTGAACCTGTGCACCGAAATGCCATCCCGTGGCCCTTCTCTGATGTGATATAGCATGCTGTAGAGGGTATACTGGAAATACCTTTCCTTACCACCACCATGTGTCTGATAATATTATCTGTTCTCTTAGCATGAACTATATGCTGACAATGGGTGGTGCTAGAGAGCCTGACGCCAAGATGGCCACCTCCTTGTGAGCTCCCGGCTGATTCCGACTTGAGGGGAGGATATATCCGTGACCATCGAGCCAAATACTAGCTCTGTCACCGGCATCATCTGTGAGGTTGGAGAGAGGAGTGATATCCGATTCTGGGGAGATCTGGAGGGCTGGAACCCATCCAGCAAGCAAGTCTGTGCAGGGTGTCGGGAGGCCGAGAGCGCGGCTCAGATGCCGTGGCCGGGTGCTCATGTGCGTCTCGGCCCCAGACCCACAGAGGAGCTGTGGAAGCAGGAGACCAGCGGCGGCGCAGATAAGCAGCCAGAGCAGTGGGACAGTGGTGCGCCCCGGGCCGTGTCCCGCAAAGTTGTCAAGCCTTCAGCGGCAAAGCCGGACCCCCCCGGCAAGGTGAGGGAGACCATAAGGAGAGCTGTTGGGGAGGGTGCCGGGAGGCCAAGAGCACAGCTCGGATGCAGTGACCGAGTGCTTGTGAGCGTCGCAGCTCCAGAGCCACAGAGGAACTGCGAGAGCAGGAGACCAGCGACGGTGCACATCAGCAACCAGAGCAGTGGGACAGTGGTGAGCCACGGGCCGTGTCCGTCCCACGAAGCTATGAAGGCACCAGCGGCTGAAGCGTGGCGTGGTGACTCTCCCCGGGCTCGGCAGCGAGGACACTGAGTGCACGCAGCAATACTGTACACAGCGAGGGCTGGTGACAACGAGAGATGGGGCGGGAGGCGGCCCCCCCGGGGGACTGTGCAAGTAAGTGGAGGGCGAGCGAAAGGGACTACGAGCGCCAGCCCCTGGGGGGGGAGAGCCTGGAGCTCCCTCAGCAGTCTGGATGCCTGAGGGCCCAGGGTGAGGAGGTGCACCAAGGCGGGGCGGAAGACACGCAGCACCAGTCTCCAGCAAACACCGGAGGGGCGAGGGCCCCGTGTCAGTGCAGTACAACAGCAGCGCAGGGTCCCCCGGCGGGCAGGTGAGGGGGGACCCGGGCAACAGGAGGTGCGGAGGCCTGTTAGTTGACGGGCAGTAAGCAAGTTGACTTTCATGGAGCCAGTGCCCGCGGCCCCTGGAGAATGAATAAAGAGGAAGGGGACGGACCTGAAGGCCCGCATGCTGCATTCTTGAAGGGAACAAACTGGGCCGCTCACCAAACGCGATCTGACAACAGTAGCCACATTACTGAGCAGTAGACTAGCCTGGCAAGACGCAACAACACAAATACAGAAGGAGAGTGCTGAAGGGGGAAGGCCACGGAGCATCCAACTGGCACCCCCACAATCCTTCAAATACCTAGGCAAGAGCACCGCCGTTCAGGCCTGGCACAGGAGCCTCCCCAGGGACATTGGGCAGGAAGGCTCAGGAGGAGCTGAAGCGGAGGGAGTTGGGCAGGTGAGCCCACACGGTGGCATACAGACATCCGGGCCCCGTTGCACCACCTGGGGATCAGCACCACTGGCTCTAAGTCAGAGTGGGAGAGGGATTGGGCCCCCAGCAACCTCTCATCGACGGGCCAGAAAGTGGATCAATACGTGAGGGCCCCACCATTGGGTCCCGGGGCAACCACCAACGGCCGCAGCGGGTGGGGGGCTGCAGGCATAGGCACTGGAACCTCGATACGGCAGTAACCTGGCTATGGGAACCAACAGGCAGACCCGCCTCCCTGTCATGAAAAGCCTCTAGGCACTTGCAGTAACCTGCACTTGCACTAACATACTGAGCTATCTTGCGTATATTTAGAGCTTATTCGAAGTGTGGAGGAAAAATGCTGAACCAGCCAGACCTCTCTAACTGAGTGTGCCAGCATGCTTGCGAGGGGTTAACTGCAAAGGCCCTTCTTAAAGACATAAACATCTAGCTTTGCAAGAAGCTCTGAGCAGCCTTTAGGAGCCAGGCACAACCTTGCTCGTCTTCGCTCTGCGAGTCAGGTGCACTGATAACACAGGAATGTCAGGCCTTCCCAAAACAATGTACACAAAGCCTGGGAGCCAAGACTGGCTGTTTCCAGTCTTGTAACTTTCCAGGCGAAAACATGTTTGCTGTCTGGAAGGGTGAGCTAGAAGATTCTCAAAGAGCTGGTACGTCATAGTGATTGACGTGCAGCCTTTAATAAGAGAACTATACCTGGGCCAGTGAGGGAGGGACTCATACTGGGCTGTTTGTGAAACGCACGTACGGAGAGGAACAGCGCCTGGACGACCAGCCGTGCACTAGAGGGCCGAGACTCCTAGCATCACATCCCTGCTCTGGTGCAGGCCTGTGGGGGGCTTGGCCAGTCCTCCCCTTCCTTCTCGAGGGATGCCGGGCACTTCGAGTGGCAAGGGTCCTGGGTGTGATTCAATCGTATCTCCATCCACGAAATCTAGGAGCGTAAGATCAATAATTGCATATTCATCTGTGACTAACAATTGGTATTATCCAGCTTGCACTTTCATTCCCATATTATTGTAAAATGCTGCTTAGTTCTCATTAGACACTGTAGTAATAAATGCAAGCATTACAATTTCTGTGTGATTGGCTTTCTTCCAGATTGAGTTCACTGTGCTTCGCATAGCTACTTATTTGTGTGGGAAGGTGATTGGGAGTGATTTTATTGCTCTAAGGGCTGGTCCCAGGGAAGTGCAGGTTCTCCCTTTTCACTACATTTGGCGCTGTGAGCAGGGTTTGCGAGCACAATGCCCTTCTGGAAGAAACAAGCAGAGGATGAAAGCAATGTGTGGGATAGTGCACTTTGTCACATTCCAGGATGGCCAGAAACAAATGCCTGGTCGAGTGTGGCAGACATTTTGCATCGGTATTTGGCACAGAGGGTATGGGACATGCTTGAGAATGATGTTTCCCCGGCGGTAATTAGTGAGTGCTTGGAGAGTTTGCCGCTTGGAAAATGCAGACGGGAGCTAAAAGCAGCAGGAAATATAGGCTGGTTATTCCTGCAGACGCTCAGTAAGTTGCATGAGAATGAATTGCTTAAAGATGCGCAGATTCGCAAATTAAACTATGAGATTTCCCTGCTCTAGGAGCAACAAAACATTATGAGAGAGACCCTTGAATCGTCCGTTAAGCGGGCCGATCAGATGGAGGACAGGTGTACCTCTTTAGCTGTGTATGTAGCCACACACAAGCGCAGACAGCGGAGGGGCAACCCGTCAAAGATAAGGGTTCGCGCATTAATTAGGAAAATAATTGGGACCCAAAATTATGGTCGGGTGAAGTTAGTGATAGCGAAACCGAACAAACATTTGATTGGAATGAATCCGTTGAAGTCAGACTTGCGGAGCTAGACTGCTCTGATGAAGAGGAGCTGGAATGTGCTCCAAAGAAATGTTTTTATCCAGCGCGGCCATTAATCACTAACAAGTCAAAAGGCCAAGCTGGCGGTGGAAACATTCCGAATACTAGGATTGTCCGCGATTATACACAGACAGAGCTTTTAGACATTGCCAAGTTATTTAGACAGAGGGCAGGTGAAGCACTTCTGAAGTGGTATCTATGTTTGTGGGATACAGGTGCTGATGGGATCTTCTTAACCCCAGAAGAATTGTTAAAAATGGGTTCACTCACTACTAATGTAATGCTGGGGCAGATAGTGCGCGGTGCTCTAGGGCAGCAAGGCTCGCATTCCTTGTATAATTGGCTTCAAACTGCCCTATTGAATCTGTATACGAGTCCCATGAACATGGAAGAGATTGGGGCCTTTGGGGGTCACTAACGGAAGCGACAGATCAGTTTAGAGAGATGGGTTTACAGTGCGCACTGTACAGTGCATATTTTGCAAGGCCTGACATGGAGTTGTTTATAGCTGGAATGCGCGCATGCTTGTTGAGAAATGCTCCGGGTCATATGAAGGGAGCATTGCTTTCATTGCTGGATCCAGCGCAAGGTAAAGCCATTGGTGAAGTGGCACTTTTGCTAGGGCAACTAGAAGGGTTAGATGTGCGCAAGGCGGCGCCCCTAGTGGCGGCGAATAATGATTCAGAGAAAAAGTGTGGCAAAAATGTAAAGTCTAAAGAGAAAACAGACACAATTGAGCTTACGCGCAGACAAATGTGGGTGGACCTGCTAAAAGCGGGAATTCCAAAGGAAGAGATAGATGGTAAACCCACACCTGTGCTGTTTGAGAAATGGAAAAAACTGAAAAAACAGGGATCTGGAAAAACCAGGCCTTCTGCACCCTCTGAAGAAAAGGTGGTGAAGCCCAAAGTGCGAGCAAAAGGCTACCCTGATTTGGCAAAGGACAAGTGAGAGGTCCCAGACCCCATTTTTGATTCAAGGGCTGGCTCTTTCTTTGAGGTACGGTTAATAAAGAGAACCAGTCCCAGAGACAGATGCCCTTTTGTGCCACTTACATTGTATTTGGATGAGAAAGTAAAACACGTCCTGGCTCTATTAGACACGGGAGCTGAGGTAACCATTTTGAAAGGCAATCCCAGTAAATTATCTTGTCCCAGAGTTTTGGTCAATGGTTATGGGGGAGCAGAAACTGTTGCAAAAGCCTTTAATGTAAAAATGTCAAATGGCGAGGGATTGCCTTTCACAGTAAATGTCTTGATTGCAGACATACCAGAGTATATACTTGGCATGGATGTGTTGTTGGGCAAAAGTGTGACTACAGATTTAGGTGAATTTGTTTTTGGCAATCGGAAAATCCATGTGAGAGTTGTTAACCCCGTGGTGGTTGGGCACGCAAAATGGTCCCCTTTGCATTTACCTCCTCCTGCTGAGCCAGTTTGCGTGAAACAGTACAGGTTGCCAGGAGGGCACAAAGAGATTGATGAAACTATTGAGTCATTGGTGAAAGCTGGCATAATGAGGCTGGCAGTCAGTCCATTCAACTCGCCGATCTGGCCTGTTCGCTGCCCAGATGGGGCTTCTGACAATTGATTATCGCACTTTGGCAAGAAGGTGCCACCCTTAGCTGTGGCAGTGCCAGACATCATTACTCTGCTTGAAAACCTTACAAAAAAAGTGGGTAAATGGCATGTGGTCCTTGACTTGGCCAATGCATATTTCTCCATTGATATTGACACTGAATCACAAGACCAATTTGCTATCACTTGGGGAGACAGACAATTTACCTTCACTAAATTGCCCCAGGGGTATTTGCATAGTCCCACTCTGTGTCATGGATTGATTGCCAGCGACCTAAAGATGGTACAGTTGGATGATGTGTATGCTGCTCATTACATTGATGATATCATGCTGACCAGTGCTGAGAAAGAACATGTAGAAAAAGCTGCTGAAAAGTTGATTACACACA
Organism: Ambystoma mexicanum; assembly: GCF_040938575.1. Classification (NCBI taxonomy): domain Eukaryota; kingdom Metazoa; phylum Chordata; class Amphibia; order Caudata; family Ambystomatidae; genus Ambystoma; species Ambystoma mexicanum. The sequence continues at coordinate 978,048,553 of NC_090941.1, forward strand.
TGCAAAACCGGGGGTTGGGCCATAAATCCCAAAAAGGTACAGGGGCCCGCTCAAGAGGTGAAATTTCTAGGTGTAATCTGGTCTGGGTCAGTTAAGAAAATTCCTGCCCTGTAATTGACGTGGTTAAGCAGATGGCTCCACCAGCAGATAAAAAAGACGCACAAAGGTCCATTGGGTTAATGGGTTTTTGGAGAAATCACATACCTCATCTAAGCCTGATACTGAAACCCATCTACAAAGTCACCAGAAAGAAACATGATTTTACATGGGGCCTAGAGCAACAGTCTGTCTTTCAGCAGGCTAAGGACGCTTTGCAGAATTACACCACACTGGGACCCATGACGAAAACTGATCTTTTTGAACTGGAAATTCTGGTCTACAATGATGTTGCTGTGTGGAGCTTGTCGCAAAAGCAAGGACAGAAAAAAGTGCTGCAAGGTTTCTGGTCAAGAAAACTCACAGATCCTATGACAAGATACACTCCGTTTGAGAAACAAGTCGCTGCAGTGTACTGGGCTCTAGTTGAGACTGAAAGAATCACAGGCGAACAACCAATGACAATTTGCACAGAAATTCTGATCATGGGCTGGGTGCGAGACACTGCTGCAAGCGGAAAAAGTGGCAGAGCGCAAGACGCTACTCATGTGAAATGGAAATGGCAACGTGCGAAAGCTGGCCGCACAGGGGTTTCCAGACTGCAAGAACAAATGCTGGAAGCAGTGGATCTGGAAGCGATGCCTGAAACCGAGCACCCCCGTGGCGTTGCCAGAATCTCCCTTCAAAGTCACACCCACCTATGATACATTGACAGAGGAAGAACAAAAGTTTGCATGGTTCAAGGACGGCACAGCAAAGTATGATAAAGGGCAAAGACACTGGCAAGCTGTTGCATTCCAGCCCCACTGAGAAACACTGCTGATGAGAGAAGGTGTGGGAGGATCCAGTCAATATGCTGAACTGCAGGCGGTGGCCTCCGTGATTGAACAGGTGAAAGAGACAGAGACTGCATCCATATACACGGACAGTTGGGCCACATATCAAGGCCTGATGCATTGGGCATCGGCATGGAGAAGAAACGGCTGGCAGATCAAATACAGTCCGATCTGGGGAGGGCCAGACATCTGGGAAGAGATGTGGTGCAAAGGCGAGAGGTGCAAAATCTGCATTGGGCATGTCGATGCACACATGCCCCCTGACACCTCACTGGCTGCCCTGTTCAACAACGAAGTGGATCAAATGGCAGAGATTCACCCAGTGACAACACCTGAAGAAGTGAGGTATTGCAAGGCATGGCGGACTGGGCACACCAAACTATGAATGGGCTAAGAGGAGACAATTGCCCATTACCATGGATCATGCCAAGCAAGCTGCCTCCCAATGTTCTGTGTGCTGATAAGTGAAGCACTACCTGCTGGAGAGGAAGCCTCAAGGCCGTTTGAGAAGAGGTGAAAGAGCTGCTAGCGTATGGCAAGTTGACTACATTGGCCCGCTACCGCACGAGAATGGAAAGCATTATGTGTTGACCATGGTAGACACATATTCTGGACTGCTGTTAGCCTATCCAGTTGCCCATGCATATCAACAGGCTACCTTGCAAGGAATGGAATACCTCATCAGGCACTATGGCATTCCGGATGAAATCCAATCAGATCAAGGCAGCCATTTTGCTGGACATAATGTGCAGAACTGAGCACTAGAACAAGGCATCAAATGGACACTGCACATCAGTCGATACCCAGAATCCTCTGCTCTGGTGGAGCGCAGCAATGGGCTGCTCAAGCAACAAATAAAGAAACTGACTAAGACTCACACTCTCAAGGGGCGGTCCAAACACCTGGCAGAAGCACTGTTTGAACTGAACAAACGTCCACTGGGAAACCAGCAAACACCTTTTGTGAGACTGACAAGTGAGAAAGTGGAATCCACAAAGACTCTTATCGTGTGGAAAACTGACAAAGAAGCAAAGCTACCTGTGCAAGCCACGGCAGGCAGTATTAGACTTGATTTATCTACCTATGAAGATGATGTTATACCAGCGGGGCAAACTAAATCCATATCGCTGGGTATTGGCATCAAATTGCCAGCTGGCACTTATGGATGCATTGCTACACGATCCAGCCTGGCGAAAAAAGGCATTGACATTTTGGGAGGTGTGATTGATCCTGATTATCGAGGGACTGTTTCGGTATTTTTACATAATGCTGGTGCATCTGCAGTAGCATTAACCAAATATGACCAAATTGCACAATTGATTTGTGAGCAAGCAGTCGTTCCCCTAGTGGTTGAAAGTAAGCAAGCCCTAGACACTACACTGAGGGGGGAAGGAGGCTTCCGTAGCACGGCAAAAAAAGGTGTGGGTTCACCATCCAAACAAAAAGCCTGAGGCTGGGGAGGTGTTAAGTCAAGGTGTTGGAAGTATTTATGTTGTACTCTTACACAATTCTGACATGCCTGTTTATAGTCCCGATACTAGGCTCACACCACGAACGTAGAGCAGTATGAAGGGGATGGGACTTACCTTGCTGTGGGTTCTCCTGACCTGCCAAGCAAATGCTTTCTCTGTAAATAATGGGTTGATGCAAGACACTACATGGACTCTGAGAATCGCATGCACTACACCTGATGCTCCAGTCCTGCGTGATGACAACAACCGCACCGTAACCTGTGAGAAAAGCGCTACAAATTAGTATCCACATGGAACTGCTAAAGTATTGGCTTGGCATATTGTCGGGCATCTTTTGTCACTGACTCATATGACTGGCACTTATGAGATCTTAGGCCCAAATGTTTCAGTGAATGGATCCAATAATTTGTTTGATGTTTCATGTTTTTTCTGGCCCAAGAACTGCAACGAGTGTACTCGCCAAGATTTTTTGGACTATAACTTGACTAAATGCATTTCATACAATTGTGCATTGAAACAGCCACTACCGGATGGTAGTTTGGTGTTTTTATCTAAAACTAATATTGCATATGGCAAGCATCCCACTTGGAGAAAGGTATTCTACAAATCACACAAAGCAGAAACTGTGAACATGCTAGATTTTCCAGTAGTAAGACAACATTTAAATTGCAAACACGTAATGCACGTCTCTATCATTACAGAAGTACACTTAGACATAGATTTATCATGAGGCAATGTTTCCTTATTACTGCCAAGCTGCTACAAATGGAGTCAATTTCTATGGCCCATCACCAAATTGTGCCTAGGTAGAGGGCTAAATCCATTGATTGCGGGAGCAGCGGGGGTGGGAACGGGAGCTTTAAATGCTTTTGACATAGAAACTGTGTGCAATAAGTTAGCCACTATGGGTTCTGATGCCAGCGCTGCTATACAACTTCTGGCCCAATGGGGCCCCTTGATAAGCCCTACTCAGCAAAACACTGCTACAAGTATTGGCAACCACTGGAGATGGCAGAATTGTAGCTATGAAGACATTTTTTCTGCCATAGGGCAGGTCAACAAGACTGCTAAAGACACACAATGCATTTTATGGCAAACTTTGTTAGATCAGCAGGTGTTGGCTTTTCGCTCCGAGTGGGGGCGACTATCCTCAACCCACTAGCACACAGAGCTACATTTACCAGCAAACATATGGATTAAACCACTTGCTTTTGATTGCATGAATAAAACATGCCACGCTTTAATGCAAGTCAGTAGAACCGCTTATGCTTTAGAAATATGGTGTCCTTTTATAGTCTTGCCTATGAAAATAAATGGTTCCTGGCGGGTTCCGCAGATACAAGGGGAATGGTTAGACAGCCAAAACTACACCATCCACAGTCACACTTGCATGCCCTGGGATCAGGGGTGGGTGTGTCCCCAAATTGGAAGGATTCCAGACCCATGCATGCATCCCATAGCCGGGGAGTGCACCTGGATGCAGTACCACATTAATGGAACTGACATTTTCCAGATAGACCAACATAAAGCCTGCTTAGTTACTAATCATTCTTTGCTTATTAACAATTATAAGTTATTAGGGAATCCTCAAGTATTTTGCGTAGATCAGGTTGTGACTATCTTAGACATTGTTACTCACACCTTATATTCATTGACCCAGTGGTCTCACACTACTCTGCCTGCCGAGCTCACACACACACATCTGCTTAACTGGACTCTACCCTATGGGGTGATTACTGCCCGGCTTCAAGCTATTAGACAATTTGCTCAAACTGCTTGGAAAGATTTCCAAATGCTAGTTACCTCAGTTATCTCTGCAGAGTGCAAGTTGATGATAGACAGGAATCAATTAATCAAAATTGCTGACCATCTACAATCGGTTACTGCTCACCACTGGTGGGATGTATTCACTGGATGGTCTCCCTCCTCCACAAGGCTGCTCAATATAATGTTGCATCACTTGCTGTGGCTGCTGATCTCCCTAATATTTATTGCTATAGTTTTTATTGGGCTCTTGCGCAGGATGACATTTCTCTATAATAGAATGACTGCGCTGGAAAAACGTTTGATCGGCCTACAGAACACCGTACACGCCACTAAATCATGGCACTGAGTCAGCATTTTCAGGACTCACTTCAAAAGGGGTGGAATGTCATGAAAAGCCTCTAGGCGCTTGCAGTAATCTGCACTTGCATTAACCTACTGGGCTATCTTGCGTGTATTTAGGGCGTATTCGAAGCGCGGAGGAAAATGCTGAACCAGCCAGGCCTCTCGAACTGGGTGAGCCCGCATGCTTGTAAGGGGTTAACTGCGAAGGCCCTTCTTGGAGATATAAACATCTAGTTTGCAAGAGGCTCTGTGCAGCCTTTAGGAGCCAGGCACAGCCTTGCTCTTCTTCGCTCTGCGAGTCAGGTGCACTGATAACACAGGAATGTAAGGCCTTCCCAAAACAACATACACAGAGCCTGGGAGCCAAAACTGGCTGTTTCTAGTTGTAACTTTCCAGGCGAAAACATGTTGTGCTGCATAAAGGTTGGGCCCAGAAGATTCTTGAAGAGCTAATACGTCATAGTGATTGACATGCAGCCCCTAATAAGAGAACTTTACCTGGGCCAGCTAGGGAGGGACTCTTCCTGGGCTGTTCGTGAGACGCGCGCACGGACAGAAAACAGCGCCTCGACTACCAGCCGTGTACTAGAGGGCTGAGACTCCTAGCATCATACCCCCGCTCTGGTGCAGGCCTTTTGGGACTAGGCCAGTTCCCCCCCCTTCCGAGGGGTGCCAGGCGCACTGAGTGTCGTGGGTCCTGGGTGTGATTCAATCGTATCTCCATCCACGATTCCTAGGAGCATAAGATATAATTGCATATTCATCTGTGACTGATAATTGGTATTGTTCAGCTTGCACTTTCATTCCCATATTATTGTAAAATGCTGCTTAATTCTCATCAAGCATCAAAGTTTCTGTGTGATTGGCTTTCTTCCAGACTGAGTTCACTGTGCTTCGCATAGATTCTTACTTGTGTGGGAGGGTGATAAGGAGTGATATTATTGCACTAAGGGCTGGCCCCAGGGAAGTGCGGGTTCCTCTTTTCACTATACCATGACAGTTGGAGAGCAAGAACAAGAAGAAGATCGCGAGAACAAGCTTGAGAGGGAGAGCAAAAGGAAACTGGAGGGATAGAGATGGATGTGAAGAATGAGGCCGAGACAGTGGACTAGATCGAGAGTGACAAAGAAGGAGAGAGAGATGGAAGACGTGACAGTGAGCGCTGAAGAAGGGAAAATCGAGCGGCTCGAGAAAGAGACGTGGAGGATGTGGTTCAGGAGAATGCAAGAGGATGGCTTGGAGGCCGACTTGGTGTTGGCAGTAGCAGAAGCGTAGACTGGAGAAGGCCTGCCGTATGGAGGCAGAATGCCAAGTACAACAGGAGTCGAACTAGGTGGCAGGTGGGCAAGAGTAAAACTGGGACAGAGGAGATCCGGTACTGTGCCCCGGCAAGGCAAGCATGAAGTCTTTTTGGCATGCCTGGAAAGTGTCTTATCATTTGGCAGGGAGCCGGCTACACAGAAGGACAGAAACTGTATGGCGGTGCTGTGACCTGTAGTTGGTGGAACGAGTGGTTTGATAACTGCACTGAAACCACGGCCCCAGGCCTGTTACACAAAAGTGCAAATGAGCCAGGGGAACAACCCGACTAATGGCGGCTGCAGGACCGGTACAGAAGGGACGGTCGAGCCCATTGCCAACATCCGAATAATGAGCTCTACTGGGCCTTGGAGTCAAGCGCCCAGCAAGAGAGAGTCTATATATCACCACCAGATCCCCGGCAGACCTGGTGAAGCATCCCGACTCCAATTGCAGGTTATTAAGGCGTTAAAGTCTGGGAGGGAGCCGAGATGAATCTAACAGAGTCTTTTTATATAATAGGCGATAACAGATAAGGATAACAAACCATGAACATAACAAGGAGTTAACAATCACCTCCTCGGTTGATAAGTAATTTAACACATAAAACTACAAACACCCCCCCCCCGAAATGTTATATGAGGAGTTATCTTCTCGAACTTGGACAGAAGACCCAAAACCCTTTTAGAGGTCGTCAGGAGCATCATTGATGAGAACAGAGTTTATGCAAAGGTCTTTGAAAATAATCATTGGCAAAATGTGACACCCCAAAATACGTGTGAGGGAGTAATTTTGCAACACCAATGTCATGATTCCTGCCCCTCATGTCCCCAACCCTCCAATATGTCAGGCTGGAGCCATGCCACAATCACCTGCATGGCTCTCAAGGGCCTCTCCATCCCTCCAAAGACCCACTTGGAGTCAGACTTGGCGCTGTGGCACCAGACTCACTCACTCCCATAGGATAACATTGGGGATTGGACTTGTAGTGCATTGATGGGGACAAGATGGATGCCCCCACATATTTCGGTTCCCAGAACTGCATGTGCAGTCTAGTCTTTTGGGTGTGGTTCAGCCCAGAGAAACCTGGGATACCCAGAGACTATTTAAGCCACGCCCAGGCTGAGAAACATGCTTTGTGTTTTCTGCACCTGCAGCGTGACACTCACCGTGTTCGGATCGGTCTCCAGTAGGCCTGCATCTTTCTTCTGCGCTCAGCTCCTGCAAGAACAAGAACACGGTTAGGAACAGCCTTACCTTGCGGCTCTTCTGCCCATCATTCATCGCTTCTTCTGTTCTGCGGGCATCTTCGGCGGTGTCATTCCCATCCCGGCACGCCGCTTCCTAATGAAAAGGGAAAAGAACAGAAAAAAGGCATTAGTAAGCATTCAGCATATCTTCGCTTATTTTTAAAGACTGTACAAGCTTCAAACGCTTACCTGAATCCCAGCCGCTCTGAGGGAACTCTGTCTCCGGAACTTCTCATCCATCTGCAAGAGGGAAAAGACACTCCAGGTTAGCGTGGAAACATCTAGAGGAGCCGCATACCACGCTTACTCACCGCATTTCTTCTTCATAACCGGCATCCATGCTGAAAACGTTGCGGCACCTAAAAGACACAGAAAAAGAACTCAGTTCAATACAAATACAAAAGGGTCGCATCGCGCATCGCACTCTCACTCACCTTCAGCGCTACTCATCTCAGCAGCACGTCGCCATCCCCGGACGCCGGCCATCATCTAAGGAAGGAAAGGAACGAAGTTAGAGAACTGTTCAAAAGACTCATTATACTTACCTGTCGGACTCTTGCCAGTGAAGTAACTAGGCAGCAACGAGCCCGTATCAATCAACACGCCCCTGCGCTGAAAGCGGGCCGGAGAGCACACTTTCCAAGAAAACAAGGTGAGCTGTGGATTAAAGGGAAGAAGGGGAAGAAGGGGTTCAAGCACACAGAGACAATTGGGAGTTAAACTCTACCAATCTTGTGTTTCAGGCCCAGTCTCCAGTCGAGTAGACTCCAGGGAAGGGTTCCAGGTCGTAAGAGGTCAGAACAGGCTGAGTGACGTCTTCGTGGATACCAGGTGAGCGTTACAGAACACAAAGCCTCACATCAAAATCCACCTGGGCGTCATGGAAACGTCAGAAACCGACCAGTTAGCCCACATGTTGGGGCAGCTACGTTCCGAAGTACATGCAGCCAGGCAGGAGACCAACACCCTGAGGAGAGAGCTGATAGTAGCCAAAGAACGCACTGATGATTTAAGCCGGCAACTTCTCCAGTCACAAGCAGGGCACGCACCATTGCCGGGAAGCGTGCCCTCGATGCCAGCACCATCAGCCAATCCCGTTCAGATAACCCTTCCTGGGGCAGTTCCCTTGGCCCCGGCCGAACGATTTACGGGGGATCCCAAGAGGTTTGCAGTGTTCATGATCCAGGGCCGCCTGCACTTCCTTTGTAGACCGGGGGCCTTTCTGAATGACCAATCACGGGTCGCTTTTGTGCTATCCTACCTGAGTGGTAGCGCCGCGGACTGGTCTGTACCCTTTGTGGCCCAAGACGATCCTTTGCTGCATGACTTCAGGGGCTTTCAGCAGGAGATCGAAAAGCTGTTTGCCAGTCGTACTCATGGGCAGGCATTAGACAACAAACTTCTGTCCCTACGCCAAGGGAATCAAGACCTATTAACATACATAGCTACGTTCAATAGACTTGTAGTTGAAGCAGAATGGCCAGTGGAGAAGGGAACCACGTTATTTCATCAGGGGTTGCGGGGGAGCTCAAGGATGTTCTCGCACAAGTAGTGAACCCCCCGAAAGGCTGCTCAGAATTCATTGACCTTGTTGTTCAACTGGATCATAGGTTGCAGGACCGAAGAGCAGATCGAACCAGACCGGGTCCTCGCCCTATGTATGTGCGTTCAAAGGACAATATTGCCCCCACAAAGGAAGGTTCAGGAGAACCAATGCAAATCAGGGGGGTCAGATCCCACTTGACTAAAGCGGAAAGGGATAAAAGGAGACAGCAGCAGTTATGTCTGTACTGTGGAAAGTCAGGTAATTTCCTTAAAGAGTGCCCTGTGAAGCCACCGAGGAGGACGGTAGGGGCCACGGACAAGGAAGATACCATCAAGGAATCGGAAAACTCCCCAGCCCGGCAAGTGTAGGGGTCCACTTGTCGAGCGAAGAAAGCAAACTACAGACCTCCCATTTTGCACTATCTGTGGTCTTGATCAATCACCAACAACCATCTCGGATGCACGCAGTAAGAGCGTACATTGACAGTGGAGCCGTTGGGAATTACATCGAGCAGGATCTTGCGGCAAAGATGGGGCTTCTGTTACGCCCTAAATCAACCACCGACACTGTTACCACTGTAGACGGCACAGAAATAGCTTCTGGTCCAGTATCCCAATGCACTGCAGCTTTAACCCTTCTGTGCCAGGATGGATATCAAGAATCTATCGTTTTCAACCTCATTAAAGCACCACAGTTCCAGTTGATTTTCGGAATGCCATGTTTGGTAGCTCACAATCATCGAATCGATTGGCGAGCAAAAGAATTGGCCTTTCCCGAGACGTGCGCCCACACATGTTATCACCAAGAGAAACAACCAATAGACACCAGAACCTCCACGCTTGCGACTGTGGCAATCAGCACCCTACCAAGTGAATACCAGGACTTTCAAGATGTCTTTCAGAAAGAACAAGCTAATACCCTGCCACCGCATAGACCATACGATTGCCAAAACGACCTGATACCCGGTGCACAAATCCCTTATGGGCGAATTTACGCACTCACGGAATCAGAAAACCAGCACCTGAAGGCCAATCTTGACCAATACCTGGCCAACTGGTTCATCCGTCCCTCCAAGTCTCCAGCAGCCAGTCTTCTATTATTCATACCGAAAAAGGAGGGGGACTTGAGATCATGCATCCCATCACGTCATTGCTAAGGAAAAGCAACAAAAAGTTCCAGTGGACAACAGAAGCCGAGGAAGCTTTCCAGGAACTCAAAGCAAGATTCACATCTGCCCCAATCTTATGCCACCCTCACCCTGATCTGCCATACCTGGTGGAAACGGACGCCTCAAGCATGGCTATGGGAGCGGTCCTCTCACAAAAGGACCCCAAAACGGGCCAGTTACACCCTGTTGCCTTCTGGTCATGTAAATTCACACCCCATGAACTCAATTACGCTATCACAGACGAAGAACTCCTGGCCATTAAGTCAGCCTTTAAGGCATGGCGACACTACCTCTTGGGCGCCAGACACACAATCACCGTAATAACTGACCACCAGAACCACCAGTACCTAAAAACGGCAAAGGCCCAATCCTCACGACAACTACGTTGGGCTCTTTTTTTTGCTGAATATGACTACATGATTACATTTCGACCAGAGGTGAAAAACGGGAAGGCCGATGCCCTTTCCCGTATGGGGGTGGAAGAGCAAGGGTATCAGACCCCTCACCCAATAGCAATCATCCCGAGTGACAAGCTCCTAGGAATCACAGCAACCATAACTCAGAAAGAATTACATGAAGAAATCCAAAACCTGATGATTCCGGAGCAATTACAAGCGTGGAGTGCACAAGGAGAACATTACATGATAAAAGATCAGTTGCCCTACTTCAGGAATCGTTTATTCTTACCAAACCAAGAACTACGAGAACAAGTCATTTCTGGTTATCATGATTCCTTGGTCGAGGGCCACCCCTGAGCAGATCCACACCCTGTACCGGTTGGACCGTGATACCATCACCACCATAGTGGACATGATACAGAACGACATTGCCAGCCACATACAAATACGCACTGCCATCCCCCCACTACTGAAGGTGGTGTCTGTGCTACACTTCCTGGCCACAGGCACCTACCAACACACAGTGGGCCAGCTGCATGGCATTTCACAACCACTATTCTCATGCATGCTGAACCAAGTGCTGGATGCCCTCCTGAAGCACGCAAGCACCCACATATCCCTACCACGGACTGCCCAGGAGATAGCCGAAACCAAAGTAGGCTTCCATGCACTGACAGGCATGCCCAATTGTGTCGGTGTCATCGACTGCACCCATGTGGAATTGGTAGTCCCCCATGCCACAGAGGCGGTGTACCGCAATCGCAAGCAATACCACTCCATCAATGTGCAAATGGTATGTGACTCCAGTAAGATCATCACTCATTGCTGCGCCCGATTTCCTGGATCCACACATGATGCCATGGTACTGCACAACTCCACGCTACCCCGTCACATGGAGCGACATGCTGGACCACGTGCCTGGCTGCTCGGTGAGTTGCACAACAGGCCCATGGCCATGCTGTGGGGTACTCATGTGTGCGGATGCAGAAAGGGGGGGATAGTACACCTGGGTGGGAAAGGAGGGGGTAGTACACCTGGGTGGGAAAGGGGGGGGATAGTACACCTGGGTGGCAATAGCCAATGAGTGTAGAATGAATGCAGAGCTAAACACTCCTCACCTGACACAGCCAAACTGAAAATGACACATCACTGGGCCACATATCACAAATGATGCAAATGGATGACAACAAGTAAGAGGCACAACCAGGCCACCATGGTGATGGCAAGCAATGCATGACTGAATAGGATGGCAACTGTGCCAATGCGGCCAGTGTGACCATGCATAGCAAAGAGTATACTGCATGAATTGGAGGCTAAACATTGTCGCACTGTCACAGCACATCTGCCTCAGCATGCATGCTTACACCCTGCATCATCTATTCAACCCCATCCAGTGTTCCACACCTCTTTACAGTATACATTCCATGTAGGTGACTATTTGGTACACATACAGGGACATGTGCATGCTCACACCTAATAGCTGCTGCCATGACCGTGCTCCCTGAAGGTGTCAGTTCAGAGTGACACACACCTATTTGTATCTGCTTGCAGGTGATGGAGGATATCCCTTGAGGCCGTGGCTAATTACCCCTGTGCGGAACCCGCAGAACAGCCATGAAGAGGAGTGCAATCGTGTGCACACTCGAACCCGTGTTGTGATTGAGCAGACCTTTGGCCTGTTGAAGGTGCGGTTCTGCTGCCTAAGCAGGTCTGGTGGGGCACTCCTGTATATGCCTGAGAAGGTGGCAAAGATCACCATGGCCTGTGTCATGTTGCACAACATGTGCGTCCGAAGGAATGTACCACTGCCACCTGACATTGACATGCATGGCCCGGGTGAGGATGAAGGGGATGGAGATGGAGGCGAAGGAGCCCCACTGCCAGTATGTGATGCACGGGACGGCCATGCTGTACGCCAAGCACTAATTGACAAATACTTTTAAGACACAGGGACCATGAATGACTTTTGTCAGTCAGACACTGGGCCAATGTGAACATGCACAAAGGGAATGTTGTAGTTTGGACACTGAACACCGTAACACATTAAATGGATGCACACCAAAAATTACAATGTCCAGCCAGGGATTGTTCTCCAGAAAACTTGTGTATTATATGAAAGTGCTCACCCACCCCACAGATCCCAAATGTCCTCATGTGCGCAACAAACAGTGTTGCCTTCACCAATGTTACTCCTCACATTTTTTCCAATTTTCAGAAAGTCACTTTTTGGCGACTTTAGGGTCTGGGGGTTCCATGGCCATGCGCCGTGCTCTCCTGCGCGTTAAGCGCACAGGGCTAGATTGAACAGAGGTGGAAGATGTTGACGTGGTGGATGTGTCAATTGTCAATCCCCTTGCAGACCCATAGTGTGGCTGCTGCACTTGCCTGATGTTGGCTAGTAGGGCCTTGGTCAGTTACCCCTTGCACTGCCTGAATGCAGACGTGGACGCCTCCACGGCAGCTGTATTTGCAGCAATGGCCGTGGCTATGGCCTTCATGGCCTCATTACCGACAACGACCTGTTGCCGCATAATCTGCAGCATCACGTCTTGGCGGGCCTCCACCCTTGCAAGACGGACCTCAAAGGTGGTTTTTGTCGCAGGTGTACCGGTGGCTGGTGGGGTGGTGGAAGGCAGAGTGGTTGAAGGCAGGGTGGTGGAAGGCAGGGTGGTGGAAGGCAGGGTGGTGGAAGGCAGGGTGGTGGAAGGCTGGGTGGTGGAAGGCACCTGCGTGGGGCACTCGTTCTGGGCACTGTCATCCGCAAAAATGCCGATGTCCGAATCTCCTAGGTCGGAGTCATGGAGACATGGGTCATCCAGGCTCTCTGTCTCCACGGGGGGCGGAGGGGGTGCCAATGGGTGTTGGGCTGGGCAATCCCAAAGATTCTTCGGCCTCTTCGACCACCTCTGTGGACACGACATCCGTGGTGGCCGGTGGTACAGCTGGCACTATCGCAGCAGCTGCACCCTGCAGAGATGATGCCTTGTGTGGCACACTGGGAGTGGTTGCAGGCAATTTTTCCGAGGAGGGGGTTGCGGTGGCCCTGGTCCCCTTGCGGGCACTGGATGTGCTTGCCCCTCTGTCCTGGGTTCCACCTTCCTCATCGGTGCCTGGGGGATAGAAGAGATGCAGGTCATCAGTGAGATTGCCAAATGGCAGCTGTGATTTGTTGCAGTGTAATATCTTCATACATTCAGGCATGATTTCATTTCTGTTGTGTGGCATTTGGTGTACTGAGGGGACATGTTGGCAATGATTGCATGGCTTGTGGCAATGGATTGTCTAGGGGGGGGGGAGGGGGCATGGGCATGGATGGGTCATGTTGCACCTCTGTTGGGTTTACATATTTCACGCAGCATGCATGTGGTGCAGGGAGTGGCAATCAGTATTCTGTTGGTGAGTTGATGTTGCCTTGGGTAAAGGAATTGCCTTGCCTAATCGGACTCCCACCTCACTTGTGTCACATCATGTTTTGTTATTGGTGGATGTGATGGTTCACTCACCTTCCTCTGTTGTGGTAGCTGCCCCGAACTCCTGCTCTCCGATCCCCTCTATGGATTCTGGATCGATGAATCCACTTGCAATCTCCTCGCATGTGGTGAGCTTAACAGGGGAGTGTGTGCCACCGCCTGTCGCCATTGCGGCCCTCCGGTTCTCCGCAAGGATCTTCCGGATACGGAGGCGGAGGTCGTCCCAGCGCTTTCTGCAATCCCGGACACTCCTTGGGGTGCACCCTACTGCTGTTACCCTCTGCGCAACCTCCTGCCACACCTGTTTGTTACGCGTTTGTGCTGCATGCTTCAGGTCTGTGCTTCGGATTATGTCAGCATGCTGTTGTAGGGTGTCCGCTAGCATTGTCAATTCTGCATCTGAAAAGCGCTGCTTCCTCTTCCTTTGTGAGCTTTTTCCAGTGGCCTTTGACATCAGGTTGTGTTTTGGCACTCAACAACACGGGTGTAGTGGTAGTAATGGAGGATGGCAATTGATTGTGTTTTTAAAGATGGCCGCCGGCCCATTTCCCGTTCCTGCGCGATGACATAATTTCCGGGTCCGTTTTTTTGCGAACACGGTAATAACATGACGGTATTACCGTGCCGGTATTTACGGGTTAGTGTGAGGCGCTAGCGCAATGGGCGGGCCCCGCGATGCCGGTATAGGGGGCTTGGTGGTATTGCCACTACCGGCATGGGGGAACGCGCGTGCTCGCGCACTCGTGATGACCCGCAATTAGCGGGTTCATACGTGCACGGACACGCTCATTCCAGCATGCCGGTAATGAACCCGGTTTTACCGGGCAACTCGTAATGAGGCCCAAAATTTGGCTGGCGTCTAAACACGTGTCCATTAAGGAACCCGAACTTTCCATCCAAGATACCTGGGTCCATTCACCGTCACCTCCATGATAAATCCTGTGGCGGTCAGACTAGCTTTGCCGTCAAGCATGCAGATTCATCCTGTGTTCCACGTGTCTCTCCTTAAACCTGTTCAACCTGGGAACCGGGTAGCAACGCCACCGCAGCCAGTAGTAGTCGCTGGGGAGCCAGAATTCGAAGTCAAGGACATCCTGGATTCAAAGTATGCCAGATCCAAATTATACTACTTGGTAGACTGGAAGGGGTATGGTCCACAAGACAGGACATGGGAGCCTTGTGAGTACATCCATGCACCTCTCTTTCTTAGACGATTTCATTAAAACCATCCAAACAAACCAGGACCAGACAGAAGAGCCACGGTGAGAGGGGTCTTGTGGGGGAGCGCTGTCATGATTCCTGCCCCTCATGTCCCCAGCCCTCCAAGATGTCAGGCTGGAGCCAGGCCACGATCACCTGCATGGCCCTCAAGGGCCTCTCCTTCCCTCCAAAGACCCACTTGGAGTCAGACTTGGCACTTGTGGCACCAGACTCACTCACTCCCATAGGATAACATTGGCGATTGAACTTGTAGTGCATTGATGGGGACAAGATGGATGCCCCCACATATTTCGGTTCCCAGAACTGCATGTGCAGTCTAGTCTTTTGGGTGTGGTTCAGCCCAGAGAAACCTGGGATACCCAGAGACTATTTAAGCCACGCCCAGGCTGAGAAACATGCTTTGTGTTTTCTGCACCTACAGCGTGACACTCAACGTGTTCGGATCGGTCTCCAGTAGGCCTGCATCTTATTTCTGCGCTCAGCTCCTGCAAGAACAAGAACATGGTTAGGAACAGCCTTACCTTGTGGCGCTTCTGCCCATCATTCATCGCTTCTTCTGTTCTGCGGGCATCTTCGGCGGTGTCATTCCCATCCTGGCACACCGCTTCCTAAGGAAAAGGGAAAAGAACAGAAAAAAGGCATTAGTAAGCATTCAGCAAATCTTCGCTTCTTTTTAAAGACTGTACGAGCTTCAAACGCTTACCTGAATCCCAGCCGCTCTGAGGGAACTCTGTCTCCGGAACTTCTCATCCATCTGAAAGAGAGAAAAGACACTCCAGGTTAGCGTGGAAACATCTAGAGGCGCTGCATACCGTGCTTACTCACCGCATTTCTTCTTCATAACCGGCATCCATGCTGAAAACGTCACGGCACCTAAAAGACACAGAAAAAGAACTCAGTTCAATGCAAGTACGAAAGGGTCGCATCGCGCATCGCACTCTTACTCACCTTCAGCGCCACTCATCTCAGCAGCACGTCGCCATCCCCAGACGCCGGCCATCATCTAAGGAAGGAAAGGAATGAAGTTAGATAACTGTTCAAAAGACTCATTATACTTACCTGTCGGACTCTTTCCAGTGAAGTAACTAGGCAGCAATGAGCCCGCATCAATCAACGCGCCCCTGCGCTGAAAGCAGGACGGAGAGCACACTTTCCAAGAAAACAAGGTGAGCTGTGGATCAAAGGGAAGGGTTGGACCCCGGGGAAGAAGGGGTTCAAGCACACAGAGACAATTGGGAGTTAAACTCTACCAATCCTGTGTTACAGGCCCAGTCTCCATTCGAGTAAACTCCAGGGAAGGGTTCGAGGTCGTAAGAGGTCAGAACAGGCTGAGTGACATCCCCATGGATACCAGGTGAGCGTTACAACCAACTCCAGAACCATCTAGGGTGTGTCTGTAAAACTAAAGCCAATCAGTCCTTCGAAAAGACATTCAAACTTTTCTATTTGTCAACACCAGATCCCGTCAAGAGTGAAGTCCACGGAGTACACTTTCCGTTATGCAATAGGAAGGAAATCATCATTGTTGTCTTTAACCTGGTCTTTTCTCATAAAACGTCAATACCCAGGTTCTTCCTTTTAGAAAGTAACTTGGTAACAACTATAAAACTGAGAGCATTTGAGACTGTAATGTACAAAGATACAGAGAACGTAGTGAATCATTTTTGTCCACAATTCCCTGGGCACTTCCACCAGAATGTGGTGCTGTAAAGTCTAGCAGACCTCTGGGAGCATCTTCATCATCCCAGTGGGGGTCAACCGAAGATTATAAAGAAAGCAGAATGCCTTGAGAACTCATTGACAGAACTGCAGGATTCGCTGAGAGCAGGACCGAACTCTGGGAAATCAGCTAGGAGAAGGGAGTCATTCTCCGAGCCCAGGGAGAACCTTATAGAACTGTTGTTCGGGTTGATACAAACTTGGTTGGATACAATATGGAACTGTAGGAAATTAACTGGGAGAAGGGAGTCATTCTCCTAGCACTTTTGAGAACTTCTGTTTTGGGAAACATTTGTATCCATGAGAACGGAGCCATTCTCCTGGAACAGATACAACCATACACTTCAGTTGTTGTTTATTGTAGGTAAGGTAACCACCTTTAGTTTCGGGATAGATAGGTTTGATTTTCCGTTAATAAAGGTTTATTGCAACCACCATAGCATCACTTGGTCAATCTCTTCATTCCTTGTCGCGACAAGGACCACACGCTCATTATTCCACGTCCTACCATCATGGGTGTATGTGTAACTGGGACCTGTTTTCATTGCCTGTAATAGCTCATCATACCTGGTTCCTGTGTCTGTTCTCTTGTTATTGAGTCTTACTTTTGATGAGATCTCCTAAATTACCTCTTGGGCTCGAACTGCTATATGGTGATCATACCAATCCCTTCTGTTTGTTCTGTGTCGTAGAGATTCTCCATAACATGGATCTCATATCGCTGGATGGGCCTTCTAATATGTCTGGAAGCCAGGGTGGGATTAGCGAAGAGCAGGCTGTTCTACCTAACATGACATGAAATGGTGAAGCCTATCACAGTGGTGGAGGTTAGTGTGTGGGCAGATACTGCTTCATGGGTAGTTCTGACCGGATTCAGATGTGATGCCATTGCTGCATGAATACTGCCTTTGATGATGGCATTAGCCCTCTCCACTAGGCCATTTCCATGGGGGGAGGTTGACTGCTGGCTGGAGGTCGTTCTTCTTGAGAAGCTTTTGTATTTCAATTGACAAGAGCTGTACAACATTGGCAGTCGCCAATTGCCTGGGAATTCCCTCTCCATAAAACACCTACCTGAACACTTGTATGACTGTATTTGTGTTAATATTGGGGACAAAATGCAGTTCCATCCATTTGGATAAATAACCCACCATGACGTGTCCGGTCCTACTGTTGAATTGCATACGGACAACAAAGTGCCGTATTGTCAGCAAGCTAGAGGAAGGAGATCTTGCAGTGGACAGTGGAGCTTAAAGTGTTTTCAGACGCTTGTCACTGTTTGCACACACTGGACAACTTACCAGAACGTGCTCAATTTTGTGGTCAATCAGGGGCCACCAATAGCATTCTCTCACACACTGGGCCTCATTACAAGTCCGGCGGTAAACCTGCCAGTGCTACCAGCGGGTTGCTGCCAGACTTGCAATATTTACCGGCCCCTGGCTTGCCGGAATCACCGGGGTATTACGACCCCGGCGTTCCGGGAAATCAGGCCCTCGTAATTGTTAATCCCCATTCCCATTTGAGTCCCATAGGGCCTCCGTGAATCTCTGCGGGCGGGTGGCATTCCGCCCGCCAGGTCTGGCCCTGATGGGCGGGACGGCACCTGCCTGCAGAGTCGTACTATGCTGGTCCAGTAACAACGGTGCAGGTAGGCTTATCGGCACGTTGTTACCGGACCGGTATACTTAGTATGAGTCCCACTGTTTGATTAATGGGATTCCTATGTTGCCTGGGGTTGCTTTGCGAAGGATGTCGGGAGGTACTGCTTTCTCTCCTTTCAGCAGGACATGTTCTGCATATGAAAGTTCTGGTGCCACTTGCCAGCAGGACTGCATCGAGGGTGGGAGTGACCTTTTTTCTGGCTAACTCCCTTCGCAAACTTATCAAAACGGTAAAACCCTTTTCCAGTTTCTAAATCAGCAATCCATTCCCTTCTTGAGGTGCAGTTCGTTTGCACCCCACTTGTTTCTTCAGAGGAAGCCACTATGCACTCGCCTCTTAAAAATGTTCCTTCTCACCTTCCTTGAGCCAGAGGTGGGACATATAGTCAGCCTGATTGTACTCCAACTAGGTATGAATTGATTGACACATATATATTCCTGCAGTCTTGCTGCCTTTTGTGCAATCTTTGGTGTGGACGTCTTTGTCCCTTTTGGACTGAACAGGTGAACTTAGGGGTTGTGGCCCGTTAGAATGAAAAACAAGTTGCCCCATGTCTATGTTCTCAAATATTCCATGGCCCACATGAAGGCTAGCAGTGCCTTCTTTTTTTCTAAATTATATTCATCCGATTTTGTTATTTCAATAACTTTCCACACATTATAAAGACAACAAAAAACATACACTAGTACAACATAGATTAAAATATCATACACATCTGTGCCCTTACATCCCTTATATGGCACACCATGCCATTCATCCCTAAAAGCTTGTCTACTTTTGAGTCACTCAATGTAACTAATGTTTAGCTTATTCCCTTCGGGAGAAGTCATTCCCCACCAAGCTGCATCGCCACTTCCCACAATATCAAGCCTGGCTGAGACCCGAAACGCATTTCAACCAAAGGTTTTCACTGCTCATGTCTGTCAATTCCCCAACATGTTTTCCAGACATAAGTGCCACACATAGCCGGGCACGCGATCATCACATGTCTGGCGGTCTCTAAAGAATGGGTAAGAAAATAAAGGGCGCCTGGCAAAGTCCTGATATGTCCAGGTGGGTACATATATTGATAACACAAATAATCAGGATGCGAGATCTTCACAAAAATCCATGGTTTTTAGACATATTTATTTCCATCTTAAAAACCGGTGTCTTCAATTTTTATACAAACTCTTGCTAAGCACAAGAGAAATAACGGACAGATTTTAATACAAACAAAGGGAAATGCAGTTGTGCACCCTCATCGGGATGTGAAAGATGAGTCCCCTAGTTACAAGCACGTGTGAGTATACAACGTAGGTGACATAGGTAACTTAGATCAGTGCTGCCCGTGGTTGTTTTTCAACCCGGGTGTGGTTTTTCAAACAGAAAGAGTGTACACAACATGAAATTCGAAACTTACAACAAAAGGGTATTTTCACAGTTGTGCCACAAGTGATCGACACAGTTGTGTTTCGGCCATAATCGCTGGGTTGAAGCTAGTAGTTGTGGTGGCCTTCATCAGGAGAGACTAGTTGAAGAGTCTGTCCGTGGGTAAGATCTATGGGAGGGAGGAGAACTATGAGGATCTCATAAAGTGCATAATGAATTAGGGGTTAATAAATAACAGCTCATTGGTGCTAGAAAAATACACCAGTGGTGTATTGGAAAACACAGTTTACCGTCCGACCGGGGCAAGGCGGTAAAACTGTCAAGAGGCCTGGGTGTAGTCCTAGGTCTGGTGTAGATCGGCCGGAACGGACGGAAACTATCAAAATTCTTCAAACAGTGGATTTCACACCCAACTCCATCCTGGCTACTATGGATGTCGAGGCCTTATACACCTCCATTCCATAAAGCGAAGGACTAACAGCACTCGCCAAATGCCTTAACAAAAGAACAGACGTTACTTCGACTCCGACCAACTTCATCCTTGAGTGTATCCGCCTGGCTATGTTTGAACACCAAATATATCAGCAAGTCAAAGGCGTGAGTATGGGCGCTACGTTCGCACCAGATGTGGCCAACCTACTGAAGAGGGAAAATCGAGATCAATCCCATGACCCCTCACCCCAGGCGCATATACAGAAGAACAGCAGGAAGAACAAGGAGCGCACTTATCATTTGAACCAGGCCCCAGCGCACCCATGGGTGACAAATATGCTGAAAAACACCCACTTCACCAACAGTGCAACTTCCATGCTACATTAGAATCAATGCTGCAATATCAGAATCTACAAACACAAAAATCCCTGTTTAAAGGCTTGCAAATGCATATATGAATTAACATAGTCTAAATGCACAGTTTAAAGCCATGTTTCAGGAAAATTACAGCCAAGTTCATTTCTCTCACTGAACACTGGCTGCGGGAGCCTCCAGCAATGTTCCTCGCAAAACATCCGACCTGCCAAGGACGCATATTCAAGATAAGATTGCTTTCTGCCGACAGACATTTTTTAATTATCCACAAATGCGAATAAATCACGGCAACCCAGTGTGCTTTTTTTCTTTCTGGGAAGGAAAGACACTTTCTCAAGGACTCGCACAACATTTGAAACATAAATTGTAACAAGAATGGCGCAGCCCAGCGCCCAGAGCCCAGGTGCGAACTGCTTGTTCAGCTAAAAAGTTATGGGAACAAGGTCATATTGCAACAACTTAGAATTAGGTAAGGGGGGCTGGCACAGTTAAATCAACCCACTGACGCAAAAAGGCTAATATCCAATTGTCAGTCTCTCTATAAGGGCTACATAGGTAACCTACCACTTAGCAGCCAATAGCAGGAGGAGATAGGTTTCTGGGAGCTGATCCAATTCTGTGAGGTCAGCCTGCAGTGTGATTACAAAGCTGGCTTGCAAGCCAGCCCCGGGGAAGACGGCGCCTGAACTCTCGATGTGCACGATGCTCTGCGTGTTTTTTTCTTTTTTGCTGCCCAGAAATAAACGCAGTTTGGAACATGCTGCTACCTGCTTGGGACTCTGTTGCATTTCTGGGGGCCATATGGGAGGTGTTGGGGTCTCCCATAGATGGTGAGGGTATGGCTGCTGGCCCCCACTGCCCTGGTGGGGGTCCAGCTTCTCCCCAACAAGTTGGTGCCCTCTGTGAGGCTCATTGCTCATTGTAACATGGGTAAATGAGCACTGCCTGCGCAAGCCCTGCGTTGAACTGAACTCCCTGCCGCCGACTCAAGGAAGCTGTGGGACCCTCGCCTGCACCTGAAGACCACCGGAAAAAGCGTAACCGGCTAAAGGCTTCGGGGGCCACTTGGAAATACCCCGCTTGAGCGCAGGTGAGAGCCCTGCAGGAGAAGGGGTCCGGTGAAGCGCCTTGAGGGGGTGTCCAGCAGCGGAGCAACTGCCAGTGCAGCATAGGAAAATGTAAGTCAACTAGCAACATGGGCTTTGAGGGGGGGAAATGTTTAAAGTATTATGATGCATTGTTGATCAGTATGTTGCAGAAATGTTAAGTTCTTTTGTTTGGGTAGAAACTGAGGGAGGGATTGTAAATTGGGTGGTGGGTGATTGTACATTGTCGCAAAATTCAGCGCATTGGTGGTGATCGGCACGTGAATTGTAGTTGGGACTGGGGCGGTGGCAGTGGTCCCTTCTTGTGTTTTTGAGCCTATTGGGTGGGGTAGTGACTCGCTACATATAGAACAGGAGTGCCGCGCTGATTGGTCTGGATGGTGATTTCATGTACGGGGTCTGGATTTCCTATGAATTGACGTTATAGATCAATGAGTAGATGAGGTTCCCTGCTAATTGAGCGTTTTAGTTCAGTGAGTGGATGATGTTTTCCCGCAGGAGGTAGCTAGATTGTTCCCGAGTGCGGAAGATAGTTGGCTGGTTAAGGTCCCCTGGTGAGGAGCGTATCACACGTTAGGCGACGCAGCGTGTGCAGTCCAATTATAAGAGTTTTATTGTGGTTTACCTTGTTCTAGTTGAGACAGGAAGACAGCTGTGGGGATTGTGGGGTTTTATTTTGGGATTTTTGTGGGGTTGGGAGAAATGAGTTATTGTTCTGTGTATGCACATTTGTCTGTTCATTTGCACTGTGTTTTTAGTTTGGTGACGTCACCTTCAGATTGATGCATAGGACACAGAGTTTTGATGGTGAGGAGATAGTGGTGTGGTTTTGGATTTGGAGAATAGGTGACCCAGAGGCGGTGTGTGGAAGACACATGCGCAAGATTGTGGGTGTGTGCCGGAGAAGGCAATGGTTTGGTGAAGATGGGCTGCACGTGGAGTGCACTGGCTCACAGAAGTTGAAAAATGTTCAATTATCTTCTAACTTTTGCTCCCTGAACAGCGGACTATCGAAATTTTCGAATTGAATAGAGGTAAAATGTATCACACAATACAGAAATGACTCCCCTTCACCTGTTGTGTTGCACACAGCTTCCATGCCGAAATAAGTAAGTAAAACATAGGGCCTCATTCCGAGTATGGCGGTAAGGGATAGCGGCCACCGCTAACGAGAGCGGTGGTGGTAATCCCTTACCGCCATACTCCGAGTTCCCTTAGCGCCATGGTGCTTTTAACACCTGCTTTTAGCAGGCGTTAAATACCATGGCGCTAAGGGACCTTGATGTTAATTACGCCACCGTAATTTACGGTGGCGTAATTGACGCCTTCCCCACTCCCATTATGCCCTATGGGGCAAGAATGGGAATGGGGAAGGGTAAATGGGGATTGGGGAATTACCGCCCCGCCAACCTTGGAATGGGGCGGTAATTCCGCCAACCACCAAGGCGCTGCCGGTCCGGGTACGGCGTCAACCAAGGCGTTAATAGCGCCATTGGTTAGCGCCGTACTCGGAATGAGGCCCATAGTGTGCAAAGATTAAAAAGTACTGAAGGTAAATTAAAAAAGACCATGGCTGCTCATAGGCGGCTTCTCCAGAAGCGTGCAGCAATCGCTAAGGACACACATACACAGCACTTGAACTGTGTACACGAAGGAAAGGGAAGATGTGAGGGGTCAGCTGATGCTGAACCAGCGCGAGCAGAGGGAAGAGGGGACTCACCCTTCTGAACCTCCGGGATGAGGACAAGTAGGCACAAAATAAATTATTAAAGCATGCAATGGGAGGGGCAGTTAAAAACAGCCTCAACACACACGCACAAGAATCACAATAGCAGTGTCAACAATCACCACAATATGCACCGCCCATGTGGGGAGGATACATGGGGCAGGATGGGATCATTTCAGCAGACACCACAAGCACCAACGCAGGTACTGTCACCACTACATGTACAGACACAACAAATGACAGCACCACTACCCCAGGACTGACTAGAATCACAACACAGGGGCACTGCACAGCAGCCAGCACCCATACAGAACACTGACACAATAGCAATGGTACCGGTTACATGACTGGGTGGGGTCTTCCTGATGGGGAACAAACCTTTCAAAGGACATAGATTGACATTGTACCGCTAATAGGACAGCCCAAGACAAACTTGATTTGACTCACTCTGCCACACACACTCATGCTCCACCTCCCTGACAGAGCGGGTGAGACGCGCGCCGAAACACACACTCACGCACACTCAATAATGCAGAGGACAATTGCATAGGGGTGGTGATAGGTATCAAAACATTTTCTTTTCTGGGTGACAGTGGGGCGACTAGGCCATGCATTAGGGAAGAGACATTTGTGACATCATGAGCGATGTGGATATGACCACCTTATTAACAGAGAAATCCATAACTTGTTAAACACCAGGCATACACATGTTGAAAGTAAGGAAGATTGTTTAAGGATAATGGGGGTACACGGTACAGAGGGGGGTGCATAATGATAGCGCATCACAAGAGAGTACATTTAGCTACATTTTGAGCACACATCTTTCAGTGAGGAGACTGGGCTCATGAATACACGATTAACACAGAACAATTAAATAAGACACACAAGGTGGAAGAAGGTGCACTTGAGGGGGGAGGCCTACATTTCATTGACAGTTCACCACAGGAGGAGAGAAATAGGGGTAAAGGGTGGATGATCCATGTTCCCAACAGAATTAATTTGTCGACAAAATGACAGTGCAAGTGGTAATGCCACTAGCGCTTTTGAAAATAGCACTGGCACAAATGCATTAGCCAACACACATAGGGAAAGAGGTCATTGCTGCACGAACTGGAGAATGATGGTTGTATTAAAATTAGAGAGCAGATATTGGGGGGAGAAATATATTGTTTAAATGTAACAGTAATTACAGTAGTGGAGTAATAAAATACTAGACTAAATGAGTAATTAACAGAGTAGGTAGGGTTTAAAAAGTGGACATGGGGTGGGATAGAGAGAATGGGAGTAAATTGTGAGGGTTGGGGTTGAAAGAAAAGAGGAAATAAATAAATAAATAAACAACTAAATAAATAAATACAAAGAGGGGGAGAGACAGGCAGCGAATAATTGGTAGCGGATTTCATTAGTACCAGCTTAAAGTGCCTGCAGTTCACCGCGCGGCACGCCCTGAGAAGTGAGAGAGGAGCCATAGAAAAAAAAAAATAAAAAAATAAAAAGATTTAAAAACCCTGCGATTATCTTAACTAAGTAACATGGTGCACTTAATTTAGAAACACAGCCACCCTATATGACAAATTTACCACCCTGATGTTTCCCTGTTTAGCTTGTCAGTGCCTGATGCCCCACGGGACAAAGGCACGCACTATAAATAGCTTACAACAAAAAGCACAGTAAATATAAAGATCCAAAGGCCCATTTGTACACTAGCACCCAAATTGCATATATATGATCCAAGTGTGTAATGAGTATCTTCACATAAATTAAGTGCCTACCCATTTTCTGGGTACATTCCGAATTGTGTAATAATTTACAGTCAGACCGCCATTGAACGCCACCAGGTGGTGACAGGATGGTGCATAGGTGTACCATTGGCTCCTCCCACTAGGACACTGAATAGTGTGAGAGTAGTGCAGAGAGGTTAGGTCAAGAAATTGAAGAATATGTAAATTCTCAGGTCTCAAGCGCTTCCATTTCATTTCTCGCCAGATATAAAGGACCCAGGGCAGGCCTGAAGACAACGGACAACCAACACCCAATGGCTATGGACTACAGTGGGACATTTTCCCCTCCTGACAGACTTTGTTAGATGTGTGAGGCGTCAAGCCCTACAAAGCGGTGGCCACCCTGGCAACGAGGGAGCAACGATCAACAGGGCCAACGCAAGAGATTTTCATGAACTGCAAAATAGCACGAACACTCCCGAGTTAGGGAAACATGGCCATCCTATGGTCCAACGCACACTAGCAACTAGAATAGGGACTGACACACGCATTTCCAAAGTTTAATTGAGGTTCATATTACATTTTGTGCACCTACAGCTGTAACACTGTTTTGTTTCTTCTCTTTTCCCCGCACATGCAGGTTGTTGCCTATGTATGCTGTTAGAAATGTGTAGGAAATTTCCTTAATGTTATCTTCCATTAGAAATTGTGAGGCCTACTGATTAAAACATCGTGAAGCATTCCCCACTCAATTGCCCACCCTATCAAGAACCTCAGACCCCTTAGAGCATGTTTCCCTGAAGTATATTTCCTTGCTTCCATTGAATAAACAGCCCAAGATTTTCCCTACCCATATTGAGAAATTTTGAAAACACGAAATGTCCAGGGGGAGGTTTGATTTTTGCCCTTAGTGATTGTTTAGTTCGCGGAGCTTGAGGTTACTAACAAGTACTAACTATTAATGCCTTTCTTGCGATTTTCAGGCGGGCAACTTTATCATCTCATCAGCTGCAAGGACCCAGCAGCGTAAGTGGTTATGGGCAAGCAAATAAGGACTTTTACCTTCACGATGGGACTATTAATGATGAACGAAATAATGGGGGTGGTAATTTGTAAATTATTTGTAATAGTGAGCATTACCGCTGTATGCCCTGCTAACATTCCCTAACCTAAGCAGGAAGAGTTACGGCGTCAGTGGGTGAGGAAAAGCTGCTGCTAAAGTAAGGAGAGTTAAGGGCAGACACAAAGGGAGTAAAACATACACATAACACACATAGCAGAAGTGACCAACAACATGCACACATGTACAAAATTGGTAGGGACACCACTGGAGAGAGCTGTCCAGGTGGTCTTTAACATATGCCGGAAGAGAATTGATTACAACAGAAATTACTACAGCAGAGCACGACGCCCATGTATGACAAGGTGCGAAGAAGATTGCAAGGGAAGACAGCAACATTGAGATTGAAAAAAAAAAAAAAAAGGGGGGTAATGCCCTATGGAAGATGACTACATAAAGCAGCTAATTGGAGAACAACTGTATGTGGAAAGTGACCAGAGAGAGAAGAAACAACGAGCAAATGCACAAGTGAGCAAGCTGCAAGAAAAAAATAAATAAATAAATAAATAATAAAAGAAGAAAGAAAAACAAAAGAGAAGAAAAAATAAAATAAGAGACAAAAATATGATAAGTGCCTAACGGAGTGAGACAAAAGAGCAAAGATGGTCACTTGGGTGGAGAATGAAGAAGGACGTATACTGTTAAGGTACCAACGTTATGTTACCAGCACAACAGTGACAAGAAGTGGACAATCATTCTGGATGCGAGAAGGTTGAGAGAAGTTGCGAGATGAGAGCAGGAACATCACTGCTTATGGACTACTATTGAGCACATGCATCCAAAGATCAAGAGAAACTACCACTGAATTGGGGAGGAGAGTGTTCATTGGTGCGCATCAGCATGCCCTTGTTGGTGATGACCAAGGAATATGTGAAGAGTGACACATTCACCAAGATGGAAAACAACGGAAGAAGAGAAACAGACAGAGGAGTAAAAAGAGGGTGGAATTACTTCTCGAGCGAGACAGAAGAATAATTGGGTGAAGTACCAGCATACTAAAGAATGATCAGCAAAACTGCATCTGAAAAGAGAAAGCAAAGAACTAGCTAGTGCTTGCATGGTAATGGAGGACATCATGACTGCCTGGTTAATTGAAGGTGATAAGGGAAGGACTAGTACCAAGCACAGCATCATTGTGCAAGATAGAGATACATTGCAAGAGAACAACAGAAGAAGTTATCGGAATGCAAATAAGAGACATGGTGAAAGGAAGAGCCGGACTAAGATAGCGGTGTGCAACATGGTTCCAGCAGTAATAAAGGTGGCCACTCCCTGTGATCAGAGGAAGTACGAAGGGAAGTGAGTGTGGTGGAACACAGAAGGAGAGCACTCCTATATGTACTGTTCATCAACAACAATGCAAAAAATTATGGACACTTCAAGGAATTGACAAAGATATGCAGACCGGAAGGAGGTGAATGTTGGTTGGTGGTGTGGTCGACAAAGTCGACCAGAGGGGGGACTGAAGAGGGAAAATCGAGATCAAACCCATGCCCCCTCACCCGAGGCGCATATACAGAAGAACAGCAGGAAGAACAAGGAGCACACTTATCATTTGAACCAGGCCCCAGCACACCCATGGGTGACAAATATGCTGAAACACACCCACTTCACCAACAGTGCAACTTCCATGCTACATTAGAATCAATGCTGCAATATCAGAATCTACAAACACAAAAATCCCTGTTTAAAGGCTTGCAAATGCCTATATGAATTAACATGGTCTAAATGCACAGTGTAAAGCCATGTTTCAGGAAAATTACAGCCAAGTTCATTTCTCTCACTGAACACTGGCTGCGGGAGCCTCCAGCAATGTTCCTCGCAAAACATCCGACCTGCCAAGGACGCACATTCAAGATAAGATTGCTTTCTGCCGACAGACATTTTTTAATTATCCACAAACGCGAATAAATCACGGCAACCCTGTGTGCTTTTTTTCTTTCTGGGAAGGAAAGACACTTTCTCAAGGACTCGCACAACATTTGAAACATAAATTGTAACAAGAATGGCGCAGCCCAGCGCCCAGAGCCCAGGTGCGAACTGCTTGTTCAGCTAAAAAGTTATGGGAACAAGGTCATATTGCAACAACTTAGAATTAGGTAAGGGGGGCTGGCACAGCTAAATCAACCCACTGACGCAAAAAGGCTAATATCCAATTGTCAGTCTCTCTATAAGGGCTACATAGGTAACCTACCACTTAGCAGCCAATAGCAGGAGGAGATAGGTTTCTGGGAGCTGATCCAATTCTGTGAGGTCAGCCTGCAGTGTGATTACAAAGCTGGCTTGCAAGCCAGCCCCGGGGAAGACGGTGCCTGAACTCTCGATGTGCACGATGCTCTGCGTGTTTTTTTCTTTTTTGCTGCCCAAAAATAAACGCAGTTTGGAACATGCTGCTGCCTGCTTGAGACTCTGTTGCATTTCTGGGGGCCATATGGGAGGTGTTGGGGTCTCCCATAGATGGTGAGGGTATGGCTGCTGGCCCCCACTGCCCTGGTGGGGGTCCAGCTTCTCCCCAACACTATATATGGCCCAATACGAAGACGACTACATATACAACGAAAACAACCCGTTTAAAGATCACATCAAAATCTAGCGGCGGTACATTGACGATGTCCTTTTGATTTGGGAAGGAAACAAAGAAACTTTGACAGCTTTTCACCAGTGGCTCAACCAAAGAAACACACACATCAATTTCACCATCGACTGGGATTTCCATGCCATTAATTTCCTGGACCTACACATATACCGCTCTGGAAACCAACTCAAAACCGAACTCTTCCGCAAACCCACGGACAGGAACAGCCTACTACATTTCACGAGTTACCATCCTCAGTGGCTCAAATACAACTTGCCCTATGGACAATTCCTTCGGATACGCAGAAACTGCACTGAGAGGGATAAATTCGAACAACACGCCGCACAGCTACAAACACGACTTATGAAGAGAGGATACCCCAAAAAGTCCATAAAATCTGCCAAGAAAAGAGCCGCCAACACGGACCACACAATTTGCCTCACCCCCAAGATCAAAGATTCAACAGATAGAACTGTTTGTGTGACCACATTTAGCCCAGTGAGCAATCTTGTTAAGGCCACCATCAACAAACACTGGCATCTCATCAAGAACGAAGGGAGCCTCTCCAAAAAACCGCTGTTCGCCTTCAAGAAAAACAAAAACCTCAGAGATACCCTGGTGCACACCTTTCTTGAATCAGCTAGAATAGAATCCACCCTATGGAACCTACCGCCGGTCTTTGGACATTACAGCTGCGGCCACTGCCTAGCCTGCAGATACACCAAGACCAGCAAAACCTTCAGCCACAAAGACTTCAAATGGACAATGAGGAGCCACACGAACTGCGAGAGCAAATATGTCATTTATGTCATCAGCTGCCCATGTGATATGATATACATTGGCAAAACAATAAGGCCCGTAAAACAAAGGATCAATGAACACAGATCCTGTCTCAAAAACTCAGTCCCAGACAAACCTCTGGTTGAGTATTTTTCCAAAAAAGGACACACACATGAACAGTTCACATGGACCGTCCTCCAGCAACTAACCCCGCAGAAACGAGGAGGAGACATTAACCTCGCTCTTACCATATTGGAGCAGAAATGGGTCCACAAACGCAACACTGTTAAGAATGGACTCAACATTACAGTGGAATGGAAACACTTCTGGGACTAGTCATTTAGTATCATACCCCCACGTTGGACTTTAGCCTCCCACAACACCTTGGCCACTTGTTTACAACGGGCCTAGTTGTGGTTACACACACAATACACGAATGGCTCACACACGTTGCCAGCCAGAACCTGTGATATTGCACTGTTTGATGTTATTGTATCTACAAATTATGTACGAGTAGACACATGTGGTGATATCACACATGTACAGTTGTGTTTTGCTTCCTCGCAGATGAACATATGCATGGACATGCACAGAAAGAACTTGTATTCAGCGCTTGTGACATCACTGTTGTCCTACCACATGTTCCACATGAGCTCCTTGCCCATGTACTTCAAGACACCACCTGTCCCATTCCACACTGCATGGATACACCCATTGCACGGGATGACTCCCGTTGAGTGACAGCATTTAGTAGCCTATCATAGGAAGTTCACGACACCCTCACCAGTACTATTCAGACCAGCACTGGGATTGGCCTAGTATACGGAGGGCGTGTCTAACCCCCTCCGTTATATCTGCTGATTCACGGCAGGCAGCCATTTCCACCGCCACCGTGCACCCAGCAAGAACTCAAATATCGGGAATCAGGTAAGCCAGGCCCCTTTACAAGAACGCTGCACTGTTTGACACATATTGTCTCGCCTCTCGTCACCATAGTGCCCTGACAGGGACATACTTTTATGTCTCCCTCTCCCCAGATCAATGGCTAATCATAAGCCCAGCGCCGTTTAAATCCGGTCTCCCCGGCACGGCCGATCTACACCAGACCTAGGACTACACCCAGGCCTCTTGACAGTTTTACCGCCTTGCTCCGGTCGGACGGTAAACTGTGTTTTCCAATACACCACTGGTGTATTTTTCTAGCACCAATGAGCTGTTATTTATTAACCCCTAATTCATTATGCACTTTATGAGATCCTCATAGTTCTCCTCCCTCCCATAGATCTTACCCACGGACAGACTCTTCAACTAGTCTCTCCTGATGAAGGCCACCACAACTACTAGCTTCAACCCAGCGATTATGGCCGAAACACAACTGTGTCGATCACTTGTGGCACAACTGTGAAAATACCCTTTTGTTGTATGTTTCCAATTTCGTGTTGTGTACACTGTTTCTGTTTGAAAAACCACACCCGGGTTGAAAAACAACCACGGGCAGCACTGATCTGAGTTACCTATGTCACCTACGTTGTATATTCACATGTGCTTGTAACTAGGGGACTCATCTTTCACATCCCGATGAGGGTGCACAACTGCATTTCCCTTTGTTTGTATTAAAATCTGTCCGTTATTTCTCTCGTGCTTAGCGAGAGTTTGTATAAAAATTGAAGACACCGGTTTTTAAAATGGAAATAAATATGTCTAAAAACCGTGGATTTTTGTGAGGATCTTGCATCCTGATTATTTGTGTTATCAATATAGGTCTCTAAAGAATGACCATTCCTGCACAAGCTACACATGCGCTTCTCCACACGTAGTCCCATCCAAGCACCCGTCAACATGAACAACCTTCTAAAAGCGAGAGGTGGGAACTAGTAGATGCCTCTCTGAGGCTTCTAATATGGAAAGTACATTCCAACGAACAGATTGAGGGATTTCTGTTCGGCAATGTGATTTAGTCCCCAGTGCTTCCTTTTCACAGAGTAGCGTCGTCTTGTCTTGGAGGTGAAGGCGCGATTCTGTCCTCACCTTTGTGCCTCTATGTCAGCCCGGCTCCCAGTCTATAAGCACTG
Organism: Ambystoma mexicanum; assembly: GCF_040938575.1. Classification (NCBI taxonomy): domain Eukaryota; kingdom Metazoa; phylum Chordata; class Amphibia; order Caudata; family Ambystomatidae; genus Ambystoma; species Ambystoma mexicanum. The sequence continues at coordinate 978,080,080 of NC_090941.1, forward strand.
GCATCTGTTGTGCTTATGTACGTTTCCCAACTTGGAAGAAAGAATGTAAGCGGTGACCTTGTATGATGCTCTGCTTTATGTCCTTGAACCCGGAGGCCTTGCCTTCCGACCAGATATATGAAGGTCCTGATTTACAGAAGCGTTTTATAATTGCACAATGCCATTTGAATCTGTGAATCAGGCCCGAAGTCCCTTTCTTCATTCGAGTTTGCCTTGATTTGGTACACTCTCAGAAGAACCTAGGAAAGAATGTCGCTCTTCCTTGTTGGTTGGCCATGGGTATTCACTGATTGCGTTCGTTAAGTCCAGCTTGGGCCTTGTTCCGGCAGTTGTAGCCTAGGTACTCGACTGGGTCTTTGCTAAACATGCACTTCTCTCTCTTTAAACTCACTCCTCCTTCCTGAAGTTTGAAGAGCACTTCATGCAGTGGGGTATTGTGCTCGTCCGTGTTGTGCCTTTTAGTATCATGTCCAGGAGCCTTTGAAACATGCAAGATGCTGACCAAAGGCCAAAGTTATTCTGGTGTACTGGAATGTCCCACATGCCTTTGCTCATGGCCAACATTGCTAAAGAGCTAATCCTTTGTAAGGAACCTTTTGACCTTGGTCTCTTGGTGGACGCCCTAAATGACTGGGTAGCGGATTTTCGGCCTCCAAAGGTAAACTCTGCCTCTCAGACCCATTGGCCTATTAGTGTGGATGTCTTGTCACGGGCATCGAGGGTAAATACTGCCTGTCAAACTCCCACACAAAAGAAAATGATAGACCAAGCCATGCAAACGGATGTATGCACTAAGAACTCTCTGGGCTCCAGTGGGCCACTTCTGTTAGGCAAGGAAAGAGCAAAGGTCTCCAGGTTAGACTCAACACAGGAAACTGATCCATCCTCATCTTCACAGGAGCCAATTGATGGCCATAAAGAGGTTAATTAGCCCACATCCATGAACGCCAAACTGAAAAGGATTTCCTCACGAAATCTACAATTTAAAAAAGCACAAATGCCATCATTAAGGAATCCGAACTCTCATGACTTCGTAATGGACCAGAGAAACTTTATTATAACCAATATTCAGAAAACTAAAGAAAAAGAGACCAAAGAAGCATTGCGACACAAGATTCTTACATGGCTGCACCAGAGAACAGGCCCAGGTGTAGTCAGACTCAATGATTTAATGATCATTAAAACGATAGATCTGAGTGACTGGTGTTCACTACCCAATAGTGACTGTATTCTAGTGGGCTGTGGGATGAGCCGTTGCAAATACTTGCCTAAAGCACTGGCGTAATAGGGGCCCCCGCAGGCCACGCGGTGCAGGGGGCCCCACCAGCACATGTCCTGGGAGGGGCCCCCACTTGTAGAAAAAAGATATATATATTTTTTTTGCAAAACAAAAATATATTTTTTTTCTTTTTGAATTCCCTCTGCATTTATAAAGAAATTATTTCTGTAACAGAAATAATTTCTGTATGAAGTCAGAGTGACTTCAAAAAGAAACGATGGGCCTCATTACGGGTTTGGCGGCAACCGTGCCATTGCTACCAGCAGGTTGCCGCCAGACCCGTAATGATTTACCGGCGCCCGACTTCCCGGTAACACCGGGGGATTACAACCCTGACGGTCTGGGAAGTCAGACGCGGCAAATGGTAAGTCCCCATTTCCATAAAGTCCTATCGGACTCTATGTGAATGGGGACCATAGAAGCACCGGCACCGTTAATAACTGTGCCAGTGCTTCCGTGAAGACTATGCGGGTAGGTGCCGTTGTGCCCGGCAGGTCTGAACTCCCGGGCAGGACGGCAACCGCCCGCAGAGCTGTAATATGCTGGCCCAGAAACAACAGTGCCGGTGAGCTTACCAGCACCGTTGTTTACAGTCCGGCATATTTGTAATGAGGCCCAATTTCTTTTTTAAGTGTTAGGGCTCCCTTCAACCCCATGATGTGAGTGAGTGTATGTTGAAAGGGTTCACACTTAAATGTATAGCTGGTTGCCTGTACGAGTGTATGGTGAAAGGGTGCACACTTAAATGTATAGGTGGCTGCCTGTGTGAGTGTATGGTGAAAGGTTGCACACGTAATTTTAAGGGTGGCTGCCTGGGTGTGCCTGTATGGTAAAAGGTTGCACACTTAAATGTATGGATGGCTGCCTGCGTGTGCCAGTATGGTGAAAGAATGCACACTTAAATGTATGGATGGCTGGGAGTGCGTGTGTGTATATGGTGAATGGTGTGTGTGCTTGCGTTCAGGGGCGCAACAAAACCTACATTTCGGGGGCTAACCCTTCAAATGTTGGGAGGGGTGCCAACTTCATGGGCGGTGAGGGAGGGGCAAACTTATTTGTTTGGGTCATCTAATTTCTTTATGCATTTTTATGAGACTATTCCAGTGCAGCTTCAATGTTACAAGCAGTTAACTCTCTCCTTTAAGGTTTAAAGCACCCACTTGTGGACTGCTGTGAGAATGAGTGGTCTCCTGTTCCCTCTCTACCCTTCCAACCACTCCCCTGGCATGCAAGCATTAAACCAACATCACGATTTCAATTGCCTAAAAAATTTGGCATTTGAATGCAGGTACTAACAGTGAATTGCTTTATGTTAGTAATTGGTGGGTTCTGTCTGGCAACTGCTCTGAAGGTCAGCCAGGTCTGGTCAACATAGCCCAACATTTCAGGGGCGGGGGTGCTGAATCCCAGTCAACTCAATGGTGTTGCACCAATACTTGTGTTTAATACCTGGATTACTTATTGGTAATCGTCATTACTCCTAGCCCTATTCTTCCTCGTCCCAGTGTGTATGAGACAGTACTTGTGTATAAGGCACTCTGCCTCATACACAAGTACTGGGATGAGGTAGAGGTACATAGAAGTAATGCTTGATTTAGCTACCTGTAATCTTCATTACTCCTAGTCCCACTCTTCCTCATCCCAGTACTTAGCTATGAGGCAAGGAGCCTCAACCGTAAGCTCTGGGGCAAGGAAGAGGGACATGGAGGTAATTCTGGGCCAAGGAGCTGATTTTGGAGGTTGGGAGGGAGGGAGAGGAGATGTGTGGGGGGGGCAGGATTATACAACAAAATATAATGGCTGTCCATGTCCAGGCTAAGCAGGCATGAATTGTGGTATTAGTGGCTAGAGAGGCATTTTGGTGCAGCCAGTCTAGTCATTCCTGAGTTTGGTATGACTTTTTTTTAATGGGGCATTTATGATAAAGCAGTCCTGCTAAGTGAATTACCTGGCTAGACTGCCATTTGGGTGCTGCCAGTCAGCCGTTTCTTTCTGCAGCATTGTATATTTTTCTGGGCATCTGTGATCAAATGATATGATATAAGTCATTTATAACGCACCTGCACACAAGTATTTCTAGTTGCGACAAGACGAGGGATTGAAGATAGAGGGAGGACAAGACAAACAATCTTACTAGGCCTTGTGTCATTCAGATCGTGCAAGTGCGATAACGAGAAGCGCAAGGGGAAGTGGACGGGGAAGTGCAAGGGAGAGGGGAGGGGAAAAACAGGGTAGCAATGCTCTGAGTAAGTGCTGTCAGGGCAGCACAGCTCTGGGTAGTGCAAGGAGAACAAGGGACTGTAGGGTTACAGTTGCATGGTAGGACCAGAGGCAGTGCAAGGTTGACTGATCAAGAAAGAGTCTCGACTCAGTGAGACTCTGAGGGTAGCCAAGCAACCAGTCGGTACAGCAGACAGGTAGGTCAGGTAGGCCAGCAGGGGAGGGAGAGAGAGAAAGCAGAGAAAAGGAAAGTTTTGAGCTGCTTCCAGAACTTCTGGTGGTCTGCTAAAGCTTGAGAGGGGCAGGGAGGCTATTACAGAGGGAGGCACCTGTAGAGGAGAGAGATCTACCCCCCACCGTCTTCCTGGAGAAGCGTCTAACCCTTAGAGAGTTGCAGGTAGCTTAGCGAAGGGCTTGAGAAGGAAGATATTTTGGAAGAGAGCGTTGGATGTAGTGCGGGCCCCGGGCCCAGAAAGCCTTTGCGACAATGCAAAGGGTCTTGAACTTGATACTTGCAGCAACTGGGAGCCAGTGGAGAGATTTCAGGGTTGGAGAGATACAATCCCTGTGCTTGAGGCCAAGGATAAGTCTTGCAGTCCTTTTCTGGATTAGTTGCAGGGGCTGGATAGTAGAGAAAGGCAGATTGAGAAAGAGGCTGTTGCAGTAGCCCAGCCTAGAGAGAACCAGGGCTCTGCAGACAGTGAGCTTCTGGGGGAAAGTGAGAAAGGGAAGAGGAGAAGCAGCTGGTAGTGGGACTTCGTGGCAACGTCTGAGATGTGAGGAGAGAAAGAGAGTGGAGTCAAAGATGACACCAGTGTTTGCCTCACAGGAAGGCGAAGGAAGAGGGCCCAAGGCGGGCGGCCAGAGTGAGAGAGGGAAAGCAGGGGCAGGAGTCCAAATGAGAAGGATTTCCATCTTACTGACATTAAGGCAGAGATAGTTGGAGGCACACCAATCCTGAATCACGGATAGACAGTCGGGAATGAGCGAGAGATGAGGATTCTGAGGGGAGCCTGAAGGAAGGCGGAGTGTCATCCGGATAACACTGAAAGTTATAGGAGAATGTAGAGATGAGGTGGGTCAAAGGGGCTACATAGAGGTTGAAAAACCAGAGTGAGAGTATGGAGCTGGGAGAAAGGGACCAAGTTGGACCTGGGAGGGGCAGTCCAAGAGGAAGCAGGTCTGCCACTCAAGGGCTTGATCCGTGATGCCCAGGTTCTCATGGAGTCGATTGATCAGGATTGATCAGGATGGCATGGTTGACCGTGTCGAAAGCACAGGAAAGATCAAGGAGGATGAGGACAGAAGGAATGCTGGAATCAAGGTTAGAGAGCACAACTTCACAGGTGTTCAGGACAGCAGTTTCCGTGTCTCTGGCACTGAAGCGAGACTGATGGTCATGGAGACAACCAACAGATTTCGTGTGGAGAGTAAGCTGGGAGATGGCCAGCTTTTTCAACAGTTTGCCCAGGAAAGGGGTGATGGAGATTGGGCGATAGTTTGCCGGGCAGGCAGAAAGCTTCTTGAGGAGTGGGTACGTAAGGGAGTGCTTAACGGGAGAGGGGAAAAGAGTGATTACAGAAATCGGTCAAGGCTGGAGCAAGGGTGTCAATATGGTTCTTGATGGTTCTGGTGGAGCAGGAGAGCATCTGTTTGGATGACACTTTCATAGATCGGACTTGTCTAGAAACCTCGTCAGGTGTTGTCAGAGAGAAAGAGGAGAAAGGAGGAAGATAGGTAGAGATGGCCAAAGGGGGCCGAGAGAGGAAGAGGGAGAGGAAGAGGAGATGGAGGATAGGCTGTCCTGAGTTTTAGCGTAGAAGTGAGATGACAGAGCCATACAGAGGGCCTGGGAGGGAACAGGAAATGTAAAGACCTCAACAGGATTAAGCAGTTCTTTTCAGATTTTAAAGAGTTTGGCCGTGTTGTTAGAGGCCACAGAGACACAGGCTTGAATGTGTGTTCTATTCTTGATGAGCGTTATTGCTTTGACTGCCATTTTGGTGCAACCAGTCTAGATATGTCTAAATGTGGCCTGGCAAGCTTTATTATATTGTTATTACATGTCGACACTGGTCTACCTTGTGCAGCCAGTTGGACATGTTTTCATTGAAGCATGGCATTTTGAATTGCAAAGCTTTAATGTTCCTGTGCTCTGTTGGTGACTTGCATCTATTGGATTGGTGTTACCCTACAAAACAATTGCAAACATTCTGGCTTTTTAGCCAATTTTTCTCAGACAGTGTGCTGTATGTTATATTAAAACACATATGTATATCTTTCTCCTACAGCAGTGTGCGGCATGTGCGCTCAGCAGCACGTTTGTGCGTATTGCGCAAGTGTGATAATCTAGGCAGGCCCAGAGTGTGGCGCGACCCTTGATTTGTTGCTGAGTTGGGGGGCCCCCTCAGCATGGCTCGCAGGGGGGCCCCCCACATCTTGTGTTACGCCACTGGCCTAAAGGGTCATCGAATTGTAACTTAATTCTCTGAATTCAGCTCTTGGAGCTAGTCATTTATATGATTGTGTGGTTTACCTCTGTCTATTATGATCTTATTTTGCTACTGCTGTATACATGTATTTATGTGTTCTGTCATGTCTGCGCCCTCAAGCCTTTGGGTTAGTAGGCGCGCAATATAAATTAATAAACATAAACATGAAGGCTGTTAGATGACGCTTCCCATAGTCTTACTAGGTGGTGAACTTCACATAGGCCTAGCTTGCAGAAAGCTTTTGCATCATTCAATATAAGTATTAAGTCTGTGATGCTTGAGATTGGATAATTGGCCATTATCACTTCTGGGTTGAGGCTGCAAAGGTCATTGTACACCCTCAGCTTGTTTGATGTCTGTTTCTTAATTAGCACTGCCAAGCTCAACCATTCTGATGTATCGACTCACTGTATTACTCCCTTCTGGAGTTCGTTGAGTGGGTCATGCAGGGCTTGTCTGGCCATGGCTGGAACACATGGATTAGGTGCTTCATGGGGACGGCAATGGGCTTGAGGGTTATGGGGTGTTTGTACTCGTTTATTCATTCTATATCACCAGAAAACTGAGGTCTGTAATCTTGGAATATTATGTCTCGTGGTCCCTTTTTGTTTTTACGCCTTGCACCTCTTCTCCTGGATGGAACTTGATGTCTGGTTTCACCTGGTCCTGCCAACTCAAGACCGCAGGGCCTCTGCCAACGCAGTATGTACATTCTCATACTTTCTTTTCTTCCTTTACAATCTATCTTACATTTTAAGTACCCTACAAGTCCAATTTGTGATTTTCCACATGCTGATGGTTCCAGCTTTATCTTCTTAACGATTACCTTGACTTGACTCACCATGCGCTTATACATATGGATGAGAATTATGGTTGAGTCAAAACCAAAGCCATCCACGAGTTTGTTTTCTTGCCATCTATTTTTGCTTTGCATTGTGGTTTGGTTCTCCTTTGATTGGTGCACTCAATCATCAACATCACCAGTCCTTCTTCTTCCAACAAAGATTCTCCTTTCTGGACCGCGGTACTTCCGCACTTGAGATCCTTCTATTCCTCTGACGCCGCACCTTGATGAAGCGACCTCGCTTGCTACACCATGAACATCTTTGAGCTTGGCTGCACACGTGGTATCATTGGCCATGCTGGAGTGGCTACCACTCCTGATACATTTAATTTCTTCCATAGTTCATTGCAGCCCTTTGTCCACTACTTTGCCCCAAAGTGGTCTCTCTGTCTTGTCTCCGGAGTGCGCACATTTACCTCACCAGCACTTTGCACATTGCTTTGTTCCTTTCTGCATTGCACAGTCTCTTCTGATGATCCGTCTATTTGCATCACCTTATTTAATGATATTTTCAAATCTTGTATGTATTTATCCTGTTTCTTGTTATTGTATATGTGGACTCTTATTTTTAATTTATTTATTGTGTGACTTAGTTAACATCAAACTTTACACAGTTAAAAGACAATTGAACAAGCTAGATCAAAGAGATATCATACACAGATAAAAGCAGCTTGAAGAAATGCCATGCATTGATTAACAATCTATCATTTGGTTCATTCAACACAATATGCCATTCATAGTACCAAGATGAAAACAGGTGGGTCCTAAAATAACCTTTAAAACTCTCCTCACGGAGCCCCAATAGAGTTTTGCAATCGACAAATAAATGCTTCACAGTTTCGACTTCCACCCCACAGCAGCGGCAAATACGTTCCGCTTGTGGCAGGCCAGATCTACTCCTTATAACATCACTGGTTAAAAATGTGGACTCTTATCATGTCTCTCACCATGTCTTCAGCCTGGTCCCTGTCATTTCACAAGGCTGCTAATTCCCGTAGTCTGAGCATGTAGTCTTCTGATTGCTCTGCATCGCCTTAGACACCAATGTGCACACAAATATGATGTAAAAGACTCTTTTCTTTGTTCTCCATTCACGTTTCTACTCTGTGGACGGTTTTGGTGTAAGCACTGTCATTGTGCGTTTCACCTGGAGGAGGAGGAGGCTTCTTGCCATCCTTCCGCCTTTAGTTCATAAAACTGCATCGCCTTTGTTCTTGTTGTTGCATATGCAGTCAAAGGTAGAAGTGTACCAAGAAAAGTAGTGGAACTGTGACCCCGGCCGGAAGCCACGCCCAACACATTTATCAAGGGTTGCAGCCATACTGGTTGAAACAGATTTCAGTTTAGCTGTAACTTCTATTGGGTGTTAAAGTGGAGAACTACGCTTTAACTTCACAAATTACAGTTCCCGAATGTTGAAAATGGTTGAAAAAAGTAGTGGAACTGTTAACAGTAAAACATAAAAGCAGTGGAACCAGTCTCTCGACCATTCCCGCTCACTTTGGCCACTGTATGCAGTGCCTCATAACTCCTCTACATAGGTTTCAAAGATGGTGGCACACTGCTTCCATGGAATCAAGGGCTTGCCTTGAAAGATTAAAGAAACATCGAGGCTTAATACCACTTAATAGAAATACGTCAAGCACGAGTACAATGGTACAAGTACACTTTTTTTTTGCAGAATTGCTGCCTGGTCTCTCAACACCTCGCAATGTGTGGTAGCAGACACTGTGAGATGAGAGAGTGCTGGACATTACAAAGCATGCATATTTATACATTTCTCTCACAATCCCGGACACATCGTCCAGCCCATTTTCGAGTTACCCATTCACTAGGGATCGTAGCCAGTTCACATAACTAATACAAATTCAAACAACTATACATTGTTCAATGTTTTCCTCAAACACTAGACATGTTTTTCTGCACATAAAACACAATGATAACAGTCCTTGTTTCATTTACAAAAAAACAACAGAACAATACTGTATTGATTGAAATGGCGCCTTTTTATTAAGCATTCATGTTACTAATTACTGCAATAAGTGTCTTGCAGTTGTGCACTCAGTTTATCACTGTAATAAATGTCTTACAGTCTGTTAATGTGCTCATTATTTTCTCTTTATTTAAGTCCTTTATCCTCTTGCTTTTTGCTTGCTGCTTGTTCCTCTTGTGTCCTCTTTATACTTGTCCTCGACATGTGTTTCCCCGTCTACTTATCTGACGGTTCTTCAGGAGGATCTTTATGTTTATCTGTTCTACACAATTGCTTTGCTTCAAGTTTGCTTTACTCAGTTGCCTTTCCTTGTTCCTTGTAAGGTTTGATATTTGTTTGCTGTGGTTTTTTATCCTTGTATTGATGGTTCGGAAATCACTGAAATATGTAACTGTTCTATTGCATCTGTGTTTCAAATTGCCTGTTTCATTTACTCATATTTGTCTACAGTTTGTTCTTAAGTTAAAAGTCAGCTTAGTTTCAAGGAGCGAAAACACAGATTTCTGCAAAAGCACATATTCAGCTATTCAACATTCTGTTTTGCTGTTTGAACGTAGAAGACACTTTTGATACAGATGGTCTCTAGATTACTGTTTACATACCGCTCTTGCTTAGCTCCAAGGTTTCTTAGTGCAGGACAAACAATTACACCTTAGCAGCTTCAATATGCTTATCTATGTTGACATAATACAAAGTTCATTTTGCTCTGCTGGAGCCAAAAACACAATTTCTAGCATGGGGCAGAAAGCAGGAGTTCATCAAAATGGTGGATAACTTTAAGATGGCGGCATAGACAGCTTATTGCAAGTTCATTTAAATGTGGTTTGCAGTACAATGCGAATGAGCTTATGCCAATGTTCATTATCAGGAGGTATTATGCGAAATATGCTTTTATAAACCCTCCTTTTGGTCCAAGCCAAGAGCATTAAACACTGGCATCATCCGAAAACCGTATCTCATCGTCGGAACATCATTCGTACAACCCTCAAATGTACCCCTTTGTTGGGAACCTTCTGTTTGTATGCAGAATGGAACGGAGTTTGGACTATGGTTGATGGTATAGGAGGGAGGCATGGCATCGCTATTACCAACAGGAGCCATTTTGAAGGTAATTATTGATTGGAAAGGTCTAGAGTGTCTGTCAGAAGGCCTAATAGAAGCTACATTTAGCTTGCTCCTATTCGCAAACAGAGAATATCCCAAAGGTGTTAAGACTCATTTTTCCAAGTCGTTAAGATTAGTTCCATCAAAGCTTCCGGGGCGATAATTTCACAAAGAACTACATCCCACCATCTGGCATGCAGAAGGAGTCTCAACTGGATGTTCTGCAGACTGACAATATGGATCCCTACCCAGAGACCTTGGTGAAAGATCAACATCCAATGAACAATTTCATCATGAATGAGCGCATGGGTAGCCTTCAAAAACCAAACTGGAACAGTGTTGACACGTATAACAGCAGGTACCAAGAACAGTTTGCCCGACCACAGGGTTATTTTGAAGGCATTAAGCCACCCATTACCACTAAGCCCTCTCACGATGGCGCTAATGATGACAACGATGAGGACTTTGTCTTGCATTTCGATGGTTCCGTCATTTCTTGAAAGGAGTGGTATGTGTAAAAGCAGCTGATTAAAGACTCAAATGTGCCTACAGTTTCATGCACACGTATTCATTAGAAAATGTGCTTAGTATTTATAGTGTATTTGAGTGCAGAATTCATTTGAAGTTTGAGTTGCAACCAAATTTGGATAATACAATGTGAATTATATATATATATATATATATATATATATATATATATATATATATATATATATATATATATATATGTATATATATATATATATATATATATATTGGCAGAATAGACTGTTATTGGTACAACTCTGCAGATTTTTTCGCACATGATTTGAATGTAGTGTGATTGGTGTTTGATGGCATCTAGTTTAGAGAGCTATAATTAATGGTGTGTGCCCAGTTTAATTCTACTCTCGGCACACCTAAAAAATGCAGTGTTTTAAAATGCACACTGGATGTATAAAAGAAAAGGTTGCCTGGGGCTCCAGTTTCAAGTTGCACATTCATTGCCAGGTCTTGAGTAATCTGCGCGGAAGCAAAAGGAGCATTGAATAACAAGAAATATAATACAACGTTTAAAAAAATAAAATAGTCAATTTTGTTGTGTTCTGAAAAAAACACAAAAAAAAACAAAAAAAAGATTAGTTCCATCAAAATTCCCAGTGACACTATTGTTCCATCAGCCAAATAATAATGCCCTAAGCAAAGCATAACAAGCAGTAGTGAAAGGGAGAGGATGTATATACCAGCCCAGTCCCTTTTCCCATGTTGCGGCAGATGTGAACATATCCAGCAATTGGTCTTATTTAAAATGGCATGGGTTGCAGTTATAATCATTAAGAGGTTGTTGTTATGATAACCCCCTCTATGTTGGAGGTCTCGAGGATGGAGAGTGTGCAAATGCACATAAGGTGGAGACACAGTGGAGATACTTGCAGTTGGCAATAATACATCAAGCAGATGTGCATTTTCCAAATACCAAAACCCAAATGTCAATGCAATTGTAATACAAGCTGTTATTGTGACCAGTGTCCATTTGATCCTAGGGGACCATGACTCTCGATGAACGAATTCATTATCAACAAAATGATTAAGATCCTTTTTAGTACGAGTGGCCTCTAAAATAGGCATAGTTTCTCAGCGTCCGCAAAGAAGCCTCACTGATAGGCTTTTTTAGTTCATCCGTGGATGGCACTTGAGCACATGGCCTATGTTGATTGAAGGTAACTTTTCCAGTTCATGCTTCTTAGTATATGCAGCAGAGGAATGACGAGGGACTGGCTCAACAGTGGTTTCTTGTGGGTTTCTTGTGGGCACAGCCAAGCTGTACTTTCCTACCCTAGTTACATTAATGTAATGACAGTAAAATCAAAATCTAAATCCGGTTCCGTGGTTGCAGATAGTACCTTGTGACTCCAGGCACGGAATGATCAGTTAACAAAGCGTTGTCGTGTCCTGAAGAAGATGAAGAAGCAGAAACAGGATCGATAAACGGTGAAGAAGAAATTGAAGAAGAAGCAACAATCTCCCCAGACCCCATGGGTTCAGGAAGGACTTTCGAAGAAGCAACAACAATCTCCCCAGGCACCACGGGCTCAGGAAGGACTTTCGAAGAAGCAACAACAATCTCCCCAGGCACCACGGGCTAAGGAAGAACTTTCGTGACACCCTTGGTGTCAATCAAAGCAGGCTCGTTGTTAGCGTTGGGATCATCAATTGCATTCTCCTCCCCCTTGTCATAGGGCAGAGGAAAAGGAATCCTCTTCAAGTGTGTCGCGAAGATCCAGTGCTTCTTTCCAGCCACTCGTACAGCGGTTTGCGTAGCCAAAAGGATCTGATGCAGTCCTCGCCAATGAGGTGCAAGGCAGGTGCCCCTCTCCAAATTCTTCAGAAGGACCCACTGGCCAGGTCAAAGTTGATGACCTGGACCCTCATATTTTACAGGGAGGGCTGCTCGTACCAGTTGATGAATCAAACGCAAGTTGTGAGTCAACTGGTCACAATAATCAGACAAAAGCGGATACTCGACAACTTTCAACTGCTTGGGTTTTGGAACATTCCATATATTTGCTGCTCTTCCCATTATAGCTTCATAGGGGGACCAAAACTGCCCTTTGGTGTCGGTATTCCTTTCCCAATGTTATGTTGCAAGCATATCATGCAAATTTGGACAAAACGTTCAGCAGTTTTTTGAATATTAGTATCATACCAGACAGGATCTAACTGTTTGCTAATCTTTTTGGCACATATGTGTGTTGGGCCATGGGCCATGGTAACCATAGCAGTGACATAGGCATTGGGTAGCATCCATCTTTGTTTTTCACTATCCACCCAACAACCCTCATCATCTAGACCCGCTGGACCCTCAGCCCACTGTTTGATTTCTTCTGGAGTAGCTTCAGCCTGAATTTCTTTTATACAGCTAATCCCTTCACCTATCAAGTGTCAGTGACCCCTTTTTTTTTGGAACCAACACATACATTTTTTGGAGTGAAAATCAGTAGCAGTCTGTTTGGCTATTCTGTCAGCAAAAGCGTTTCCTTTTCCCACATCGTCCGTCACTTTCTGGTGTGCGGCACACTTCATTATTGCTAACTGTGTAGGAAGCGCAAGAGCTGAAAGCAACCAGACTATTAAAGTACCATGCTGAATTTTTGTTCCATGTAAGGTCAAGAATCCTCTCTCAGCCCATAGTCGGCCAAAGTTATGAACCACCCCAAATGCGTACTGACTATCCGTGTACATGTTTACACTAAGACCTTCAGAAATTTCACAAGCCCTAGTTAACGCAATAATCTCTGCGGCCTGCGCAGAATTATGCAGAATTCGTTTAGTTACCACAATAGCGCTCAATGTGGTGATTGCGTAAGCACTAGTGGATTTACCATCTGGAAGTTTGAAACAAGAACCATCACAGAACAGCTCCCCTTGCGGATTCCTTAAAGGTGTATCAACTAGATCAATTCTGCCTTTCGTTTCTTGCTCTGTAGTATAGTGGCAGTCATGGGACATCTTGCCACTACAGTCTGTTTCTTGTCGGTGAGGCAATAGTTCAGCTGGATTTAATCAGCAACATCTCTTAATTTGGATATGCAGAGCAAATAGAATCAGCTCGTACCTTGTTAGTCGAGCTAATGTGAGATGTTGCGTCTGCGTTCTGTTTAAAAGAACGTCTATGGAGTGGGGTACCATCACAGTTAAAGAATGACCTAAAACCATACACTCACTTTGTTTCACGGATGCAGCAGCAGCAGCGACAGCTCTCAAACATCTTGGCAAAGCGCATGCAACAGGGTCTAACATGGAGGAAAAATAGCCGCACAGTCTATTCTTGCCCCCATGTTCCTGTGTTAAAACAGCCAAAGCACATCTATCACATTCATGCACATACAACACAAAGATCTTTTTGTAATTTGGTGTGCCCAAAATGGGTGCTGAACACAACACAGCCTTGAGCAAATCAAAAGCGTTCTGGCAATCCATGTTCCATGGAAAAGGCAAAGAAATACCCTTCTTTGTCAGTGCCAACATAGGTTTTATCAACAAAGAAACATTTGGGATCCACTGTCTACAATATGAGTCCATGCCTATTAAAGCTCTGACCTCTTTCTGTGTATTTGGGACAGACATACCAGAGATGCTTTGTATCCGTTCAGGTGTCAGTCTTCTTCCCTCCTTCGACAGGAGATAGCCTAAATAGGCGACCTCCTGTTGACAATATTGAAACTTCTTGAACAAAGCCTTATGCCCATGTTCTGCTAAATGAATAAGCAGCAACATGGTGCCCTCTTTGCAAGGAACTTCAGAATCAGCAGCTAGAAGTAAATCATCAACATATTGCAACAACGTGCAAGTGGGAGGCAACTGAAGCGTATCGAGCTATTCTTTCAACGCTCTACTATAATTGCTTGGACTCTTAGTGTAGCCTTGCGGCACACGAGTGAATGTAAACGAGCATCCCCCTAGGGTGAACGCGAACAAATATCTACTATCAACATGTAAAGGAATACTGAAAAAAGTGTTTTTCAAATCCACAACACTAAAATGTGTAGCCGTAGCTGGAATCATACTCAGAATTGTGGTAACATCAGGCACAATCGGAAACTGTGGAGCAACCGCCTTATTAATTGCACGTGAGTCAATAATAAAACGAAAATGAATCGCATTATCCCCTTTCTTATAGACGGGCAAAATCAGACTATTACACACGCTTCCTGCAATTTGCTCAATTACACCTCGGTGCACAAAATCGGAGACAATACTTTTCAAAGCCTGTTCACCTTCAACCGAAATCTTATACTGCGGAATACGCAGCAATTTAATACCTGGTTTCAACACAATTTTAACTGGTTCAATTTGTAAAATTCCAAAGTCATTATCATTAACCACCCATAAACATGTCGGAACCTTATTCAATTCACTTGGTAAAGGCTTAGACAAAAATTGCGGAACGGAGGTTTGTTGGGGCGAAATCGTTAAGTATACTCCATCTGGAACAGTAAATCCCAGCATTCAATTTCTTTAATAAATTCAATCCCAACAGATTTTCACCACAATTTGTCGTCAAAGGGTAATGGACAAGAATCAGTAAATGGCCCCAATGAAATTGGTACCGGGCGAGAGACTGGATTTACCACTGGCGTACAAGAGAACCCTACAGAAATGCTGCTATGCCCTGGCAGTGGAATGTCTGGAACCTGTGAATGATCAATAAACCACTTCTGTGCTCCTGTATCTATCAAAAATAGATGCTCCCTATTCCCCACCTTCATTTCAAAGTAGGGCCCTTTCTGTTCCATGGGAATAGGTACTGGTTCTAGACCCTGCTTCGGGTTGTCCTAACGGAACATTATATCGTCAAATACAAGATCCTCGGAAAAATATACAGTCGAAGGATTATCAAAAATGTTCCCACTATTAACATTGTGTTGCTGACTATCTTGTGAAGGTGTCTGTTGATTTTGTGCAAACTGACTTCTACCAGGACCCCCGTCCCTGTACAGCCACTGGATCGTCTATCCATGGCACCATATGTGCTATTTGATCTCTGCTGTAGGATTGGGCATTGTGCTCACCAATGATCCTCCTGTCTACGATATGCACATTTGGTTCATGTGCACAGGACCCAGTTGTGCGCTATCCTGTGGTGTAAATTGGCCTCTAAACTGTGTATTCCCACCTCTGGCTGCTCCTAGCTATTTGCTGCAACAATACTCCAGTCTTCACGTCTCCCTTTTTCTTTTCCACCTTCTCCTTCTCTGTATTAACCCTATTCTCATAGTACTGAGCCATATGTAACACTTCAGATTGTGATTTCGCTTGCCAAGCACCCTCAGAAGTCATGATCTGTGATTGGATTTCAGGCAATAATCCAAGCACAAACTTACCTACAAACAACCTTTTTCTTGGCTCTGTACTTAAATCTTGACCACTAAAATCTGAAAATACCTGCTCAAATCTGTTAAAATATTCTGTTGCACCCTCTGATTTCAATTCTGTGCAAACCATATCCCATATGATTCTTTTTTCAGGAACCAGAGTTTTCAATTTAGTCACTATTCTGTCTGGCAACACCAGTATCACCTGTGGCGGTTTCTCACCAGCATTTCTTTCCCCATCCATTCGTACTAAGGCATCCCATGTATCACCCATCCCTGCCTGATTATATACAGTTCTAATCTGCTTCCACAAATCAGCAGGAAGGATCACTGGAAACAACAAATCTATATCACTCAGCATGAAAACTCGCAAATGCAAGACATATTCAATTTCTTCATAAAATCCTGTGGGATTCTTCCTAATATCTGGAATTGATTGCCTAATGGTATTCACTTCCTGTCTAGAAAATAGGACATGAACAAACTGTGAGACATAATGTGTTTCAATAGTAGTAGCAGGTGCTCCTCTTACGGCATCAGCTGGAATCTCCACTTTCGTGACAAAGGTCGGAGGAACCTCCCTCATCAGCAATTGTAAAGTAGGCAAATTTGAATGTCTATTAAGCAACAAGGCTAAATTAAGTGACAAAGTAGTCAAAGCCGTATCGGGCGAAAAAGCTCTCTTATAAATGACCATCAAATCCGTGGGACAACAAACCTTTCTCTTCATAAATTCATCTTGCAGCTACTCTACCATCACCCGTAACACTTTCCTTTGCATTGCCGGAGCATACTGACTAAACGTGTCATGCACTTCAATGGGAGAAATTGACACATCCGAAATCCATCTAAGAGCGTCTCTTGTGCAAATGCGCATTTCTTCACTCATTGATTTCAATGGAGGAAGAAATTGCTTCTGCACATATGAAGCTTGCCGTTCATTACCATCAATCTCATCTTTCTGTAACTGATCTAGCTCTCTTTTAAACTCAAATACCTTCTCTACATGCTCATATATTTTCTCTGCAGTGTCCCTTGAGTGGACAAGGTCATTGAAATCCCTCAACCCCTGTGGGGCATTCATGTCCTTCAAATCACTCCATATATCAACTAAATGCATTCCCATCCGTTCTATAAAAATAGTCTGTTCAGGAATACCCCCTTGGACAGAAATCGCAACTAAAACAGCCGATTCATTGTCCTCGTCTGTGTATTTTTTAGCCCATGTATACAATTCTCTCTTTCTGTCTTTAGATACTGTACCATGAGTCACTATTCTTGAATCAGCTCCTGCCCCTTCAACCACTACAGGAGGAGCAGAACCACCTGGTAAAAAATCAATGGGTAGCAGAGGGAATACCGCTGGCGGTGCAGACGGAATTATGGGGACGGTAACTGTCGACAAGGGTAGAGGTGCAGGGGGGGAACAACAACAGGAAGAGGAACAACAATGGGAGGAGGAGGAGGAGGAACTACAGCGGGAGGAGGCACAACAACGGGAGGAGGCACATAAAGAGGTGGTGCAGTGGAAACAGTTCTACGTTCATTCAACAATTTATTAATTAACTCATCTGATGTATGAAAATCCTGAGAGGGATATATATTTTGCATATCGAGTTGAAAAGCCCTGTTCATACCTCCAATAGATTCTGACTGTTTCTGCTGATCATGCAATAATGCTTTCTCAGCATTTGTCTTGTGTCTATGTGCATGCTATTCTTTACTTCTAAGTTGCTGCATAGCTTCCTTTCTCCAATCTTTAACTGCATCAAATGCTGCAGGCCTAGCCTTTTTTCTCAACAATACAGATTCTAAATGCTCTAGGCGGGCAATTTCAAAACTACCATAGACTGGCCACTGAAGTTCAGAAACATGCCTAGTCTGTCTGTGCCAAATTTCATTAAATACAATAGTTCCTAGGTCATACTTACAGTACAGTAAAAAAGCCGGCGACCCATTGGGTGGCGCCAGTTGGCCTTGTTCCAAAGATGGTCTATCTCTGCAGAATAATACCCTGAAACAGGATGACAATTTCCCAGGCAAATCAGATCACTGTTGTTACCTGGCATCGTTTCTATTTGCAAATACAAATCTGCAACCAATATCAGGATTCTTAGTAATCGGGGTACGACTCACCTAATTTCAAACAAAGGGGTCCGATTAGATTACAAATCGTCGTGGCTGGCGTTTTCGCAAAACAGGCCTCGATACGGGGACCCTCGTTGTGATGTCTCGCTAAACTCTGCTCACCGTCCAGGGATCAGGTCATGCAGTACTGCGGAGGAATCACGACTCTCTTTACAGGGGCCCCTTAACTCTCCGATCCCAGTCCGGCAGCCTCGTCGTTGTCTTAGCAATGTGACCTCAATTCTGAGGGTCCCTATTCGGCGCCATCTGAAAGATTAAACAAATATCGAGGCTTAATACCACTTAATAGAAATATGCCAGGCACGAGTACACTGGTACAAGTACACTTTTATTTTGCAGAACAGCCGTCTGGTCTCTCAACACCTCGCAATGTGTGGTAGCAGACACCGTGAGATGAGAGAGTGCTGGACATTACAAAGCATGCATATTTATACATTTCTCTCACAATCCCAGACACATTGTCCAGCTCATCTTCGAGTTACCCATTCACTAGTGTTTGTAGCCAGTTCACATAACTAATACAGATTCAAACAACTATACATTGTTCAATGTTTTCCTCAAACACTAAACATGTTTTTCTGCACATAAAACACAATGGTAACAGTCCTTGTTTCATTTACTGATATTTGTCTACCATTTGTTCTTAAGTTTAAAGTCAGCTTAGTTTCAAAGAGGGAAAAACAGATTTCTGCAAAAGCACATATTCAGCTATTCAACATTCTCTTTTGCTGTTTGAACTATTGATACAGATGGTCTTTAGATTACTGTTTACATACGGCTCTTGTTTCGCTTCAAGGTTTCTTAGTGCAGGACAAGCAATTCCCCCTCAGCAGCTTCAACATTCTTATCTACGTTGACATAGTACAAAGTTCATTTTGCTCTGCTGGAACCAAAAACACAATTTCTAGCATGGGGCAGAAAGCAGGAGTTAATCAAAATTGTGGATAACTTTAAGATGGCAGTGTAGACAGCTTATTGCAAGTTCATTTAAATGTGATTTACAGTACAATGCGAATGGGCTAATTTTCATTATCAGGCGGTATTATGCGAAATATGCTTTTGCAGCCTGGTGTGGGCAGAAATGGTGGTGGTGGCATGTCTCGCTGCATTTGGCTCTATACCTCGCAGGATGGGCAGTTCCGTCCCTTGTCACCAGTTGTGGTGTATTTATATAATAAATTGATATCGATATTGATATTTTATTTGGATCGCGCTTATACACATGTGTTTCAGAGCGTGACGAGGCAAGGGATGGGAACAAGGGAGAACAAAAACAACGATCTTACTAGTCCCAGTGAAATTGAGAACACGCAAGTGCAGGCGAGAGGGAAAGGGGGAAATGCAGGGAGGAATGGGGAAGTGGACAGTGCTGAGCATAGGAATGGAAAAGAACAAAATGGTAGTGCAGCCAGCAAGTGGCAAGTGCTAGAGAACACTACACCATCTGGTTTTCACTTACACATATTTATTTGAATTATTTATGTAGATGTTGAATGCAAGTGTCTTGGCATTATAAATATCAACGTATCTCTACCACTAGAAGCGATGAGCAGCAGGCTCCGCAGTGGAGCGCAAGTGAGAGTCCGCCCGCTCGCCTCGTTGTCCCACTTCTGAATATGCACACCTAGTTTGTACGCCTTTCCTTTCTTCCATGACACGGCAGCTCACGCAAGATCAGGATACTCGCCAATATTGGGGTGTAACTAGGGATAGGAAGGGGAACTTAGTTGAAGATCAATGAATGTTCATGTGAACGCTGGCATAACTCCAGCAAAGTTGATTACTTTTCCAAACTCCCCCACCCACGTCTACAACAGAACTACTGTCCTCGACACCCCAGTCCTTGACAAATCACACTTTGCCCATTTGTCCTTCCCAGCCCTCCCATCCCCCCAGACGTGGTCCTGATGTGTCATTGGCTTTCTTTGTTCCGAGAATTGTATACTGCACTAAGTCACACCACGGTAGTCCAAGAGGACCAAGGCTTGCCTGTAGCTTAGCATAATAAGCCCAGCCAGGTCTGCAGAAGAAATGGGAATAGGGAAAAGCTACGAGTATAATAAAGATGGAGTAGGCACCAGCACAGAAAGGGAGGAGGAAAGCGGCGGGCCAGGGGGAGAATATTTTGTGCTATCATGGGTGCTTCTCAGTCCTGTAAGGTAGACCATATATTTAGGATGAAGAAAAGGTGGGTATATCCTAAAGTGTTAATGATCAATTTCCATAATTTGGAGAATAGGACATTCTTATAGTTTGTAATAATTGGAAGCATGCAGAGCTCTAAGGTGTCGAAGAAAATCCTTGACCTTATGGGCCCTCATTAAAGCTTGTTCTCCTCCTTGCAATGCTGTTGGTGTTGCAAACATCATAGTCCAAGCACAATGTGCTGGCTTGGGAACAGGACTATGCAATGCTGTGTGACATGGGTAGGATTCCCCAGCTGGACGACTCATCGTTTCAGCCTCCCGACGTTGGTAAATAAATTGAGTACCACATATGGCTAATAACAGTCTCACGGAGTACTGCAGCGTGTATACGCTGATCCGCATTAAGTGCTAAGGAAATCACCAAATTATCATATTTATTCATCCATTTGTATGACGAGTATGTGCTGGCCATCTCTGTTCCTTGTCTAGCAGGACTTGCCCAAACTGGGCTGGGTGCAGTATGCATGTGTGTGTTGATTTAGTTTGTGGTGGCGGTCTGTCATGTAGCGGGTTCAGCTCTCCGTTTTTGTAGTACAGTGACATCACTGCCAATTGTCAGTTTCATTAGACAGGTGAGTTGACTGTGGCGTGGCATTCCTCCCATCAAAGGGCACTGCTGTAAATCCTGACATCTGGAGGGTGTGGGCCAGGGGCGTCAAGCAGGGACCTTCACTTTGACATGCACATTGCTCACAGGGGTGAGATCAACCAAAAGCTTCCTCTGATGCTGTGGTTTCCGGTTCCTATTGTGAGAGAAAGATGCTGCCGCCAGCAGCTGTTTCCCTGCAGATCGCCTGGTAGCACCACCGGAATAAAAGCAAAACAGCCTTACAGGATGAGATGTTAAAAAATGGACTCAATTCAGCCATGAGCAAAAATGAAACCAGCGAGATAAAAACAGAGAAATAATCAGAAACCTTACAATTAAGCAGCTACTTTCTTTTTAAACAAAAGCTTCATGGCATTTGTTCCTGGAGCCAGACCATAAGAATTTGGCATCCTTTGAAAATTGGAGAAGTGAGTTATTTTGAGCTGAACAAGATACACGAAAACACCCTCAGTACAGCTCCCGGTTTTAATGGTATTTATTTTTTCCACATTTCAGTCTGTATTTATTCAGATTTATTTTTTGGTCCTTTTAACCCGCATTTATCCACATTCATGTGTTGCTTTGTAAAAAAACATAATAAGCTGCAGCTAATATTTTCCATTGAAATGAAAAATGTAGTGCTTTGATGCTTGCAATTGGAGGCTCACAGAGCTGTTCCTGAACATCTAGCCGGGATTCATTTTTACTTTAAATCATATGCTGTTCCAGCTAGTGTTGCTCTGAGAAGCAACTCTTTAGTCATTTAAACATCTCCAATGTCAAATATAGATATTTGGTCAGCTTCTTTGTGTTACATTTCACGGATATTGACCTGCAGGACCTGATTGGCCACTTGAAGATCTGAGCAGGAAAGACCTATTTCCATTATTTTCCATTTTTACAAATAAATACTGAATGGAAACTAAAGAATGTCTGTCTGTATTGATGCATAAAGAAAAGCAAAAACGGGAAACAGGGAGACTTATTTATAAAACACTATCAGAAGCACCCGTTCTCCAAACGGGTTCTGTAGACAGACATGATAACACAGGGAGCCGTGAGGATAGCTCAGGGGCAACGCTCCCTTTGGAAGCAAAACGATGCGGAGAACACAGGTTTGATCCCTGGGTGCACGCTTAGAAACCTCTGGCTATTAATCGTGTTATAAATAACCAATTATAAATATAATACTCATCCTGGAGGTTTCTGTTCGGATGCACTTTGCACCCTGAAGTAAACTGCATTGAGAATGGGTGCATGTGGCTGGCTGGCATACCCTGGAGCAGTCTTGCCGGGACCGGTCCTTCTACAACTACATTGATTTTTCGCCAATTTCAGGCAACCGTCTCATGTGCGAAGGGGCTGAAATCTGGGGAAGGGGTGGGGTGTCCAAATGTCATGTAGCCAGTAATGTCCAGAGGGTCCTTACAGGTAACTATGCAACATGTGGTGCACATTGGTGAAACAGTGTGGAATTGTGTAATGAACAATGCTTTGCCAAGCCACAAACCCACACATTTTGACTTGTGCTGAATTCAGGGGAACGGGGTTGCGTGTCCAAGTGTCATGTAGCCAGTACTGTTCAGAAGGTCCTAACAGGCAGGTAATTGATGCAGAATTTGGTGCAGATTGGTGAAACGGTGTAGAATTGTATAAGGAACAACACTTTGCCACAAACCAATTTTGACTTTTGCTGAAATCTGGGGAAATGGGTGGGATGTGCAAATGTCATGTAGCCAGTAATATCCAGAGGGCCCTAACAGGTAAGATTTGGTGCAGATTGGTGAAACAGTGTGGAATTGTATAAGGAACCACACTTCACCACAAATCCCGCCACAAATTAATGAATTTTGACTTGTGTGTATATATATATATATATATATATATATATATATATATATATATATATATATATATATATATATATATATATAGGTAACCGTTGCCTGTAACATGCCATTACACTGATGCAGTCCTGGAAAATAGTTCAGTATCTGAAATACAAGTTAATCTACAATCTACAGTATTAAACAGCCACATCATGGTGCTTCAGAAGTCTAGGGCAGTCTCAATTTCACCCTACCTTAGAAAACAGTGCTTAAAAAGGTAAAAGTTCATGAACAATTTAACTCGTAAATGTTCACAAAAAAATGTATTTAAAGTTGCATTTCGATATTCAACACTTCCAAACTATGTATATTTTTAAGGTGGTGGACATTTTCCTAAGTGTGGTAGAGGCAACTGTGTCAAGTCCTGCTTCAGTGATGATGTGGCACAAAAATAGATTTCTTTACAGAGCAGCCATTGTTTTTATGGGGAGTTTTTATGGAGAGTTGGCCCAGTGTGCTGAGGAGCACATGCATGATTTGCTCCAGTGGAAGGCTCGTGTACGCTGTTGGTACTCTGGCATCTGAATTATTTCAGTATTTCAGATGTTGCCCTATAGGAACAGTGTTTTAATCCTATTGTTTTTTATCCAATTTCTCATGAAATGGCCACATCCCGCTTGTTCCCCCCTGAGTGGTTTCAGGTTGGCTCCCTTTATTTGCTCGCTTGCACTAACTAAAATAATAATCCATTAGGCACTGTGTATTAGTATGCATTTCATTTTCAGAGATCCAATAGTGCGGCCCGACAGAGAAGCCTTTCAATCCTAATAGTGTAGGATGAATGGGGGCTGCGGGAATGTACATGTGGGTGATGTAGGGTTACTCTACACTTGCAGGGCCTTCTGTTTGCTTCAATAGGTGGAGCGTTTCTGCTATAGACACAGCATATCCCCAGGGGAGCATTAGGCTCAAGTAAATATAGAGTCTGACTCTATGAGCCTCATTACATGTTTGCCGGTATCCTGCCAGTAATACCGGCAGGATACCAGCAAACTGTAATGGAGTTTCCGCCACTTGGTTTGATGACGCCCATTGAGGCTGAAACATGTCTGGGGATGCTGATCTCGTGCAGAAGAGATGTGACCTAGCAGTTTGTGCTGGAATGTCCTTTTGGTGGTAGGACAAAGCCTGATTTGCATATGGTGTTTCCCTTTCTGTAATGCTTGACAGGCGAAGAACGATGATCTGTGGGGTTGCCCAGAGCAATTGCCAGAGGTTTAAGATTCATTCTAAACCTGCCAGCCATCACCCCTTTGTTTTTGCTTGGATGGAATTACTGTCAGATTCCACGTGGTGGAAACGCAGGTAATTCCCGATTTTCCAGTACTACCGGCACTGGTATTCTGGTAGTGTGGCTGATATACCTCCAGCTCAGAGCTGACAGCATTGCAGCAAATATGTCGTGTGCTTATGGCAAAATGCACCATTTTACGAAAAGAACTGGTCAATATTTTGTCACCAGTCACCTTGGAGCAAGGGCATTTCTCTTAGGTCGAGTATGTAAAGTAAGTAACTCGCCCTGCAGGTCTAGTGGGATTTTAAAGAATTTAAAAGGCCTGATAATGGAAGAGGGCTTACAACTGTGAGTAGTGCTCAGGGCTGTTTCCGTAGAGTTAATATAGAGCGGTGGAGGAAGATATCAGACTAGTGAGGGTCACAGATCTCATTAGTGTGCAGGTTGGTGGAGATCAGGTTAAAGAGAAGTCTTGGAAGGATTTGCGAATAGTGAGGCATCAGGCCAATGGTTAGCAGGATTATGTGTGGTCATCTAAAGGCTAGTTTGGGATCGGTAAGGCAGCAGCTACCTCGAAGCATGCAGCAAAGATCCACAGAGAAAGAGCAGACAGAGAGAGAGGGAGAAGGAAAGGGAGGGAGAGAGATAGAGAGGAGGAGAGAGAGAGAGAGAGAGAGAGAGAGAGAGAGAGAGAGAGAGAGAAAGAGAGAGAGATACAACGAGAGAGAGAGAGGTTAAAGATGGCAGAGAGATAGGAGCAGATGAGAGATGCATGTTCCTTGATTGTCTGCTGGCCAAGCAGGTTATCATGGGTGCAGGAGGCGTTTGCCAGCTTCAGGATGAGGGCACGCTCAATGAGAGAAGTTGGGAAGAATGAGTGTAGATGGGAAGTAGTGGGGCTAAGCAGGTGAGAAGAAAGCAGAGGGAAAGAAGGAGAGCAGGGCTGTGACAGCATCATGAATTTTAACAACCTTATGTTAGAAGTAGTGGGCAACATCATTAGCAGATAGCGAAGAGAAGATAACATGAGGGGAGGTCCTCCTCACCCTCATGATATTTTCTATTCACTATCTGCTAGCATAGCTTGTAGTGTGAAGTAGAGAAGAGAACTGATTAGATATGATACCTAGGAGGATTTGGTAGAGTCTAGGGAAATATTGAGAGAGATATGGGCATCCTTTGGTATCGAGTGGGTCATTTATGAACAGAGGTTAAGACATGGTCAGAGAGGACGAAATCAATATCTAATTGTTGGGTAGGTTGGGGAGATCTTGGGGAGGGGGAAGTCCCTCATGCGCACTATGGGAGCTTCAATGGCATTGGAGTCAAGAAGTAAGTCCAGATCAGAGAAGAAGGATTTGAGAAGGATTGGGGGCAGGGCATCAGGAGTATAGTGAAAGGGTTGGGTACAAGTTGGGTAGAAGTGAATTAATATGAATCTCATAGAAATTCTGAAGGTGGAAAGGGGCCAAATGGTTGAACCTAATTGATCATCAGGCTAACCCAACGGACTCATCTAGATTCCAGAAAGAGAGTGCAAAGGTGGTAGAGCCAGTGTACAGGGCAGCGGGGGCTGCAGAGCCTTGAGGGGTGATCCATTTCTCAGTGATGCAGATGGCCACGAGAGGGGGTGAACGAGTCGAAGTGAACATTGAGGAGGCATTTCTTCACAGACATAATAGACATAACAGACCCGAGAGTAAGAGTAGAAATTGGGGGCAAGGATGGAGTGCTGGAGAGGAGGTGAGAGAGATAAATGAGGTTTCACTACGTTTTTCAGTCAGATGATTTTCGAGGTGAGGGGATGGACAGTGATGCAGTCTGAAGTGGGAAAGAGTGGAGTGGAAGAAATGAGGAGGCTAGTCAAGGAAGAGAGGTTTCACAAGAAGTGGGGGAGGGGTGATGATAGAGCAAGCAATAGCAGTAAGGATGTATTGTTGAAATCTGTATGGGAAGAAGGTTACGAGGAGGTGGAGGGCAAGCAGATTATTGGGTGAGACAGAGGTCAATGCAAGTCAAGGGGGTTGATGCAAGAGACTGCAGGACCATTGTTGACCAAAATGTAATCAATTAATGGTATACAGGGCCAAAGGACACATAAATGCATTTGCACAATGTTATGTAATGTGACAAGCAAACAAAATTCATTAAACAATGATAGGCAGGGCCATAGACAAAGAAAAGCCAAAGAGCTAGTGATTGGAACTCAGTGTAGTCGTTGAAGTAGTAAAGCCCTAAATATCAATCAGTAGAGGTTCAGCAGGGTCAAAGAATGGTAGCATTCACTTTATGTAAAGTAGAATCAGGATAGATGATCTGTCATGATGCCTGCTCCCGGGGAGCCGGTTCAAGCCCTGCGCCACCGAAAGCGGACATCCAGTCCCCAAGGAAGGACCCAGCAACCCCATATAGGGGCCCTTTGGACAGTGTCCTGGCGCCTATGGCGCCAGGCTCATAAAAGACATCAGTCGGCTCATTATGGAAGTGCTTGGGTGCACTTACCTGATGCAGACCATGCTGCAGGATCCCGGCCTCCTTGAGGCCTGAAAGGAACTACTTTACCTGTGGGACTAATTTACCATCCGGGCGTGGTCGGGGAAGGATACATACCTGATTGGAGGAAGGATACATACCTGGAACTTCTTCCAAGGCTATTTAAACCCCACACGAACAGCCAAACGTGCTTTGCGTTGTTGTGCATCTAGCAGCTGGACGCTCACCGTGTCTGCTCCTGCATCCTGACTTCTGCCACGCCTGCCAGCATCCTGGATCACCTGCAAAGGAAGAGAAAAAGAGAACAGAAGAAGGAAAAGTCCTTACCAGCTAAATCCGCATCCCGGAGACATCTCGCCGACAATCCTGAAAAGGAAGACTTTATTTAAAAGCTCATCGTGTCGATCGCTGCAGCGCCGTATTCCACTCACCTTTACAGGGCGCCTCCATGTTCAGCAGCGATCATCCGGATTCGCAGTCACGCCCCAGCGCCTAGGGAGAAAAAGACCAGAACAAAAGGTGAGAGAGAGAAGGGAATAAGGAAAGCTAAATCTCCATGTAAGACTTACCTGTTGATTCATTCCCTCTTCATTTCGGGTCCGCGCCGTATCCTGGCATTTCCGGACCCTGGCCCCTAAGGGGAAAAAGAGACATCAGCGTTAATGAGCGAATGAAAAGACATTACCAAAAAACGCTCATTAAAGACTTACCTGATTTCTACAAGGATTTCACCTCTCATCTCGGGTCGGTGCCTGTTCCCCGGCATTCCATACCCCGGCCCCTATGGGGAAAAAGACACTAGCATTAGTACATTAATGCATGGACACAAGGGGAACCTCTTATCAAAAAACTTACCTGGAAGCCAAGCAAGTTTGGTTCTCACCAATCCGAAAATCCAGTGAAGTAACTGGATACCAACGCGCCCCTGCATCAGAAGCAGGATGGAGAGTTCATCCTTCCAGACCCTAAGGTGAGACACTACGAGGAATCACAGAAGGGTTTCGAGGAGGGTGAGAGGGGAAAGTGGGAGGCTGATTGCATTACCCCGCAGACAGTTAATCCCCTATTTTCGCCTACAGAAGGATACTTCTGCGAGCCAGACAAGCCAGATTTGGGGGCCCGGTCCAGTCCGTCTTCTGAACCCTGCGCATCACCTTAGAAGAGGTCACAGCAGCGCGAACCAGGCCAGCGCCTCCGTGGGAGTCAGGTGAGCGTTACAGAACGCAAAGCCTTCCTACAAATTCCCACCCAGGCGCTATGGAAAATTCTGAGACTGATCAGTTGGCCCAATTACTGGGGGAATTACGGGGTGAAGTACATGCCGCTCGTCAAGAGACTAATGCCCTCAGGAGGGAATTAATAATATTAAAGGAAAGAACTGATGACCTGGCCAGACAGCTTTTGCAAGGTCAAGCTGGGCAAACTCCTCTACCCGGTTCCGGAGGGAACCCCGCTCCTGTGGTTTCCAGTAACCCTGTGCAGATTAATCTACCTGGAAACATGCTGCTGGCCCCACCCGAACGCTTTGCTGGGGACCCCAAACGATTCGCCGTATTCATGAATCAGTGTCATTTGCACTTCCTATGCAGACCTGGGGCCTTCCCTGCCGATTGGTCAGTTCCACTGGTTACTCAAGATGACCCGATTCTCCGTGATTTTCAAAGGTTTCAAGCAAGCATGGAAAGGTTATTTGCTCGACAC
Source organism: Ambystoma mexicanum (assembly GCF_040938575.1). NCBI lineage: Eukaryota > Metazoa > Chordata > Amphibia > Caudata > Ambystomatidae > Ambystoma > Ambystoma mexicanum. Next base: position 978,108,128 of record NC_090941.1, read on the forward strand.
TCTCAGGGGCAGGCTCTGGATGACGAACTTCTATCCCTGCGACAGGGCAATCAGGACCTCCTATCCTATATTGCAACCTTTAATAGACTAATTGTGGAAACGGGATGGCCAGAGGATAAAAGAGTCACGTTGTTTTATCGAGGGCTACGCGGAGAACTTAAAGATGTCTTGGCCCAAGTTGTAAATCCGCCCCAACAATGCACAGAGTATATAGACTTAGTGGTCCAATTGGATTACAGACTTCAAAACAGAAAAGCAGATCGGTCCAGGTTTGAGACCCGGGTGTTGGTCAAGACCCATGCTAATCCCAAGGGAGTTGATGTCTCTGAGCCTATGCAAATTGGAGGGGTTAAAGGACCCTTAACTGAAAAGGAACGTGAAAGGAGGCGGCAGTTAAAATTATGTCTTTATTGTGGGAATTCTGGACACTTTCTACGAGATTGCCCGGCAAAACTACCCCGAATGGCGGTAGGAGCCGCTGATAAAAACCATGAAGACTTTGTTTCGTGAAACGACTCCGCCCGACAAGTGTAGGGGTCCGCTTGCCGAGCTTGAAAACTAACTCTCAGACCTCGCATTTCATTGTGCCAATGGTTCTCGTAGATCCAGAACAGCCTAAGCGGTTGCATGCAATAAAGGCATACATCGATAGTGGGGCTATTGGAAACTATGTGGATCGTGAATTGGTCTCTAGGATTAACCTCCCTCTCCGTCCTAAAACCAGCAAAGATGTCGTCACCACAGTCGATGGAACTGAAATTGCCTCTGGACCGGTAACACATTCCACTACTGAGGTGACTCTTATTGGTCCCGACGGCCATCAGGAGGGTGTTGTGTTTGATGTAATCAAGGCTCCACAGTTTCAGGTTATTCTTGGAATCCCTTGGTTAGAGACACATAATCCTCGAATTGATTGGCGAGCTAAGAGAATAACCTTCCCCGATTGTACACAAACCTGCTACCCAGAAAACCTGAAGATTAATCTAGCATCTGTAACCTCTGCCTCCATGCAACTACCTCCGGAATACCAAGACTTTCAGGACGTCTTCCAAAAGGAACAGGCCAACACGTTACCTCCTCACAGATCGTACGATTGCCAAATCGATCTGGTGCCCGGTGCACAACCCCCTTGTAGCAGGATTTATGCCCTTACCGAACCTGAGAATCTGCATTTGAGACAATATTTGGATCAATACCTAGCTAATGGTTTTATTCGCCCGTCAAAGTCCCCGGCATCCTCGGCTTTGTTCTTCGTGCCCAAAAAAGAAGGCGACCTTAGAACTTGTATCGATTACCATGCATTGAACCAGATAATGGTTAAAAACCGTTATCCTCTGCCTCTGATCCCTGAACTCCTTGACCAGGTGAAGGACGCTTGCATATACACCAAGTTAGATCTCCGGGGGGCTTATCATCTGGTATGAGTTAAAGAAGGCGACGAATGGAAAACTGCCTTCCGTACTAAATACGGATTATTCGAGTACCAGGTGATGCCTTTCGGATTGTGTAACGCGCCGGCTGCCTTCCAATACTTCATGAATGATGTCCTTCGGGAACTCTTCGATGTTTGTGTTGTCGTATATATCGATGACATTCTGGTGTACTCCTCTTCGGAATCTGATCACAGAAAACACGTCAGGGCAGTACTTGAAAAACTGCGCCAACACAAACTATTTGCTAAATTGGAGAAATGTGTTTTCCATACCACAGAAGTCGAGTTTCTAGGTTTCATCCTGACACCCAAAGCAGTCCGAATGGACTCAAGAAAAGTGGATGCCATCCTCAAATGGCCATCACCTAGCTCTGTAAAAGGGGTTCAAAGCATGCTCGGTTTTGCCAATTTCTATCGCAGGTTTATCCCGGAATTTTCACGCGTGGTACAACCCATTACTGCACTCTTGAGGAAAAATAAACGTTTTGAATGGTCTGAAGAAGCCGAGCAGGCCTTTCAGGATTTAAAAGCTAAGTTTACCTCTGCACCTATATTGAAACACCCGCGTCCAGATCTCCCTTATGTCGTCGAGACTGGCACATCCAGCCTAGCCATGGGAGCTGTCCTGTCCCAAAGAGATCCCGAAACCAACCAACTGCATCCCGTAGCATTTTGGTCCAGAAAATTCTCGGCACCCGAGGTTAATTATGCAATCACGGACAAAGAACTGTTAGCCATTAAGTCCGCTTTTAAAGCCTGGCGGCATTATCTGCTTGGCGCTCGACATACCATCACAGTGATCACTGATCACCGGAATTTACAGTATTTGAAAACCGCCAAGGCTCAGTCATCATGGCAGCTCCGATGGGCTTTGTTTTTCGCTGAATTTGATTTCGTGATTACCTATCGACCTGGCTGCAAGAATGGCAAAGCAGACGCCTTATCCCGAATTGGAATGGGAGAATCTGATACAAACTCAGAACCAGTACCAATAATTCCCGAACAGAGGATTCTAGGCATGACTTTGTTACAGATGCTTGAAGACATTCAAGCCAGAGTGAAACAACTCCTGGACCCTACAACCTTACAGAATTGGATACAAAAGGGATCAGACTTTACCATAGATAATGGTTTACCTTATTTCCAAGGACGCTTATTCCTGCCACATAAGGAATTACACGAACTAGTTATTTCTGGTTATCATGATGCATTAATAGAGGGACACCCCGGTATTGCCAAGACAGAGGAAAAGGTGAAACGACAATTTTGGTGGCCCTCTTGGCGAAAAGATGTTAAATCTTTTGTGATGTCCTGTGGTGTTTGCGTCCAAAATAAACGTCAAAAGAAAAGACCAGACGGTCTCCTTCAACCTCTAGACATACCGCCAGAACCCTGGCACACCCTATCAATGAATTTTATTACGGACCTGCCTCCTTGTTCGGGGTACAATACTATTCTGGTAATTGTGGATTTGTTTTCCAAAATGGCCCACTTTATTCCTTTGAAAGGTTTACCTTCAGCTTCTGTCCTAGCCAAAGAATTCCTCGAAAATATTGTTCGGCTACATGGATTCCCATCTATACTAATCTCTGACCGGGGAAGCCAATTCATTTCCCACTTCTGGCGCAAATGTTGTCAAATGGCGCAGATCGACGTAAGATTATTGACCAGTCACCACCCTCAGACCGATGGTCAGACCGAGAGGACAAATCAGACCCTTGAGCAATACTTACGGTGTATGTTACAGCAATCTGAAAGCAACTGGAAAGACATTCTTTGGATAGCTGAATACGCATATAATAATTCGGCACACTCTGGAACTGGCCACAGTCCTTTTTATACTTTGTTTGGGCATCACCCTCGAACCTCAAACCTTGACTCACCTCAGAACCTCGGAATGCCTGCAGTAGAACATCTGCATTCTACAATTACCCAAGCCTTCAAAGAGGCAACTACGCATTTACAACAAGCCAAGAGAAAATACAAGGAGAATGCTGATCTACATCGGAGTGAAGCACCTCCGTATCAGATTGGGGATCAAGTGTGGTTAGCTACCAGACATTTACCACTCAAAGGGCCTCGAACTTTTAACCCAAAATATCTGGGACCTTATTCTATTACGGCAATAATTAACCCAGTGGCTGTTAAACTTGATTTACCAGCTAGTATGCAAATTCACCCTGTTTTTCATGTGTCACTTCTGAAACCAGTGGTACCCGGAACCCGACTACTCAAACCTCCAGAACCTATTCTAATAGATGGGGAGCCCGAATTCGAAGTGAAGAACATTTTAGACTCAAAAATGTTTAGGTCAAAACTGTTCTACCTAATTGATTGGAAGGGGTATGGACCTCAGGAGAGGTCGTGGGAACCCAGCGACCATGTGCATGCACCTCGATTAGTCAGGAAATTCCACCGACTCTTCCCAGACAAACCAAAACCCCCGGAGGGAACAACCTTGGGAGGGGCCTTGGGGGGGAGTGCTGTCATGATGCCCGCTCCCGGGAGCCGGTTCAAGCCCTGGGCCCCCGAAAGCGGACATCCACTCCCCAAAGGGAGAAAAAGACCAGAACAAAAGGTGAGAGAGAGAAGGGAATAAGGAAAGCTAAATCTCCATGTAAGACTTACCTGTTGATTCATTCCCTCTTCATTTCGGGCCGCGCCGTATCCTGGCATTTCCGGACCCCGGCCCCTAAGGGGAAAAAGAGACATCAGCGTTAATGAGCGAATGAAAAGACATTACCAAAAAACGCTCATTAAAGACTTACCTGATTTCTAAAAGGATTTCACCTCTCATCTCGGGTCGGTGCCTGTTCCCCGGCATTCCGTACCCCGGCCCCTATGGGGAAAAAGACACTAGCATCAGTACATTAATGCATGGACACAAGGGGAACCTCTTATCAAAAAACTTACCTGGAAGCCAAGCAAGTTTGGTTCTCACCAATCCGAAAATCCAGTGAAGTAACTGGATACCAACGCGCCCCTGCATCAGAAGCAGGATGGAGAGCTCGTCCTTCCAGACCCTAAGGTGAGACGCTACGAGGAATCACAGAAGGGTTTCGAGGAGGGTGAGAGGGGAAAGTGGGAGGCTGATTGCATTACCCCGCAGACAGTTAATCCCCTATTTTCGCCTACAGAAGGATACTTCTGCGAGCCAGACAAGCCAGATTTGGGGACCCAGTCCAGTCCGTCTTCCGAACCCTGCGCATCACCTTAGAAGAGGTCACAGCAGCGCGAACCAGGCCAGCGCCTCCGTGGGAGTCAGGTGAGCGTTACATGATCATGCTGGAGCTGGGAAGGAGGTTGATGGCTCTAGCAGTTGAATAGATGGAAGGAGGTCTTAGGCCCTTATAGGGCTAAACAGAATAAATCATCTTCCCTCCACTCCCAATTTCACTTGTGCCTTGGGATGTATTTCCTGGTCCCTGTGAATGCGAGATAGGAGTGTGACTCTGTTGGCCAGCAGTTGTTCAAGGAGGATGAGATCCTGTCAGATGATGGTCATTTGGCAGCTCCCCAATTCCAGTAGAGTGATCATGAACTGGCCATCCAAGTCAACTGGGATGTTATAGGATCCTCCACTATTCGTTTCGATCGTCAGGGAGATAATTGTTGGTGCAACAGCCAGAATCCAACGGTTCCTCTTAACTTTTAAATGGGCATGCCCAAGTGATGGGCCCCATCTTCCCACATACAAAGCAGTTCAACACTGGGTCTGGGCTCCGAACCATGCTTTTTGAGACTCCCACTAGATTGTGGGTGATTTTCCCAGATGATGTTGTTTCCTACCCTGCTTCAAACCTCTAGGGTGACTTGTAGCTTGGACAAGATATCACATATGACATCAGGGATCAAGAAGGAGGTCAAGGCCACTGATTTAGGTTTCCAATCTTTCATTTGCTGTACCTACGAACAGGGGCAAACTGAAAATTAAACTGGGATCCTTCCATAGTAAACAATGACAACTCAGTTGTATTCTCTCAACAAAGTTTCTCTTCTGCTGACAGCAGGCATCCCAACCATCACATATCTGTAAGTAAACTAAGTCCAATTCCTTCCCTCCTTTGGCGATTAGGGTTTACAGAGTTCACACTTATCTAGACGAGGAACACACTCTTCTCTGTTCTGTTCTAAATGCAGGATTTCTGGGCTTCTCTACCCCCTAAATGTCTTAGCCCACTGGTCTTGTGGGTGGCTTGACTGTTGATCATGAGTGGCAAGAATACCTAAAGAGGGCTCCCTAGGGCAGGTTGAATGTACCATAAATTTCTTTATATTCTCTTCTCTGAACTGGCTATTACCTCCCAGTACCTGTCTTCTTCTCCACCCTGCATCCACCTGGCCCTGCCTAGCCCACAAGAACCATGCCTCTGTTTGCGTGGGGCCTCTGTCACTCATGGCTCTTTTCTGCTTTCCTCCCACCTCCCCAGGTCCTCTTTTTCCTCTGGACTGATTGGTTCTGTGTCACTCTCAGGCCTCCGCCTGTGCCTATAGCTCCTCTTTATGTCAGGTTTCTACCTCTTTCTCAGTTGTCCTTTTTTCCTCTGTCTGAATTTGTCTTTGTTCTGACCTCACAACCTGTTCCTGCGTGTTGTTCCTAACACCTCCCCGCTTCCTATCATCTCCTCCTCATTATGTTTGTCGTCAGATCCTGCCACCACCTCCTTCACTACTCCCATCTCCTCAGCTTCCACCACCACATACTGCACACTTTCTACCCTTGATGTTATCTCATATCTAGTTGTCACTACCTCCTTATCTCTACTCTTTTCCCCTGATGTTTCTGGTTCTTTAGCTGCCACCTCCTCCTACCGTTCTCTCTCCTTTCCTGATGATGATGGTGGGACTATTGCTCAGTTAGTAGTTGGTTATCATGGCATGGTGTCCCAAGTTAGGAAATGGGGTTTTCCTGTCTCTGAGAGTGCTATGAGGATCCTGAAGGTGTCACCCTAACTAGTCCCTGGGGATCTGTCATCCAGGTGGCCAGGATACGGACATTACTATTGGATCCCGTTCCTGGGGGTGGACCATGAGGGAGGATCACCTGGATGGGGGGGTCCTCGGAGAGTGGAAGTAGGACACCGACGGGTGAGACGTGGTATCCCCCATCTTTCAACACCTTTTCCCCATCTACCACGTAGGATATTCTGAAACATTGCCCTCCCCCCTTTTCCAACACGAACACTTTCGCACACCATAGGCAACAGACTAACACTCCAGCTGTTTACCTAACATGTCCCAATACCAGGGTCAGGCATGGTCAGGCAATTGACCAGAATCACACACACCTGACAGCCCTTTCCCTTCCCCACAGGGATAAAAGGTGGAGCACGAGAGCTAACTCAGCACAGCAGTTCAAGAGGAGGAGAAAAACGGTGCATACAGAGGGGGTGACAAGGAGAGAAGCAACCTCGCCCTTTCCAACTAAGGCCTGTGAACCCTCCGCAGAAGGAATCATAAGACCGCGAACAATAGCCAGCATGTGTTGCAGCAGATGTCAACAGTACATGAGACCCTTCTCCGCTGATAACCAAGCCGGGCAGCGATGCTTGTCTCCGTGGTACCAACCTTAACTCTAAAGAGAAAGAAGGCCAAGCGGTTCATCACAGCCGGTGAGTCGAGGGGAGAACTGATAACAACCAAACTGTGTTGAGCGAAATCTGTAAAGTAGCAATTTAAGCGAAGTTCAAAGAACTATTAGAATAAAGGGAAGACAAGCTACAAAGGGATCCAACACCACGTGGGGGCTTACTCAAGAGACTCTGGTCAATCACCTGTTTGGTTGAAACTGCAAATACCAGAAGGCCTTAGGAAGGCCATAAAGGAATGGTCAAGATGGTCATACGGGGTCTAGCCAAAGCCTCTGTATGATCAAAAGTCTTTGACAGGCTACCCACTAAAAGCTACGGGAGACAAATCCTGTTTAAAGGAAAAGGAAACTGAACTGTATGTGTGACAAGAGAGAACCTGACAAAGGAAAGTCAACAGTTCATTGTTTAAAACAACGATAACATTTGTGAATGAAAAGGGTACAAGTGTACTGAATAGAAGCAAACAGTTGAGAAAGGATCTGAACCTGGCCGAGGGAGATCCCAGGGTGAAAAGTCGTCACCCAAAGATTGGTAAATGCAAAAGAAGAAGACGAGCGAAAAAGAGCCACAGTGAACCCGGCGGAGGGAGGCTGAGAATCAAGAAGGCTCTGCACCCAGAAGAGGGGGACCCAGAGGTGAGCTACTATCACCCTAAATATAATGCGAAAGGAACTTTTGGGTTTATTATTTTACGACCCTCGAAGGCAAGACACTTTTTAGTGAAAAGAGACTTGGTCATCGACGCTCCTGGTAAGCTGAGAATGGAAATGTCGTCTCATGCTGGGAAAGCTCGAGAAGTGTGCTGTGCTCAAAGGTCCCACCTCATCCCGTGCTCAAAACATGGGGAAGGGAGACCCCGACTACTGCGGCCTGACATATTCTTTGTGAACACTTTTTTCTTTCTTATGAATCCTATCCCACACTCTTTTGTATGCAGGGTCTTTGCGTCAGGCAGCCCAGGTGGCTGCCTGACGTCAGTCAGCCTCTAGAGGGCGCTGCACCAGCAGTCTACAGTGCTAGAATACACGTGTAACACGTTAGTTCCTAACATTATAAAAATGAATGTGCCTGTTCAATTTTATAATGTTAGGAAACAAACGTGTTACACATGTATTCTACCACTGGCACTGCTGCAAGATGCAGCCACGGCTCTCAGGCAGGGCAGTGCTAGAATACTCGTGTCACACGTTAGTTTCATAACATTATAAAAATGAAAGTGCCTGTTAATTTTTATAATATTAGGAAACAAACGTGTTACATGTGTATTCTACCACTGGAACTGCTGCAGGCTGTGGCCTCGGCCAGGGCAGTTTCTAGTCCATTTGGTGCCCAGGGTCAAACACTAGAAATGCGCCCTCCCGCTCCCCATGCCATGCTCCACTCCCACCGCAACCCATGCACCACTCCCACCGCACCCTGCATACCACTCCCACTGCACCCTGCGCGCCATTCCCAAACTACACCGTTAAGGAACTCCTACTCAAAGTCAAACAGTCTGTCACACAAGGAATGAATTGCCATTTGCAACGGTGGGCCACTTTTTCACTGGTGCCCAAGACAATTTTATGCCCCAGTCTCACTTAGGCTGCAGATAATGAGGACTGGGCACACCAACCAAGAGACCATGAATATGGCACAGGATGCAGTATATACAACCAACAAAGAATATAAGATGCTGAAGGGGGTTTGGAGGCAACCTAAGCCAAAAGGGCAATGACAGGGAGACACCTGAACCCAAAAAACAATCACTTTAACATTCTTTGAATGGGAATCAAGGGTTATGCTTTGATACAGGAAAGTCTTGACTGTTGTAAGGAAACATGGACCAGGATTATTTATTTATTCATGCAATGTTTGTCAGGTACCTGCATATTTATTTATTTATGCAATGTGTGTCAGATACAGGTATCCGACATACATTGCATAAATAAATAAATAAATTATCCGTCTCCATGTACCCGACAAACATTAAATAAATAAATAAATAAATAAACCGGTTCGTAGCTTAAAGAATATTTACTCAGCAACACTGGTCAAAACTATTATCCGCATAGTGAAGTAACTCATCACCAGTGCCATGGAAGTGGTTTAAAGTGTAATTGGTATATAGTTTGGAAAAGAAGCAGCATGAAAGAAATAGCGCTGCTTTAAACTATTATTTTGGCCATTTTCTGGGCTTGCAGGGACGCACTATGGGCCCAAACGGGCCGGGGCCCACGGTGCGTACCTGCAAGGCACGCACACTCCCCACAGCCCACTGCACCTCCTCTCCCATCTCAATGCCAGCACGAAACCATTTAGTGACTAATGGGTCACCATTAGCAGTTTCCTGCCGGCATTGTGATGGAAGGGGCTGGTCTTAGCTGCAGGGGGACCTAAAGTGTTTTTATTGGTGTGCTTATGCCCCCACCCCAAGTGGCGCAAAAGTGGTCAGAGGGAGCCTCTGACTTCTGTAATGTCACGTAGTACTTTTGGGGACTATGAGTTAACAAAATTGTCAATGCTGGCATCTGCTGAATTTCATGAACCTCAGAAAACAGCAATAAGAGGGTCAAACCCGAACAGGCCGGGTTGTGTTAGTCTGCTTTTGCTTTTCATTTTTAGTAACAATGACCAGTTTGCTGCTGTGACTCAGGTCAGAGAATCGACAATGTCAGATCTACACTAATGTCATTCGTATGACCTCAAACATTTAGCCACTCTTTAAAGGTGAAGAACTGGTCTTGAACAGTGTTACTCAAACCTCTAAGAACAAGCACCAGCAACATACCCACCGATAGCTGTACAAGCCCGTCTATCTCAGCATTAAAATACATGCATTTATTGTATTGCATCAAATATTTCACAGGAAGTTAAATATATTTAGGAGGGACACACGTAAACAATATCACTACTCCATGTGAGTGGTAAAGTCTACTTTAAACATATGCAGAGAGTTGACATGCATGTAGAATTCAACATAGCTCCCAATGTTAATGTTGGAGAGGTGGCGTTCTAAAAGTATGACATTACAATGTGGACTTTACAGTGAAACACACTGCAGTGCATTACCACGGAAGAGAAATGGCAGTTCGAGCGTTGGGGTTTGTTTCGCTCATGCTTGTGAACTCTCCAAATTCTGAAATGTTTCCTTCATGATCACTCATTTTAGCTCCCGACAGCACCATAACACTGTAAGATCGCAAAGAAAAACGATGTCTACCATCCCAACATAAAAACAAAAACAATCATATTCTTAAAGGGTGGAAGATGACCTTTTCTTTGGATTTGCAGCCATTTCGCTGCAAATATATGCGGGGAGCCTCACCTCACCTTTTTATTACCCTTACCCACATATATTTGCGGCTAAATTCGGCCAAATCAATTAGATGGATTTGGATTCAACCAAAACTCCTGCGATGAAACCTCCCTAACGCATCCATGAAATTCTGGCAGTAACAGCTGTGAATTGTGCTTTTATTAAATGTGTCTCTTTCCTGTTAGCATGTGATTAGTATTGTTTCTGGCCATATATAACTGGTACCAGGACCTGGATCAGCCTTCTCCTGAAATAGCCAGCCAGCAGTCTCACGACAGGGGATATAGGTTTCCTTGGGAGGTGCAGCGGATCCTGCTAGTGGGGGGCAAGGTAACTATAATTTGCCCTTTCAAGGTTTTGGTGCCCTGAAAGGGCGCAGGTATTCTCTATAGGATTATTTAAGGGAGAACGGTATTGTGCCTTTTGAGGCAGGCATAGTTTGACTCAGGTACGGGTCTGTCTGCCATAGGTGGGCTTGTCGAGATTTCATGAGACTGTTCCCTGCCAAGTGTTGGCCAACAATGCGAAGTGACTGGCCGATCCACCCCATTCTATTCCACTTGCTCAGGTTGGCACCAGGTCCCCTGAGTCACTGCCACAGTGATCCTCAGCACCAAACACTGCCCTTGTCAGAAAGGGTTGTTCTCTTTCCTTCAAGGACCCCAGGTTGGCTCCTCTCTTGAGCGAGGCTGCAGAGTAGATAGATATGATGTGAATGAGATGCCCACCAGTGTTAGGGGGCTGTTTGAATGGCCATTTTCCAGTGTGGGCCAATATAACTGACTCACATCTATATGGAGGTAAGGTGCCAGGGAATTGCACATTTGTGCCAAGGTGATGATGTCCTTCAACTCCTCGAGTGTCATGCCTTTTATCCATTTATTTAGTGAACTTTATACAACACTTGCCATGCGTTTACATAGGCTGCACGTGCAGATTTCTTAGCTCCTGTGGACGGTATTCAGGGTCATGGCCCAGTCCTTCCAGGATCCTGAATTTCAGATCATCATATTCCGTACCACTAAATGGGATCTGGTAATCCAGTTGCAAGTTGCAAGTTAGCAAAGATGCACTAAACATTCCCCAGTATACTTTCTCCCGTTTTGTGGTCTCTGATACTCTCTCGACACTCGCTCGAAGTTGGTAAAAAAAGGCCCCCAGATCTTCACCCTCACAATATTTCCAGATACAGGATAATGCTTTTCCTTCAACTATGCAGATGTCCCTTGATGTCCCTTGAGAGCCCCAACGGTTCTCCTGGTCTTCCCAGATCCCTCACAGACTTCATTTTTTAATCTTCCTGCTTTCTTGGCTCCTTCACTGATGCCTGCTTGGGTGGCGAGGCTGCCTCTATTTGGCTCAGGTCTGTATTCTGCAGCCATGAGTTGAGCTTGTGCTGGAGATTAAATATGGTCCAGAGCTACGCTAAGGTCCAGAGTTTCAACCTTACAAGAGGCTGCCCCCTGGTATCCGAACACTCCTGGGCAGCACCCTGCCCTATGGTCCTGCACTAGGCCCCATTAGCCTCTTTTAATTTTTGTGATGCATCCCTACATGCTCATACCTAACGGTACCGCCTCACATCCCTCTCTCTCCTCCTCATAGTTCTTGTGCTTCTCCTGTACCTCTCCAACGCTTTGCCATATGATCATCCTTCCACCCTTGCCAGTCTCATCCACATAAGACGCAGGGCGCTCCCTCCACTACTCCAGTGGTCTTCCTCCAACCTCCTTATTTGGTCCTTTCTCCTCTCTCCTTCCTCTGTTGTTCCCTCTGTCCTTCTCACCACTCTCTCCACCTTCCTCCTTTCTTCCACAGAAGGCTCCTATTGCCCCTCTCCACTTTGCAGGCCCTGCTGAATGACAGAGAAACCCCCAGTGGTGAAATGCCGGAAAACATCTCACACAGGTGTATTGGCATGTGATTCTTTTAGGGCCCAACAAATTGTGTAATGCTTGGATAAAATTGCTCTTTTGGTGATAAAGTAGAGCAAAATGCTCAAATGTTACACCCAAATACAGTCGAGAAGGAACTGTAGCAAAGTTGAATAGTTTATCGACGGCTCGGTAAAGTAATGTTGGAGAACAATCAGGGTTTTAGTATAGTAGTCCAGTTTGATGGGCACTTAATTTATTGATGAACTTCTTTGTTGGGTGATATGAAAAGTGGGGCTGGGGGAGGCCAATCTTGTGAATGTTAATGCGGTGCTAGCAGACTGAAGTGATGAAGGTGTAAAGGGACTTCACTGCCACAGAGGACTCCAACGTTTCTTGGTGGCGGGGCAGCCGAGGATGTTATCAGGAAGGAATGTGATTGGAGGGGTTAATGTTTCTCAGTGCCCTGGTGATGGGAAGCTTTTTTAGGAAACAACTTAAAGTAATTTATTGAATCAATCTATCAATAATGTCTTTGCAATTGCTCACTTGATGTTGGACATGGGTGGGATGATGGGAAGGAGGTGAAGATTTGGATGTCTTTGGCATAAACTGGTATGGAAAACGGAAGGCGATGATGCTGCTGAGGGCTCATGTCGATAGATTAGAGCAAGCCGCCTTGGACAATTGTAGACATGTGGGCATGGAATTAGAGAATTCGGAATGTCTGATCTTCTAGGTAGAAGGAAAAATAGAATGGCACCATTCCAAAACAACCGTGGTGAACATGGTTAACAGTAGGGTTTTGCATATGAAGGCAGCAGTAGGAACAGAGGGAGACAGCTAAGGAGAAAGGATGGTTGCTGTGTAATGTAATGATGAAGTTCCAGATGTGGGAAAGAGCTGACTTAGTGGACATCAAGGATGAGACGTACACATGTTGAGGGTACTTCTAAAATGCAGGCAATTACTTTACACCGGACTTTATGTCCTGCCTAAAACGGGGCGAAGCCAGGTACTGTACATGTATTTTCTGCAATATAAAACCGTACAACTACCAAGCACTAACTACAATGCAAAATACTATCAATACAAATGTACCAAAGGCAATAACCACAAAGCAATGGCACATTGGTCGAAGAGATTTCCTCTGGTGATATCACTATGGTAGTAAAAACCCAGGGGTCAGGTCCTAAATAAAATAAGTGGGGGGGGGACTCTGTACACCAGTGTGTACCCTCAACCTGAGCCCTGTATGAAACTAAATGCTTCTATGGAAGTCTGACCTGGTGGACTGGCAGGCAACAGCCAAGTGAGCTGGCCCTCACCAGAAAAGAGGCACCTTGCATGTTGTTCAGTAAATTAGTTCTCTTTTTAACCATCTCTTCAATCAACTGGCAATGCAGTGTGTCACCCTCCATGACAACTAGGGACACAATTTAGCGGTAGCAGCGATCCTCATTACAAGATGGTGGTGTGAGGGGCACAGCATCGCCCTTACATGGGCTGACCTGAAAGCATTTATTTTTAAACTAGTTTATTCAATTTTCAACAATACAAATAGATATCAGATTACATTTCAGTTAATACATCCTATCTTTAGCAAACACTATATATTAAACAAAAAAACAGCAAGCTTCCCCCTTCCTTTAATATGATCTGAAACATAGAAGGTTAAATGAAGGAGTGGGGACAAGAGAATGAAAAGAAAACAAATGACAAAAAATAAATCCCACCAAGAAGGAAAACTCTATCTGCAAATGTTGTCAGATACATATTTCAATCTATGAATATTAGATCAAGTTCATCAAATTATTAAAGATAGACTTATCTTAATATCCAGATTTCCTCATATCACCAACTATCTTTGACAGTTAATCCAATTCCAAACTTAGAAAACCACCCCATACTTTATCAAATAGCTTCTTCTTGTTCTTCTGCAAGGACATTACAACTCTTTCAATATTACATATTGAGTACATTTCCTCCATCCAGGATTCTGATGTTGGGAATACAGATGATTTCCAATTACGTGGATTTATCCTTCTCGCAGCCAAATAAACTTTCAAGATCCATTTTATGTGGTCATACCGTAGGTCCTCTAGATCAGTGTCTTCACCCAGAATCAAAGTTTCAAAGTTAAACTCCATCTCTTCACTCAAAACTTTATTCATCAGATCGGTACTCCTTTTCCAAAATGCTCTCACTCTGTAGCAGTCCCAAAGCATATGTTCAAGAGAGCCTTGTAAAAGTCCACATCCCCAGCATGCATTTCTTGAGATAAAACCTTGCTTGTGCATATGCTACGGAGTCCAAAATACTTTATTTAGTCATTTGACTTGTCGCGCTCTTTCCCCAATATTTAAGGACATTCTTGGAATGTTTTTAGACAGTGCCTCCCAACACTGCTGTGTCATTTCTTCTTGTAAGCAATGCGACCAGAAGATCAAGAGCTTGTCATTCCCTTCTGAATTTCTGCTCAGGAGATTATACATCTTTGATGCCATATGGTCCTGTCCCCCTATGTTCTTAACAGTAACAATTAAATCTGATGACTCAAGGCTGACAAATTCACTGCACCTCTGAGTTTTCAGTATTCCCCATGCATGCATTCATCACGACCACATTTCTTCCTCAGATCTCCAAAAGATAGCCATTTCCTCCTTCAAATAGGTCATCAATCTTCCTTACCCCTGCCAGTAACCAATCAGACCAACAAATGGGTTTATTCTCAATTTTGAATTGTGGGATTCAGCCATATTGAGGAAGATCTCATTAGGCCCGAAACCATATCTAAGATTGTGAGCATCACTCTCCAGGTTGATGTTAGAAACTCAGTCAATGCAGATCTCTCACCCTAATATTTGTTTGTGGTTGATAGGACTGCTACAGGACTCAGGGGACCCGCCATGCTTGCCTCAGCAATGGCCCAGTAATCCAAATTCTGCGATATGATTGTTAGGAAGTGTCTTGCTGTAAAAGCCTGATGATATTTTTCAAATTTCTGGATATTTCATCCTCCTTTTTCATTTTTGAGTTGTAATTTACATTAACTTCAATCTAGGTTTTTTCATCTCCCATAGAAAAGACTGCATCAAACTATCAAGTTGTTTCAGTAGATATTTCTTGCAAGGAAGCAGAATCATGCTCATGACATAAGTTATTTTTGGAGCTGTTGTCATCTTGATGACATTTACTTTCCCTCTTAATGATAGTTTAAGAGATTCCCATCGTTAAAATGCTGCCGATATCTTATCCATTGTTAATTTCAAGTTTACATCCATCAATACACTCATGTCTCATGTAAGCCATATTCCCAGGTATTTCATCTTTTGAGGCCACCACTTGTAGCCTAAGTTTTGTAACATCAAACCATTACTCAAATAGCTTCAGACTTAGACCAAGCTTCAAAGCTTCAGAATTAGACCAGTTGACTTTATAATTTGAAATGGAGCTGAAT
The DNA here is from genome assembly GCF_040938575.1 of Ambystoma mexicanum. Classification (NCBI taxonomy): domain Eukaryota; kingdom Metazoa; phylum Chordata; class Amphibia; order Caudata; family Ambystomatidae; genus Ambystoma; species Ambystoma mexicanum. Next base: position 978,123,783 of record NC_090941.1, read on the forward strand.
GCTTCAATCAAACTCATCAATGCAGGGACAGACGATGTTAAATCCCATACAAGGAGGGGAAGATTATTTGCATAAAGCCATAGTTTCTGTGAAACTCCATAAAAGTTAATACCGGCAATTCTGTTATCAGATCTGATTGCCACCACCAATGGTTCTATTGAGAGTACAAAAAGCACGGGCAACAGCGGACAACTCTGGCGAGTCCTGCAATGCAACTCAAACTTAGATGACATTTTGCCATTAGTAATCACTTCTGCTGCAGGGTTTTTATAAAGCGATTTTACCCAGCTCAAGAATTCAGGACCAAAATTCATTCTGTGCATTGTTCTGAACAGAAACTCCCATCGAACATGATCAAAGGTCTTCTCTGTGTCTAGTGAGAATGCAACCGATTCCACTTTCAACTTGTTTGTTTCCGTCATTGTAAACAAACGTTTCTGCATATTTGTTGCTGAAACTCTCCCTTTTATAAATCCTGTTTGATTTGATTTAACCAGCTTCAGGAGCACCTACTCCAATCTGCCCGCCAGTATCTGAGATAGTATCTTACAATCAGAATTGATTAGACTGATTGGTCTATAATTGCCAGGATCCAGAGGAGGCCTCCCTGGATTCAGGAGTAATGATATTGTCGAGTGGCTAAATGTAGGTGGTAACCTATCCTTGTCCCTACAATGAGTGAAATTATCTATGAGTAGATTTAGGACCTCTTCAGGCATAGCTCTGTAAAATTCTGCAGACAAACGATCTGGACCGGGGCACTTTCCTATATTTAAGTCACATATTGCCTTCCTAATCTCATTCAATGTGATTTCACTTTCCAAACTATGTATTTCCCCATCTGTAAGACTTTCTAAGTGTTGGTTCACCAAGAAATTGTCTACGTGAGCTGGGTCAACTGTTTGGGATCTCATTGTATAGTTTTTCATAAAAGCCTCTAAGTTCATCATTCATTTCTTGTGGGTCATAAGTCACACCACCCACTTCCATTTCTATCGCACAGGTCGCTCTGCTCTCAGCTCTCACACGCAAACGATGAGCCAACAGACGACTACATATCTCTCCTCCCTCATAATAGGTACATCTTGCCTTAAAAAGCGCTCGTTCTGCCTTTTGACTTAGGTTCTTATTCAAATCATACTTCATTTTCATGAGCTTCAACTTTTTCCCTTCATCAGATGAACCCGTCACGTCTTTTTCCAACTCTTTTACAGAAAGTATATTATAGGCTCAGTGGTGAGGCCCTGAGCATGTTCTTATCTCTTCATGAATACCAAGAACCCCCATTCCAGCGAGAGTATGCAATTGTGCCTGCCCAGCCGCATGTAAACAAACAGCCGCCATGTTAGAAGCAACACATTACAGAAGTGGTTGAATAATAGTGAGTGTTTCCCAGTCAGATGCAATCAGTTAGAACTGCAGCATTCAATAATATCTCACGTAAACAGAAATGCACAGGGCTGACACCTCCTTTTATCTGCAAAGCGCTAAGGGGATGTGGGGAGGAGTCACATTATTTGGGAGGGGATTCCGGTTCGTGGGCGTTAAAACCTGAAGGAAGGAGACTAACAACATAAATACTGATGGGTTAGGGAACTTGGCAGGAGAGTGCTGTATATAGTAAGTGATAAACAATTGGGACACTGCACTCTCCTAAATTGACTTATGTTTATCCACTATTGCAAAAAGAAAATGGAATGCAACCACTAAAGCTACAATAGTCTGGTCATTGAGACACTCAACCCAACACAACAAATACACTAACATGAAAAAAGGTCCAGACACCTTTGCGCTGTGGATTAGTTATATACAGAAAAAGGGACAAAACATAGGGCCTCATTAAAGGTCGGGCGGTCTGCAATTAACAGTGGCAGTAAACCCGCTGCCAGTGTTAATTCCGGACCACCCGATCCCGAGTCCTGCAGGCGGGAGGTGATGTTCCCGCCAGGTCTGACCTGGCGGGTTGAACACCTACCGCCTGCCGGCGGACGTGGAAACACCAGCACCATCACGAGATGGTGCCAGTGTTTTCACTTCCCCATTCCCATTGAGTCCTGGGGGACTCAGTGGGAATGGGGACTTACCAAATTGCGCCTCCGGAATTCCTAGGACACCAGGGTCGTAATGCCCTTGTATTTCCAGGAGTCACGGAGGCGGAATGGTAATACGGGTCCGGCGGTAACCAGGTGGTTTTGCCGCCTCGGTTACCGCCAGACTCATAATGAGGCCCATAGTCTTATTGTGCATCAATTTTATAACAATTTTAAGATTAATTTGCAATATACATTTCATCAAAACATGAGTCACAATCTCATTTGTTCAGAAAACCACAGTCACAGTCTCAACCCATAAAGTGCATTTTTCCCAACACCTGAATCATAATCATAATCTAATCCAATTTGTCAAAATCTTAATCCATGATCCAAACACATAACTCATGATCACAATCTAATCCAACAATAACTCATTGGACAGCAGGTGCCAATCTTTCTCCCTACTCGGCTTTTTCGAGGTCGGTAACAAAGTCTGTTATTAGTGGTGATTTGCTCAACCCTTGAGTACATTAATGCAGGATGGTTTCTCATTAAGAGTTGTGAGGGAGAGAAGGAGAAATTGAAAAAAAATTTTTAGAATTGTGGCGAAATGTAATATATTATTAAATCGATGCCACATTTACAGTTTTATATATCCATCTTTCTAGGCATTGTCATGAGTTGCATTTGAATATGACTTTTAGGAAGTGGCAGAAGAGTGTAGTGGTTTATTTTAGTGATATATGTAAATGAGGCATTTACCTTAATATCGACTTTGTATTAAATGCATTGCTTTTTTTCTTGTATTATTATTATTTGTATTGCTATTATTCTTCTTCTTACCGTCTATAACTTTCACTTTCTCTTCTTTGTTTTTTCCTTTCTGCTTTACCAATTTTGTATTCCTTATGCTATGTGTTCTTCTATTGCCTTTTCCCCTTTTTTCTAGTTTTCCTTCTTCTTTGCCTTTTGTGGGTTTTGGGGGGCAGGTGGGATTAATCCTCTGTACCCCAGTATTTCCACTCTGTCTTCTTTCACCCAGCTCCACTTTTTTTTTTGCGTTCTTAAGCCAGTATTTGTGTAGAAGATGTTGTGCAGAAGGTGTGTCTCGGAATATATTTCCACGTGTTACCAGGAAGTGGAGAGCATTGAGCTATTCTGGGGGTGTGGGAAGGGCTTCTGACCAAGGTTTGTGGGGTATGGGGCGGCAGCTAGGATCAAGCAGTCACTGGAAAGGAGAATTCATCAAAGATGTTAGGTCACTGCAGCAGGGGTGTCAAGTGTGTGCTCCCTCATATGCAGTCACAGGCCGCGCTGCACCATCTAATATTCAAAGCCTGATTGCTTCAACAAATGGGGAATGAAGCCCATTATACCTGCAAGGCTTTTCCAGGTGCAAGCACAAAGTAATGTGTCTCTTCTTTGGCTATCCCTGTTGCAAGTCACTCCTAAGAACAGTTTTGGAAAACGTTTGAGTAGCTGGCTGATTTTTGATGTTTTGAAAATCCTTTGATAGTCATTAAAATATGAAGGGCCTGATTCATGGAATTTTGTGTGTGCAGAAAAACCTTCTGTCGAATCATGTAATGGGCTTTGCGTGCAGTTCCGGGACCTTGCGGGGCCTCTGCGCAGTCCCGTTACCTCTTTGCGAGCTGTTGAGCACCCTGTGCGAGACTCCATTCAAAGTGTGGGACAGGCATACGCAGAGAAATAACTAGGGGGCAGAACATGCTTCTTGCCCATTTTTCTGACAAAATTAGGAGGTCTGTGGGTGTGTTGAGGGACGGGCCATGCAGTGTAATCACACACCCAGTCAAGCGCAAACCAAATTGAATTTCTGGAATCCAATGCGGAACCCAACATCAGGAAAAGTTCCATGCAAACCTCATGGACTCAACGCCACATGATAGGAGAAGCAGAGCACTGTGCGCATAGGATTCAACGCGCAGAGGTAGGGTTCACATAGCAATTTAGTTTAGGGGCCGGTTTAAGTTAGGGGTGCGCGTACGCAGATTAGCACGATGCAGCCGTCGTTTACTGGGGTTCACACACAGACCGGGGGTTGCGACGAGTTACGTGACGTGTAACCCATTTTTTGGGGGTGCAGTTAGGAGTTACGGGGAAACATATGCAGTGTCACTGGGGTACTGCCTTGATTGCAGGGGGATGGCCCGCAGTATTGATGGGGTGCATGATGGCGGGTATGCAGACTGCACAAAGGTTGCTATATGTGGCTGTATCTGCTTTGCGTGTGGGCGTGTTGTGGTCATTCCAGCAGCTACTTAGCCTAGGGTTATTTTGCGAATGCCATGAATACGCAGAACGCGTATGACATGCTTTTGTGTGAAGGTACACGCAAAGTGGTGTTAAACGCAGAGTGCTTTTCGAGGTCTATGCACTTTTTCTATGAATCAGGCTCTAAGTCTAGTCCCCTATGTCAGAATCCTCAGCTCCCAAGAATGGGTTGTTCCACATATAGACCTAGATATAGCGTGAGGGCCCCACTCTGTTATTATTTCTAAATTTTAATTGACCTCAATTAATTAATCTAGAAGGGGAAAAGGGCTGAGTCACCCCCAAACCTCCTACCGCACTCGCATTTAAAATGTGCAACAATTTAGCTGGCCCTGCGTCAGAGGCCAGTGCTTAACGCTTAAGCTATCCACATGGCTACAAATTCACTTGATCAATTTCCATCATTATATGTTGCAATGATAATCCATACTTGCCGGCCTATATTTATGTATCCCTACCATGTGAAATTATGAGCAGAGAATCGTTGGTATTTTGAAAGAACACCTCAAGATGGCAGCAGAGGATTAACTATTCTTAAGAGAGTACGCCACATGACATTTTAAAAATGTAGAATTAGCAAACACTTTACAATGAAAATATTGTTTACCTTTAGAAACAATCATTGACAAAGTCAATAGTTTTGTCTGTTGTATGGTAGAAAAAAAAATCTGAATTCATGCACACAGACACACTAAGGCAGATTGGGGATGTGTTGAGGAAACAACTCAGTGGAGAGCAGGCATGAGAGGGTTGTATGAATAAATACGAATGTGAGGATTGATGAATGGTATTTATTTATTTATTTTATTGTTTATTTGTGCAGCGCTTATACACAAGTGAAGTGCTTCAGAGCACTTCAAGGCCGGAAGGGAGCAAGGGAACAAAGTAGTCATTCTAAGGCATTTCTCCTAGTGCAAGTGCATGAAGTGTTTTAGGCGCAACAAAACTAGGGTGGGAAGACAAAGGGAGGACAAGACAGAACTTACAGGTCTTAGTAAATTCGGGTTATGCAAGTGTACAGACAGACGTGGGAGGGAGGGAAAGGGCGAGAGGGAAGGGCCCTGGGTTAAGTGCAGGGAGGTTACACCTCTCATGGAGCGTATGCCGCAAGTGCAATAGTCTCAACATAGTGCAGAGGCCTGGAGGCAAGTGCAAAGACTGGTGGGGGAGCCTGGGACCTGTGAGGCTCTGGAGGTGAACGAGGCGACCAGTCAGTAAAAACTGAACAGAGTTAGGAAGGGAATGAGGAGTGAGGCAGGAGAGAAAAAGAGAGGAGGTTAGCAGGGGAGAGGGAGAGAGAAGGAGGAAGCGAACGAGGAAGGTCTTGAGGAGTTTCCGAACTTAAGGAGCTTCAGCTCATGGCTAAGAGAGGCAGGGAGGCTGTTCCCGAGGGAGGCACCTGCAGAGGATAAAGATCTACCCTAAAATCTCTGTTTGTGAAAGCAGCTCACCTGCAGAGAGGTGGAGGAGGACGAGCGGAGGACTCTGGAACAGTGGTCTTCAAACATTTTATGCCAAGGACCCCGTGAGCTAAAAATAAATTGTCCAGGTCCCCCCTGCCCTGCCCCTCTGTGTTGGTGTTATTTTTTTTTTCATAGAAATGGATGCTGAATGCGTGGTGCCATAATTATGAAGGGCTATGTTGTTGGGGAGACATTCCAAGACAGTAGGACAATCCCTTCCAATCCAAACATAGAAATCATGTAAGTAAACACAAAATTCTCCAGTAGGGCTTTTATTTTCTCAAAATACATTACTATTAGTATATTCAGCAGAAGGCAATTTGATTTTTACAGAGCAGGTACTAATGAGAAGGGTGGGCCTTTCTGTCTGCAGACAGTGAGTCAATGTGTGGCTTTATTTTTGAGACCACCACTCTGGGGTTGTCCTCCATTTCCACCCTTGTGTGGTATTTAGTTTACAATACAGCCAATGCTGAAAACCCTATTTCGCACAAGTAGGCAGATCCAAAGGGTAAGAGAGACTGTATAGCAGACCCTGACAATGTAAGATAATCCAGGATTACCTTCAGCCAAAAGTCACCCACTGCAATGCTCCTAAATTCAGACTGCAGAGTAGTGTCCGACTGAACCTCAATCAGCTCCTCCTGGACATCACATGGAAGATGCACCACCTCCTCTGCCAGAAAAGGCTGCATCCCCCAGTCATTAATGCCAGCATTATCTTCAGGGGAGTATTAATCAAAGCTGGACCTTAATGTTGTTAGGTGACTTGATCAGCATTCAGTGAGTAGAATATCCTTGTAAAAAATAATATGCAGCTTTGCATAAAATGAAAGAGAATTCTGGGATTATCAGGCACAGTGAAGGCCCCTCATTCCCTGGCGCATTCCCTGGCCACTGCTGCTGCAGGAGAAATGAGGGCCATGTGGTCTTTGTTCTATTCACTTGTACAGGGTCCCCACAGTCCTCATTTCGCCCCAGCTTAGAGTGGAACCAGTTTGCGGCACACAGCTTGTAATGCAAAGCGCACATTCTAAGCACCAGGACAAAAAAACAGAGAACTGAATACATAGCAGAGCAAAATGAATTCTGCCTGGCAACATGGCGGCAGTTGCCCCTCCTAGCACCCCTCCATCTGAAAGTAGGGCAGTATGTCACTAATGAGCCATCATTAGTGATTTCCTGCTCTGCATTCAGGTGGGAGGGGCTGGTCATCCCCGCAAAAGGATGTGTGTGCTGTAATCAGGGCAGTTTCTAGCCATCTTGGTGCCCAGGGCGAAACATCAGAAACATCAGAATGCGCTCCCTCCTACGCCCACTGACTGGCACATGTCACTCCCAAACTACACCTCTGTTGTGCGGCAAAACGCCTCATCAATATTAATGAATAATTGCTATATATGAGGCTGGTTTCATTACATTGTAAATCAAGTACTTCACAGAAGAATTCTAATGTGAAAACACAGCTGTTGCTGCCCAAGTAAATGTCTTATCTGTCACCTGCTCTTAGGGATGGCCTTGCCCGAATACAGTTTCCGTGCTGGCACACTGCGTTGTTAACAGCCTATTGGGGGTCTGAGGGCCCACTGACCTGGCCCTGTGTTGCAGGTGTTCTGTTCGTACCACCTCACTTGTATTTCGCAAGGGGCAATACTAGACTAGCCATATGAATTATTTTCTGATAGAAGGTTATCATTCCAAGATGGACAGTCTGGTGCACTCTTAGTGTACTCTTTCAAAATACCTCTCTGAGAGTGGGGGACGAGACAAATAGCACCAATGAGGATTCCTGTTTACTTTGCATTAAGTCACAGAGCATTTCAGGACTATGACAGTGATCAGAGATCTCTACATTTGATAAACAAGTCTGTGATGAAAGGATTGTATGTGTGAATCTCTAAATGCATATCTGCATATCTGATGCATGGCTCGGTCACAATACTCACCCTAACATTAAAATGTTTGTAACCATGAATCAAACATGCTCATTTGGACAGCTTACGTTTTTGGATGCGAGTATAAAATGGCTGCAACATAAGGGCTTTTTTGCTTCTTGTTTCTGAACAATTTTAGAGGAAGGGCTGGGTATCAGTGTGGGAATGCCCAACCCCAATACAGAAACCTCTTTAGGGAATTATATCTACAGACAGGGCAGGATACCGCACAAGAGAGACCCAATAAACAATGCACAGAAAGGCTACACGGAAAGGACTGTACCTCTTTCAAACTTTAGCCTGACCAGTAATAAGCTGATGAAGTTTTAAACAAAAACGGCTTCTGGTGTGTGGTAAAGGGCCCACAATTTCTCAGTCACTACCTCCTAACCATTGTGCAGGCCTCGGGGGTTATTTTGGCAAAAAAGAGCAGACCCATGCTTTATCTAACTGAGCTTGCATGAGCATCTCTAATTGGTGCTGGCCTACAGCTGGTGAAAATAAATCATGGTGTGGAAGTGTAGAAAGGGCGTTTGGCCTCGTGGATTTACAATTTGAGGCAACTTCTTTGATTGCTTTATGTGTTTAAGTGCGGGCTCAGTATGGCATACTCATCAGAGTCACATACACAAAACATTCTAGTGCGCTCGTGTACGGACATTGGGCATATCAGACAAAAACAGGTATATGTGCTGTTTCATAGAGGAGCACCACATATGCTCCATTAACCAACAGGCTGGTGACTTGTACAGTGCACAAATCATTGCTGCACACATCACTGCATTGATTTGCCATTGACTACTGTTTGCATGGTGACACACAATGAACTCCACTTTCCTAATCAAGGTGCCAAGTGACATTGAGTTGCCATCTGGTGTGCTCCCTAGGCAGTGGCTAGCATGTTTAGACAATTAAAAGACCTTAGATGCTGAGAGCATGCATTTAGTCCATGCCCCAAAGCAGCCACTAGAATATTTAAGCAAGAAAACTAGAGTTAACCTTTCCAGGGATGCGCCATATGTTACTAAAAAGTAGTAGAAAAAAAAGTTTTGGTGTGTCAAATAAAGAGACAACTTTTATGTGTGGCACGTTAATTGTCTTTTTTATAGGTTTGGTCAGCTAACTGATACTTGTGCTGGCCAGGTGAATAAAAAATGCCCCATGTTCAGTTCTTAACACTGAAATGTTAAGCAGATACTGTGTAAAACCTATGACTTGTTAAGTGAGCCATCACTTATAAATTGCCCCACTTAAAAGGCTGTCAAAACAAAGAATGAGGGGCACAGGGTGTGTGACTCCAGAGCATCTCACACGCTGTGTTTGGAATATGCATTCCTTTGCATATTCCGAAAGCATCTCAGTCATCCACAAGTTGGCAGAGAGCAGCAGCCGCACATCTCAGAGCAGCGCTCACCAGCACAGCAGGCTGCTTGATCTGTTGTCTGGCAGCTTTTCAGGCAGAGAATGAACGCCTTCCCGGGCATGAGGCTGAGGCCCACCAGAGGGGCGTGCCCCACAGTTTGAATACCGCTGCTCTAGAAGCAGAGTATTTAGGAAGAGAGCATTGAAGATAGAGCGTTCACTGGCTCCAGAAAGCCTTGTGGACTATGCAGAGGGTCTTGAACTCGATCCTAGCAGCCATGTGGAGCAAGTGAAGGGATTTCAGTGCCGGAAAGATGCGGTCCCTGGGCTTGAGGTCAAGGATAAATCTTGCAGTTCTTTTCTGGATGAGTTATAGCGGACAGAGAGTAGAAGTAGGAAGATTGAGAAAGAGGCTGTTGCAGTTCTGTCATGCTCTGAGGCCTTCGGGCGAGTTGGCGCTATATAAAAATTCTATAGAATAGAAGTAGTCTAGCCTAGAGAGAACCAGGGCTCTGGAGACGGTGAGCCTTTGGGCGAAAGCCAGAAAAGGTATAAATCTTCTGAGGAGATGCAACTGGTAGTGGGACTTTTTGGAGATGTCCGAGATGTGAGAAGAGAAGGAGAGAGTGGAGTCAAAGATGACCCATAGATGCTTTGCCTCACTAGTATTGGAGGCGCAGGGCCAAGGGAGGCAGCCAGTGAGAAATTGGGAAAGCAGGAGCAGGGGTCCCAATGAGGACGATCTCTGTCTTACTGGCATTCAGGCATAGATTGTTAGCAGCACACCAAGCCTTAATTGTGGTTAGACAGTCAGGGATGAGCGAGGAGGAGGAGGAGGCCAAGGGTAGCCTGTAAGAGAGCTGCGTGTCATCCACATAACACTGAAGGTTAGAGGTGAATGTAGAGATCCTGTGGGCCAGGGGGGTCATATAGACATTGAAGAACCATGGGGTTAGGTTAGATCCCTGGGGGACACCACAAGTAGAGAGAGTGATAGAGGAGAGAAAGGGCCCAAGTTCCACCTGGGAAGGACAGTCAGAGAGAAAGGAGGCAAGCCACGCCAGGGCCCGATGAAAGATGTGTGAATGAATGATTTTCCGGATAGATTAATAAGGGTATGGTGTTGGAGAGATGGATGAAGAGTTGTGAAGCTGGATGAATGAATGAAAGATTGAGAGGGCCGATGGGGTATACATCCCTGTTCCCCGGAACTTCCACGCCTTCCCCTTCAAGCTATCCAACTTTTTAAAATGGTGTTCTTAAACCAGTATTTGGATCGAAGGTGTTTTACATAAGGCAAGTCTCTGAATGTATGTCCATATGTTACCGTGGAGTGGATGGCAGCGAGCTATTCTGTGGGTGTGGAAATGGATTGTTGCCTGATGGCTTGTAGCAGGGCTCGGCTTTGCTTGACACTGGAAGGGAGGATCTATCGCAGATGTTAGGAAGTTATGACCAACGAATTTTTGGTATTCCTACAAAAGGCCTCCAGATGGCAGTAGAGGATTCACTGTTTGGGGAGAGTTCCGTCTCAAAGTTTAACATGCAGAACTAGCAAACTTCTTTTTCCTTCACACATGAAAGTAAATTTACCGTTGAAAACAAGCACTAACAAAGTCAATAGATTTGTGACTATATTATGGTGAAAACATGTTTTAAATACATGTGCACAAGCACATGTAGCCAGAAGGGGGATAAGATGAGAGGAAAACAGAGAGTGGGGAGAGGGGGAGGAGGGGCAGATGAAATAATATGAATGTGAGGTTTGATGAATGAAACTGAGGGGGGATTTTTTGAATGAATGATTATTAGGATTGATAAATGAGTAGTTATGGTGCTGGAGAGATGAATGAATGATTTCGGAGACAGATAAATGTAAAAACGTTTGACGTGGTAAATGGGCAGGGACGTCCATTCACCAAAATGCCTGGGGTTAGTGGTAGTGACGTCACACACCCAATGACATCACAGGAAGTTATGTCATATGACTCTTTTGACCTAGATGACATCAGTTCCCTTTTTAACTATCACCGGAAGTGTAACCACCACCGGAAGTGGCTTGCAGGCATAAAAAAGTACATAGATGTCAAATTTTTAATATACTAAATAGGTACTAAAGCAGACTAGAATATTTTAGATGCTAACCATGTTTTAACAAGGGTGTTTCCATGGATGACGGTCATCAAAATGTTAGACACAATAAAATCAACATAGGCTGAGGCACTGCCATAGATATGCCACTTTAGCATTGTATGACCAGTTACTTCCATAGTATGCCAATTATAGCTGCATATCAGGCATTGTCAATATATGATAAGTAGAGCCCCTACCTTGCCAGTTCTGTGATATTACAGTATCCAAAAAATGCAAGTCACCAAAAGTGCACAGGAGCATTCATGCTTCGATTCATGATACTGATTTATTTATATAGCGCTTTCGCCAAAGCACTATACAGAGCACATATTTACAAACAATTATAATAACAACCGAAGTTGGTACTCATTTATCAACCTCGGAAAAAGGAAAGGGTGAGTTGGCCTTGCCAGGATTCGATCCTGCAGATCACACATAGATCACATCAGTGAGCACTCAACCCGCAGATCTATCTTACCGCTTTGCTATTAAAAATGCAATGCCACAATAAGAAAACATGTCAAAACTGGCTGAAATGTAGACCAGACATGTATAACACGTATCATGTTTGCTGTAGCCTTGATGATGCACAGTAAAAAATGCCATACCTAGATGGGCTGCACCAAAATGACAATCTAACCACCTTATCATGCTTAGTTTGTCATAGCTACCAGGAAAAATATACTACGCCACAGTAAGGGACGGCTAGTCTGGCTGCGCCCAAATGCCATTCTAGCCAGATAATTACACTTATCATGATTGCTTTATCAGAGATGCCCACTACAAGATGTGAAGCCACAGTAAGGCATGGCTAGACCAGCTGCACCAAAATTCCAGTCTAGCCATTAATACATATTATGGCTGCTTTATCTTTGATAACCATTATGTATGAACGCACCGCTCTCCTGCCCCACCATTCCCAAACGTCCCGTATTCCTCCCATTCTCATCCTACTTGCAATCATTTTCTTCTTTGATCGTTTTTTGGAGTGCACAGATTAGCACAGAGTGAACATGTGATTGCTCCTCATTCCTAGTGTGGTGGTATCCCACCGGTAATTCAGGTGGGATAACACCAAAATGGAATTAGCATTCCTGCCACCTGATATTCCGGTATTACCGAGATATTACAAGCAGCGGGAATGCCGATAACTCACCATTCAATGGGATCCCATAGGACTCCATGGAGGGGATTGCCACAATTACCAGCACTGGTAGTACCGGTGCCAGCAATTGCAGCATTTGTTTGCCAGTGGGTGCCTGATTTACTGGTAGTTTAGGCCTGTATGTAGATCTATGGCACCACCAGCAAACTTGTGTTTCCCAGGCCGGGTAAAAATGCCTGTTTCGGAATTATCAGCAATTTTACCTGCATTTTATCCAGAGCAAGGAAACTGCAATGAGCCTCATTGTCTGGCTTGCTTCCCAATGAGAACCTTCAATATTACTAGCTCAAACGCAGTGCGGCGGCAATACATATAACACGTTTGTGTTCGACCCGTGTTAGTCAGGGATATTGCTTCCATTTTCTGCACCTTTATATTTCTTGCTGCTGCAGTGCAGGGTTATACCTGTCTGCCTGGCACACGTGGTTTATTGTTCACCCCTAGCATTTCTCATGTAAGGACTACACCATCTCCCTGCTGCACATCCATGAAAGGCCTTTGCAAGAGCCCCGCTGCAAATGAAATTGCTTTGCGGTTCATGTTGTATTACTTAAGCTAATACCATGCAGATTGGGTGTGTAGTAGATACTGCTCTTTTCTCCTCCTAAAATTAGAATACAGCATCACTACGACAAGGAAACAGTCGCCTCCCGCTGACCCCAGAAGAATTCAGCAGCTACAGTGCTATGGCAGTAATCGGTATTAGCATAATTGACCTAAAAACATTTCACCGAAAATATTTGATCCAATTCTTTAGACCTTTTTTTTGGTCAAATTTAATTAAATTTAATTAAATATATATGTGGGGTGGATAAGGGTATAGATCAGGATGAGGGGAAGAGAAGGGTGCAGGGGGGGTCTCCCCCACATTTTAGGTGGAAATAAAGTTCAAATAAATTTGATCAAATGTGATTAGGTCAAATGTTTTAGGTCAAATAGAGCCAAACCGAGTAATCTACGTGAAAATCTGCCACAATATTGCTGTGTATATCCAAACCCGTGCGTCCTGACACTCTACCTGGAAGGAGTCATTATATATCCCCAAAAAAAGCTGCATAAAAGAACTGCCAGGGCCTGATGGGACGAGAATGACCATCTGCAGGGCGCGGCACCATTAGGGTACATCACCGTATTATTTTACGCCTCCACTTTCCCATCAAAATCACAGCACGTTCCTGGGCCGCATGGTTTTCTACTTACAAATTATAATTTTCAAAAGAAAGTAAACTCAGTTTGCAAATGATAGTAGAACATTTTGAAAACGTTGGGAAAACACTGAATTGTGTTAAATAACCCGCTGCATAAATAAGCTGTTAGCAAAGATAAAATAAAGGTGTTTTTCATGAAACAATAGGCACAATTAATGGTAGCCAGAATCGTTCATTGCCACAGGTAGGACGGATGCGCACAGAAGCCTGGAACTGTGCACCCTGAGGCGCATTGTTCGAATGTGGCCACGATGGTTGCGAGGTGCTTTTAAACTCACTCGCTCTAGGCTTGAGTTTGCCCTCACTGAGCCACATTCATTGAAAACATGGCCCACTCACAGTAGCAGAAGTGTGTGAATATTCCTGAATTTTAAACGTCCTGTGGGCGTGTCACTAGTATTCTGTAACACACACTTTCTGATTATTATTCTATTTCCATTTGATCCATAATCAATAACTGCACATGCATACCCAGCCCTTAAACCTCCCCGTCCCACCACACTATGACCCAAGGTCGCTCAACACCTGCCCGGGCAGCCGGACCCGACCCACTCTCTCGGCTCGATCACATGGTCCTGAGGAAGCACGTAGGTGCCATGAAACCTGTGTTGAGCTGTGACCTATCTACACTAGAATGAGTGAGACACGTGCAGGTTGGTGGTTCATTCACATTTGAAAGAGTGGAATAAAACTTTCAACTTCAACTATACCTCTCTGAATATTGGATTAAGACTCTTTTAGAAACTTTGCTATCATATTCCAGATAAAGTGCATAGGTTGACAAACTCTTAAGCGAATATGTACATTAATACCAAAAGCTACATGGTTAAATCTGCGATTGTAATTACTCTTGCATTTTTTGTTCTTGATTTTCTTTATTGAGAATTTTTAAACAGGAAAAGCATGACAACAACAAATTTTTCCAACAATTAAACATCACTTAGATAAAATAACATTGTATTTAAAAAAAGGTAGCAGGCGCTCCTCTCCAGAAAGAGCATGGCATGATAACCTGTTGTGAAATGAGAGTTTGCAGCACACGCTTTTTGCTCACTGTACCTTTCAAAGATGGGAAATATCCATTTGCATATCAGTCTTTGTCCCGCCCACATGGGCAGTCCAGCACCGAAATGCTATGGCAATTCCTCTCTGAACAATCTTTCACACCCATCAGCAGGGCTGGACTGCCCCACCGGGACACCGGGACATCCCCCGGTAGGCCACAGGCCTCACAGGGCCTCTTTGGTGCGAAAGAGAAGGATACAGTGGCGGCGTGAATCCGCCTGGGTGGTTCCTTTTGAATTGGCTGCCGCAGGTGCTGCACTTTTTCTTGAGATACCCAACCAGGAAGACATTATTTTACACGCAGAACAGAAATAATATAGAGATTGCGAACTGTGAAGGGTTTCAGCCAGGGAAAGGCTTGTGGTGGGATGATCTGGTGAAGAGCAGAGTCACGCCCTTTTAAGGGAGTCTATCTGTAGAACTGGGAATCACTGGGTAATACTGCAGGCAGAAGTGGAAGCGATGTGAGCAGAAATGGTCCCAGTGCAGCAGCAAAGGGCTAACAATGAAGTGGCATAATGCTTTATAGTTATTTTTAACAAACACTGACATACTTCGAAGGTAATGTGTTCATGCCCTTAATTTACGGATTTTGAAGACTGGAATCCCTATTCATGTGTGCACGAATCTCTAAACACAAAGGCAAAACACACATACACATGAGCCCACACGCAAAACACAAACGTGATTATCAGTGTGCATGATTTTGTGTGGAGAGTGCATGTACTTTTCTCCGCAGGCACCAAAGTTATGTGTCTCAATCTGGTTAATCATAACTGCACACGTTCTTTCACCATCTCTGTAATATTACCGTGTTATGGTTGCATGACACTTTACATAGGAAAATAAGAAAACGAACACTCATGCCATGATGGCTCATGGACATTTTCATGTGAAAAATGAATGTGTCCATTTTAATTTTCTAGAATTCTAACATACAGCTATCTGTTTCCTGGAACTGGTGCACACCAAAGTCATTTAAACAGCATTGCCAATGCCAACAGTTTTGGCTTTTGTGTAGGTATGAGAAGACACTCAACAGACACAGCCGTAGTGGTATATTATCTACCCATTGTTGGTAGCAGATGCAAAAGGTGCAAGTACCTGGGCATCTAATGGCAGTGCCTGATAAAAGCGTAAAACGTATGCACTAACCAAAGATGTTGGTTTTTCCAATGCTTGTTTTGAACAGGACTTCAGTGGCTTTTCCAATGCTTGTTTTTAACAGGACTTCAGTGAAGGACATGCAGAGTGCTTATAAATCGAGTCCCGAAGGCAGGCCTGGTAAGTCATTTTGACTACACCAGTGGCGTGTTTACAGCTCCAATTAAGTCATTAACTCTCAGAAGACTGCTTTGAACAAACACTGGCAGGCACTTTGAATGTAAAGCCTGATCAAATTGAATGTAAAGCCTGATGGAAGGGCTTGATGAAAGCAAGCTCAAAGAGTTCCCACAAGGAGGTGTTTTGGGCGAGCAGAGGCAGGAATGGGTGCGAATGTCCATAGGGATTAGCATGGCCATGGGCAGGCAATGGGTGGGCACATAACCAAACAACACCTACAAAGTATCACCCTGATTCATGGAATTATTTGCGTGTAAAACGGGGATTTGCGAGCCACTCTGCCCACAAATCCCTGTTTGATGAATGGGAATTTGCGGGCAGAATGGCACGCACATCACCAGGGGTGGACTGGCCGCTGAAAATGTGTAATATGGGGCCACTTTGAAAATTATTTCCAGGGCCTCTTTTGGTTTCCAGTCCACCCCTGCCCATCTGTGAAAGGTACAGTGTGAAAAAAGCAGATGGCTGCGAACTCTCAATGTGGTTAACAATCACATGCCTTGTTCTTCCGAGAGAGGGGCGCCTGCTACCTTTATTGAACATAACATTTTCCATCTAAATAGCGCAATGAGCTGGAGAAAGAAAAACACGAATCAGAGCAGGAAGAAGAAACAAGAGAAAGAAATGGAAAAGGGAGATGGTGGAGGGACAAAGAGAAGCGAGAAAAGAAAAATAAGTTTTACAAAGAAAGGGAATGTTTCAAGAATGTAGTGTACATTTAAGTAGTTGGTATTCTGACCTGTATATTTTTAGTTTTTGTTGTCGCTAAGTTCACAGGGGACCCCTTTATCTATTTACAGGGAAATGTACCAACACAGTAAACATTTAACTGATTCTTAGTTAAACATTCTACTTAAGCAAACCTGCCTAAATCTTTGCATAGTTCTGTCATTTTTTCTTGTGTTGTTTTCTCTTCTCTGACTGCTCTGAGCTCCTTTGAGAATGTCAGCCGACACCCCTTTGGCCCAGCCCCTCGGTTTCATGCTGCCAGGAATGCTTTGCCGCTCTACCAGGGCAGCGGCCCACTGCCGCGACTTGTTTCGAGGACACACGCACAGTGCACTGAGCTGCTGGATTCTAACAGGGAGCATAGCATTGATCTGTGACCAGGGGTGGACTGGGAACCGAAAGTGGCCCTGGAAATAATTCTCAAAGTGGCCCCATATCACACTTTTTCAACAAGGCCAACCCTTTTTCTATGAGAAAACGTGGCAATACCACATACAAGAGGCCCAAGGTGCAAAGGCCTACTGGGAGATTTCCAGAGTTGCCTATAGGCCGGTCCGCCCCTGTCAGTGACCGCTGTGTGAAGTGTAGGTCACAGCACAAGAAATGGGTCAGTGCTCAGGCGGAGGCTTTCACAGAGCCAGACCCAGCAGAGATCTCTGGATCAGCTCCACAGCCATTTAACTCTTAAAGTTCATGTAGATATCATGACTGATATATCGCCCTGTCTGTCTCGCCATTTTTTTGTAACGTTTTGTGCGGCATTCTTTTTGGGATTCCCACAAGCCTGTTGTTTGTTTCACTTCCTGTTTGCCCTCAATAAGAAGACATTACTTTGTGAAACTGAAACTGTGTTATTTTCTCACTCCGCCGTGTACAGCTACTTGCAAGATCCTCCTTCACACTAATCTGTGGGCTCTGGCAGGAAAGTGTAATCATTGTGTGTCCGCACCTTTTATCTGCAAGCGACTTCCTTCTGGCCTCCCTGCTAGGAGACATTCCTCTGTGCTGTGTGCTGTGCATGTGCCATGCCCCGCTATGGATTATCCAGGGGGTTATTATTGAAGGATGCATGGGATGGCCAGGGGTCGCAAGGGATTGACCAGGGGTCGCAAGCTAACAGCCAGGGGTCACAGCTGCGACCCCTAGGGACCTCCAAATGACATCCTTGGAAATGGGTGTAAAACCCTGATCCCCGATTCTCCCACTCCCACTCCCTCCATTCCCACCTGCCAACTTTTTGTCCTTATAGCTTTCTACAGTTCACATTTGAGTAGAAGGTGTTTCATAGAAGGGGTGTCTCTAAATGTATATCCATATATTACTGGGGAGAGGACAGCAGTCAGCTGTTCTGTGGGTGGGGAAATGGCTTGTGGCCTGATGGAGGGAAGCCGGGCTCAGCTGGTTTGTGGGATCAGGGGCAGCAATTTGGATCAAGCAATCACTTGAAAGGAGGGTCTACTGCAGCCATTAAATCACAGCAGCAGGGGTGCCAAGTCTCTGCTCCCTCACATGCTTTCCACAAAGGAGGAGTAAAGCGCAGTATACCTGCATAGCATTGGCAGGCGCCAGCACACTCGTCTATTTCTCTTCTGTGCCTATCCCTGTCGCAAGTCACTCCTAACATGAGTTTTGGAAACTTTTTGAGTAGCTGCCTGATTTATGTTTTGGAATGCTTTTTATAATCATTATAATATGATGTTTTGACACAGTGATGATTGCTGGATTCCTCCAGATTCTAAACACTACAGTGGTAGTCCCTAGTTCCAGGAAATCAAGACAGGTTGGGCTGCATATAATTATTCATAACTAGCAAAAAGTACCCATACTCAGTGTGGGCTCTGTAGACAGACATGATAACACACTCATCATTTGTTCAAAATCAATGATTCTGAAGATTCCTGTTCCGAGTCGCTTATCGCTTGATGTGCTTTGCACTCTGAAGTAAACTGCACTGAGATTGGGCACATGTGGCTGCCTGACATACCCTAGAGCAGACGTGTAGGGGAGGCAAGAGTTGGCATGTTGCAGCATACTAGGACCCTTTGTGTGCTCTCCACACCTGTTGCCTCACCCTGGAGCGGTGCACTGCGTAACGGTTTGTTTGCGCTGCAAATATCTCGGAAACGGTGCATACTAGGGCCTTGAAATAGGGTTTTCAAGACCTTTGAGTTTTGTTCCTCACTTTGAGATGCTTAAAATTAGCTCTGTCCGGTCCTTCTATGACCACATTGATGTTTCACTGATTTCAGGCAGCCATCTCATGTGTTGAAGGAGCTGAAATCTAGGGAAAGGGGTGGGGTGTCCAAATGTCAACTAGCCAGTAATGTCCGGGGGTCCTAGCAGTTAACTATGTAAAATGTGGTGCAAATTGGTGGAAGGGTGTGGAATTGTATAAGGAACAAACTAACAGATTTTCTGCTTTATATATAGAGAGAGGATGATATGCACCCTCAGAAGTAAGAACAGCTGAGTTGGCTCTTCTGGGAATTAAATTTGAAACATTCGGGCTGGCCTTGTGTTAGTGGTCATCATCATTTATTGGGCGAGCTATACACGTGGCTAAAAATTTAGCACATCCATTTCCATTATTTTAAGCTGAGATGATAAGATGATAATAGTTATTGGCCAATTTACAAGAATCCTCAGCATATATGAGCAGAGAACTGTTGGCGTTTCTAAGAAAGACCTCTAGATGGCAGCAGCGGTTTAACTATTCTTGAGAGAGGCCAAGTTTAAGAGCTTTTAATAGGCAGAATTAGCAAACATGTTTTCTACTTTTCATGTTAAAGTAATTTTACATTTAATAAATAAGCATTGAGACAGTCAATAGTTTTGACTGTTGTATGCTGAATGCATGCACACAGACACACTTAGGCAGATGGGGTTGGTTCGAGGGAAGGAGAGGTTACTAGAGGAGTGGGCACATGACTTGAATGGGGGTATTGATGATTGGGAGCAGAGAAGGATGTGTGAATGAATGATTATGAGGATAGACAAATGAGTAAATGTATGCCGCTAGAGGAATGAATGAACTTGGCAGGATATGTGTAGGTCTTTCAGGAGTAGCCCCCCATCCAGGTTTCCACAGTTTGCATTTGGATGTAGAGAGGTGATGTGTGCGCTTCAACTGATCCTTTCACTAGAAGCCAGGAGTGTTGCTAGGTCTGGAAAAAATTCAGGGCTACGCTAATGTCGGGACCCGGAGCAAGCTAGTCTTTTGGTTGTATCCCCTGAGCTTCTATCCGGGGCTACAACCAAAAGACCCGGGGCTATAGGCCCCTAAGCCCCCCCCGCCCCTAGCAACGCCTCTGCTAGGAGCCCCGCCCTAAGATCTGTCATTTCCTAGCCGGGTGGATTGGTGGCTCTTGAGTGGGAACCAGCATTCTAAATGACCCAGGAGCATTGGTGGCAGCGGAACCGTTTCAGTGAAAGGGCATTCAATATCTCCAGACACGGGGCATAGTGAGGGACCGCTGACTAATGCAGGAGGGTTCAGGGTGGTGCCCCCCCCCCACCCGTGAAACTGCTTAAACTAATGAACTGAAATGGTGAATTTTACTGCACAATCTGGGAAAAGGTGGGTACATGGCCATACAGTTTATAATGAGTTCTCCAGGTTTACGCATTAACAAATCTAATAGATGCCAAGTCACTGAGTTGCACGGGAGCATTTGATGACATTTCCCTGATTCCTGTGTCCACAACACATTATTATCTATTAATACAATCACAGGGAAAGCAAAGCATTTTTGTCCCAAAAACGCTTTCAGAATGCACCACTGATAAGAGAGCCGGGGACAAGGGTCAGTTACAATGAAGTGAGAGACTTGAAGACAAGGGGCCTCATTACGACCCATGAGGTAGAGGGACCCTCTACCGCCTCATTACGAGGTCTGCTTGCGGGTCCCGCTAAGGATGTCTGGTAAAACCGTCATTAACGGGCCCGTTGTTAGCAACCTCCCCATTCCCATTGAGCCCCATGAGGGCTCAATGGGAATGGCGATGTACCGGGTCCAGGTCCCAGGAAAGGGAATTACCAGGCCCTCCAAGGTCAGAAAGGTCCGGTATTTCCCCATTCCAGGAACCCGGACCCGGTACCCGGTATGGGGGTAGCCATGCTGGCAAAAGCAGCATGGCTACCTCCATACTCGTAATGAAGATGTTGCAGGGGAAGGTGGAAACATAGAACAGGCACGAGGACAGGCCAGAATGACATAGGAACGGAATGGTGGAGTAAGTGTTACATTAAGGGTGGAGGGGTGATGGAGAAGTGCTGTAGGGGTGTCCCTGAAGAGTGTAAAACAGGGTGATACAGTAGCGTACAGTGCTAGGAAAGAAGGAGAGCTTTGAGGTTCAATTTCAATGGTGGTTGAGTTGGAGTATTATAGCGAGGGAGAGAAAGAGAATTCCAGGGTAGGGAAGTGAGGAAAGAGAGAGAGAGAGAGGGAGCACCTGGGGTTCGAGTGGTGGCAAGGAGGTGAGCTGAGGATGATGTTAACAATTGAGGAGGAGAGTAGGGGTGAGATGGGCCGATAGGTAGGGTGGGGCGAGTCCATGGGTAGTTTTGAAGAGAAGTTTATACTTAGCCCTTTGCTTCATAGATAGCCAGCCAAACTGGCGACGGACAGAGGAGGTAGAGGTAAAGCGAGAAAGGTTGAAAAGTGTTTGCGGTGAAAAAGCATAACTGGGTAGGCCATAGTGGAGACTTGCACAGTAGACACATCTAGAAAGGACTAAGGACATATAGCAACATTGTCATTGAAAATCACTTTGATGTTGTCCCCAAAATATATGGCAAAATTTCCACTCAACATCTCTTTCATGATGCTTTTCCCACAATATAGACAGGCATTCCCACTGTAAATCACTTTTATGATGCTACAGCAACACTTTATGCCAACACTACTCCTCTAAATCACTTTCATGAGTCTACACCCACAGTATATGCCAGCATTTATAATCTGAATCATTTTCATGATGCTCCATACTGAATATATACATGTGTTGCCCATATGAGCCACTTTCATGATAATGCGCACCCACGTTCTTTTCATTATCCCAAGTACATCATTTACATGCAACACCCCTCACCCATCAAACACATTCACCCATCACACTTGCACACATTCACACTCACGGACACACACACACACCACACACATTTAAACTGTTGCATGCACACATGTGCACGTGCACACAGTAAAGTACACACACATGGAAGCATACATACACTCACGCACATGTACACGTGCATTCAAACTATGAACACACTCATTCAAACTCCTGCATAGTCAAACACACACATATCATTTAAAACTTGCACGCAGGCATGAACACCTTTAAATGTACCTTCTCGCTGGTCGGGGGGGTATTCATCCCGTGTGGGTCTGGTTTCCTTACCCTAGGGGTTGCAGCACATGCCTACTGTGCCTCGCAAGCCTCCATAGCTCTGCTGCAAGGGATTAAGGGATGTCACTGTGTTGCTTTGCATGCATTAGGTACTACACGAAGCAGCATTAATCCCCACTGATCCTTCATATGACTGTGTTTCCAATAACATGTATGCTTAAATAAAACAGTTGTTTTACCAGTGCTGGATTCTTGTGTTGTGTGCATCCAGGTGTCTGGTGACAGTTTGTTCCTTCTTCTGTCTCCAGACTCCCCTCACATACAATGCAGTGGCCTACAGGAAGAGGAAGATACATTGAGGGAACACATTAGACCCGATGCTATGTGAATAATCATAGGCAGCCCGGCGGACTACACACATAGACTAATCACAAGCATGACCTTCCATGAGCAAGCAGGAGATGTTGGCAAGAGGGAACTATCCGATTATTGGGACCACTGCTAGCACTATGATTGAGTGACAGGAGCATTCATCCAAACAGGGTGTGATTGACACTGCCTTGTAAGAGTCAGGCACACAATTGATTGGATGAATGCTCTAAAGGAAGGAAAAAGCAAGCCAAACTACTTTAGATCCTTACAGGAATCTGAAAGCCCTTATACTTGTGTACAGGCGCCTTATAAATGACATATTATATCATATCATGTATCATGTCACACTTTGGCAATGTTGGCTTGGCCATCCTTCCACTGAAGCTAATGATGTAGTTGAATGCAGTAGCACGGGGGTCTATTACACATCTGTCGCTGCCCATGCAGATGTTGTCTTTGTCAAAGCCTCTGGATGTGGCCAGCTCAACACTACAGAACAGAGACACACTTTCACCAAATGAAGTGGAAACAACCGAAAGAAGGACGCAAGTGCACTCCAAAAGACACTTTCATAGTCATTTCTGTGGAGATAAGTTCCCTCTCGCTTTTGAGTTCCTCACCCGCACTCATCCCCTCTAAAGCTTATTTACGCTGGTTCATAGCGGTCGAACTCTTCACTTCTCAAAAGTTGCAGCTTGTGAGGATTAATCAATCTGGCGCATGTTTTAAAACAATCTGTAAAATGACTTAATAGGAAGATATGTTGTTGAATAGCTCTTCATGCAGACTGGAAATCTGCCACTACAAAAAGGAAAGGACCAGAAAACAAGGCTTCGATGCCTACGCCCCAAGACTGACCTCCCTGTCAGCATCAGACTCGCCCCCACACTCCTACAATTCAGAAAAGAACTCACCTCTTCAAGGAATCTCTCTGCCTCAACACCTAGGCCTTCACAGCGCGCCACCTGACTCGCTAGATGAGGCCCGCCCCTCCCTGCCACTCAGTACAGTGCTACCCCCTCCTCTGTGCCCCTCTGTATCCTACCCGTCCACTGTACAACTGTTCTGTTGTTACCTCTGAAAACCGCTCTGTATGCATCTGTAATGTTGTACACCTCTGTAAAGCGCCCCGTTATGAGCCCTATTATGTATCTGTAATGTTGTACACCTCTGTAAAGCGCCCCATTATGCATCTGTAATGTTGCACACCTCTGTAAAGCGCCCGTTATGTATCTGCAATGTTGTACACCTCTGTATAGCACTCCGTTATGTATCTGTAATGTTGTACACCTCTGTAAAGTGCCCTGTTATGTATCTGTAATGTTGTACACTTCTGTAAAGCATTCCGTTATGTATCTGTAATATGGTACACCTCTGTAAAGCACCCTGTTATGTATCTGTAATGTTGTACACCTCTGTAAAGCGCTCCGTTATGTATCTGTAATGTTGTACACCTCTGTAAACTGCTCCGTTATGTATCTGTAATGTTGTACATGTTGTACACCTCTGTAAAGCGCCCCATTATGTATCTGTAATGTTGTACACCTCTGTAAAGTGCCCGTTATGTATCTGTAATGTTGTACACCTCTGTAACGTGCTCCGTTATGTATCTGTAATGTTGTACACCTCTGTAAAGCACCCCGTTATGTATCTGTAATGTTGTACACTTCTGTAAAGCATTCCGTTATGTATCTGTAATATGGTACACCTCTGTAAAGCACCCTGTTATGTATCTGTAATGTTGTACACCTCTGTAAAGCGCTCCGTTATGTATCTGTAATGTTGTACACCTCTGTAAACTGCTCCGTTATGTATCTGTTATGTTGTACATGTTGTACACCTCTGTAAACTGCTCCGTTATGTATCTGTAATGTTGTACACCTCTGTAAAGCACCCCGTTATGTATCTGTAATGTTGTATACCTCTGTAAAGCGCTCCGTTATGTATCTGTAATGTTGTACACCTCTATAAACCACTCCATTATGCATCTGTAATGTTGTACACCTCTGTAAAGCACTCCGTTATGTATCTGTAATGTTGTACACCCCTGTAAACCGCTCCGTTATGTATCTGTAATTTTGTACACCTCTGTAAAGCACCCCGTTATGTATCTGTAATGTTGTACACCTCTGTAAAGCACCCCGTTATGTATCTGTAGTGTTGTACACTTCTGTAAAGCACTCCATTATGTATCTGTAATGTTGTTCACCTCTGTAAACTGTTCCGTTATGTATCTGTAATGTTGTTCACCTCTGTAAAGCACCCCGTTATGTATCTGTAATGTTGTATACCTCTGTAAAGCGGTCCGTCATGCGTCTGTAATGTTATACACCTCTGTAAACCGCTCCGTTATGTATCTGTAATGTTGTACACCTCTGTAAAGTGCCCCGTTATGCGCCCTGTTATGTATCTGTAATGTTGTACACCTCTGTAAAGCACCCCGTCATGTATCTGTAATGTTGTACACCTCTGTAAAGCGCTCCGTTATGTATCTGTAATGTTGTACACCTCTGTAAAGCACCCAGTTATGTATCTGTAATGTTGTACGCCTCTGTAAAGCGCTCCGTTATCTATCTGTAATGTTGCACACCTCTGTAAAGCACCCCGTTATGTATCTGTAATGTTGTACACCTCTGTAAAGCACCCCGTTATGTAGCTGTAATGTTGTACACCTCTGTAAAGCACCCCGTTATGTATCTGTAATGTTGTACACCTCTGTAAAGCGCTCCGTTATGTATCTGTAATGTTGTACACCTCTGTAAAGCACCCCGTTATGTATCTGTAGTGTTGTACACTTCTGTAAAGCACTCCGTTATGTATCTGTAATGTTGTATACCTCTGTAAACTGTTCTGTTATGTATCTGTAATGTTGTTCACCTCTGTAAAGCACCCCGTTATGTATCTGTAATGTTGTATACCTCTGTAAAGCGCTCCGTCATGCGTCTGTAATGTTACACACCTCTGTAAACCGCTCCGTTATGTATCTGTAATGTTGTACACCTCTGTAAAGTGCCCCGTTATACGCCCTGTTATGTATCTGTAATGTTGTACACCTCTGTAAAGCACCCTGTCATGTATCTGTAATGTTGTACACCTCTGTAAAGCGCTCCGTTATGTATCTGTAATGTTGTACACCTCTGTAAAGCACCCAGTTATGTATCTGTAATGTTGTACGCCTCTGTAAAGCGCTCCGTTATGTATCTGTAATGTTGCACACCTCTGTAAAGCACCCCGTTATGTATCTGTAATGTTGTACACCTCTGTAAAGCACCCCGTTATGTATCTGTAATCTTGCACACCTCTGTAAAGCACCCCGTTATGTATCTGTAATGTTGTACACCTCTGTAAAGCACCCCGATATGTATCTGTAATGTTGTATACCTCTGTAAAGCGCTCCGTTATGTATATGTAATGTTGTACACCTCTGTAAACCACTCCATTATGCATCTGTAATGTTGTACACCTCTGTAAAGCACTCCGTTATGTATCTGTAATGTTGTACACCTCTGTAAACCGCTCCGTTATGTATCTGTAATTTTGTACACCTCTGTAAAGCACCCCTTTATGTATCTGTAATGTTGTACACCTCTGTAAACTGCTCTGTTATGTATCTGTAATGTTGTACCCCTCTGTAAAGCACCCCGTTATGTATCTGTAGTGTTGTACACTTCTGTAAAGCACTCCGTTATGTATCTGTAATGTTGTACACCTCTGTAAAGTGCCCCGTTATGCGCCCTGTTATGTATCTGTAATGTTGTACACCTCTGTAAAGCACCCCGTTATGTATCTGTAATGTTGTACACCTCTGTAAAGCACCCCGTTATGTAGCTGTAATGTTGTACACCTCTGTAAAGCACCCCGTTATGTATCTGTAATGTTGTACACCTCTGTAAAGCGCTCCGTTATGTATATGTAATGTTGTACACCTCTGTAAAGCACCCCGTTATGTATCTGTAGTGTTGTACACTTCTGTAAAGCACTCCGTTATGTATCTGTAATGTTATATACCTCTGTAAACTGTTCTGTTACGTATCTGTAATGTTGTTCACCTCTGTAAAGCACCCCATTATGTAGCTGTAATGTTGTACACCTCTGTAAAGCACCCCGTTATGTATCTGTAATGTTGTACACCTCTGTAAAGCGCTCCGTTATGTATATGTAATGTTGTACACCTCTGTAAAGCACCCCGTTATGTATCTGTAGTGTTGTACACTTCTGTAAAGCACTCCGTTATGTATCTGTAATGTTATATACCTCTGTAAACTGTTCTGTTACGTATCTGTAATGTTGTTCACCTCTGTAAAGCACCCCATTATGTATCTGTAATGTTGTATACCTCTGTAAAGCGCTCCGTCATGCGTCTGTAATGTTACACACCTCTGTAAACCGCTCTGTTATGTATCTGTAATGTTGTACACCTCTGTAAAGTGCCCCGTTATGCGCCCTGTTATGTATCTGTAATGTTGTACACCTCTGTAAAGCACCCTGTCATGTATCTGTAATGTTGTACACCTCTGTAAAGCGCTCCGTTATGTATCTGTAATGTTGTACACCTCTGTAAAGCACCCAGTTATGTATCTGTAATGTTGTACGCCTCTGTAAAGCGCTCCGTTATGTATCTGTAATGTTGCACACCTCTGTAAAGCACCCCGTTATGTATCTGTAATGTTGTACACCTCTGTAAAGCACCCCGTTATGTATCTGTAATCTTGCACACCTCTGTAAAGCACCCCGTTATGTATCTGTAATGTTGTACACCTCTGTAAAGCACCCCGATATGTATCTGTAATGTTGTATACCTCTGTAAAGCGCTCCGTTATGTATATGTAATGTTGTACACCTCTGTAAACCACTCCATTATGCATCTGTAATGTTGTACACCTCTGTAAAGCACTCCGTTATGTATCTGTAATGTTGTACACCTCTGTAAACCGCTCCGTTATGTATCTGTAATTTTGTACACCTCTGTAAAGCACCCCTTTATGTATCTGTAATGTTGTACACCTCTGTAAACTGCTCTGTTATGTATCTGTAATGTTGTACACCTCTGTAAAGCACCCCGTTATGTATCTGTAGTGTTGTACACTTCTGTAAAGCACTCCGTTATGTATCTGTAATGTTGTACACCTCTGTAAAGTGCCCAGTTATGCGCCCTGTTATGTATCTGTAATGTTGTACACCTCTGTAAAGCACCCCGTCATGTATCTGTAATGTTGTACACCTCTGTAAAGCGCTCCGTTATGTATCTGTAATGTTGTACACCTCTGTAAAGCACCCAGTTATGTATCTGTAATGTTGTACGCCTCTTTAAAGCGCTCCGTTATGTATCTGTAATGTTGCACACCTCTGTAAAGCACCCCGTTATGTATCTGTAATGTTGTACACCTCTGTAAAGCACCCCGTTATGTATCTGTAATGTTGTACACCTCTGTAAAGCACCCCGTTATGTATCTGTAATGTTGTACACCTCTGTAAAGCGCTCCGTTATGTATCTGTAATGTTGTACACCTCTGTAAAGCACCCCGTTATGTATCTGTAGTGTTGTACACTTCTGTAAAGCACTCCGTTATGTATCTGTAATGTTGTATACCTCTGTAAACTGTTCTGTTATGTATCTGTAATGTTGTTCACCTCTGTAAAGCAACCCGTTATGTATCTGTAATGTTGTATACCTCTGTAAAGCGCTCCGTCATGCGCCTGTAATGTTACACACCTCTGTAAACCGCTCCGTTATGTATCTGTAATGTTGTACACCTCTGTAAAGTGCCCCGTTATGCGCCCTGTTATGTATCTGTAATGTTGTACACCTCTGTAAAGCACCCTGTCATGTATCTGTAATGTTGTACACCTCTGTAAAGCGCTCCGTTATGTATCTGTAATGTTGTACACCTCTGTAAAGCACCCAGTTATGTATCTGTAATGTTGTACGCCTCTGTAAAGCGCTCCGTTATGTATCTGTAATGTTGCACACCTCTGTAAAGCACCCCGTTATGTATCTGTAATGTTGTACACCTCTGTAAAGCACCCCGTTATGTATCTGTAATGTTGCACACCTCTGTAAAGCACCCCGTTATGTATCTGTAATGTTGTACACCTCTGTAAAGCACCCCGATATGTATCTGTAATGTTGTATACCTCTGTAAAGCGCTCCGTTATGTATATGTAATGTTGTACACCTCTGTAAACCACTCCATTATGCATCTGTAATGTTGTACACCTCTGTAAAGCACTCCGTTATGTATCTGTAATGTTGTACACCTCTGTAAACCGCTCCGTTATGTATCTGTAATTTTGTACACCTCTGTAAAGCACCCCGTTATGTATCTGTAATGTTGTACACCTCTGTAAACTGCTCTGTTATGTATCTGTAATGTTGTACACCTCTGTAAAGCACCCCGTTATGTATCTGTAGTGTTGTACACTTCTGTAAAGCACTCGATTATGTATCTGTAATGTTGTATACCTCTGTAAACTGTTCCGTTATGTATCTGTAATGTTGTTCACCTCTGTAAAGCACCTCGTTATGTATCTGTAATGTTGTATACCTCTGTAAAGCGCTCCGTCGTGCGTCTGTAATGTTATACACCTCTGTAAACCGCTCCGTTATGTATCTGTAATGTTGTACACCTCTGTAAAGTGCCCCGTTATGCGCCCTGTTATGTATCTGTAATGTTTTACACCTCTGTAAAGCACCCCGTCATGTATCTGTAATGTTGTACACCTCTGTAAAGCGCTCCGTTATGTATCTGTAATGTTGTACACCTCTGTAAAGCACCCAGTTATGTATCTGTAATGTTGTACGCCTCTGTAAAGCGCTCCGTTATGTATCTGTAATGTTGCACACCTCTGTAAAGCACCCCGTTATGTATCTGTAATGTTGTACACCTCTGTAAAGCACCCAGTTATGTATCTGTAATGTTGCACACCGCTGTAAAGCACCCCGTTATGTATCTGTAATGTTGTACACCTCTGTAAAGCACCCCGATATGTATCTGTAATGTTGTATACCTCTGTAAAGCGCTCCGTTATGTATATTTAATGTTGTACACCTCTGTAAACCACTCCATTATGCATCTGTAATGTTGTACACCTCTGTAAAGCACTCCGTTATGTATCTGTAATGTTGTACACCTCTGTAAACCGCTCCGTTATGTATCTGTAATTTTGTACACCTCTGTAAAGCACCCCGTTATGTATCTGTAATGTTGTACACCTCTGTAAACTGCTCTGTTATGTATCTGTAATGTTGTACACCTCTGTAAAGCACCCCGTTATATATCTGTAGTGTTGTACACTTCTGTAAAGCACTCCGTTATGTATCTGTAATGTTGTATACCTCTGTAAACTGTTCCGTTATGTATCTGTAATGTTGTTCACCTCTGTAAAGCACCCCGTTATGTATCTGTAATGTTGTATACCTCTGTAAAGCGCTCCGGCATGCGTCTGTAATGTTATACACCTCTGTAAACCGCTCCGTTATGTATCTGTAATGTTGTACACCTCTGTAAAGTGCCCCGTTATGCGCCCTGTTATGTATCTGTAATGTTGTACACCTCTGTAAAGCACCCCGTCATGTATCTGTAATGTTGTACACCTCTGTAAAACGCTCCGTTATGTATCTGTAATGTTGTACACCTCTGTAAAGCACCCAGTTATGTATCTGTAATGTTGTACGCCTCTGTAAAGCGCTCTGTTATGTATCTGTAATGTTGCACACCTCTGTAAAGCACCCCGTTTTGTATCTGTAATGTTGTACACCTCTGTAAAGCACCCCGTTATGTATCTGTAATGTTGTACACCTCTGTAAAGCACCCCATTATGTATCTGTAATGTTGTACACCTCTGTAAAGCGCTCCGTTATGTATCTGTAATGTTGTACACCTCTGTAAAGCACCCCGTTATGTATCTGTAGTGTTGTACACTTCTATAAAGCACTCCGTTATGGATCTGTAATGTTGTATACCTCTGTAAACTGTTCTGTTATGTATCTGTAATGTTGTTCACCTCTGTAAAGCACCCCGTTATGTATCTGTAATGTTGTATACCTCTGTAAAGCGCTCCGTCATGCGTCTGTAATGTTATACACCTCTGTAAACCGCTCCGTTATGTATCTGTAATGTTGTACACCTCTGTAAAGTGCCCCGTTATGCGCCCTGTTATGTATCTGTAATGTTGTACACCTCTGTAAAGCACCCTGTCATGTATCTGTAATGTTGTACACCTCTGTAAAGCGCTCCGTTATGTATCTGTAATGTTGTAAACCTCTGTAAAGCACCCAGTTATGTATCTGTAATGTTGTACGCCTCTGTAAAGCGCTCCGTTATGTATCTGTAATGTTGCACACCTCTGTAAATCACCCCGTTATGTATCTGTAATGTTGTACACCTCTGTAAAGCACCCCGTTATGTATCTGTAATGTTGTACACCTCTGTAAAGCACCCCGATATGTATCTGTAATGTTGTATACCTCTGTAAAGCGCTCCATTATGTATCTGTAATGTTGTACACCTCTGTAAACCGCTCCGTTATGTACCTGTAATGTTGTATACCTCTGTAAAGCGCTTGTTGCTTCTCGAAGCTAAGTCCGCGCTCAATAAATACAATAATAATAATGCTGGATTCTTCCTGTTTCTAAGCTCTGTAATAATATCTGTTATTATTGATTTCACTGGCACTCAATGTATTGACCTCAGAAGGATGAAGAGATGAGTTGGCCCAGCCGGAATTGGAACCTGCGATGGGCAGGCAGGTCCCATGTCATAGCAAACAATATGCAACACTGTATGTAAGACAACTGTAATAAATATTAGGCATGGAAGCATTCTAGTACGCTAGTATTCATTTTGCGAAGAAGAGTATAGTCCAAGGTCACCAGGTAGATGTTGAGATCACCGCTTTGCCAAAAAACGATATATTCAGCCATGAAGAAATTGATGGCAACAAATGCATCAAAAACAATGCCGCGGGCCGACGTCAATCAGTAGTTCTAACCATGACCACTCTTTTTGCGAACAACACGTTTCTACCGTAGTCTTTAATTTGAGTGTTATACGGTTTCTTACGGTAGAGTTGGCGATTCTGGAGTCGACACTGAAAAGCAAAGCCTACCATGACCAGTGCTGGGCTCATCTTTCCATGTATAGTGTGTTACATATATAGATTTACTGGCATTGTATGATAAGAATATAATATTGTATTTCTGCGTAACTCTATAATACATTCATAAAATCTGAATCTCGGAGGGGACCAGAATCCAGGAGGAACCCCTAGGAGTGAACGTTGATGCCGTGCATGTATAGGGCGGGGAGCATTAATGCATGTGTTTGCAAAGGGATTTAAAAGGCATGGAAAACTAGAACTGCCCAAATTCCTGTGTGTTAAGTACACTATTCCCAAAATTAAAAAGAACCGAGGTTTGGCGTGCAAGGGTCAGCAGCCACTGGCGTATCCAGGCAATTTGCACACAATTTAAAATGATACAATGTTATTTTTAATCAGAGAAACCCAGCCAGGATTAGGAGGTAAATCAATATCAACACACGTTGTACTATCCGATCATGAACCAATAGCTTCAGCAGGTCGTTTCTTCCCATGACAGAGCATCATTTGCATAGGGTCTAAATATCACTAACTAGGAATGCTTGGCAAACTCTAACCCACTGAACTCCTGAGTCAAACAGAATCCTGTATCATTCAGGATTCAGGAGAGTGACATGTTCTCGCGAAATCCTAGACTGCCTGAATTTGTATCAGGACTTGCGTGCGAGATCAGTGGGAAGACTTGAGTTCAGGTAACCAACCAGAACCACTGAAGCTCTTGGAGAGATTTGATGGGCCAATCAGAGTGCTTACATCTTTAGGGAGGTTTAGTGGCCATATAAAATGCCCAGCAATCTTCCCGCCCCTCTGTAGACTTTGTTTGGCTGCATCGTAACCGGTATTTGCCTATTTGATCTAAAAAATTGACCTTATGACCAAGTTGGTCAAATTTAGCATGGGTGATTTGGCTTTTGGGGCAATTTGGTCACATATATTGCAAAATACCAACCCTGGAGAGCGAGGGGTGTCCTCTGCTTCCCAGAGTTGGTATTTTGCAATTTTGTGGGTCCCCGGGATGTCCTCCGTTTCCTTAAAATTGGAGATGGGAGCCAAAAAAACCTGAAAAAAAGCATGTGCAATTAAATTGGGCCCTAAGCAAATCCATTGCGGTCAGTTTGCCGCGATTAAAAACATTTCGGCCAAACATACCTAAACCTGTTCACCAGTAGACAGCAGAAAGACGAGCTTACGTTTTAGCCGTTCAAAAAGTTCTTATTTTCTTTTGGTACTTGATTCCCTGTTTGTGACATTGGTTTTCTCCCCCAGTGCCAGGGCCTTTCTTGGTGATTTCGATATTTCACCATTCAAGGCCTTCTAACATTTTCTCCTTCAATCGTGCTTGTTTGGTGTAATCCCTTACATTCCCATTTCTGGCTCTGTAGGCCTGGCTAAAGTCTGAGATCATCTTCTAGGCACATGACCTTGGATGACTGGCAATTGATGATACACTGTGTGACCTAATGCTGAAGGATGTGTGCAAAGCAAGGAATATGCATGGTCTTGCCAATTCATTCGGCAGCAATGACATTCAATCCATTGTCAGCAGCAGCAAATCCCAGCTGTAGGTGTCTGTGGCTTAGCCACAGCGGCACCATAGCCCTCACCTACCCGCACATGTCAGCTTCTCTGTGGCTTCTGCCTTCAACCTTGCATGCACAAAGTGACCTGGTGCCGAACGATGTGTGCATGCTTACCTCATGGTTTAACTTGACATTGAGACCCCTCTCAGCTGGTAGGGGAAGGGAAGGTCACACAGAGTGCAGTCACAGACAGTAAGGGCTCTGTCCAAGGCTCCATATGTCGATAGTGAAGTGGACCTTCTGGCCCTTCGACTGATCTAGTGTCTATCCAGTGGCAAAACCTACCTCAGTAATAGAACTCTGGTGCATCCTTGTGCGAAAAGTTAACGACTGAAAAGTGGTGGTCGACTTTACTCGTAAACCAATGGAAACCAGGGTTTTCGACAAAAGAACATAGCAAGAGGTGCATACACAACATTACAGCCAGGTTAGCATTGGGCTAGCATACTCTGGCATGCAACCTGGGATAGTTCTGTCCATTCCCAAATACATCCATCTCACTGACCTGGCACAAAGAAGGAATCACTGTGGGACGCAGTGTTGGGGATCAGAGCCGTATACAGTTGCAGCGAAGCAGGCAATTATTTTTAGGTTGATTGTATGGCCAATGGGTTGTACGATGACTGGATGCTCGTGGAAGGGCATCAGTTGAGGGCTTGTGAGGTGATCACAGTCAAGTGCATTGTGTGTGGTGGACTAAGATATGTCCTTCTGCGCCCATCTGGGTGTGAAGGTGAGGGTGGCATTGGTGACTTGGCACATGCTGGCATTCCACACTTGCAGATGCTTGAAAGACACTGCCAGCAGGTAGAAGAGTAGCTTTGCCTTGTCTCCCACCTCTTCAACTGTAGCATCCTACTACTCCTTGGTGCCAGTAGGTTGGGCGGGCCATAATGTTTATCATCATCCTCATTATCAGAAGTTGATGTGGTTGGTGTTGGAGGAACTTCCCACATCATGCTCTTCTGCGCTGTGGAGCTGCAATGTGTGAATTGCATGGAGAGGACCTGTAATATTTGCACTTATGTGCAAAATGTTCCACCACATGTAATTTGGATCATTGCACCTATGAAATGCAAAAATAAGGAATACAAACAGGTGACATAGCCTTACTAACTCCTTTGTAGTGCAAATTCTTTTATAGAAAACTACAGTTTTAACATATAGAGAAAACTTTTGTTTCAAATGGTCACTTATAAAATTCAATCAGATCAACATCCTAAAATTCATCACAATTAGTTCAAAGTTTCTTTGGGGTGCCTAATTTTCCCAGTGCAGGCGCGAATCTTCGTTCATCCATGAATGAACTAGGACCGACAGAGAAGATAAATAGAGAAATAGGGAACGAAACTCAGATACAACATAAACATTCTTAGCCACGTCTGTTGTCAGTCAAATTTCAAGGCCAGATAAGGCCTAAGTACGAAAGCACCCGACAGTTTCAATCGAACAATAATAGAACCACGCCACCGGTCCCCATAAGTTACGCCCGTCTTGGTAGCATAAGTTAACATGGAAATTGAAGCAATATGTTTAAATAATTTACAATGGCACACACGTGTTTAACGTTGTTGCCACTGGAAATTAGTCGCCACCAAACCTCCATGTCTCCATCAAGAGGTTCAAATTGGCTCAAATGCTTTGAACGTAAGTCGCAGAAGGCTAGGCAATCAAGAATTAGATGTTTTAGGGTTTCAGTGGGCCCTCGACAAAAACGGCATAGGTTGTCCTTCAACATAATATATTTTCTTTTCCATAGAATTTCCTTTGTTTTCAAGATGTTTAAGCGAAATCTTAGGAATTGCTCGCGATAGTATCTCGAGTAGCATCGTGACAGATAGGGAGATTGTGCATTTAGTTTTTTGTGATCCGGACTCAGCCATTTTGAAGAGGCTAGTTTCTCGTGTGCTTCCAAGTTGATAATCCATGCCCAGGAGTCAAATTTTCTTTTCGCATGTTGTGGTCGTATAAACAAGTCGTAATTACCAATTTCCGCAGCATCCACCCAATGTTGCACTCTTGACTGCCAAAGATCTAATAGACAGTCACTGGTGGAATCATTCTCACTTGTGAAGATACGATAGGTCGCTGGTTTGTTGTTTTCTGTCATCTTGCGCATCAATGCAATAGATTTCCAAATCATATGGCTATAAAGAGAGTTCAAGGACAATTCATGTCTTAGGGTAATAACAGGTACACACTTCGGAAGATTTAGTACACGTTTCCAGAAGAAGCCCTCCAGCAGGTTCCAAGTATGTTCGTTAATTTGCCATCTTGCTTCTGCACCAAAGGTCAAAATCGGTACCACCTTTTGTAGATAGAACATTATGATTGGAGTTAGCGAAAATTTGCCAAAGCTTTTGTTTATTTTGGCCGCTTCAAGAGCCAATCCTAGACATTTTACTTTCAAGGCATCTACCCATGGGTTTTCGCAGAGAGAATTGTTGAACTGTACTCCAAGGTAATTTATTGAGTTTACTGATGACAATGACTGGCCACCGACCACCCACTTGAAGGCTTTGTCTTTCCTACTTCTTACAGAGCCAATTGTCACGGTTTTTGTTTTTTCAGCGATTATTTGAAGCTCATTAGCTGATAAATAATCGTAAAGGCAATGAAGTAGACGCTGCAACCCAACTTGAGTGTGATCCATCAGCACCAGGTCATCAGCATAGGCGATGTAACGTATAGGAGTCTTGTGTATTTTGGGAGGGAAGCAGTGGGCTTTATCTAAGTGAGGTGGTAGATCTGCTAAAAATAGTTTAAACAGATCAGCAGCCAGTGCGCATCCTTGCTTTGCCCCTCTAGTTGTTATGATTTTGTCGGATAGTTCCCCAGCCTTATTTAGACGTACTTGAATTGAGGTATTTGAGTGTAGGGCTATGATAGGATTGAGTATACCAGCTGGACATTTCCATCTTAGTAGTTTTAGCCAAAGCAGATTGCGATTTATACCATCAAAGGCTTGCTTCATATCAATGAAGGCCAGATGTAACTTGGTATTTGCTTTCAAGGCTTCTAATTTCAGGATGGTCAATATTGAGATGTTTACATCAACACCCTTTGAGAATCCAGTTTGACGGTCATCTACAATACCAGCCTCACAAGCCCAGGTTGACA
This sequence comes from Ambystoma mexicanum, assembly GCF_040938575.1. Lineage (NCBI taxonomy): Eukaryota > Metazoa > Chordata > Amphibia > Caudata > Ambystomatidae > Ambystoma > Ambystoma mexicanum. Next base: position 978,160,034 of record NC_090941.1, read on the forward strand.
ATTTTGATCTCAAATTTGAACCAAAGATTTTACCGATCGAGTCAAGTAGAGCGATCGGGCGATAGTTTTCAGGGGAATCCCAACGCCCCTTTTTGTGGATGGGAACCACTATTGCAGTTAGCCAAGACTCAGGCAATAATTTATGTTTGGTGATGTTCTTAAACAGACATTCAATAAAAGGAGCCCACAGCAGCGGGTTTTTTTTAAGCATTACATTAGTGATCAAATCTGGCCCAGCTGCACGTGAATTCTTTAGCAATTTAATTGCACAAGTTATGTCATCAAGCGACATTTCTGAGATCCAGGGCTCACCTTTGGACCTAAGCTGTAGTTCCGGTTCATATTTCTGGCGATTGAAAACTTTGAAGAAGTGATCGCACCAGACGTCGGCTGAAAATGATGTTCTGTGTCGAGTTCATGCTATTTGCGTGGCCTATATTTAAAATTTGCCATATATCACGAGTGTTTTTAGTTAGCATAAATTTCATCATTAATTCAGCCCGATCTTGCTCTATTATCATGCAGTTGGAGATTATCCAATTTCTAAACAGTGCACGCCTGTCTTTTACTTTCACTGATAGTTTTTGCTTTGACATGTTTTTTTTTTTAGACATCTCAGGTCCCTTCTTAGCTCTTTTTTTTCTCATGCAATAGCTTGCAGAACAGATGTTTATGGCTTTTCTGTTGTTTTTGCAGACCATTGGCATCGGTAGTGTGTATCGATAGAAGAGGGGTATACTCCACCCCAATAGGCAATCTCAGAAGTTTCTCAGTTAAGCAGCCGATCTGGTTAAGACTAATCCGCAGCCGATTTCCGCTCCTGTTTGATTCAACTGGTAAATTGTATAGAGCTGCGGAAGTTGAAGCAACCAGAAGACATTCAAGGTTCAGTAATCTGTGATCGCTATTGGACATTTGTTGAACGTGCAATGAATTAATCTTTGATTCAAAGGCTCTTGAGATCCAAAAATAGTCGATTATACTATGCAGAGACTCTCTATGCCAGGTTGGTTGCGCTGGAGTATCACCTTTGACCGCGCCATTGATCATTACACAATTATGTGTTTTCATTGCCTTCGACCATTGGTGAGGTCTTACTCCGATTTGTTCTTTAGAAATCAGATGATAGGAGTGATCATTTGGAACATATTTGAACCAGGTGCAATTTAAGTCATATAATTGTTAAATTGCTGTATTTTAAAATTGCGTTTTCCATTAGAGAGCATACAGCATATATGAATACCTTTGTGTTGATATTAGCCGCGTTCCAATAGCAATTAATTATTAGAAGCAATGTTTTTTTTTGAATCAGCATTATTGCACATTGCGTGCATGATTGTTCCTTGAACAAAAGGGTTTGGATTAAATGTTTCTGGTGTGGACCAGTTTTGTGACAAGCGAACCATAGTTATAAGTCCTGCGCTTGGGCGCCCTTGTGCATTTTTGATAGCCGGTTTGACTAGGATACTAAAGCCATCTCTCATGGGGGCCTCAGAAACCATGTCTCTTGTAGACAGATGACAAACACCTTTTCAAGTGAAAATTCGAAGTCATTAAATAAATGGCTGAACCCTCGAGTGTTCCAAGAGAGAATTGAACAAGAGGCCTCCACTGATGTCAATCATGGCTAAACTTGAGCATGTACTCTCGAGCGGCACACATTGTTCCTCTTTTGGGGCTTTATGAGACCTTGGGTACCTACTGTAGTTAGAAGCTTTCGAAAATTTGCAACGTCTTCAACTTTTTTGGCAAGCAGATGCTTGTCAGACCTCTTAGAGGGATTATTTACGATTTCGATCTCGGGTTCGCTTAAAATTTCAAAACCAAACATCAAGAGGTCATCTGCAGCTTTCAATAGAATATTGCGGACTCCACTTGAATTGATGTGTAGCAGGACAGAATCAGAGCATTGCTCTGTAACATATTCAACAATTTGGATGTCCTCAGTAACAATCAACCGCAAGGGTGGAATGTGTTTGAACAACCTTAACACATTTGTACGGTTCAAGTTTAACTCGTTGTCATCGCCCAGAATGTTTTGTAATCTCAATTTGTGATTGCTTTTTGAAGCTTGCTGAGAACTTCTTTCTGGATCCTTGAGATTAGAAGTGAGCTGCAATTTGCGTTGATTCAGCCTTAGTTTTGGATTGAGATTTAGACTCTTCGGGGCAGAATTAGCTAGCCCTCCTTCTGTCGCATTCCACCTTGAAGAGATCTCGGCCTCTCGTCGCTTGGGTATAGCACTCTTTGCCGTAAAATAAATGTGTTGTGGAGGCTGAGGCTGAAGCGAGGGTAAGCCTGCCTCGCCACACATTTGAGACATTTCATCATCGCCTGAGGTGGAATAAGTTGATAAATCACATAAATCAGGCAAAAAAGATTTTGTTGCACGGCGGAAGAGCAGTCTTCAGAAATTATGCACCGCCGTTTCACTCCAGGTTTTAAAGATTGGCCAATATGTTGGGTCTGTACGTTTCTAGTACAAGGTTTCAAGTTGCGCTTGAAAAGGCCTAATCTTGGTGGAGTGGTTAGATTCCTGATGAAGCTCTTGGTGGAAGAATGTATGGCCTGCTTTGGATTAGGTCTTGATGTCGTAGACTTACCCTTTCTCAAAGGGGCTGTGAATTTCTCATTCTGCGTACTAACTTTCCTTTTTGGCACCGCACCCAGGTCACCTGTTTTGGCCGGGCCTGAGAAAATGCCAAATGATGAAAAAGGATTATTGGGAGGAGCAGGTTGAAGCACTGAAAGCTTTGAAGAGCCAGCATCCTTTGGAGGGCCTACATCTAAAGCTACCGATGGCTCGTTTTCCAGGGAGGGTTGAGTTACATCAAGTACTGGTTGTGGAATTATGTCAACCAAATCATCTATGCTTGATGTTGTCGTACATGCGCTGGGTATAGAAATATTTACTGCGGCTTTTGGGTTAGAGTTATTTGAACTTGCATCCAAAGAGGGAGGCATCAAATGCGTATTCCCAGCTGATGAAGAAGAGTGAGTATGTACATTCGCTTTCTCAATTCTGGTTGATGATGTTAGTCTGTTAGCTAGATCTGCAGTAGCATCCATGAGGTCTGTTAACAGGATTTCATTCCTTCTTTGATTAGTTGCGAGTACATCGCTGATATGTGATTGCCAGCGTACACATGAAGCTTCTTCAGATTGCATTTGTTGTTTTGAAAACATGATGAAATTATCAATTCTTTCAAGTTTTGAAGTGAGGTTCAATAACAACGCTCCTTGATCGCGAATGGTTTCATTCATGCTCTCATACAGTTTTACAAAAGGAATCATTGCTTGCGAAGAAGCAGCAAGCACGTTGTTATGAATTTGAATTGCAGCAGCAACTGAAAGGCTGGATTTCGAGCTTGGAGTTTTACAGGATTCATAAACATTGCTTGATTCATGAGATAAGTCTTTACTTGGAGTATCAAGACCCTAGGGTCGTACTAGCACTCACTCTTTTTTTGCTCGTTTTCCCGTCTGAACAGTTACCCAGCTGTTGCGAGGTTTGGGATTTCTTTTGTTGACCGTTCTGAGGAGAGAATTGCAGCGACAGCCGTGCCGGAACTGACAGAGAGCCAATGTCAGAATCCAAAGGTTGATCACACGTGTTTAGTGCTGAGTTCCGCAGTACTGCACTGGATATGTCCTTCATCATGAGTGCTTGCGAAGATGCATCAGACCTAGTAGTAGAGGAGATTTTTACAGGCGCTTTATGGATATGGCTTTTATGAGGTGCACTGAGCCCTTCAGGGTGCTCATGTTGAGAAGCACAAACCGTGCCAGAACTGGAAGTGGGTGAATCTACACCAAATAGGTGTAATGAAGTGATTGTGTCACACCGTGGATCCGGCTGAAGCTTCCGATGAATATTAGAGACGGAAGCTTGCGGAGGCATTTTCGACTCATGGGCTAAATAGTCTTTATCTCGTTGACCTTCAGAGTATAGGGCAGAATTCATTGGATAGAACATGTTGGATAATGAAGCCTCTATATTTCCTGCATATTTAGTCAGAAGTGGAGCTTCGTTCAATTTAGCAGCTAAAGGAGCAGGAGGGGCAGCATTAGATGTTTGTTCCTGGTCCATAGTGTCTGCACACATTATTTCCGCATCCGTTAGATCAAAAGGGAAGAAAGAGATGTCCCTAGAGACAGTTTGCATAGATAAGGAGATGTCATCTAGCCCATCCTCCACAGGTGGCGCAGGATTTAGATTTGAAAGGGAGAGTAGCGGTATTGGGCGTAACACCTTTTCTTGAACTGTCTCACTGTGAAAATTAACCAGTGGCATATCAGTATTTAAAGAGATTGAGGATGAAGAGATTGAATCAGAAGACCCGGAGTCAAGGTTTGCCGCAGTGTCATCATGGTGCACTAAAGCGGTTATTTTCTGAGAAACAACAGGTCCATTTAAGACAACCACTTGCTTGCTTACCTTAGCACCAGTCTTGTTTATTCCTGGAATGGCAGTCCAAGGATTAACATTCTTCGCTGTTGTAATGTTTTGTGTCTGGTCTGAGGACCACGCGCTGGAGTTGGGGCCGCTGCCTTTGGAGAGTCAACCATGCTTTAGCGTCATACCAGCGTACCAGCAAACAGCCAACAGCCGCTGAAATGTGCACTCGTCCTTGACACACGAGGGCTTATAGTGTAAATGCTGCCTGCCAGTGCAAATAGTGTAAATGCTGCCTGCCAGTGCAAATAGTGTAAATGCTGCCTGCCATTTACGCCTGGTGGACAGCATTTAGAAAGAATTCCTAAGGAGAATCCACTGGCTTTTAGCAGATGTAAAAAGCCGGATGTTTCTATAGAAAACCATTGCTTTTGAGCCAGCATTAAAACATCACGCTGCCATACATCAAAGTGGGATTTTGTGTCAGAGGGAAAACGAGAGGCAGAAAGTGTATTCTGTGCCCCTCCTCCACATCCAAAAATCTTGAAAATACCTGAGAGTATAAACAAAGGTTTTAAGGCAGGTGCAAAGGTGTGATGTCTGTCTTTAGCACCTATTGGTCCACTCCAGGGAGTTAGACAGTGATTCCCTGCCTGTTGTTTCTCCCAGTTGATCAGTACAGAGGAGCAACATCTCTCCCCTTCTGCCAGCTGCAATACCTGGGCATGCGCTACTCTATCTCGGAATGTGTGGCAGCAGGTGCAGCTGAATGTGGCATCGATGTCTTCAAATGACCATGCAGGATTTAGACAACCCCGGGGACATAGCAGCTGCTGCCTCTGATATAAAAAAAAAACCTCAAGCCTCCCCATCTCCCTATCACGGTTAGATGCGCCAGACGTGTGGGCACTAAAGAAGTTTATTTCTCATCCCGCATCAGTGCTAAGAAATGTCGCATGCGTGGATGAGATGCTAGGTGGCCATTGGGATTCTGCCGCAGTAGCCGCAGGAACACGGCACGTGGTCCGCACACTCAGTTGCAGTCACTGAATTTCATCTCCTGCCTCCAGCAAATGAGAGGGTCCCTTTGCTGGTGTTCTCAATAGTCACAAAAAGATGGAACACTCAGTTACATTCACTGAATGCAATGTCCCGACTGCCTCCAACCAACTCTATGGATTTCTCCACCCTGCCTGTCAATGATCAGAAATGTGGCATGCCTGTGTGTCATGCCAGGTGTTCACCGGGATCCTCTTCTCGCTAATAGTAAAATAAAAATAGCCTTACTACTTCAGTGCTGCACCCCTCCATCCACTAAATCCTATTTTAAGGCTCCAACTCTCTCTGACCTAAATCCTAGCTCAACAGTCTACCGCTCCCTCAACTTAATACAATTTTCTATTTGAACCACTTCCAGCTGCTCTTGCAACTACCCACATATGCCGTGGCCTACAACACTAATCATGAACGCCAACAGCCCATGCAGTATGTATAGGCTTCGAGGATGAACTCATTGGAACACAGGGAAAGTTTGCTTCAGCCTAATCAGCAAAAATGTGGGTCATTGGAAGTGACCCATATGAGCACAGCAGAGCAGAGGACATCACTAGCCTCGCACTGGGCTCTCATCATCCCCCATAAAGTTCCTAGCAGGCCTCAAGAACTTCCAGGCAGGCAGGTCCAAGCCACTGCTCTCAGAAGAGCCACAGATCAAAGCACAGCCTTGGGGAAGAGTACCTTAACTGTGTTCATCTTTCCTTCCTATAGAAACAAGACGTTTGTGGATATTTTAATCATGCAGAGGGCCTGATCACGAGTTGGGCGGTAGCCCTTAAATTAAAACCAGTGCATTAAAGGGTCTGCTCAATCTCGAGCTTGGTGTGTTTACCCCCAGCTCAGCAATGCTGGGAAAATGGCAATTTTCGGTGCAATTGCTGGCGCTGGTATTACCGCGTGGTAACTGTGCCAAAGATTGGGGAGTAACAGTTAGCGCCCAACCTGTGATCCGGCGGTAATACCGGCGGACGGGTGGGCGCTAACGCAAATAAAGTTGGGTGGTATCCCAGCTGGGATACTGCCCAACTAGCGATCAGGCCCAGAGTGAGGAGAGTTTATTGACTGTGCCCTCTCCTGTGTGCTGCACTGTTGTGATGCTCATGGTAAGGCATGGTAAGGATACAAGTGGTCCAGAACGTAACGCCCCACTATACTTTGAGTGACCAGGCACCATCAAACTGACAGCACTCGGCTAGCCACTCCTCTTTACATTTCTGATGAAACAACCCATCGGATGAGTAGACAATTGTAATGGCTAATCAACAAGGCCTTCACAAGGTGGGTAAACACTAAGAAATGGACATGAAGCAACATGTAGCACTTTACAAAACACCTAAATAGTGCAAACAATAATCTTTCTATTTAAACAATTGTAAAAGGAGGAACACTTTTGATGGGGTAAATACAAATTACAATTAGCTTTTTTTTATTTTTTATTGATATTTTATTTCTATCACGCTCGTACACAAGTGTTTCAGAGCGCGACAAGGCAAGGGAGGGGAACACGGGAGAACAAAACAGCGATCTTACTAGGCCCAGTGACATTGAGAACGCGCAAGTGCATGGGAGAGGGGGGAGGGGAAAAGTGCATGGAAGGGGGAGAGGTGGAAAGTGCGAAGCAGAGGAGAAACAGATAAATAACAATAAATAAATAATAAAGGCGACTGTAGTGATACACGAAATTGCAGCCTTGCCAATCAGGGCTTTAGATGACAGCATTAGCCGCTGAAAGCCAATAGTGTATTCAAAGTATGTGCTAAAAATGCTGACAGTAGTCTGTTGTAGCACTTCCATTATGCAGTAGTGAGCTACAAGGAATATGCAGGCCTAGTATGAAATAGGTCACATTATGCATTGTTGATAGACAGGCAGGGAGAGGGCCCCTAGCTATGTAGCTAATAGGTATTTTTGGAGTGTTTGGAACATCATGGCACCTATATAGCGCTTAGATAGCCAGTCTTAAGCGCTATAAACACTAAGCTATGAGTGCATGCCTTTTAGAGCTTGCAGATGGGGTTAATACATCCCTGCTTCCCTTAGAATATTCAGCCTCACTAACGGTAGCCCTGGCTCCAAGCTAATCTTCCTTTTCTCTGGGAAGGTACTGATAAGACATTCCTCAGCCAGCGCAGATGGGAACCAGGGAGGGGTAGGAGCGAGCAGGGTGCCTCTCAGAGAGAGTTGGGTTTTTTCCATGAGCCAGTTGCACAGGGAAAGTTCTGGAACTGTGCGTCATGGTGACTGACAGCAAGAGATTATAAAATATCCATGCACACATGACTCGGGGGGAGATCGTCCTGTGGACTTGATTCGTGTACAGTCAAGTGCCCGGAATTGGCTCTCACGGTGTCCTCCAGCATTGTTTTTCTATGAAAAGCCCAGGTCTCCCAGTGCTGATTAAAGGGACGTAAGACTGTGTTTCTCTATGTTTCTCTATATTTCTCTATGTTTCTCTATGTTTATCTAAGTTCCATGTTTCACTATATTTTGCATTGTTCTAAGTTTATGCTTTGTAATATTCTTTAACTTGAATCCCAAATGTATATGAAATTCACTGCTTAGAATAAATATGCTAAAACTTTGAGGGTGTCATTTGTCACTAGCATGAGATCACTGCTCAGCACAATAGAACCTGTATTTTGGGCTGAATTGGGTATTTTTGCTCTCAAAGGGCTGGCCCCGAGGAAGATTTTGCCCATATCAAGACATTTGGTGGCAGCTTTGTGGGATTTGTGAAGAGCAGTGCCATGCTATGACATGACAGTGTGTGAGAGAACACAGTGTAGAGTGGGGAGCAGGCTGTCGCATTTCCTTGGTGGTCTCACTGCAGCTCTGAGACTTCAAAAGGCAGCAATGTTGTGTCGGCTTGCCGTGGCCGATAGCTTGTGTGGTTAAGACTCCCTTCAGTAAATCAGTCGTGACTGACTTATTGCATGGGATTGGTGCCAGGGAGTACAAGGCGATAAACGAGCGGGAAATGGCTTTGTTTATAGCACTCCGATGAATGGTCAAGATAGATGTATGCTCAATTAGAAAAGAATTTTATCATGCGGTTTCCCCAGTTTAAAGTTGTAATTTGGAATGCATAGTGAGACGGAGTTCTCATCTCTATTCTGTCATGAGGGCAGGGAAAAAATAATTGCAAGAATTTGACATGCAAATTGTGAATAGTGATTTAACCATTGACTCAGCCCCAGTGTGCTAGCGAGTGGGGACTGTAATGTTCGGAGGCGAAGGTTCGCTTTTTTGATGTATGCTTTTGAGTGTTGGCATTCCTGAATAATGAGGAGCCATGCTTAGGAGAATGAGTAACATCTGTGCTGAGAGCCTAAAGGGTTTGTTTTTCTTTTGGCAACTGTAAAATTCCATGTGCTGGTGGTGGCGAATTTTGTTTAAAGGAAACACACTAAAATGATTATATTGTATTTTAAGCTGTGCCATGCTTTTAATGGGTGAGAGACTCACTTAAAAGGAAAGTGAGTGAATGTTATTTGGATTTTCGATTCTTGTGTATTGATTTGAATTTGCAGAATCAGTTTGCAATGGTTTGGGGGAAAAACAATTTATATTTTTCTAAATTGCCCCTGGAGTATTTTTGATCCCATGCTATGCCATGGATTTGTGCTGTTGCCTTATAAGTGATGTATGATTTGGAAATAGTAACCTGTTGACTGTGATACATGGTGAAAAAATGTTGTTGACACATTAAACAGCCCACAAGTAATAGAGTGTGGGTTGCTCTTGCAGGAAAACGTGCAGGGAGCTGCACTAAATATGGCATTTTTATTTTTTAAATGCACTGAACTGAGTGGTTATAGTTTGGCAATGGTACAACAGAATGAAACATCTGTGTGTGATAAGATAGCACAAAGATTTAATGGGTTGTGAGTTCTCTTGAAAGATCGCACATTACAAGAAAAAAAAGACGCTTTGACATTTTGCAAAATTACATGGAGTAGAATCTGATGACAAGAAAAGTGCCGCTTTTGAAAACAAGAGTCTTGCTGTGTGTGCAGAGCTTGTGCCTTGAAGCTGTCTTGGGCGAGGTGCGTGAAGGCAAACAAAAGCAGAAACAGTACAAGAAAGAGTTAATCTGGATGAACTGTCTTGAACGAGTGCTTCCCATTGAAGCCGCCACAGTATAAGAGTTATAGGCAAAAGAGATAAGCTGGGTGCTCATGGCGCTGCCAGGTGCACACGAAAGATAAACATGCCTGCATTCCTGAGGAAGGGGGAGCAAAGACAGAGAGCTGTTCAGAAGTAAAGAATTTGCCCAGTGAAACTGTGGTAGGGAAACAAAGGCTTCATGCAGGATGGCAGACGGGCACATCACATCTGAACATTTACCTATGCATCTGTGAATGGGCCAAGAAAAGACAGCTGCCCATTCCAACAGACATTACTGTGCAAACCGCATTCCCATGTGATGTGAAGTGAAGTGAAACGCTATTGCTGTGCAAGCTGCATTCCAGTGCTCCATGTGATGTGAACTGAAGTAAAGCGCTGTGCACTGGAGAAGAAACCTCTAGGCGCTTTGAGAAGAGAAAATACACATCTGGCAAACTGCAAGCTACATTGCCAGGGATGGAGTAACTGACAAAGACATTATGGCATTCCAGATGGAAGCAAAACTGACAAAAGTGCTTAGCCGTTTTGCAAAAGACAACATGCAGAGCGGGGCTTTGAAGTATAACATGAACACTGCACATTAGCCATGATCCAGAAGCCTCATGGCTTAGTGCAAGAATGAATGATTTGTTGAAGCAACAAAAGAAACTGACTTAGACTATCGCACTCAAAGGGGTGGTTCAAGAAACAGCAAACACCCTTTGAAAAAATGACAAGTGAAAAAACCAGAGGCTTGAAAGACACTTCCTGTAAGGAAAGAAAAATAAACAGCTGCTTGTGCAACTGTAAGCGGTATTGGACTGAAAGACTTTACCTTTGAAAAATGGAGTGATGCCAGCAGGGCAAACTAAATCAAGATCATGAGACACTGGAAGCAAGTTGGCGCCTGGCATTTGTGATCGCTTTGGTGAAAAAAGAAAAGCATTGTGCGACCTGGGTACTTACTATATGGCTTTGTAAAAGCACAGATCAGTCTGAGGTACCATTGACCAGCTATGATTGCATTGCACAAATGAGTTTGTGATTAGGCAGTTACACCCCGTATGGTTGAGTTTAAATAAGCCCCCAGAAACATGCAGAAGGGTGATAAATAATTGCAGTAGCAATGACAAAGTGTGTAGTTACCTGATGAGACTTTTTGAAGATGGGGGTGGTATTATGGGAAGGGGTGGATAACGCTGATATTGAAGTTTTGATGACATCCTAACATGAAGAATAATGATATTGAACTTTTGATGAAATCCTAACATTTCTGTTTGTATTTTGCCTAGGCAAATAACCAAGAAATAGATTGGGGGGTAGACGTGTGCAAATGCCGGGTGACACTGATCAAAGAAGGGTCAGACGCATTCTCAGAGAAAGCGAGCCACTGCGACATGCTATTTCAACTTCAACGTGCCCTGCACCGCACAACGCTGCTGCAACCTGCGAAAAGTGTCCAACAGAGTAATAACTTCTGCTGAACTGGCACGATGCAGACTTGGCTAATTATCAAGTATTTGATGCTACACATTTAAATGATTCAGTTGCTGGAAATAACTTAATTGACATGACTTGCCCTTTCTTGTTTAAAGGACTATGGACAATGAATTGTGGACTGTAACATCAGGCACCACAAACAGCTGTGTGACAAAGCAATTGAATGCTAACACATTGAAAAATGGTTTTTAAATGCACTGTTGAGATGAATCTGAAAAAACGAAATGGTTTTACTCTTCCAACTGAATTGCTTTAACCAGAGATGTTTTGTTTTTTGAAAAAAAAAATATTCTACATTGCACGTAGGCAGGAAAATGATTTATGAATTGTTGGGGCAGCAGGATTATGCAAGCAGGAGCGTAATTTATTTTGAGATAAGATGAGTGCGCACATCAAAGTCACCTGTGCGTAGGTTAAGATTCTTAATTGAAGTAATGCTGCCAAGTGTGTGAGCTATAATTTGAAATGGTAATCTTTGAAACACTGGATACTTTTACAGCCAGCTTAAGGCAGGTAAATGAAACCATGACTGACTTGATGTTTGATTTTATGACACAGAGTGTGACACGGTTTTTGTTAAACCAACCAGTTTCATGTTTTTGTGGGGACAGCTGTCTCCAGCACACTAATGCAAAGAGTCACCTTTAGATTGTAGACATTTGGAATAATTCTTTGGAAAAGCGCTACAAATGAGTATCCACATGGAATTGCTAGCGTACTGGCCTGGCACATTGTCAGGCATCTTTTGTCACTGAATGGATACCATTTGTTTAATTTGTCTAATGTGATGTTTTTCTGACCAAGAACTGCAGCGAGTGTTCTCGCCAAGATTTTATGGACTATAACTTGACTAAGGCATTTTACCATGGTGTGATGAAACAGCCACTGCCGGATAGTAGTATGGTGTTTGTGGCTAAAGTTATTATTGTATATGGTAGATATCCCACTTGAAGAAGAGTATTCTCCAAGTCACAATAGGTAGACACTGTGAACCTGTTAGATTTTCCAGTAGTAAGACAACATGTAAATTGTAGGCTGGTAATGCACACCTTCATAATTACAGTGATACACTTAGACATAGATTTACCATGAGGCAATGTTTCCTTAGTACTACCAAGCTGCTACAAATGGAGTCCATTTCTATGGCCCATCACTAGAGTGCGCGTAGCTAGGGAGCTAGATTCATTAATTGCAGGAGCTTTATATGCTTGTGACATAGAAACTGTGCACAATAAGCTAGCCACTATGGGTTCTGATGCCAGCTCTGCTATAGAACTTCTGGCCTAGTGGGGCCCATTGATATGCCCAGCACTGCTACAAGTATTGACAGCCAACTGAAGATGACAAAATTTTAGACATGAAGACATTTTTGTCTGCCATAGGGCAGGTCAACAAGACTGCTAAATACACACAATGCATTGTATGGCAAACATTGTTAAATCAGCAGGTGTTGGCTTTTTACTGGGTGGGGGCGACCATCCTCCACACACTGACACGCAGAGCTACAGTTACCAGCATACATATGGATTGAATTGCTTGCTTTTGATTGCATGAATAACACATGCCATGCTTTGATGTAAATTAGTAGAATTGTTTTTATTTAGATAACCTGGTGCCCATGGGTCCACCTTGTTCACGAAATTAGATGGTTTCTGGTTGGGTTCCACCTACCTGGGGGGAAGTGTCTAGTCACACAGCCCACAGTCACGCTTGAATGCCCTGGGATCAGGGGGAGGGTAGGCCCTTAGAGTGAAAGGCTGCCAGGTTTTAGAATTGGTAACCATACATAAATGCAATAGTGCATTGTAGATTAGACTACACTGGATTGCCTTGACATTTTAACTGCATGCTGCTTTTTAACTGACAATCAGTTATACAAAATTGATTTAGGTATTTTTGTGTAGGCCATGTTTTGGCTAGAGTAAATGTCCATGTTCACTTGGTGTAGGTATTTTTTGTGTAGGCCAGGTTTTGGCAAGGGTATATGTCACTGTTCACTTTGTGTACATTTTTGTTTAGGTAGTGTTTTACCTTGCATGCCACGCTAACTAACCGCTAGAAGATAGTTTGCTTAAACCTCTTGCAAAGCCCCTAGGTCTTTATCACTGCACTAAATACTATATTGATAGGTATTAGTCAGCATTTGTCGCACAAACGTTGAATAGGGGTGGAATGTAGTGATACAAATTCAAAGTATGTGCTAAAAATGCTGACAGTAGTCTGTTGTAGCACTTCCATTATGCAGTAGTGAGCTACAAGGAATATGCAGGCCTAGTATGAAATAGGTCACATTATGCATTGTTGATAGACAGGCAGGGAGAGGGCCCCTAGCTATGTAGCTAATAGGTATTTTTGGAGTGTTTGGAACATCATGGCACCTATATAGCGCTTAGATAGCCAGTCTTAAGCGCTATAAACACTAAGCTATGAGTGCATGCCTTTTAGAGCTTGCAGATGGGGTTAATACATCCCTGCTTCCCTTAGAATATTCAGCCTCACTAACGGTAGCCCTGGCTCCAAGCTAATCTTCCTTTTCTCTGGGAAGGTACTGATAAGACATTCCTCAGCCAGCGCAGATGGGAACCAGGGAGGGGTAGGAGCGAGCAGGGTGCCTCTCAGAGAGAGTTGGGTTTTTTCCATGAGCCAGTTGCACAGGGAAAGTTCTGGAACTGTGCGTCATGGTGACTGACAGCAAGAGATTATAAAATATCCATGCACACATGACTCGGGGGGAGATCGTCCTGTGGACTTGATTCGTGTACAGTCAAGTGCCCGGAATTGGCTCTCACGGTGTCCTCCAGCATTGTTTTTCTATGAAAAGCCCAGGTCTCCCAGTGCTGATTAAAGGGACGTAAGACTGTGTTTCTCTATGTTTCTCTATATTTCTCTATGTTTCTCTATGTTTATCTAAGTTCCATGTTTCACTATATTTTGCATTGTTCTAAGTTTATGCTTTGTAATATTCTTTAACTTGAATCCCAAATGTATATGAAATTCACTGCTTAGAATAAATATGCTAAAACTTTGAGGGTGTCATTTGTCACTAGCATGAGATCACTGCTCAGCACAATAGAACCTGTATTTTGGGCTGAATTGGGTATTTTTGCTCTCAAAGGGCTGGCCCCGAGGAAGATTTTGCCCATATCAAGACAGCGACAAACAGTGGTAATGCAGCCAGCAATTTGCAAGTGATAGGTTTAAGGCAGCAGACAGGGTAGGTCTGATAAGTACAGGAAGAAAAAGGGGGGGCTGTTTGGGTACAGATACAGACCCCAGTGCAAGGGGTGGCCCAGAGGCAGTGCGGGATGGTGGCAGGATGAGCAGGTACCTGGGCCCAAAAGACAGAGGGTGGCCAGGTGCACGGTGCCAAGAGAGAACAGATCAGCAGGGGAGAGGGGGAGCGAAGGCAGAAGAAAAGAGGAAGGTCTTGATGTGCTTCCGAAACCGGAGATGGTTATCCTCAAGTTTTAGAGTGGCAGGGAGGCTGTTCCAGAGGAAGGCCCCAGCTGAAGACAGAGATCTACCCCCAGCTCGCTTCTTAGAAAAACGACTGACCCTGAGTGAGTTGGAGGTAGAGGAGCAAAGAGCTCGAGAGGGGAGATATTTGCGGAGGGATAGCTGAAGGTATTTTGAACCCAGGCCCCAGAAAGCCTTGTGGACAATGCAGAGGGTATTGAATTTAATCCTTGCATCCACTGGGAGCCAGTGGAGAGATTTCAGTGCTGGAGAGATACAATCCCAGGGCTTGAGGCCAAGGACACGTCTTGCAGTCCTGTTCTGGATTAGTTGCAGAGGGCGGAGAGTAGAGGCAGGTAGATTTAGATAGAGGCTGTTACAATAGCCCAAGCTAGAGAGAACCACAGCTTGGGATACCATGAGCTTCTGGGGCACGAGAGGAAAGGCAGAGTACCTCTGAGAAGGTGCAGTCGGAAATTTGACTTTTTAGAGACCTCAGAGTTGTGGGCGGAGAACGAAAGGGTGGAGTCATCAAAGATGACCCCAAGCTGATTATTGGAGCTTAATATGTTGTGTATACTGGGGAAAAACATTTAAAAATGCCTTCCTGCTGGTGATGCAGGCAGCTGTAAATGCTCTGTAAGTTAGGCTAATGGAATCTTGCCCCTTAGCTTCTCATAGACACCATCTTATATGGATGAGTCGCAGGTAACTCCTTCCTGCAATGATACAATGAAAAGCCACTGAAGCTACTACACAGGTCAGCAGAAGCAATACAAGATGTAGCACAAGGAAAGGTGCTATCAGGGAGCTTATCCTAGCCCACACCTACAGAAAGCGGTAAAGCCACCCCATGGGCAGGAGGTCAACTTTGCCACCAGTGATGTTCCTCGCTTTCACTTAGTAGCACCTACCCCGGTCTAGGACGAACAGGACAAGCTCCACACCTGCTATGTGCAGGGCACTGAGCAGGGGTGGCAGAACCTCTCTTGGACTGTACGGACTAGTAAAGGGCATTTGAAAGGTCAGGAAGGCCTGGCAGCATGGGTCGCTCTGAAGGACTTTATTCAGGCATCCCAACATGAAAATGTCTCAGTAAAGCTTCAGGAGAAGAACCATCCTGGTTGGCAAAATCTAATTTCCACTTTGAGTTGTCTCCTTTTTCAAATTATTCACCTAAATAAAAATATTGAACTTGAATCTATGGTCTCGAGTACTTCTTGATCTCTCTCAGGCAGCCCTGTGGCAGATACATAATACCACTAGTGCACAAAAGAAACCAGAGGGAAGTTTAACAACCTATGGGAATAATCCCCCTATGTATAACATGAACAGAAACACTAATATTCCGTAGGTTTAGTATCACAGAACCAAACGGTAGTTAAGTGAGTATCTGGATTCAGACTCTTACTGCATCTGACCATGTTTATGTTTTTGTCATTAAATCTCCATACACTATTTTTATAAATATTAACAAAATGTAATACATCGTTACATAATACACAATGAATACAATCTAAAAACAAATATTGTCATAAAATATATTTGTGGAAAAACAGCAAAAATAGTGTATAGCAGATGTTAGCTACAATTTTATGCTATCACTGCTTCTGTTCTTTAGAATTTCTAAACTCACATGCTACTTTAAATGTCAACAGTCATTCTCTTTCTGCATTCGCTACCCAACATGTTTCACTCCTTCACTCTCTCAAATTTAAGATCAATGTGCCCGAAATTTCATCAGGTGTACACTATTGTCCATTTCCACTATCTTTAGCCAAAGATTATGCTCAATTGATCATAATTCTGCTGCGTCAGACAGCCTTTTCATGTGTCCTGTCTTTAGGCGTCGTCATCTCTTTTTCGAACCAGCTCTTTTGCTGACTTCCATCTCTTGCTTGGTTTTCTACCTTTCGAGTCTATGATACAAACATACAAAAATGGGAATATTAATTACCCATTTAATAGTTTATGATTGGCTATGTTATTTAAATTGCAATATATTTTGCCTAGGAGAGTGATTTCTCAACAAATTGGAATTGCTAAAAGCAGGTGTTAAAAGCGCCATGGCGCTAAGGGACCTCGTAATTGGCGGTAAGGGGTCGGCGCAGCTAACGCTGGCGTAAACCCCTTACCGCCAGGGTCGTAATGAGGCATATCTCCCTATATATTACAGAGTCGATATCTCCCTATATATTACTGGTGAGAAGATTTTCTGCTAGTTTCAGGAGGACTCCCCCTATCTTGACCCTTGTTTAGTATACATTTATGAGGCTCACGTTATCTCCTTTCACGATGTGCGATATGATGTACTCTATCTGTCGGTGCAAACGAAGCCACACGATCCTGGCTTCCGGGTCTTCCTGAGTCCTGCACCAGCAGCAACTAACAGCACACGTTAGGAACAAGATTCACCGCCCTTTACTCCATGGCCGGGCTTCACACCGCAAGGGCTAGGTGCACCGATTTTCACTTCCTGCTTGGGGGGGGAGCTTGGCTATCTCCTCTGGAGTCCTTAAGGGAGCAAGCACCAATTCAGGTCAGTCTCAGCTGATTTACAGTTCAGTTCAGTTCAATTGCGCTCAACAGCGCTATGTGCACTATAACAATGCCACAAGTGGGTATCACTGCAATCTCCTGCAGTCTCACTACAATGACAATGCCAGCAGCAGCAAACAGCACACGCTAGGAACAAGATGCACCACCCTTTACTCCGCAGCTGGGCTTCACGCCGCAAGGGCTAGGTGCATTGATTTTCACTTCCTGCCTCGGGGGGCGTGGCTATCTCCTCCAGCGTCCTTAAGGGAGCAGGGCACCAATTCAGGTCTGTCTCAGCTGATTTAGAGTTCAGTTCAATTGCGCTCGACAGCACTATGTGCATTATAACAATTCCAGAAGTGGGGGTTACTGCAATCTCCTGCAGTCTCACGACAGTGACAGCGTCAGCAGCAGCAAACAGCACACGTTAGGAACAAGATGCACCGCCCTTTATTCATGCGGCCGGGCTTGCACATTCAAAAGTCTTCAACATCAGTGAAAGGTCTGAGCCCGACTGAGGGAGAATGGGAACAGGAAATAAGTTAGGGAAAGGCAAACCCTAACGAATGTCAATGAAGTTTGGGGAAGGGAACCCCTGCAAGTGCTCTGATTGCAAGGTCCCACCCTGGCTGAGGGAGATCTACGGTGAATCAGGTACTTTATGTCTGGAGAGGTCGGAGCCCGACAGAGGGAGAGCTACGTGAACTTTTGATGAACTGTGAAAGAACTTTTAGTGAACGTGAAATAAGTGACTTTAATGTGAAAGGTCAATCGGGCCTCCACCCACGTTTTCAACTGCCTTTTTTTACAACCTGAGCTGGAGAGCATCATCCTGTCTACGGGGGCTGCCTTACTCCGTGCTGTCCAGCATGGGCAGGAGAGATGACTCAGCCACCTTGATCTTTCATGTTATAACACTGACTTTCCTTTGCATACACATTCCCCCTTCACACAAATATTGTATAAGAGAAAGGGCAGGCATTAGGTTTTGTTAGTATTGACATAGAGTGACTAGGACTGTGTTTTCTTTATTATTTGATGGTGGAGACTACTTCCATCATCGCTATAGGGCAAAGTAGGAGTTTTTCCAAACCCCAAGAATTTAATAAATGTTTTGAAACTTGTAGTAGCTTTTGCGTCAGTGTCATACTTGTGATACCAGGCCTCCCTTACAGCTGTTACCCACTTTTGAGAACAAACTAACATCTAAGTGGCATAGACCATGTGAAGTGTTAGAACAGACAGGACCATGTAACTAGAAAATCTCTCAACGTGTTCGCTGCCAAAAAACACAAGTTTATCACAATGACCTTTTAAAGGAGTGGAGGGAAAATCCTTCAGAGTCTAATGCCACCATTCTGTCCTGTTTGTTACCAGAGGATGCTGTTAACACAGTTCTAATTCCACCTGAGCTTAGTAATAACCAGAAACAAGATCTATATGAACTCATAAGGCAATTTACCAATGTATTTAAAGAGGAACCAGGAAGAGTGAAGGATATTTACCATCACATCCGCACTCCAGAAGGCAAATTGATACCCTTAAAACCTTATAGAATACCTGAGTCCCAAAAAGAAACCATCATCCAGGAAGTCCAGTAGATGCTTGAGGCTAATATTATTGAACCATCTACTAGCTCCTGGTCTTCTATTGTGTTGGTGGCAAAACCCAATGGGAATTGAAGATTCGGGATCGACTTTAGGAAAGTTAATGCCTTATCTGCCTTCGACACTTACCCAATGCCATGTATTAATGACCTTATTGACCGGCTGGGTAATGCGGTCTATCTCTCTACTATAGACCTCACGAAAGGCTATTGGCAGGTTCCGTTATACGGTCTGTTTCAGTTTAAGGTCTACCATTCGGACTATATGGGGCCCCTGCAGCATTTCAGAGATAAATAGATGAGATCATTCAACCCTACTCTGACGCCGTAGTAGTCAGCCGCCTTCCCCTCTCAGTTGCCTTCCTAGTTCCCTCATCCCTTTGAAACCGACCTCTGATTGGGCAGCGTGCCCATTGTAGGAAGCAGTGAGCGTGTATGAGCCTCCAGGCTCACCCAGTGCCGTTTCTTGAAATCCACACGTGGAGTGACTTAAGTACGCTCGGTGCTCTTGGGCCATCGACCCATTTTTCGTTTGGATTGGGTTTATATTCGTGTTTTCATTTGATTTAATATAATTGTACAAAAATGCAAAATAACTTTTACAATCATTACTCTGTACAAAAATAAAATGCACAATTTACTTACACAATTTACACAATTTACTTAAAATTTGCCTTAATGTCCTAACATTTTTAAATCTATAAAATCTACTTATTTACACTAAAATACAATACTGTTAGCAAGTGTTTTACACAGGTTACTTCTTAGGCCCAATTCCTTTGTTCCAATGCCATATCATACTCGGAGATCATACAATACACAGTGTCAACATTTCTAAAGCTCCACGTTTGCACATTATGAGATTCACCCATGTAGATTTTGACAAGGTTAGCTTACCCTGAGTCACAGAGATAGGTAGAGATCCTTGTCCAAACCCTAGCTAAGAGAACTTTCATGGACTTCGTATTTAGGCAAAATAGCCAAAACACAGATGATTTTATGGAGTTGTAATAATGCATGAAAGGGGCTGGTGACACAATATATAGGGGTCCCATATTAGGGCACTCTGTTAGGACATGTTTGGCTGTCTCCTGGTTGGTTATGATTTTACAGACTCTACAGAATCTTTTTTCTGTCGAAACTTTCTTGCACCACACACTGCTAATACAGGTAGCTGGTTTATTCGCAACTTTAAGCGAAAGTTACGGACATCTAGGTCTGGACAGAGCAATAAATAGCATTCGTGTTTCATGAAACGATGGACTACCTGTGCTACATTATCATAACTCTTTAGTGTGGAAAGATGCTCATAATTACTTTGCCAATCCCATTTCACCAGCCGACGCACAAAGGCTCCTTTTAATATAGAGATGGTACTGCAAAAGCGTGCTGCTTCCCCATCTAGCCATTTTAGATTTCTTATGGCTAAGGCCTCAAGCCCATAGAGGATCGTTGGACATAGCCACTGTTTATAAAGGGCCAATACACCTTTTAAGGAGAAACACGAGGGTTCAAGTGCAAATCTCTTTGACATGCATGTAATTTGCCTCACCCTTCTCACCTTTTCTTCTATTATGGCCACATACCCTGGAACCGCAGACATTTACAGGCCGATTCATGGAATCAATGTGCGCCGAAAATTCCGGCGCAAGCGTGCGAAAATGTGCGATTCGCAGTGAAAGAGCGAAAATCGCAGTGCAAGTGCGAATATCGCAGAGAAACCATCGCACATCTATTCATGGAAGTCCGTTCGCAAGTAAAATCAGGGATGTGCGCTGAAAAAGTGTGCGGCGCACGCCAGCGCACAGGTCATCTAAGGGCGTGCGCCAAGGCCACAGCGAAAGCGCACATAGCGCGGCGCAGATAACAAAAGTAGGCGGAGCATGGGGTGGAACACTCTGAATGGGGCGTCACGGGGGAAGTACAGGAGGCAAGTGCGCCAAATGCCCACACGCTCGCCTACAACACGTATTCATGGAATCGAATAGGACAAACCAGCGCACGGGCAAAGACGCGCACTGACCCCAACCCGTCCGCCACAGGAAGGCAGGCGGTAGCGTCCCTGCGCAGGAAAAAAATGTGCGCCCAAATGTGCGCTAACAAAAAGCACAAATAAACAGCTCTGATGAATGTCCCATATTGTGACCCCTTAGGACAAATGACGTGCAAAGGTGTACACGACAAACAGCGACACCCGCTGTGTGAAAAATCAGCTTGTGCGGGGTTGCGCAGGAATTATCACACACGACAGGCCCTGTGCGAGTGGGGTACGTGTATATCTGGGGTGGAGGGGAGTCCTACACGTGAGTTGGCAGTGTGGGTCCTCCCAGGTGTTCCCTCCACACCCTCCACGGCCCCTGCAGGCAGCCCACACCACAGGGGACTTCATGTTCCGCAGGCAGTCAAGCCACATGTCAGCTTGCACCACTACTACTACTGATCACCAACGCATGACCCCCTGCACCCCCACCCCCCACAGTGCGGGGCACCTGCCAGCAGGCCCCCACTCATGTCCCACTCATGTCCCCCTGCACTCCCACCCCCCTGCAGTGCGGGGCACCTGCCAGCAGGCCCCCACTCATGTGCCGTTGCACCCCCATCAGTGCGGGGCACCTGCCAGCAGGCCCCCACTCATGTCCCACTCATGTCCCCCTGCATCCCCACCCCCCACCAGTGCGGGGCACCTGCCAGCAGGCCCCCACTCATGTCCCCTTGCACACCCACCCCCAGCAGTGAAATGGCGATCCCACGACACAAACCAAAAGTCAACTATGTACATCAACACATGTCCGCCACATGAAGGCTCGCGTGAAGTTTCACACGCGATTGGTCCTGGCCGAGCAGGGTACGTGTATCACTGTGGTGGGTGTGGAAATGCAGGAGGCAAATGCGCGGAACGCCCACACGCACACGCAAAAAAAGTCGCGCTAATACGGAAACACGTACGCAAGCAGGAAGCAGGTATACGTCGACCCGCGCAGCATAAAAGTGCGCGCAAACAACAAACAAGCTCAGACGCCAGGATGAATATACCGTTCCTAGCAGCAGTGGCCGTGGGATACCGCAGGAGGAGGAGGAGGAGGATAGCCAGGGCCAGAATTTTTACACCCAGAACCAGCCTTTTTGGGATGCCTGATGACCACGTGTATGGGAGGTATAAGTTTCCACCTCACATAATACTCGACCTGGTCAGTGAGTGGGAGGATGACTTCACATCACCCACCCTCTGCTCCCAAGCACTGAGCCCCCTGGTGAAGGTCCTTAATGTACTGCACATATTGGCCACTGGATCATTTCAGCGGACAAGTGCCATAGTTGGGGGCGTCTCACAGGCCACGCAGTCACACTGCCTACACCAGGTCCTGGCCATCATGACTGCACGCCCATCAGTACGCAGGCACATATACCTGCCCAGAACACCTGCAGAAAGGCAGGCTGTCATCCAGGATTTCTACGGGGTGGCACACTTCCCCAAAGTGCTAGGTGCCATTGACTGCAACCATGTGGCACTACGTCCCCCCAGGGCAACTGAGCACATCTATAAAAACCCCAAGCACTGGCATTCCATCAACGTCCAGGTAGTATGTGATGCCAAGGGAATCATCACCTCAGTATATACCAACTATCCAGGGTCCACCCACGACAGTTTCATTTACAGAATGTCAACCCTAAACCGGGACCTAGAAGCTGGTCGGCATGGCGATACATGGCTGGTTGGTGTGTATAAATGCCACTGCACATGCATGCATGTCAGATACTGAGTAATGTCACAACCTCACTAATGATACCCATCACCACCTCCCCAGGGGACAGTCCCTACCCTCTGAGCACCCACATAATGACGCCAATTCGGAACCCCACCACGCCACCCCAGGTAAGATATAACACAGCCCATATTGCAACCCGGGCATAGTACAGTGCACATTCGGAGTGCTCAAGTCACGCTTTCGCTCCCTTGACCGCTCTGGTGGGCAGCTGCTATACGCTCCCCCAGTAGTGTGCAGGATCATAGTGGCAGCATGTGTCCTGCACAACGTTGCAACACGCAGGGGCCTGCCGGTGGACATGGTGGTGCCCCCACGTCCCCAACCACATGCACGCCCGCTGCACATGGGAGGGGAAAGGGCACGGGGCGAGGCAGCCCGTACGCAGCTGGTGGCTAATTACTTCACCTAAAATCACACCCCTGTGGAGTGCACACAGCCCTGGCACATACCAGCTGACTATCAATGATGATGATTCACGTGACAGTCAACTGTCGCAACCATACCAGCCTGAGATTGTTCACCTGGTAGAGTTCTAGTGTGTGCATCCCTACCTACATGTAACGCTCACCTGATTCCCGCAGAGGCGCCGGTCTTGACTGGGTGAATGCCGTATCTTCAAAGGTGATGTGTTACACACGGTTGGCTCTTTGGGCTGGACCTCTGTGCACTGTATGTCTGACTCGAAGAGTAAGATGTCTGCAGATAGAAAATATGGGATTAATGAACTGGGGTTATTGGGTGCCTCTCTCCTCTTCCCTTTCTCTTCTCCTGTAGAACCCCAAAGGTTAACGCCCTCACCTTAGGTAAGTGAACGCCGAGCTCTCCATCTGCCTCGGGGCAGGGTGCCGTAACCAGTTTCTTCACTGGATAAGGGTGCAGGCCTCTTGACCTCAGAGGACTGCTGTCCGTCGTTAACTGCACGAACGGTAAATTCTGGGCACTTCAAATGTCTTAAAAGTCTTTTGTAATGATATCTCTTGTTTTGCAGGGTTCCGGCGATGGCGGATGGCGGGCTGATGAGAGTTGATGATCGAACCCGCGTGAGGAATAGAAGCGCCTGGAAGCACGTAAGTAAGCGCTTGTAGCCTGCTTCACGATGCGCACTAACTGTCCCTTTTATCTTGCAGGTACAAGTTCGGAGCTTTAGAGAAGCTGAAGGGTGCTGGAATACCCACTGGATTCGGCGTGGGAAGGAGTAATGGCACGTGAGTAATAAAGTTGCCCAATGTCTTTAAACACACCTTCTTTTGTCTTTCAGATGCGGGATGCAGCGCCGAAGGCCTCCGGAGCGTGCAAAGAGCTGGTAAGCTTTTGTCTTTCAGATGCCGGAATGCAGTGCGAAGACCTCCGGAGCATGCGAAGAGTAGGTAAGCCTTTGTCCTTCAGATGCCGGAATGCAGCGCGAGGCGTTGGTGACAGCCGATGGACCAGGTAAGAGATGCGCTGCCACTGAAGACCGTAGTGCTA
The DNA here is from genome assembly GCF_040938575.1 of Ambystoma mexicanum. Classification (NCBI taxonomy): domain Eukaryota; kingdom Metazoa; phylum Chordata; class Amphibia; order Caudata; family Ambystomatidae; genus Ambystoma; species Ambystoma mexicanum. Next base: position 978,183,927 of record NC_090941.1, read on the forward strand.
ACCTGTTCTTTCTTTGTCTTTACAGGTGCTGCTGAAGACTGGATTCCAGGATGGTAAGCCTTTGTTTCCTTAGGCCCAGGATCAGAAGCAGAAGACACGATGAGCGTTCTGCTGCAGAGAATGCAGAATAACACAAAGCAAGATTCATCCATCGGGTGTGGTTTAAATAGCCTCCTGTAGTGCTTAGGTGTCTCCTTCCACAGCCACGCCTAGGTAAGAAAAGAGTTCCTGCTTTCCAGAAGAGTTCCAGTATTCTGAACCTAGGGAGTGGCTCCTGCCCCACCCAACAGGAAAAGTAGTCCCAAACAGAAGAGGATCAGGGGTTCAACTGGCAGGTAAGTAAGCAGCATGGTCTGCTGCAGGTAAGTCCACCCAAGCATTATGAGCCCGGCGCTTCCAGCGCTGGGACTGGGCATCTTTATGAGCCTGGTGCCACTGGCGCCAGGACAGGGTCCAAAAGGTCCCAATTGGGACTGGCTGGCACTCGGAACCGGGGTTATGGGTCTGCTTCCAAGGGAGTCGGGCAAGTCCTGATCTTTTGGAAGCAGAGATCATGACAGCACCCGCCCTCAAGGCCCCTCCCAAACCGGGTTTCTCCGGGGGTTTGGGCTTGTTAGGAAATGTTCGATGAAATCTTTTGATTAGACGAGGCGCGTGGACATATTCTGCAGGTTCCCAGGATCTTTCTTGGGGACCGTAGCCTTTCCAGTCAATCAGGTAAAATAGTTTAGATTTGGAGATCTTGGAATCCAGGATGCTTTTGACTTCAAACTCGAGTTCTCCATCAACTAGAATAGGTTTTGGAGATGTAGTTAGTCGGGTTTGAGGTTGCACGGGTTTTAATAGAGAGACGTGGAAGACCGGATGTATCTTCATGTGAGGGGGCAAGTCCAACTTGACCGCTACTGGATTTACTATGGTAGTGATGGAATAGGGACCAAGGTATCTTGGGTTGAATGTGCGTGGTCCTTTTAGAGGTAGATATTTGGTGGATAACCAGACTTGATCTCCTACTTGATATTGGGGGGCTTCCTTCCGATGTTGGTCTGCTCCTTTCTTGTATTGTTCTTTAGCCCTTTGAAGGTGAGAAACGGCTTCCTTAAAGGCTTGGGTGATTGTAGAATGCAGGTGGTCTACTGCTGGTGTTCCAAGATCTTGGAGTGGATCCAACTCCGAGGTTCGAGGGTGACTACCATATAAAAGAAAAAACGGGGTCTTCCCAGTTCCCGAGTGGACAGAGTTATTGTAGGCATATTCGGCTATCCAAAGGATATCTTTACAAGTTTTTTCAGTTTGTTGTAGCATGCAGCGCAAATACTGTTCCAGAGTTTGATTGGTCCTCTCGGTTTGTCCGGCGGTTTGAGGGTGGTGGCTGGTCGAAAGTCTCACATCAATTTGAGCCGACCGACAGCAACTTCGCCAAAAATGAGAAATAAATTGACTACCTCGATCCGAAATTAGAACTGAAGGAAAACCGTGCAGTCGGACGATGTTTTCGAGAAATTCTCGGGCCAGAGTTGCTGCTGTTGGTAAGCCTTTGAGTGGAATCAAATGAGCCATCTTGGAGAATAGGTCCACGATTACTAGGATCGTATTGTATCCGGAGCATGGAGGTAGATCGGTGATGAAGTCCATAGAAAGCGTATGCCAAGGGTGAGGCGGGATGTCAATAGGGCGTAAGAGGCCGGCTGGTTTTTCCTTTTGAATCTTGTTTTGGGCGCATACTCCACAGGACATTATAAAGTCTCTGATATCTTTTTTCCCAGACGGCCACCAGAAGTAGCGCTTGATCTTTTCAGAGGTCTTGGCCATACCGGGATGTCCTTCCATTAAAGAATCGTGATAACAAGAGATTACCTTTTTCTGTAAATCTGTGCTGGGCAGGTATAACCGTTCTTGGAAATATAATAGGTTGTCCTTCACCGTAAAGTCCTTTCCCTGCAGATGCAAATTCTGTATGTCTGCTGGAGTTACCAGTAGCCTGGCTTTATCCTTAACTTCCTCTATGGATTGTGTGGCGATTACACCTAGAATTCTTTGTTCGGGAATGATAGGTACAGGTTTAGGATTGATCAAATGTTCTTCCACTCCCATCCGAGAAAGGGCATCAGCTTTACCGTTTTTTGTACCAGGTCGATAGGTAATTATGAAGTCAAACTCGGCAAAGAATAGTGCCCAACGGAGTTGCCTAGAGGATTGAGCTTTTGCGGTTTTCAAATATTGCAGGTTTCGGTGATCTGTAATCACAGTAACGGTGTGTCGGGCCCCCAGAAGATAATGCCGCCAAGCCTTAAAGGCGGACTTGATAGCTAGAAGTTCCTTATCAGTAATAGTGTAATTGATTTCAGGAGGCGAGAATTTGCGGGACCAAAATGCCACGGGATGCAACTGATTGGTTACTGGGTCCTTTTGTGATAGAACTACCCCCATGGCAAGGCTCGAAGCATCAGTTTCAACGATGTAGGGGAGTTCTGGGCGAGGATGTTTTAAGATCGGTGCAGAGATAAATCTAGTCTTCAAATTCTGGAAAGCTTGGTCCGCCTCGGTAGACCATTCAAAACGTTTGTTTTTCTTTAACAAGGCGGTGATGGGCTGGACTATTCGAGAGAATTCGGGGATAAACCTGCGGTAAAAGTTAGCGAAGCCTGACATGCTTTGAACACCTTTTACGGAGGATGGCGATGGCCATTTGAGAATTGCATCGACCTTCTTTGAATCCATACGCACTCCGCTAGGTGATAATATGAATCCCAAGAATTCAACTTCACATTTTTCCAACTTAGCGAAAAGTTTGTGTTGACGCAATCTCTCGAGGACCATTTTCACGTGTTTCCGATGTTCAGTTTCCGATGAAGAATAAACGAGGATGTTGTCAATGTAAACAACAACACACACATCTATGAGCTCTCTGAGGACATCGTTCATAAAATATTGAAAGGCGGCCGGGGCATTGCAAAGTCCAAAGGGCATGACCTGATATTCAAATAGCCCATACTTGGTGCGGAAGGCCGTCTTCCATTCATCGCCCTCTTTTAAACTTGAACTTGAATCTTGAACTTGAATCTATGGTCTCGAGTACTTCTTGATCTCTCTCAGGCAGCCCTGTGGCAGATACATAATACCACTAGTGCACAAAAGAAACCAGAGGGAAGTTTAACAACCTATGGGAATAATCCCCCTATGTATAACATGAACAGAAACACTAATATTCCGTAGGTTTAGTATCACAGAACCAAACGGTAGTTAAGTGAGTATCTGGATTCAGACTCTTACTGCATCTGACCATGTTTATGTTTTTGTCATTAAATCTCCATACACTATTTTTATAAATATTAACAAAATGTAATACATCGTTACATAATACACAATGAATACAATCTAAAAACAGATATTGTCATAAAATATATTTGTGGAAAAACAGCAAAAATAGTGTATAGCAGATGTTAGCTACAATTTTATGCTATCACTGCTTCTGTTCTTTAGAATTTCTAAACTCACATGCTACTTTAAATGTCAACAGTCATTTTCTTTCTGCATTCGCTACCCAACATGTTTCACTCCTTCACTCTCTCAAATTTAAGATCAATGTGCCCGAAATTTCATCAGGTGTACACTATTGTCCATTTCCACTATCTTTAGCCAAAGATTATGCTCAATTGATCATAATTCTGCTGCGTCAGACAGCCTTTTCATGTGTCCTGTCTTTAGGCGTCGTCATCTCTTTTTCGAACCAGCTCTTTTGCTGACTTCCATCTCTTGCTTGGTTTTCTACCTTTCGAGTCTATGATACAAACATACAAAAATGGGAATATTAATTACCCATTTAATAGTTTATGATTGGCTATGTTATTTAAATTGCAATATATTTTGCCTAGGAGAGTGATTTCTCAACAAATTGGAATTGCTAAAAGCAGGTGTTAAAAGCGCCATGGCGCTAAGGGACCTCGTAATTGGCGGTAAGGGGTCGGCGCAGCTAACGCTGGCGTAAACCCCTTACCGCCATGGTCGTAATGAGGCATATCTCCCTATATATTACAGAGTCGATATCTCCCTATATATTACTGGTGAGAAGATTTTCTGCTAGTTTCAGGAGGACTCCCCCTATCTTGACCCTTGTTTAGTATACATTTATGAGGCTCACGTTATCTCCTTTCACGATGTGCGATATGATGTACTCTATCTGTCGGTGCAAACGAAGCCACACGATCCTGGCTTCCGGGTCTTCCTGAGTCCTGCACCAGCAGCAACTAACAGCACACGTTAGGAACAAGATTCACCGCCCTTTACTCCATGGCCGGGCTTCACACCGCAAGGGCTAGGTGCACCGATTTTCACTTCCTGCTTGGGGGGGGAGCTTGGCTATCTCCTCTGGAGTCCTTAAGGGAGCAAGCACCAATTCAGGTCAGTCTCAGCTGATTTACAGTTCAGTTCAGTTCAATTGCGCTCAACAGCGCTATGTGCACTATAACAATGCCACAAGTGGGTATCACTGCAATCTCCTGCAGTCTCACTACAATGACAATGCCAGCAGCAGCAAACAGCACACGCTAGGAACAAGATGCACCACCCTTTACTCCGCAGCTGGGCTTCACGCCGCAAGGGCTAGGTGCATTGATTTTCACTTCCTGCCTCGGGGGGCGTGGCTATCTCCTCCAGCGTCCTTAAGGGAGCAGGGCACCAATTCAGGTCTGTCTCAGCTGATTTAGAGTTCAGTTCAATTGCGCTCGACAGCACTATGTGCATTATAACAATTCCAGAAGTGGGGGTTACTGCAATCTCCTGCAGTCTCACGACAGTGACAGCGTCAGCAGCAGCAAACAGCACACGTTAGGAACAAGATGCACCGCCCTTTATTCATGCGGCCGGGCTTGCACATTCAAAAGTCTTCAACATCAGTGAAAGGTCTGAGCCCGACTGAGGGAGAATGGGAACAGGAAATAAGTTAGGGAAAGGCAAACCCTAACGAATGTCAATGAAGTTTGGGGAAGGGAACCCCTGCAAGTGCTCTGATTGCAAGGTCTCACCCTGGCTGAGGGAGATCTACGGTGAATCAGGTACTTTATGTCTGGAGAGGTCGGAGCCCGACAGAGGGAGAGCTACGTGAACTTTTGATGAACTGTGAAAGAACTTTTAGTGAACGTGAAATAAGTGACTTTAATGTGAAAGGTCAATCGGGCCTCCACCCACGTTTTCAACTGCCTTTTTTTACAACCTGAGCTGGAGAGCATCATCCTGTCTATGGGGGCTGCCTTACTCCGTGCTGTCCAGCATGGGCAGGAGAGATGACTCAGCCACCTTGATCTTTCATGTTATAACACTGACATTCCTTTGCATACACATTCCCCCTTCACACAAATATTGTATAAGAGAAAGGGCAGGCATTAGGTTTTGTTAGTATTGACATAGAGTGACTAGGACTGTGTTTTCTTTATTATTTGATGGTGGAGACTACTTCCATCATCGCTATAGGGCAAAGTAGGAGTTTTTCCAAACCCCAAGAATTTAATAAATGTTTTGAAACTTGTAGTAGCTTTTGCGTCAGTGTCATACTTGTGATACCAGGCCTCCCTTACAGCTGTTACCCACTTTTGAGAACAAACTAACATCTAAGTGGCATAGACCATGTGAAGTGTTAGAACAGACAGGACCATGTAACTAGAAAATCTCTCAACGTGTTCGCTGCCAAAAAACACAAGTTTATCACAATGACCTTTTAAAGGAGTGGAGGGAAAATCCTTCAGAGTCTAATGCCACCATTCTGTCCTGTTTGTTACCAGAGGATGCTGTTAACACAGTTCTAATTCCACCTGAGCTTAGTAATAACCAGAAACAAGATCTATATGAACTCATAAGGCAATTTACCAATGTATTTAAAGAGGAACCAGGAAGAGTGAAGGATATTTACCATCACATCCGCACTCCAGAAGGCAAATTGATACCCTTAAAACCTTATAGAATACCTGAGTCCCAAAAAGAAACCATCATCCAGGAAGTCCAGTAGATGCTTGAGGCTAATATTATTGAACCATCTACTAGCTCCTGGTCTTCTATTGTGTTGGTGGCAAAACCCGATGGGAATTGAAGATTCGGGATCGACTTTAGGAAAGTTAATGCCTTATCTGCCTTCGACACTTACCCAATGCCATGTATTAATGACCTTATTGACCGGCTGGGTAATGCGGTCTATCTCTCTACCATAGACCTCACGAAAGGCTATTGGCAGGTTCCGTTATACGGTCTTGGCAAAAAAAAAATACCTTTGCCACACCTATAGGTCTGTTTCAGTTTAAGGTCTACCATTCGGACTATATGGGGCCCCTGCAGCATTTCAGAGATAAATAGATGAGATCATTCAACCCTACTCTGACGCCGTAGTAGTCAGCCGCCTTCCCCTCTCAGTTGCCTTCCTAGTTCCCTCATCCCTTTGAAACCGACCTCTGATTGGGCAGCGTGCCCGTTGTAGGAAGCAGTGAGCGTGTATGAGCCTCCAGGCTCACCCAGTGCCGTTTCTTGAAATCCACACGTGGAGTGACTTAAGTACGCTCGGTGCTCTTGGGCCATCGACCCATTTTTCGTTTGGATTGGGTTTATATTCGTGTTTTCATTTGATTTAATATAATTGTACAAAAATGCAAAATAACTTTTACAATCATTACTCTGTACAAAAATAAAATGCACAATTTACTTACACAATTTACACAATTTACTTAAAATTTGCCTTAATGTCCTAACATTTTTAAATCTATAAAATCTACTTATTTACACTAAAATACAATACTGTTAGCAAGTGTTTTACACAGGTTACTTCTTAGGCCCAATTCCTTTGTTCCAATGCCATATCATACTCGGAGATCATACAATACACAGTGTCAACATTTCTAAAGCTCCACGTTTGCACATTATGAGATTCACCCATGTAGATTTTGACAAGGTTAGCTTACCCTGAGTCACAGAGATAGGTAGAGATCCTTGTCCAAACCCTAGCTAAGAGAACTTTCATGGACTTCGTATTTAGGCAAAATAGCCAAAACACAGATGATTTTATGGAGTTGTAATAATGCATGAAAGGGGCTGGTGACACAATATATAGGGGTCCCATATTAGGGCACTCTGTTAGGACATGTTTGGCTGTCTCCTGGTTGGTTATGATTTTACAGACTCTACAGAATCTTTTTTCTGTCGAAACTTTCTTGCACCACACACTGCTAATACAGGTAGCTGGTTTATTCGCAACTTTAAGCGAAAGTTACGGACATCTAGGTCTGGACAGAGCAATAAATAGCATTCGTGTTTCATGAAACGATGGACTACCTGTGCTACATTATCATAACTCTTTAGTGTGGAAAGATGCTCATAATTACTCTGCCAATCCCATTTCACCAGCCGACGCACAAAGGCTCCTTTTAATATAGAGATGGTACTGCAAAAGCGTGCTGCTTCCCCATCTAGCCATTTTAGATTTCTTATGGCTAAGGCCTCAAGCCCATAGAGGATCGTTGGACATAGCCACTGTTTATAAAGGGCCAATACACCTTTTAAGGAGAAACACGAGGGTTCAAGTGCAAATCTCTTTGACATGCATGTAATTTGCCTCACCCTTCTCACCTTTTCTTCTATTATGGCCACATACCCTGGAACCGCAGACATTTACAGGCCGATTCATGGAATCAATGTGCGCCGAAAATTCCGGCGCAAGCGTGCGAAAATGTGCGATTCGCAGTGAAAGAGCGAAAATCGCAGTGCAAGTGCGAATATCGCAGAGAAACCATCGCACATCTATTCATGGAAGTCCGTTCGCAAGTAAAATCAGGGATGTGCGCTGAAAAAGTGTGCGGCGCACGCCAGCGCACAGGTCATCTAAGGGCGTGCGCCAAGGCCACAGCGAAAGCGCACATAGCGCGGCGCAGATAACAAAAGTAGGCGGAACATGGGGTGGAACACTCTGAATGGGGCGTCACGGGGGAAGTACAGGAGGCAAGTGCGCCAAATGCCCACACGCTCGCCTACAACACGTATTCATGGAATCGAATAGGACAAACCAGCGCACGGGCAAAGACGCGCACTGACCCCAACCCGTCCGCCACAGGAAGGCAGGCGGTAGCGTCCCTGCGCAGGAAAAAAATGTGCGCCCAAATGTGCGCTAACAAAAAGCACAAATAAACAGCTCTGATGAATGTCCCATATTGTGACCCCTTAGGACAAATGACGTGCAAAGGTGTACACGACAAACAGCGACACCCGCTGTGTGAAAAATCAGCTTGTGCGGGGTTGCGCAGGAATTATCACACACGACAGGCCCTGTGCGAGTGGGGTACGTGTATATCTGGGGTGGAGGGGAGTCCTACACGTGAGTTGGCAGTGTGGGTCCTCCCAGGTGTTCCCTCCACACCCTCCACGGCCCCTGCAGGCAGCCCACACCACAGGGGACTTCATGTTCCGCAGGCAGTCAAGCCACATGTCAGCTTGCACCACTACTACTACTGATCACCAACGCATGACCCCCTGCACCCCCACCCCCCACAGTGCGGGGCACCTGCCAGCAGGCCCCCACTCATGTCCCACTCATGTCCCCCTGCACTCCCACCCCCCTGCAGTGCGGGGCACCTGCCAGCAGGCCCCCACTCATGTGCCGTTGCACCCCCATCAGTGCGGGGCACCTGCCAGCAGGCCCCCACTCATGTCCCACTCATGTCCCCCTGCATCCCCACCCCCCACCAGTGCGGGGCACCTGCCAGCAGGCCCCCACTCATGTCCCCTTGCACACCCACCCCCAGCAGTGAAATGGCGATCCCACGACACAAACCAAAAGTCAACTATGTACATCAACACATGTCCGCCACATGAAGGCTCGCGTGAAGTTTCACACGCGATTGGTCCTGGCCGAGCAGGGTACGTGTATCACTGTGGTGGGTGTGGAAATGCAGGAGGCAAATGCGCGGAACGCCCACACGCACACGCAAAAAAAGTCGCGCTAATACGGAAACACGTACGCAAGCAGGAAGCAGGTATACGTCGACCCGCGCAGCATAAAAGTGCGCGCAAACAACAAACAAGCTCAGACGCCAGGATGAATATACCGTTCCTAGCAGCAGTGGCCGTGGGATACCGCAGGAGGAGGAGGAGGAGGATAGCCAGGGCCAGAATTTTTACACCCAGAACCAGCCTTTTTGGGATGCCTGATGACCACGTGTATGGGAGGTATAAGTTTCCACCTCACATAATACTCGACCTGGTCAGTGAGTGGGAGGATGACTTCACATCACCCACCCTCTGCTCCCAAGCACTGAGCCCCCTGGTGAAGGTCCTTAATGTACTGCACATATTGGCCACTGGATCATTTCAGCGGACAAGTGCCATAGTTGGGGGCGTCTCACAGGCCACGCAGTCACACTGCCTACACCAGGTCCTGGCCATCATGACTGCACGCCCATCAGTACGCAGGCACATATACCTGCCCAGAACACCTGCAGAAAGGCAGGCTGTCATCCAGGATTTCTACGGGGTGGCACACTTCCCCAAAGTGCTAGGTGCCATTGACTGCAACCATGTGGCACTACGTCCCCCCAGGGCAACTGAGCACATCTATAAAAACCCCAAGCACTGGCATTCCATCAACGTCCAGGTAGTATGTGATGCCAAGGGAATCATCACCTCAGTATATACCAACTATCCAGGGTCCACCCACGACAGTTTCATTTACAGAATGTCAACCCTAAACCGGGACCTAGAAGCTGGTCGGCATGGCGATACATGGCTGGTTGGTGTGTATAAATGCCACTGCACATGCATGCATGTCAGATACTGAGTAATGTCACAACCTCACTAATGATACCCATCACCACCTCCCCAGGGGACAGTCCCTACCCTCTGAGCACCCACATAATGACGCCAATTCGGAACCCCACCACGCCACCCCAGGTAAGATATAACACAGCCCATATTGCAACCCGGGCATAGTACAGTGCACATTCGGAGTGCTCAAGTCACGCTTTCGCTCCCTTGACCGCTCTGGTGGGCAGCTGCTATACGCTCCCCCAGTAGTGTGCAGGATCATAGTGGCAGCATGTGTCCTGCACAACGTTGCAACACGCAGGGGCCTGCCGGTGGACATGGTGGTGCCCCCACGTCCCCAACCACATGCACGCCCGCTGCACATGGGAGGGGAAAGGGCACGGGGCGAGGCAGCCCGTACGCAGCTGGTGGCTAATTACTTCACCTAAAATCACACCCCTGTGGAGTGCACACAGCCCTGGCACATACCAGCTGACTATCAATGATGATGATTCACGTGACAGTCAACTGTCGCAACCATACCAGCCTGAGATTGTTCACCTGGTAGAGTTCTAGTGTGTGCATCCCTACCTACATGTAACGCTCACCTGATTCCCGCAGAGGCGCCGGTCTTGACTGGGTGAATGCCGTATCTTCAAAGGTGATGTGTTACACACGGTTGGCTCTTTGGGCTGGACCTCTGTGCACTGTATGTCTGACTCGAAGAGTAAGATGTCTGCAGATAGAAAATATGGGATTAATGAACTGGGGTTATTGGGTGCCTCTCTCCTCTTCCCTTTCTCTTCTCCTGTAGAACCCCAAAGGTTAACGCCCTCACCTTAGGTAAGTGAACGCCGAGCTCTCCATCTGCCTCGGGGCAGGGTGCCGTAACCAGTTTCTTCACTGGATAAGGGTGCAGGCCTCTTGACCTCAGAGGACTGCTGTCCGTCGTTAACTGCACGAACGGTAAATTCTGGGCACTTCAAATGTCTTAAAAGTCTTTTGTAATGATATCTCTTGTTTTGCAGGGTTCCGGCGATGGCGGATGGCGGGCTGATGAGAGTTGATGATCGAACCCGCGTGAGGAATAGAAGCGCCTGGAAGCACGTAAGTAAGCGCTTGTAGCCTGCTTCACGATGCGCACTAACTGTCCCTTTTATCTTGCAGGTACAAGTTCGGAGCTTTAGAGAAGCTGAAGGGTGCTGGAATACCCACTGGATTCGGCGTGGGAAGGAGTAATGGCACGTGAGTAATAAAGTTGCCCAATGTCTTTAAACACACCTTCTTTTGTCTTTCAGATGCGGGATGCAGCGCCGAAGGCCTCCGGAGCGTGCAAAGAGCTGGTAAGCTTTTGTCTTTCAGATGCCGGAATGCAGTGCGAAGACCTCCGGAGCATGCGAAGAGTAGGTAAGCCTTTGTCCTTCAGATGCCGGAATGCAGCGCGAGGCGTTGGTGACAGCCGATGGACCAGGTAAGAGATGCGCTGCCACTGAAGACCGTAGTGCTAACCTGTTCTTTCTTTGTCTTTACAGGTGCTGCTGAAGACTGGATTCCAGGATGGTAAGCCTTTGTTTCCTTAGGCCCAGGATCAGAAGCAGAAGACACGATGAGCGTTCTGCTGCAGAGAATGCAGAATAACACAAAGCAAGATTCATCCATCGGGTGTGGTTTAAATAGCCTCCTGTAGTGCTTAGGTGTCTCCTTCCACAGCCACGCCTAGGTAAGAAAAGAGTTCCTGCTTTCCAGAAGAGTTCCAGTATTCTGAACCTAGGGAGTGGCTCCTGCCCCACCCAACAGGAAAAGTAGTCCCAAACAGAAGAGGATCAGGGGTTCAACTGGCAGGTAAGTAAGCAGCATGGTCTGCTGCAGGTAAGTCCACCCAAGCATTATGAGCCCGGCGCTTCCAGCGCTGGGACTGGGCATCTTTATGAGCCTGGTGCCACTGGCGCCAGGACAGGGTCCAAAAGGTCCCAATTGGGACTGGCTGGCACTCGGAACCGGGGTTATGGGTCTGCTTCCAAGGGAGTCGGGCAAGTCCTGATCTTTTGGAAGCAGAGATCATGACAGCACCCGCCCTCAAGGCCCCTCCCAAACCGGGTTTCTCCGGGGGTTTGGGCTTGTTAGGAAATGTTCGATGAAATCTTTTGATTAGACGAGGCGCGTGGACATATTCTGCAGGTTCCCAGGATCTTTCTTGGGGACCGTAGCCTTTCCAGTCAATCAGGTAAAATAGTTTAGATTTGGAGATCTTGGAATCCAGGATGCTTTTGACTTCAAACTCGAGTTCTCCATCAACTAGAATAGGTTTTGGAGATGTAGTTAGTCGGGTTTGAGGTTGCACGGGTTTTAATAGAGAGACGTGGAAGACCGGATGTATCTTCATGTGAGGGGGCAAGTCCAACTTGACCGCTACTGGATTTACTATGGTAGTGATGGAATAGGGACCAAGGTATCTTGGGTTGAATGTGCGTGGTCCTTTTAGAGGTAGATATTTGGTGGATAACCAGACTTGATCTCCTACTTGATATTGGGGGGCTTCCTTCCGATGTTGGTCTGCTCCTTTCTTGTATTGTTCTTTAGCCCTTTGAAGGTGAGAAACGGCTTCCTTAAAGGCTTGGGTGATTGTAGAATGCAGGTGGTCTACTGCTGGTGTTCCAAGATCTTGGAGTGGATCCAACTCCGAGGTTCGAGGGTGACTACCATATAAAAGAAAAAACGGGGTCTTCCCAGTTCCCGAGTGGACAGAGTTATTGTAGGCATATTCGGCTATCCAAAGGATATCTTTACAAGTTTTTTCAGTTTGTTGTAGCATGCAGCGCAAATACTGTTCCAGAGTTTGATTGGTCCTCTCGGTTTGTCCGGCGGTTTGAGGGTGGTGGCTGGTCGAAAGTCTCACATCAATTTGAGCCGACCGACAGCAACTTCGCCAAAAATGAGAAATAAATTGACTACCTCGATCCGAAATTAGAACTGAAGGAAAACCGTGCAGTCGGACGATGTTTTCGAGAAATTCTCGGGCCAGAGTTGCTGCTGTTGGTAAGCCTTTGAGTGGAATCAAATGAGCCATCTTGGAGAATAGGTCCACGATTACTAGGATCGTATTGTATCCGGAGCATGGAGGTAGATCGGTGATGAAGTCCATAGAAAGCGTATGCCAAGGGTGAGGCGGGATGTCAATAGGGCGTAAGAGGCCGGCTGGTTTTTCCTTTTGAATCTTGTTTTGGGCGCATACTCCACAGGACATTATAAAGTCTCTGATATCTTTTTTCCCAGACGGCCACCAGAAGTAGCGCTTGATCTTTTCAGAGGTCTTGGCCATACCGGGATGTCCTTCCATTAAAGAATCGTGATAACAAGAGATTACCTTTTTCTGTAAATCTGTGCTGGGCAGGTATAACCGTTCTTGGAAATATAATAGGTTGTCCTTCACCGTAAAGTCCTTTCCCTGCAGATGCAAATTCTGTATGTCTGCTGGAGTTACCAGTAGCCTGGCTTTATCCTTAACTTCCTCTATGGATTGTGTGGCGATTGCACCTAGAATTCTTTGTTCGGGAATGATAGGTACAGGTTTAGGATTGATCAAATGTTCTTCCACTCCCATCCGAGAAAGGGCATCAGCTTTACCGTTTTTTGTACCAGGTCGATAGGTAATTATGAAGTCAAACTCGGCAAAGAATAGTGCCCAACGGAGTTGCCTAGAGGATTGAGCTTTTGCGGTTTTCAAATATTGCAGGTTTCGGTGATCTGTAATCACAGTAACGGTGTGTCGGGCCCCCAGAAGATAATGCCGCCAAGCCTTAAAGGCGGACTTGATAGCTAGAAGTTCCTTATCAGTAATAGTGTAATTGATTTCAGGAGGCGAGAATTTGCGGGACCAAAATGCCACGGGATGCAACTGATTGGTTACTGGGTCCTTTTGTGATAGAACTACCCCCATGGCAAGGCTCGAAGCATCAGTTTCAACGATGTAGGGGAGTTCTGGGCGAGGATGTTTTAAGATCGGTGCAGAGATAAATCTAGTCTTCAAATTCTGGAAAGCTTGGTCCGCCTCGGTAGACCATTCAAAACGTTTGTTTTTCTTTAACAAGGCGGTGATGGGCTGGACTATTCGAGAGAATTCGGGGATAAACCTGCGGTAAAAGTTAGCGAAGCCTGACATGCTTTGAACACCTTTTACGGAGGATGGCGATGGCCATTTGAGAATTGCATCGACCTTCTTTGAATCCATACGCACTCCGCTAGGTGATAATATGAATCCCAAGAATTCAACTTCACATTTTTCCAACTTAGCGAAAAGTTTGTGTTGACGCAATCTCTCGAGGACCATTTTCACGTGTTTCCGATGTTCAGTTTCCGATGAAGAATAAACGAGGATGTTGTCAATGTAAACAACAACACACACATCTATGAGCTCTCTGAGGACATCGTTCATAAAATATTGAAAGGCGCCGGGGCATTGCAAAGTCCAAAGGGCATGACCTGATATTCAAATAGCCCATACTTGGTGCGGAAGGCCGTCTTCCATTCATCGCCCTCTTTTACTCGTACCAAGTGGTAGGCTCCTCTAAGATCCAGCTTTGTATATATGCATGCTTTTCTGACTTGGTCCAGGAGTTCAGGGATCAAAGGTAACGGATATCTATTCTTAATGGTGATCTGGTTCAGGGCACGATAATCTATACAAGTTCTAAGGTCCCCTTCTTTTTTTGGAACGAAGAACAAAGCAGAGGAAGCAGGGGACTTTGGAAGGACGAATAAACCCATTCGCTAGGTATTGATCCAGGTATTGTTGGAGGTGAAGATTCTCAGGCTCGGTGAGGGCATAAATTCTACTACAAGGAGGAGTATATCCAGGTATCAGGTCTATCTGGCAGTCATAAGACCTATGAGGAGGTAGAGAGTTAGCCTGATCCTTCCGGAAAACATCTTGGAATTCTAGGTATTCAGGAGGTAACTGGGGAGCCTCCGAGGAAATTGCTGCCAGTGCAACACCAGGTTGAGGGTGACAAGTAGAGACACATTCTGGAAACTGAACCGTTCTTGCTCGCCAATCGATCTGAGGATTGTGCTTCTCTAACCAAGGAATTTCTAGAATAATCTGGAACTGAGGGGCCTTGATCACACCGAACACGATCTTCTCATGGTGTCCATCTTGACTTACTAGCGTCACTTCTTGGGTGGTATGCGTTACTGGTCCGGAGGCTATCTCCGTACCATCCACCGTAGTAATGACGTCCTTTACAGCCTTTGGACAAAGAGTCAGATTCATCCTCAAAACCATTTCATGATCCACATAATTGCCGATGGCACCGCTGTTGACGTAAGCTTCAATCGCATGTAATCGATCCAGATGTTCAGGGCTAATGAGGACCATAGGTATCACGAAATGCGAGGTCACTGAACTGGTTTTAACGCTCGGCAAGAGGACCTCTATTCTTGTCGGGCGAGGTCGTTTCCCTGCTCAGAGTTTGTGACCCTGGTAACTGCAGCTCCTACTGCCTTCTTGGCTGGTTTCACCGGACAGTCTCGAAGAAAGTGCCCCGAGTTTCCCCAATAGAGGCATAATTGCAGCTGTTTTCTTCTTTCCCGCTCCTTTTGTGTTAGTGGTCCTTTCAGGTCCCCTATTTGCATGGGTTCCCCGGAGTCTACTCCTTTGGTAGGAGTTGGTGGTTTGGAAAATACTCGAGCATCAAACTTGGAACGATCGGCCTTCCTGTTCTGCAGTCTGTGGTCAATTTGAACAACTAAGTCAATATAGTCCGAACAGTCTTGCGGGGGATTCACTACTTGGGCTAACACATCTTTGAGCTCTCCACGTAGACCTCTATAAAACAGCGTAATCCTTTTGTCCTCAGGCCATCGAGTTTCCACTATCAGTCTGTTGAAAGACGCAATATAAGCCAAAAGGTCTTGATTACCCTGTCGCAATGAAAGGAGCTCATTGTCCAAGGCCTGCCCCTGTGAATGTCTTGCAAACAGTTTTTCCATACTGAGCTGAAAAGCTTGAAAATCATGGAGAACCGGATCATCTTGATTAACTAGAGGGATCGACCAGTCTGCCGCATTGCCACTAAGGTACGAAAGCAAGAAAGCTACCTTAGCTTGATCAGTTGGAAAGGCTGCTGGCCGGCATAAGAAGTGCAACCGGCACTGATTAATAAATACTGCAAACCTCTTTGGGTCACCAGAAAATCGTTCGGGCGGAGCCAGAGGTACATTCCCAGGTAGGTTGATCTGCACTGGGTTTGTAGAGGATGTTGAAGGAAGATTTGCCCCTGATGCGGGTAACGGAGTTTGTCCGGCTTGTGACTGTAGCAATTGTCTAGCGAGATCGTCTGTTCGCTCCTTGGAAATAATCAGTTCCCTTCTTAGAGCATTCGTCTCCTGACGGGCTGCATGCACTTCTGCTCTTAGTTCCCCAAGTAACTGGGCTAGCTGGTCGGTATCCGAGGTTTCCATAGCGCCTGGGTGGGAGTTTTGCGGTAGGCTTTGTGTTCTGTAACGCTCACCTGATTCCCGCAGAGGCGCCGGTCTTGACTGGGTGAATGCCATATCTTCAAAGGTGATGTGTAACACACGGTTGGCTCTTTGGGCTGGACCTCTGTGCACTGTATGTCTGACTCGGAGAGTAAGATGTCTGCAGATAGAAAATATGGGATTAATGAACTGGGGTTATTGGGTGCCTCTCTCCTCTTCCCTTTCTCTTCTCCTGTAGAACCCCAAAGGTTAATGCCCTCACCTTAGGTAAGTGAACGCCGAGCTCTCCATCTGCCTCGGGGCAGGGTGCCATAACCAGTTTCTTCACTGGATAAGGGTGCAGGCCTCTTGACCTCAGAGGACTGCTGTCCGTCGTTAACTGCACGAACGGTAAATTCTGGGCACTTCAAATGTCTTAAAAGTCTTTTGTAATGATATCTCTTGTTTTGCAGGGTTCCGGCGATGGCGGATGGCGGGCTGATGAGAGTTGAGGATCGAACCCGCGTGAGGAATAGAAGCGCCTGGAAGCACGTAAGTAAGCGCTTGTAGCCTGCTTCACGATGCGCACTAACTGTCCCTTTTATCTTGCAGGTACATGTTCGGAGATTTAGAGAAGCTGAAGGGTGCTGGAATACCCACTGGATTCGGCGTGGGAAGGAGTAATGGCACGTGAGTAATAAAGTTGCCCAATGTCTTTAAACGCACCTTCTTTTGTCTTTTAGATGCGGGATGCAGCGCCGAAGGCCTCCGGAGCGTGCAAAGAGCTGGTAAGCTTTTGTCTTTCAGATGCCGGAATGCAGTGCGAAGACCTCCGGAGCATGCGAAGAGTAGGTAAGCCTTTGTCTTTCAGATGCCGGAATGCAGCGCGAGGCGTTGGTGACAGCCGATGGACCAGGTAAGAGATGCGCTGCCACTGAAGACCGTAGTGCTAACCTGTTCTTTCTTTGTCTTTACAGGTGCTGCTGAAGACTGGATTCCAGGATGGTAAGCCTTTGTTCCCTTAGGCCCAGGATCAGAAGCAGAAGACACGATGAGCGTTCTGCTGCAGAGAATGCAGAATAACACAAAGCTGTCTTGCATCGGATGTGGTTTAAATAGCCTCCTATAGTGCTTAGGTGTCTCCTTCCACAGCCACGCCTAGGTAAGAAAAGAGTTCCTGCTTTCCAGAAGAGTTCCAGTATTCTGAACCTAGGGAGTGGCTCCTGCCCCACCCATCAGGAAAAAGTAGTCCCAAACAGAAGAGGATCAGGGGTTCAACTGGCAGGTAAGTAAGCAGCATGGTCTGCTGCAGGTAAGTCCACCCAAGCATTATGAGCCCGGCGCTTCCAGCGCTGGGACTGGGCATCTTTATGAGCCTGGTGCCACTGGCGCCAGGACAGGGTCCAAAAGGTCCCAATTGGGACTGGCTGGCACTCGGAACCGGGGTTATAGGTCTGCTTCCAAGGGAGTCGGGCAAGTCCTGATCTTTTGGAAGCAGAGATCATGACACTACACAAACACCACCAATGCTGTGTCATCAAAAGACACACTTCAATGCTGCTAAAATCATTACCACCTTGCAAGATACAAGATGACAACAGTGCCATGTCACCCAACACCTCCCCAGCACCGCCCCCCAACACACCATGGCATGTCATGCTATGTGAGAGCAAACAAAGGAATCCCCAAAACATGACACAAGTGTCACAAAGTACAGTGTCCCGATGGGAAAATGGCCACACACAATGTGCTCCCATTAATGTAGAACTGACAACACACATG
This sequence comes from Ambystoma mexicanum, assembly GCF_040938575.1. Classification (NCBI taxonomy): domain Eukaryota; kingdom Metazoa; phylum Chordata; class Amphibia; order Caudata; family Ambystomatidae; genus Ambystoma; species Ambystoma mexicanum. The sequence continues at coordinate 978,201,936 of NC_090941.1, forward strand.
ACCAAAGACTTACCACAATACAATGCAGCTAGCCACCACAAACATAGCATTCACATGACAGTACTAGGATAAAGGATACGTAGACTTACAACCTGGTGATGCTAGCAGATCGACCACCCCCAACTGTACAGTGTTGGTGCCACGCAAATCTGGAAGTGCACTGCTTACAACATGAACTCCATCTCCAAAGTAGACGGCCTTGTGAAGACATGTGGAATGAACCTGCAAATAAGGAGGGACACATGGATGCACAAGCACACATCAATACACCATGCAGTGTACAATACTACAACAATATGCACTAGGAATGTATACACAGTATTGACTACAGACTGCCCACACATGTCATGGGAGTCCAACGTCACTGTGTAAGTTACTGTCACTTGGGCACACCCTTTGCAAGCCCATGGTAATGGGAAGCAGGAGGGGTGGTGTGTATTTCATGAACCCAAGCATCTAACCCAAACTCAGGACATGCCTGCATGTGCCCAGCCGCAATACAGTGGATGCCCACGGGAGCCACACAAGGCAACACACTGTAACAAAAAAGCAAAAAGCAAAAATCAAAAATCAAAAACCAAAATCCAAAAATCAAAAATCAAAACTGGCCATGTGGGGGTCAGGGGAGGCCACCCAGGAGGTCCGAGGATAAGGTGCAGACCAACAGCCACCTGTGTGGATGTTGCGAGAAAAAAAACCACCTCCATGGGCTCATGGCCTGCACGGCTACGCTAATGTGAGAGATTCTGAATCGCTGTGCTCGCTCTCATCACCCTGTGCTGCTGCCGCGACAGGAGGTGGTGGTGCTATGGGAGGCAGCCCACACAAAGCCCTAGTCTGGTCCTCCATGGCAGCAAGCATGCGGGTGTGGAAGGTCTCGTTCTGGAGGATTATGGTACGGTGATCCCCATGCACCACCTGACGTGATGCCCGGACCTCCTCACGAGTTGCCTGCATCTCTGCTGAGAGCGTACGTGTGAAACGCTCCAGCAGCTGTTCTGTCCTCGTGACAGTGGAAGCCTCAAGCTCCACAAGAGTCTACCTGAGGTGATGGACATCTACCCTCAGGGCTTCCCTCTGGCCCTGGGACTCTAAAGAAATGGCCTCCCGGAGAGTGTCCAGGGCCGCCCGTCTGTCCCTGTTGGACGCCAACATGTCGTCCCTGAGTGATTGGCAAATGGAGTCTGTTGCCTGCTGTAGTTGCTCCATCTGCCTCTCTGGGGGGACAATGGAAGTGGCCACCCTCTCCATAGCTTGAGCTATCATCTCAGATGCTGCTGCCTGTTGGTTTGCCATACCGTAAATGGATCTCTCCCATGCGGTATTGCCTGGTGGCGTCCGGCCACCGCGTTGGGGGGCACCACACCTGTCTGGGGCAAAGCGAACTGTGCCTTACTGTGTCGGCACTGCCTGAGGCTGCAGGACTGCATTCGCCCTCTGATCTGCTGGCCCAGGGACAGGATCAGATGTTGCGGAGTGTGGCCCTGCATCCGTAACCACCAAAGACGGACCTACCAACACTGACATCCCCATAGTGGGCTGTAACCCTGGTGCAGGTGGGTCAGACAGAACAGAATCCCTCCCAGAAACACCTACCTGCGAAGCCACATAGGTCTCATCATCTGAATCAACACCGAAAAGAGGTCTGGTGAGGTGCACCCAGAGACACCCCTGGAGAGAACGGTCTGCAGCAAGAGTGGGTTCACACCCACCACCACACCCCGTCCCCCTCTGGTGCCCGGTCGTGCCTGAGATCCCTCCTGGGTCTCGCACCATCTCCTCACCCTCAACAGCATCAAGTGTGTCATCCCCTGCAGAAACATGAAAGACAAAAAATGGAAACAGGCATTAGCACCATGGCACACAATTAGGCCTCACGAGGTACAGAACCAGTACATGATTGACACATGTCCCACATGACTATAACCCTCCCATGCATGCACTGTCACTGAGATTGAAGGGGAGGAAAATGTCAGACACTGATGACACCAAGATGGAAGAGCAACACATTAGCTGCATGCTGGCTAGAAGAGCCATCACACATTGGCCTGTGAGTGGCATGTCCTATCCACATACATGACCATGCCATCACACAGATGGCATGTACCATAGGCATGTCACATATCGTTTGACAATAGGGCTCAGATATGCGTGGTGAAAGTGGGGGGATTGAAACAATCAGCCTGAATGAACAATGAGAAATACGGAACAATGTTGTAGCAAGATGCCACTTCAAGGGCAACTGGCGTGATGTTGCACAAAAAGTCTACTGTGGTCAGAAGGGATACTGTAATACCCAAATCCAGGGGCGCAGAATGTTTTGGATGAAGCACATGGGTGGCCCAAACCACTCAGGCACACACACCCTCACCTGGCACTCAATCAGAACCCCTCATACACACAACATACACATGGATCACACACACATGCATGTGCACTCACCGGACAATGCCTCGTAATCTGGCAGATCTCCCACACCTTGGATCTGTTCCTCTGTGACGTAGGTCCCAGCAACAGACTCATGTACAGTGAGTTCAATGTCCTCTTGTGGAGTCCCACCTCCAGTCACCAGAGTAGCGGCATGACTTGAGGCCAGTTTTTTCTTTGCCCTGCGCTTGTAGCACTCACCAGCTGTGCGCCTCACTGATCCAAGGGCACTTATGATGTCCGCGACGGTCTGCCAGTGTGCCTGACGTCGGGCAGGTGTGGTCTTGCACCCTGAAGTGATCAACATTTCGCTGTTGTGTGCGGACACATACTGCACAAGTGCATCACGTTCGGCATCATTGAAGCTAGGCTTCCTTTGCGTGCCGGACTGCGTAGCCGTGTCTGGGGTATCAGCCTGTAGTGGACGAGCACTCTTCCTCTTTTTTTTGGAAGGTGGTGGGGATCCTGAGTGGCCTACGCCGCTCTGGCCACTTGGGGCAGGAGCACCGGTGGACTGGGTAGTTGGAGTGTGGGAATACACACTGAGCATGGGACTTGGTGCAGGCATTGGCTGAAGTGTTATGTAGTTAGGGGGATCGTTAGCAAGATGGACTGGGACCAACACTGCCCTGGCTGGGAGAGTCAGAGCTGGGGTGGATGGAGCTGCAGCTGCCCCTGCAGCCTCCCCACCCTGCCTACTCGGGGCAGCAGATGACATAGCTGCCCCTGATCCACGTGGCCTGGTGACACCAACTTGCACCGCCACACGTGGCCTAGACTTGGCGACCTGGAAGTCAGCCTGGGAGTCACCCTCTGCCAGGTCAGGTGCCACAATGGGCTGGTCCAACAAGGGCTGATCAGAGATGGTGTCAGCCACGTTTCCCTCAACTATGGGGGGGGAGTGGGTGTTCCTGACTGGTCCTCCACACATGGGGGCGTAGGGGTACCCTGCAAATCCCGGCCACGTCCCCTACTGCGCCCACCACGGCCACCTCTTGAGGCTCGGCCACCTTTGCCACCCTTACCGCTTGGTCGCCTCCCAACCATGGCACTGATGTTGTTGTGCGTATGGGAGTTGCAGTAAACTATTGTCCTGGGCAATTGGGTGTCAAAGGGGTAGATGGAATTCGTACCCTAGTGCTCTAGCAAGGCTGCATGTGACCCCTGGGGAAAGATGACGGGTCACGCAACGCACAGGCACCCCAAAAACAGAATATAACGTGTACGCAACCCCTCGTAGACCACATGCGTGGAATAATGAACCCGCACTACGCTGTGGCACCCAGAAACACAAAAATGAACGTACGCGTGTTACACGCAGCCCACAATGACCTCTGAAGGGGTACGCGACACACGGGGGGAGCACAGTTGGTAAGTACGTGCACGACTCATCGTCTGCCTGGAAAATGAGCGTGAAAAATACGCGCGTGTGCGCGTTGGCAACACCCCCGCCAAAAGAAGAATTGTACACTGTCTGAGGAGACAGGACAAAAGAAGAAGTGAACACTGTTTGAGGAAACAGGCCCAACAGAAAATCAGCAAAAAGCTGTCAGAGGTAACAGGGAGTACGAACTAGAAACGCTGTGAAGTAAATCGCGTGTGAACCTACAAGAAGTACAGAATTCACCCACTCGCTCTCCACGAACAGCACGTACAAGGAAATGACATCCTACACATGCCTTTTGAAGCGGCCCACACGTCCCACGTCACTTCCGCGTATATGCGCTAGGCCCTATCCTCCAATTACACAAGCTGACACTCAGACGTGCAGTTCTTGGACGTGTAACATGCACCCGTGTACAGGGAAACGCCTGCGCACGCACGTCACAGACGCGCTTACGCGCTAGGGGCCTTTGGTCCAATGAAATCGCGTACGCGTGCTGATGCGCTTATGCGCTAAGGGCCTTTCCTCGAATTACACGCTGACATGCAAGATTTTCACGTGCCAAATCACTCCGTATCAAGCTGGCCACGTGTAAGCACACGGAAGACCACGCTCCTGCCCAGAAGGCTGAATTACTGCCCCCCAGAGCTGCGAGCACACTCCCACCTGCCATCTGCTGCTGCCTGCCTGCCTGCTGCCCACGTGCCCTGCTATTTGCTACCTGCACATCAGCCAGGGGTGCAGTTGCTGTGACCACCCCTGCTGGAACCGAAGACTCCCGACTGGATTACCATCTCGCTCCACAGCCCAGCCCCAGGACCAAGTTGCCCACCCACTCCTGCCTCTGGGGTTGCCATGTCGGGCACTACACCATCTGGCACCCCTGGCAACCCCCAGCCAGAGAGGCAGAGGGCCACCAGCTTCACTGCCATCGAAGTTGGTGTCCTGGTGGAGTAAGTCCTGGGGCAGTATGATGCCCTCTACGGAAGTTCTTGCACCGACAAGGAAGGACGGACCCGGATCTGGACAGACATCGTGACTGCCATCAACGAAGAGGGGGTGGCAGTCCGCCTATTCCATCATGTCAAGAAGGGCTGGGAGGACTTCAGGTCCAGGACCCTCAGCAAGGTCCGGCGCCTCTTGAAGGCAGCGGATGCTAAGGGGCGTCGGGGCCACCTGTCGGAAGATCAGATGAGGGTCCTGGAACGCATATCCCCAGCGCTCCACGTCCAGGTCCTTGGGAGGCAGACCCGTCTGGAGTCGAGTGGTAAGTGTACATGCATACTGATTGTATGCTGTGCGTGTGGTGGTGTGCCAGTAGTGTGCAGGTTGCACATGTGTTTTTGTCGGGCCATGTATGTACAGGGCCGTGAGGCTGACACATGCGAGGCCTCTCATGTGTGAGACATAGATGGTGCATGTGTGTGTGAGCTTGCATGCAAAATGCTGATGTGTGGGCACACATGTATGGATGACTGTGTATGTTAGTTGGGATGGTTGTGGTGTCACACATGGATGTCGGTTCCAGCTGCATGTGTCTGCACCGTGTGCATATGCATGTGTGTGTATTTGACAAGGGTGCAACAGTGATGCAACATGGATGCCTGGGACACTGATGTGTAGAAGACTGATTGCCAGATGTCACATGGGTGCAAATCTCATTACTGCGACAGTCGTAGGAGGTGTACACATGCATGTGAGTGTGGTGGCGTGTGTGCGTGTCTAGTGCAATCTTTGTGTTTAATGTGATGTCAGGCTCACCTTTGGCTGTTCATGCTGTTGTATGTGTATGGATGTTGCTGGCTGTTGCAATATGGCTGTGGAATAGCTCATGTGTGTGAGTTTAAATGACATGTGTGTCGGGGATTGTGATGCCATGTCTGAAGTTTGACAATGACACTCGTGTGCAACTGTCATGTGTGTATGAGTCCATTGTACAGTGCCCTGATGCCTGTCTCCTATCTCTCCCTGTCTGCAGCGTCAACTGATGAAGATGGCGGAGAGGGTGCTGTGGGGCACAGCAGCAGGGATCGCACCGCCAGCCGGAGACGCAAGGCCCGGCTCATCTCCCAGGTTGTCATCTCGTCGTGGAGTGAGGAGTCCGGTGCCGCATCCCAGGTCGCAGCTGCCGAGGGGAGGTCCAAGAGGCGGAGGTTGGAGTTGGACTCCTCGGCAGCAGAAGGGGCAGCTGAGACCCCACAGGGTCTGACGGAGGAAGATGGCACGGAGTCATCCAGGTTGGTGGGGGGTTTGGTGGAGGAGGAGGCCATGCAAGGGACAGAGACGGGGTCTGGAGGTGGGGATTCCAATGGTGCTAGTGGTGCAGTGCAGGGGCAGGGACAGGAGGCAGCACAGGCCGCCACGGAGGTGCCTGTGTGCAATCCTGTCCCTGATCCTGTTTCTGCATCATCTTGCGCCAGCAGGGATGCCTACGTCCAGACCCGTTCCCAGGGAGGGGATTGGCTTACTTTCTGGCCTTCCTCTCCCTGCGGATGTGGCTATCCGGCACCGGGTTGAGCCTGTCCTGGGTGGGGTGGCGTTGCATCAACGTGCCATGCGAGCTGACCTGCAGTCTTTTCATGAGGAGACTGCACGTCTTCTCGCATGGCTCGTTGACCCACTGGGCCAGCTCACCAGGGCCGGATTCCTCTGTTTCCTGGACCTTGTTCTGACCCCCCCCCCTCAACTGAACCCCCTATACCCAAGTCGTCCTCCATGCCATCTTCCCACCCATGTATCACCTGGGTACCCTGTGGAGCTGCCTCTGACCCTGCAGCCAGGCTGGTGGAGGACACATCCCTGCCACAGTCGGGAGTCGTACGTCCAGCAGGGGTGGCCACATCAACAACTGCACCCCAGCCGGAGGAGGATGTGCAGGCAGCAAGAGCCAGGTCACAGACAGCGGCACAGCAGCAGCAGCAACAAGGTGGGAGCCATGATGGCTCGGGGCCTTCATCATCGAAGAGGCAGGCATCGGCCGGAGGGCAGGAGGACCCTGGACGGGAAGTGTCTTCTGTGTGGCAGCGGTTGGGCCATGCCATAGATGCGGAGCGGCAGCGGGCGGAAGAGGCACGGCTCACGATGGTCAGGGCGGAGAACTCCATGCGGAGGGCCCTGAGGCGGGCCGAGTGCCTCGAGGCCATTCGCAGGGACCTGGAAATCCAGATGTCATCGTCCCTGCGAACCCTCGGGGCCATGGAAGAGGACCGCCTCCAGGACATTGAGCAGGAGTTCGATGATGCCCTGGCCCGGGGCATCAACCAGTGAGCCGTTGGACTTGCCCGCTGCCCTTGTAAATAGTTAGTTAGTGTAAGGTTTCCTTTTGTTTTTTTTTTTTATTTTGGACCGCTTGAACACTGAACCACATTTTTGTATACAGTTATTTTTATTAGGTAGTAGTATTTTGTAGGTTTCATTTATTGAGTTGGGATCATGGACCCTGGATTCTTCGATTGTACATAGTTCTACATTGGATTTATCTTTTTTTATATTTTTTTGTGTTCAGCATGGAGCAATGGTTTTTACTTTGTTTTAAACCTTGCATTTTATTATTTGGACTGTGACTTTGGACACCATTCCTATTTGGATTTCTTTGGCTTATTATTTCTTGTTTTTCATTATTTTCCGGACATGGACCATTTCTTTTGTTATTCCCATTGTTGTTTGTTTGATTTGATTTACGTTCATGTTATCTTCAAAATATGTTTTTTAATACTTCCATTTGTGGTATTATCTCATTGGTTTCATGCATGTCATGATTTGTGTTTTGAGATCCACTTGCACCCATTGTGTGTGTGTGACGGACAGGTGTTCATTTACATATTTGCCATTGGGGTTGTATCATGTAATTGCCTTTTCGATGTGGGTGGATGCAATACTTGGTTGGGTCTTTGTGCTGGGTAGGCTGGCCATGAGGGCCATGATTTCGGATCGTCATGACCTGGGGGCAAGGGGACATGAGCGGGGGCCTGCTGGCAGGTGCCCCGCACTGCTGGGGTGTGGGGGTGCAGGGGACATGAGTGGGACATGAGTGGGGGCCTGCTGGCAGGTGCCCCTCACTGCTGGGGGTGGGGGTGCAGGGGGACATGAGTTGGTGATCAGTAGTGCAAGGTGACATGTGGCTTTGCTGGGGGGCATGCCCATGGTGGATGGGCTGCCTGCGGGACATGACCAGGGGTGCAGGGTAGTCCCCTGTGGTGTGGGCTGCCTGCAGGGGACGTGGAGGGTGTAGAGGGAACGCCTGGGAAGACCCACACTGCCAAATTACTTGTAGGACTCCCCGGCACCCCCGTAATACACGTACCCTGCATCAATCGCAGGTGAAACTTCCCACGAACCCCAGTTATACACGTACCCTGGTGAAATCACGTGTGAAACTTCCAGCGCACCCCTGAAATACACGAACCCAGCCCATTCGCGTGTGAGACTTCCCGCACACCCCTGAAATACACGTACCCAGCCCATTCGCATGTGAAACTTCCTGCACACCCCTGAAATACACGTACCCAGCACATTCGCGTGTGAAACTTCCTGTGCACCCCTGAAATACACGTACCCAGGCCAATCGCGTGTGAAACTTCCCGCGCACCCCTGAAATACACGTACCCAGCCCATTCGCGTGTGAGACTTCCCGCGCACCCCTGAAATACATGTACCCAGCCCATTCGCGTGTGAAACTTCCCGCGCACCCCTGAAATACACGTACCCAGCCCATTCGCGTGTGAAACTTTCCGCGCACCCCTGAAATACACGTACCCAACCCATTCGCGTGTGAATCTTCCCACGCACCCCTGAAATACACATACCCAGGCCAATCGCGTGTGAAACTTCCCGCACACCCCTGAAATACACGTAACCAGGCCAATCGCGTGTGAAACTTCCCGCGCACCCCTGAAATACACGTACCCAGCCATTTCGCATGTGAGACTTCCCGCGCACCCCTGTAATAGACGTACCCAGCCCATTCGCGTGTGAAACTTCCCGCGAACCCCTGAAATACACGTAGAGAGCCCATTCGCATGTGAAACTTCCCGCGCACCCCTGGAATACACGTACCCAGTCCATTCACGTGTGAAACTTCATGCGAACCCCAGGAATACACGTACACCACTCGCACAGGACCTATCGTGTGTGAAACTTCCTGCGCACCCCTGAAATACACGTACCCAGCACATTCGCGTGTGTAACTTCCCGCGCACCCCTAGAATACACGTACCCAGGCCAATCGCGTGTGAAACTTCCCGCGAACCCCAGTTATACACGTACCCCGCTCGCACAGGCCCTTTCGCGTGTGGAAGTTACTGCAAAACCCGTAATACACGTTCCCTGCTTGGCGTTTGCTATTGGGCAGTCCGGTAAACTGGTTTTGGGTTGGCGCAGACCTTTGCGCTGGATTGGGGATTTTGATGCCTTTTCCTTGCGCGAGGGCGTTCTTGGGGGCATAACTGGCGCTGCTGCAGGGTCGCTGCGCCACTCTGCGCCACGGCTGGTTTTGGAGGCTAAAATTCATGAATACGCTGTACGCTGAAATGGATTTTATCCCACTTTTGTGCGAATTTCCATGAATTACCCTGTTAGAGTGTACTCGACTGTTCCCACATTTTTCGTTAGCTTAAGTCTATTGATTTTCTTTGTGGCGACCAGCATTACCTAGGTTTATCGTTAATTGGTTTTTGCTTGCATATACTCCCAACTCGTTCAGCATTGCCTTTAACCCTGAAACATATGGCTGAATATTGCTAAGTCATCCGCAAATAGCACCGCTACGATAGTTGTAGTCCCAATCATTGGCAGACAGGCCCCTTTAATCATCAGCCTACCCAAAAAGTCCACCACATAGATATTAAACAACAATGGGGCTAACATGCATCCCTGTAGCACCCCCTACTGATTCTCCTGAGACAGGCTGCCATTGTCGCCAAGCTGAATCTGGGTGGTAGTATCTACATGGTGGGCCACAATAATTTCAAGAAGCCAACTCGGGCATCCCCATCTACTCATTTTCCTCCAGAGGATTTTACGATCTACCTGGTCAAAAGCTGATCTGAAATAAACAAAAGCGATGTACACAGAACTGCTGGGGGAAGCCCTTGCCTGAGATATTATCATGTCCAATGCTCTAATATTATGAACTGTGCCTGACTCAGGGCGTAAGCCCGTCTGGAAGGGGTGCAGGATATTACCTTCCTTAACCCAAGTCTGTAAGTGCTCCAGAACATAGGAGGCAAACACCTTGCCAGTGATATCAAACATTGACAACATACGATAATTTTCTGGAGCCAAACGGTCACCAGTTTTATAAAACAGCACCAGGATCAACCTCATCCAGGAGTCTGGAATGGTCCTAGTCTCAAATACTTTTGCAAACAGATGGCCTAGAACTTTCACCCATAATTTGACATGCCCCTTCAATGTAGCTGCCGATTACCCGTTTTGCCCCGGTACCCAGAGTTTTTAAGTTTCCTCAGATGGTCACAGATATTTCTAGAATCAAACTTGATGGGCCAGTCCAGCGCCAAGGGACTACTGAACTCAGGATTTTCCCCTGGATCATACATTTTGTCCTCAATGAACTTTACCCAAGACCTTTCCAAAATTGCGTTCAAGATTAGTAGGTCAGTGGGTCTTTTTACAGAGGACAATATCCTCCACATGCTTCTTGTATTACCACTGCATAGAGACTCAAGGAACCTCTGCCAGTTACCAATTTTCCCTTACTTTTTCCGCCTACCCACCCAATTTCTGTATTGGCTCTTTAATCTAGAAGTTTCACACTTCACAGTGAGTGCAGTGGAGTCAGATTTAATTAGGGATCGCAATTGTTTCCTGAGCGCTCTTTTGGCTATTTTAATTTCCGGATCATAACAGTGAACAGGTAATTTACCAGACACTATTATTACCTTGCCCTTCTTTGTCCCAGTGTTACATGCAACAACCAACAAACAGTGCTCTATTTCATTAACAGAAATGGCCAGAATCACTGGCTTTGTTACATTCATCATGTGCTGCATCATTTGGCAGCCTCTTGCAACATTTCCTTCTGACCAAAACAATCTGTTGCACGCTTGTGAAGGCACCAGATCAGCCAGACCTCTCAGGGTTGAACCTTGGAGTTCTAATGACCACTTTAGCAAGTGGTGAGGGTGTCAAGCCTTTAGGCTCACCCAGCGCCATTTCTTGAAATCTGCATCTGGTGTGAGTTAAGCATGCTCGCGGCTCTTGGGCCAGTGAGCCATTTATCATTTGGATTGGGGCTAAATTTGTTTTGTTTAGTGGTGTTTCAGATGCTTTGGTAGTCAACTGCCTCCCCTTCTATGTTCCCTTCCTGGTTCCCTCCTTTCTCCCAAACCGGGCCTCTGATTGGGCAATGCAGGCCTCATATACCAACCCCACAGGGTGGACCATCTGACCAGGCAGCCCTGAGGCTAAGGACCCCAAGGCAAAGGGCAACTCCAACAGAAGCAACTCCAGATGGTGTCGGGCGGTGTCATCGTGGAAGCAGGAAGCCAGTAACCGTCAACCGGCAGAGACAGGCAAGGTAGGAAAGGTGGCAGCAGGGAGAACCAATCATTACTGTCCCTAACTGAAAGAGCCATCAAGTATATTACATATAACCTCTTTCACCCAGGTTACTCCTAACATTACAATCCCGAGGCAGGTCCACCACTGCTTACATCAATCTGTTGTGACCCTTGCATATCTAGTTACAAAATATGCACTGTCTTTGGCTTTGAAATTCTAGGCCTTTTTTCCCACTATCCAGCAAAGTCAAATCTAGATGTGCTTTCACTGTCTGCTGTGTGCTACGATCTTGGCCTTTCCTCTAAATCCAAGGTGGACAGCCTCAGGTGTACTGCATTCACTGCTGGGCCCTAAAACTTAGATCTCGCCCCCCAAATGAGAAATTCACTTTTAGACAAATTACATTCAATGCTGCTCCCGAAACTCAGCCAATGACCCTACCATCTACTCTCAGACTCCAAGATAGTTTGGCCAAAGAGAAGGACACTAAAACAGCCAACACTATAACTGTATACTAGGCCCATATACCTAAAACCCTTACTGCCACAGCCCAGCCCACAAAACACCGGAGACCACACCCCTCCACAGCTTCTAACCACCAAACAATAACAAACCTAAGGACATCCTTAACACAACCTGAATCTGTTGCACTTGGGCTACAGCACCAACAACCAAAACCAAAACAGGACCCAAATTCTCAAATTACACCCCCGAAGGATGGCAACATGTCATGTCATGTCACAGAACAGGACGACGTAAAAGAAAATCAGGAGAAGAAACTAAAAAAAAGTAACTACACCACGCAACATCCTCAACACCTAAAAATAACTGTGGCAAAGGAACACACCCCTACAAAGAAAAGAGAAAAATCACTATACCTAACACCTTATTTCGCGACAAATCACAAACCGGAACAAGCCAACATCTCCTACAGCGCCATACATCACAACAAAACACCAGGTCGGCACAGAAAAAGAACAGAAGCAACAAGCAGGAACAGAACAGAAAGCAACGTCCTTACTCCATATATCACCAAACCACACGACACACATATGAGCCACAACAAAATTCAGAAGAGGAACTGGAAGAAATCCGGACCACAATACTTAATCTAGCAGAGTTACTTGTCGAGGAAACTGGCCCCACTGTACACACCGCACAACCTAAGACCAACTTGGAAACCGGCCAACAAGACGACCACGATACAAAACCAATAACAGCAACAAAACAAAACAAAACATGCCACTACAACTCACTGCAACCTAATAAACGCAATATCTATGTCCAAACATGCCTCAGAGATCTACATGAGGATATGCAGTGATAAAATCACGGCAAAAATGTCACCGCGGGAAAAATGCTTTGGTTTCACCCGGTAAAGGTGAACCCCGTTATACCATTCAAGGGGACAGGGGGTTGCAGGGGTGTCCCCCGCTCCCCTTAAATGGTATAATGGATCCAGAGGTTGCGGGGGTGTCCCCCGCATCCTCTACATGGATTGCAGCAACAAAACCACAACATTATTGCCGTGATATTTTGTAACCACAGCAATTTATGCCACGATTTTAACACATGGAACCACTCTGAGATGGTTGAATTGACATCCTATTTTTCAGAGAAACTTGGTTAGACAACAAATACAAGATTACACTCCCCAACTGCCTACCAGACATCTTCAAATGTGCACAGGTAGACAGGAAAGAAATAAGAGAAGGAGGACTCGCAATAGCGCACATGGAGCACATGAAAATGAAAACAGACGACCCACTAAACATCAGAAACTGGGAATCCATTGTCCTTCACCTGACAGTAACTCCAAAACAAACCTCACATTCACATTGATCTACAGACCACCAACCTACAATGCCACCTTCATTGACACCTTCATAGAAGCAGTCACAAACTTGGCCATCAAGCATGAACACCTCATCATCCTTGGAGATTTCAACATATGGTTTGAAGAAGATAATGCAAACTCAGAAAAGTCACTTATCAAGCAACTCTAAACAAGGAAACTATGCCAGATGGTAAAAGGAGCAACACACAGAGCAGGACACATGCTCAATGCAATCTTCGTCAACAGAAACCTTATCATCACTGCACCCCAATGCAGATAGTCTGGAGCGACCACCTCATTATTCCCTTCATAATCGAAATACCAACAAAAACACTAGTACAGCCCCAAAAACTTGCCACAATCTGGAAACAAAACTGGAAGGCCATCAACGGTAGAAACTTAATAGAACAATTGGAACCCACAAAACCACCCAGCGATAGCCTGGTTCAAGCGGACCTGGATGAAAAACTGCCCGAATCCAGAAATGCATCACAGAAACAATTGACAGCATTTCCCCGGAAAAACCGTTTACACCAACACGCAAGCAGGCAATGGCAAGATGGTTTACACCCTTCCTCAGGGCTATGACAAGAACCAACAAGAAACCTGAACAAGAATGGCAGAAACATTACAATCAGAACAAAAAATCAGAATACCAATGACAAGTACGAGCATACAATAAGAAAATCTGCAAAGTCAAAAAGAATTACTACACAACCGAAACAACAAAGCCATCAACAGCACAAAATAACTGTTTAGCATCATAAATGAAATAAGGAACCCATCAGGATGTAACAAAACACCAGTACCTTCTCAAAAACTCTGAAATGACCTTGCAGAACACTTCAAAAAATAAAATCACTGACATTCATTGAATCATCTTAAGCAGACCAAGCAACCAGAACACACTAAATGCTTGGCCAACTTTGGAACAACACAACAAACTCCAAAGGTTCCCCCAAATATCAGTAGAGACTTTCATCAAGCTGGTAAAAATACAATAAAGCAGGTTCCCCTATGGGCCCCTGCCCACCGGATATCTACTAATCAACCCTCAGACAGGGCACACCACTGGAATACCACATAAGCCTCTTCAACCAATCCCTCTCAAAATCCCCCTCAATACAGAAAGTACCATGATCATTCAAATCAGCGTTCATCAAACCTGTGGGATATATTGACCCAACTCAGCAGTACCTCCCCACATCACCAAGCTGCGCATCTACAGTCACCAGCAAAATGGCTGTGCTGGCTTCTGTGGGCACCATGACACCAAAACTGCGTTTTGCAGCGAAAAAAGATGGCTGCACCATCTTGCAAAGCACAGATTGGGCAGGATGGAACAAGGGGGCACACTGAGGAAGCCTGCCAGTGTGTTCTTACATATACAAAAGAAATAGAGTTAAAAAAGCAGTGCTCTGATGCCCTTTTCCTCTGATTCCTTATCACAACATGTTATTAATAAGACCCTGCTATGCTTATCCACATTCACATTGTGCTCCAGCAGACAATCATGACTTCTGAATGACAGGCCCTGTCAAACCAAATCTGAGAAAAATCCACAAAAGCTTTATTTCAGCAGCACGGAAAAGCGCATAACTTTTGCTACCAAGCGTCAAAATCACTGTTTGAAAAGAAATCATAGCTTTCTGTGTTATGTTATGTTTATTAATTTTATATAGCGCTTTAATCCAAAGCGCTTTACAACAAAACAACAAGATACAATAATGGAGAAGCAAGTTAACAATGATGAGAAAAACCAGCATAACAATATCTAGAACAGTTTCCTTGGATATTGGAGGTGAGGGAAAGTGAGAAGGAAGGGAGAGAAGGGAAGGAGACAACATTCAATTGTGTGATATAATGTCGAGTGGTTGTGAGAGGAAGGAAAGGCGAGGTAAGGGGATGGGGGAGAAGGGAGGAGAGAAGGCCAGAGGTCAAGGGGGGAGTGGAGAAGAAGAGCTCAATTTCATGGAGACCTTTGCCTTGTACAGACTGTTGTGTAAAGCAAGTTGGCCACAGCTACAGAACCATACTGGAAAGGTAGTTGTAAAAACCGAATTTAAAAAGAAATGCCAGCTTTCATCCCATGTGTCAAAATGGGCTTGTGCAAACTAAAGAAAAAAATGCCTGTTTTAGAAAGTAAAATGTTGAATGAAAACTTGTCTGTGCCTAGCAATGTGAAGGGGTTGGCTGCTGGGAAACACATATGGGCTGTTTATTCAACAGGCTTGTTTTATTCAGGACCAAATAAAAGAAAATAAAGGTTTTAAACTGCCTTGGCCGGAGTTTGCAAGCTCCCAAAACCAGGTTATTCCAGTTGGCAGAGCTAAGGTTTCCCCCAAAGAAACGGCACCACCATAATTGTTCAGCTTTCTGCTGAGAGGATGACAGAAATAAAAGGGCCTCTCAGTAGATACTAACACCTCTGTGATAATTACTAGGTTGGACAGAATCTGGTCTGGGCTGAACCCTCTGACAATGGAACTTCCAGGACAAGGACAAGTGAAAGGAAAGTCACACTTCCTTGTGATTTTTACAGGAAGCTTCAAGGGAATCTCCATGATGACCCTGCCCCTGAAGGGGGATTGCCTTGGAAGGCAGGCCCACACACAGGGAACAGGTTGAACATTTGCCGCCAAAGACTATTTATTAATAAAAATGTAAAGACTTTTATCTCTGCATTAGGGCTTTGTAAAAATATGAAAATCTTGCAGTTTAAAAGTGATTTTGTGGTTTATAATTTGAGACATTGTAGAATTCACTGACACCTTGGGGACAGAAATAGCAAGGAATTGAGGATTATAAGGAAAGTATCCATGATTCCATGGCAAATTTTAATACTTAAATCCCTTATGATAATCCACACATATGTATAATGTTACTGAGTTTTAGGCTGAATCTTTCATACTCAAAATTACCAAAAAGTATTAGAAGGGCGAAACAATGTCTCACAGAGTTCAGAGTTGGAGTGAAATGGTCTGCATAAAATATGTAACCTGTTTATGTAAGTTGCTAAGAGACTTCAACTGTATAAATGTACCATTTGTGGCAGAATCGGATTTTAACTAAAGTAACTGTGGGAGGTTTTTGAACATTGTAAAACTCACATGATAAATCTGACATTCTGCCTTGAAATCCAACCAGTTGAGAGCGAGGCGGGGACTAGCACCCCTGACCAATCCAGCCAGTTAGAGGTGGGCTTAGTTAAACCTTCCCAGATATATACTTTGATGATGTCACTATGCATTATAAATAAGAGTCCCTGACAAGACTCCAGACACACACACTGTTCCTGAAGTTCCTGCGCTGCATTCCTGATCTGCTCCATCCATCTTGCTGATCCGAACTACAAGGCCTAAGCATTGCTGACCCTTCCAGCATGGCCTCAATTCTGAAAACCCACTGAATCCCATTGAAAAGGGGAAAGCTGCGGTACCTTTTGCATCCTGAAATCAGGCTGGCTTGCTGCCCACTACCTGCATTCCCACTGCAATCCTGCCATTCAGCTGTCCTTTGGCAGGAGACTTACCATCCAGTGACCCAAATTGCCCAGCTGTTCGCTAACCAGTGATCAGACCTTGCCCAGCTGTCTTTTGCCTAGCTGTCTTTTGCCATGCGCGACAGCCGTGTGGTGACCAGACACTGTTCACTGTCAAAAAATCCCAAAACTCAAAAGTGGACTGTGAGTATAATCCTTACCCCACAGAAATACATAGCCTACCTTGTCTTGCCTTTGTCTCTATCGCACTACCTAAGCAATCCTATTTTTACCCTGGTAACTTGTTGAAACTGTTAGAATTATCCTTGTATGCAGTCCTTCATTTTTAAGTGCTAGTGCCATTTCTTTTCAATTTTGTAGTGTGTAAGCCTAAGCCATTAGTCATATTTCGAGTGATCATGCTGGTTTCCGCCGGGGTTGGGTGCTGGGGTGACAGGGTTGAACTTGCGAATCAACCTTGAATCTTACTGTGTCCATCTTTGGCGGTCTAGTCTGAATGTTCCAGTTTAAAGTAAAACCGTTCTTGTCACAACTGATTTCCTTTCCTATTTCACGGCTTCCTTTTACTCAAATTGACCCTTTTTTATATCTTGCATATCTCATCCAGTTTCATAGCTAGAGACCTATTTTCACCTCTATATTGTCCCTGTGATATATATCTATCCCCCAGCCCAAAAACTGCAAATCAGAGTATTTCACCAGTTTTTATTAAAAACCGTTTGGGTAATTTAAAGCAGGAATTGAAAAAATTGCAAGTTTTCCAACGTGTCATTTGGCTGCAGCCTGCTCTAAACTTTTCACTCATTTTCGAAATTGTATGCCTTTTGTTGATCCATTGCATTATGATTGTTAGTGTTTATGCATCGTTGCCTTAGTGAGAAATTATATTTGCTTCAAAGTTTTAACTGCACATTAATTAATTAATTGTAAAATGTGAGTGTTATTTTAGGCCTTTGCTAAGGGTTTAAAGTCTGCTGCTTCTTTCAATCCACTCAGAATTCGATTATTTGTGGGTTGAGGGAATATTGCAGGGGGAAACCTTAACTTGGGTGCTATCTTTCCTAAAATCAAAAAGTGTTCCTATTCATGTGTGCTGTGTCTATGTTATACTAAAAGGTTAACAAAGTACATTGCTTTCATTTTCATTGTAACTATCACCCCATTGGTGATTGCTGCCCCATATTAAAAATTGTATGATTTCTTTTGAATGTTAAAATAAATAAATAAATAAATATTGCATTTCACCAACCAGCCTGGTCCATGGTCCATTGTGACCCGGGGTATTTATAAAAGGGGGTGTGATGCGAGTTGTGTACCATCTCAAATTGAATCTGCATAAAATAAAGAGAAATGCATGTCAATTGAGCACTACATCCTAGGCTGAGACCAAGGTGTGTGTCGCTAGATTGAGATCCTTAAGAAACTTCTACTCAAAGATACGACAGGCGATGTGAAATACCTCTCTAACTACTGACCGATATCAAACATTCACTACCTGGCTAAACTGCTAGAAGCCTACACCTACGAACAGACACAGGAACACGTAGAGAAACTCTGTCTACTCTACCAGGCACAAGTTGGTTTCAGACCATTGAGAGGAACAGAGACGGCACTCCTCTCTATCTGGGATAACCTAAAGACCAACAAAGACTCCGACACAAACTCTGCACTGATTCTACTAGATCTCTCCACAGCGTTCAACGCAGCCAACCATGACATCCTCACCAAGAGATTGGAAGATATAGGAGTCGTCGATAAAGCACTACTTTGGATTAAATCATTCCTAACTGAAAGAACAACAATATTATAGTTAAAACCATTCAAATCCAGACCACGGGACTCTGCCTGTGGAGTACCATAAGGAACCTCCCTATCCCCTCTCCTTTTCAACATCTATATAACCCCATTAATCAATCTTGTCAAAAGGGACAGCCTCACATGTTACAACCATACAGACAACACACAAATCATCTACAAAATCGAAGACATACAAGAAGAGAACACAACACTAATGAACTGTCTAAAATAACTCTACAATGGGATGAACACAAACAGCCTCAAACTCAACCCATGTAAAACAGAAATCATGATCATATCCACAAACCAGGAAAACAACCAATACGTTCCATGGCCTACAGAATTAGGAACAGCGATCACGCCAACTAAAATAGTAAAAAACCTTGGATTCCTAATCGATAATGAACTAATGCTAGAGGCACAAGTAAACCATATAATCAAGAAATGCCTCTTCCTCCTTTGCATGATCAAGTATACTACCATTGCTCTCCGCACAAAACACTAACCATCATCTCTCTCATCCTGTCCAGAATAGAATACGCCAACAGCCTATACCTCAGAATGCTGGAATACCTTCTAATAAAACTGCAACGCATCTAGAACGCAGCGGCCAGACTTCTCCCCAAACTACCACAAAGGGACCACATCTCCCCAGTGCAAAAAATGCTGCACTGGCTATCTATCAAACAAAGAATTACATTCAAAACAATGTGCATAACGCACAGGGCAATCCATGCCTAGGGACCCAAATTGCTACAGAAGAACATTTCCATTTACCTACAAACAAAAACACTCAGATCTAGCAACAACATTCACCTGGAACTGAAAGTGTACTTAAAGAAAAAAACTTGGTGGATCCTCATTCTCACACCTGGCAGTGAACATCTGGAACTCCCATCCTAGAGAAATATGCGCAACACGAAGAATCACCTAAAATTCAGAAGACTACTCAAAACCAGGCTCTGCACCACAGAACCAGATGGAAACGAATAACAACCACCAACTCCCAAATAGACCCCCGACCCAACAAAGCACACAGTGAAGGAGAATACTCCAGTAGAAGGGAACTCAGGACACCCGTTTAGCATACAGGACCCTACCAAAGGCTTTCAGGGATAAGATGGGAACGCTCTAGACTACCCACTGTGAGAAACCTGAAGGTGTCTCCCTAGCTAGTTCCCTGGGATCTGTCATCCAGGCGGTCAGGACACGGCCATCGCTATTGGATCCAGTTCCTGGGGGTGGACCAGTGAGAGAGGATCACCTGGATGGGGGGTGGTTGGGAAGTGGCACACCGACGGGTGAGACACAGTATCCCAGCCTTTCAACACCTTTTCCCCGTCCTACCACGTGAGATATTCTAAAATATTGCCCCCCCCTTTTTCACAAAAACACTTTCGCACAACACCAAAGACAACAGACTAACACCAAAGCCGTTTACCTTACATGTCCCAATACAAGGGTCAGTCAAGGTCAGGCAATTGACCAGAATGGCACACACCTGACGGCCCTTTCCCTTCCCCAAAGGGGTAAAAGGTGGAGCACAACAGCACAGTACGAGCAAGGCAGATGGCACGACATAAGGGCTAACTCAGCACAGCAGTTCAAGAGGAGGAGAAAGACAGCACAGACCGAGACGGTTGACCGAGACGGTGACAAGGGGAGAGTCAACCTTGTCCTTTCTGAGCAAGGCCTGTGAAGTCTCCACAGAGTGAATGATACGTCTGTGAACAACAGCCGATGTTTGTTGCCGGAGATGTCTACGGTACACAAGACTCTACCTCCACTGATTGTCAAGCCGAGGAGAGAATATTTGTCTCAGTGGTATCAACCTAGACTACAAGGAGAAAGAAAGCCAAGCAGTTCATCACAGCCATTGAGTCGAGGGGAGAACCGATAAACGGAACTGTGTTGAACGAAAAGTAGCAAGTGGCTATTTGAACTTTGAATAAACAAAGAACTTTTAAATATTGGTAGGGGGAAACCAGCAGTAGAGGTGTCCGGCACCATGTAGGTGTTCACTCAAGAATCTCGGGGCAATTACCCAATGGTTAAGACTACCGTAAACCATAAGGACTTGGTAAAAGGCGAAGAAAGGTCAAAGTGGTCATACAGGGGTCTTGTAAAATCCTCTGTACCGTTGAAAGTCTTTAACTGACAGATGATTGCAAAAGTTAAGGGAAGTGAATCCTGCATGGTGAAAATTAGCACATGCACTTTGTTTCGTAAAGTTGGTGAGAGTGAACCCGGAAGAGGGACGCTGACAACCAGGGCAAAGCCTGAAGATTTGTTTAGGAATTGTGAAAGCGAGGGGCAATGCAAGACAAAGCAAGGTGAACTGTACCCTTGTTATTTGGGATCTGAGCCCAGCTAAGGGAGATCCAGGGGTGGAAAGTTGCCACCCAAAGTTCATTAAGAAAGGAACTATTTTGTTTGTTGAATACGACTTGAGAGGGGTCTGCGCACAGAAGAGGGGGTCCCAGGGGTGAAGCCATCACCCACCGTTTTTTGTAGAATAAAGAACTTTGTGTTTTATTTGTTTGAAAGTATCAAGCCTTGAAGGCAAGAGACTTTTATTGAAAGGAGACTTAACCTACGAAGAGCCTGATAGCTGCTATGGAACTGTTAGCTCGTGCTAGAAAGGCTCGAACTGTGCTGTGCTCCAAAGTCCCACCTTGTCCCGTGCTAAAATAAATGTGGGAAAGGGAGACCTCAAGGCAAGCACATCCTGACCTAGTATTGTTGAACACTTTTCCTTTATTTGACTAACCTATCCCAAACTCTTTTGTAATTAGCGTAAGGAATTGGCAATAGGTTTTTCTTAGTATAGGCCCTTTATTTTGAAAGAACTCCACTGGGACTGCCTTATTTTCATTTGATGGTCGATGCTTGCCCCCATCTTAGATTTAGGTGTAGTTTAGGCATATTCCACCCTGCATTAACAGTTTAATAAACATTCTTGAACTGTGATCACTGGTGTCTGTCTTTACTGTTGCCACCATGAGTTCCCTGCACCACATACTATGGGAATATAATCCAAGCTAGTCAGTAAGGACCAAACTATCTACCCCATTAACCCAGGGAGCACACCTGGATCAGAGACTTGGGAGACGACAGCAGGCATACCCAAACCACAGAGCCAACCCCTTTAGATACCCACTACTATATGCCAGATGGGTGGAGGAGACCTTCCCTCTATCTGGTCACTCAGACCACTAGACAACCCTGCAGACATGCACAAACCATACAGGATTTGTAGAGTGACCCCCATGAAACACCATAATACAAGACAATAGCAGAGCCAACCGCTGTAGATACCCACTACCATATGCCTGATAGGTGAAGGAGGAATCTCCTTTATCTAGTCCCATAGACCGATAGACAGCCCTGGAGCCAAGCACAAACCTTTACAGGATTCGGAGAGTGACCTCCATGAAATATCACAATACGAGGCACAAGCAGAGACGCTTAGCTCAGATGTCTGAAGCAAGGAGGTAAGATCATGCAACCCACTAACCCAATTGCAAAAATCTTGACCTTCTGCATAGACCTCTCAAACCCTACACAATCACAACCACATCTATCGCACAGCAAACCACACGCACTTCACTACGATGCAACAACAAAACAAGTCAAACATAGGCTCGCACAACAGAATACAACACCCTACCGACTGGGAATCCACACCTATGCTCAGCGAACGGTGGTAACCGAACTGAAGCTATCAACAGCACATCAAAGCTCTCTCTGAACCTCCTCCCACTATGAGACCAACCCAACCCATCAGCTTGTTTTTTTCAGAGCCACCAGAACACCAGGGGACCACTCCGGTGGGGATAGTGTGCGATATAAATGGCCTAGAACATAACATACACAGTAAAACTTGGGAAGACCATTTATATCACCTTTACACAGTCATGCGAGGGTTGAGAAAAGCAGGCTTAACCGCTAACCCGAGAAAATGGAAGTTGTCTCAATCCACAATAAAATACCTGGGGTTTTCTGGGGGTAATGGCACTGTGAAACCCCAGCATGACAAAGTCAAGGCTGTCCTTGCTTCTCCCACACCAAAGAAATATCGTAGGGCCTTTTTGGGTTTAATTGGCTACTACTGCCGATGTATCCCAAACTTGTCGAGTAAAACCGCAAGACTCACAGAAAAACTGAAAAATGCTGAGCCCCAAATGATCAGGTGGGATGAATAAAATGAAATCTGTTAGAATACATTAAAGCAGACTCTCTGTCAGAGACCCATTTTAAAGGTAGGTAACATCTGTAAAAAGTTAATTTTACAGACTGATGCCTCTTTAACTAGACTAGGAGCAATTCTCTCTCAAGATCATGACAGAACACCCTCTATTTTACATCAGTAGGATGTTGTTTCCCAAGGAGAAGAATTACTCAGTTATCGAGCTTGAGGCATTGGCAATCAAGTGGGCTATAATCGGTCTCAAATATGACCTACTGGGTTGCAAGTTCAGGTTAGTTACCGACCATTCTCCTTTAATGTGGATCAGCCAAATAAAGGAGTCCAACCTGAGATTCTTGGACCTTCAGCCATATTGTTTCACAGAGGAACACCGGAAGGGTCGAGATCAGGGCAATGTTGACTGTCTCTCCTGGTTTCCCCTATGAATCATTTAAGTCCAACCTGCCTAGTGGAAGGGAATCTGAGGAACCTGAGGGTGCCCTCACTTCTTTTCACCCAGAATCTTCCTCTCAGGCGGCCAGGGAAAGGCCATCGCTTTTGGGTCCTGACCCTGGGGGTGGATATGCGAGGGATGATCATCTGGGTGGAGGGAACTTGGGGAGTGGACGTCCTTAGGTGAGACATGGTATCCTCCATTCCCTTTCCAAAATGAACCTTCTATCACTCAGGCCTCGGTAGGCTACTGTCAGCCCTTTCCCTTTTCTTGTCCCCCAAAATTATCACCCTCACACTGGGACGAGGAAGAGACCAACTAGGAGGACACATTCTCATTTAGGTGAAAGAACTGTGTATTGTTAATACAGACACATATCGGTCTAGTGCCAAGATGAGTAGGAGACAACACAGAGTAATGCACACTTCCTTTTCAAACCTCCCCAAACACCACCTTGGTACTGAGACGAAGAACAGGGCTATGGAAGTACACCATTGGAATAGCCAGGCATGTCCAGCTAATAGGCTTCATGAAGGTCAGGCAATTGAACTAAATGACCCACACCTGTGGGCCTTTGACAATCCGCATAGGTATAAGAAGCCTGGCTGTAGAACACGGAAGAAAATGGAAAGGAACCCAGAAGCAGGTTGCCAAGATGAGCTGGATAGAAGGTGGCTGGAGAGCGAGAGGAGCGTAAGGCGAGAGCAGTGTCGAGGGACGCCGTGGCAGAAGCCTGCCACAAGAGGGTCTGGAGGGCCTGCCAACCCTCCCCATTGGGTGCACGCAGCAGGAGCTGTGGGCGCAGAGACACACCAGCGGCTGCAGAACATCAACACATCAACAGAGTGAGAAGTGTTCTCTCCGGTCTCTGCCAAGGAAGAATGGAGACACAAGACCCCAGACAGAAGTGTGAGGAGCAGACGAGAACGCAAAAGGAGCTGCTGTACGGAGCCGGTGAGTGATACAAGGGAAACACTCATACCGGGGTACTCCAGGAGCTCGAAATACTCGTTCTTAGCTTCCAAATGAATGGAACATTGTTTTAAGCCCGTTTGGAATGCAGAAACAATTGCTGTTGGAAAAGTGAACAAACTGAACAAACTGAAACTGATAATAAACAAATGTGAATGCCACATAAAGCGGAAGCAAGTTATTTTGAATACCAAACAAATTGAAAGACATTGCAAACTATTTTGAATGCCATATAAAACAGAAGCAAGATATAATTATTATGGAATTTAAATCAGGTGGTCCCAGGGTGATAAACCACAGAGTGAACTGTTTAAGACATAAGTGTTGGCAAAGCCAATGAAAACGCAAGGAGGGTATGAGTGGAGAAGCCAAGTGTTGGGCTAAGTTAAAATAGTTCAAGGAACTGCCGGTTAAGAGAACATCTGTATTGGCCCGAGCTAGAAGAATACACAAGGTGTAACAAAGTGCATAGTGGCAAACCGGGCCACTGTAAAGTGTTGGAAGAATAACATTGATGAAAGGAACACATTCAACTGTTCAAGTGAAGCAATGGACAATTGTTGCTGGAAAGTAGATACGAAGGTGTGTCATTTGCTTGACCTGTAATGGGTGGACCGTGGTTTGACAACTGCGCCTCGACCAAGGGCCCTTTATCAACGGCTGCTCATATGTTTTTGAAGTCAAGAAACAGACAGAAAGCAGTGAAAAGTACTAATGACAAGAGAGTTGGGAAGTGTCCCAAAGCACTGCATTAATTTGTAAAACTGGAAGATTTAAACTCTTGGGGAAGGGAACCCCAGTCTTTTCTGAACTGTCTTGAAATTGGGGAAGGGGGAGCTGATCATAAGCGAGCCGAAAGAAGCTCTACACTTTCTTTTGGAACTTTTAAAAACTTTCATTTTGAAGCTGACATACCAACACATTGGTCCTCATTACAAGTTTGGAGGTGGACATGCCTGTAATACAGGCAGGCTACCTCCAAACATGCGAAAAAATCTGGCACCCGCAAATGGGAAATTACCGGGAGTTTGGCAGACGGTAATAAGGGACACCACATCCCCATTTGGCCCCATAGGGCTCAATGGGAATGGGAATGGGGAGGGTGGTAGCACCAGTACCAGTGCTACCATCATGTTCTGCTCGTGGGTGCCGATATGGCCACCAGGTCAGACCTGGTGGCTGCAAGGGCACCTGCAAGCAGAACTCCTAGTTTGGCCGTACAGTAGCAACGCTGCCGGTAGCTATACCGGCGCCGTTGTTGCCTTACCGCCATACCTGTAATGAGGCCCATTGTATACAGTTAGTTGTGAGGACAAGTATAGGTTTTGGACAAAGACAGTTACTTCATTGGACATCCTGATGCAGACTATCCTTAGTTTTCTTTAGGTAGGAAATCCCACCTTAGCATAGGGCAAGTTAGGCCTTACTCCATCCTGACCCTTAAGTTAAATA
Organism: Ambystoma mexicanum; assembly: GCF_040938575.1. Lineage (NCBI taxonomy): Eukaryota > Metazoa > Chordata > Amphibia > Caudata > Ambystomatidae > Ambystoma > Ambystoma mexicanum. Next base: position 978,227,471 of record NC_090941.1, read on the forward strand.
AAACCTTTGAGTATAATTTTGAATCTGTTGTCGCTGTCTTGTTTCTTGATGCCACAGATGGAAGAGCGCTGATAATCGGCTAGTCTGCCCCTGACTGAGAATATTCCTCCATATATCAGCTTGGAATTGAACCACAATTGAGTGTCTTAAAATGTTGACACTTAGGCCTGATTCATGGAATTTTTAGTATGGTGCAAAGTGCCTTTGCACTGTCAACAGGCACCCTGATTCACAGAATGGTGCAACGTGTATTTGCACTGCCAACAAACACCCTGATTCACACAATGGTGCAAAGTATATTTGTGCAGTGCAAAGTGTCTTTGCACTGCAAATATTGCTTTGCATGCAACATTTACAATTGATTCCTATGAAATCCCCCTGTGTTTAGCAAGTTCAAAAGTCAAGCGGATTCCATAGAAAACCTTTGGTTTTCCACCCACATCACAATAATTGCTGGTGGTAAACTATGGCACTATTTGAAGACAGAGCGGGTGAGCAACACAGGAATGCATATCCCGCTCCATGCCCCCACTCCTCCTTCTCATTGAAGGTCCCTGGATCATTGAAGTGTAGCATAAAGAGCATACACCTTGCTTTTATGCTTCACTTCAACAATCTGGCGGTTTAGAAAATGACCCCCTAGTGTCCGCAAAGGTTTGGGGGGGGGCATATGATACAACCCAGTAAAGGACACAAAGTAAACAAACTCTACGTTGTCCCTTCTCCCTTTCCATAATGGCCATTGAAAAGATATAGTTTTAAAAAAAGCATGGCTGCCAAGGTCCATGGTGGCCTGAGGAAGAAAACAATAGAACACAGTGGGACGCGTAGTACGAATCTGTTGCTGCTGGTAAGTCTTTCCTGGCCGGGTAACGACCCGGCGAGGGCCAATCAGATTGCTTGAAACAATCTGCTTGTCCCTCGTCGGGTACTCATTTATATAAAATGAGCTCTGTAGAAAGCTCACATGTATGCAGAGCTTAGTGTACTTCCAGTTTGCAAGCTACAACACAAAGCACCACATCTTTGTATTTTGACTCTCCCTCTAACACAGTCGACGCAATCTCTTTCAAATCCGCTAGAGCTGTAGAAGATCAGGAAACTGCCAGCTATGTGCATTACAAAACCTCAAACTTAGTATATTTAATTTTCATTCATTCATTCATTTCATTTTATTGAATTTATAGAGTGCCTTGCGCCAAAGACGCTGAGCAGAATATATCAAAAAGTAGTACAATCATTATAAAATGTAAACATAGCTAAAAACAGATGAGAGGGAAGCCAGAAGATAAGAGATGAGTTTTGAGGTTTGATTCGAAGATTCGAGAGATGTGGCAGAATGAAGTTAGAGGGGAAGGGAGTTCCCGTGTTTGGGAGCCAAGGGAGAAAAAGAACAGAAACGAGAAGACGCACAGGGAGGTTTGGGAACAGTTAAAAGAAATACGTTCTGTGATTTTAGGGGGCGAGATGGGACGTAAAATGAGAGTAAGGCAGACAGATAAGGGGGTGCCAGACCATGGGTACATTTAGAAACAATAGAGAGAAAGTGGTAGAGAAGACGAAATTCAAATGGGAAGAATTAAATCAAAAGTTGGGAGGGTGTAATAGAATACTGAGGGGGTAAAGAGAAGAGGAGACGAATCAAGGAATTATAAACTGAACGAAGGGGAAAGAGATGGGAGGCAGGAAGACCAAGCATTAGGGAGGAGCAGTAGTCAATACGGGAAAAGAAAAGAGAAAAAATCAGAGGTTTTGAAGCATGAAAAAAGAGATAGGGGCGAGCACAGCAGATGTTGAAAAATGCATAACAAGAGCGGGCAATAGAGGAAATGTGAAGAGTAAATCAAAGGGAAGGATCAAAGATAACACCCAGGTTACGCTCAGATAGTGAGAAGGAAAGAGAAGATGGTGGAAAAGAAAGAGACAGAGGGGGAAGATTGGGGAATAATAGTAGAGGCAGGAAAGAACAGAACTCCATTTTAGAAGGATAGAGATGTAGAAAATGAGAGGACATCCAGTTTTAATGGCAGGAAAACAGTTTGAAACAGTAGAGTGTAGCACAGGATGGAAAAGAGAAAAAAGTTTTTTTTTTTTTTTTTTTTTTTTAAAGATTTTTATTGATTTTTCAACACAAACAACGATACAAACCAAACAGCAGTGCAATAAACAATATTCCAATAAACATTTAACCATTAGTGCGCACTACTCCCCTGATCCCTCCCCCCTCGCGAGCCATTTTCCATGTCTTGTTCCGCTTCTGTTGCACATGAGCGAGCATCGTCATCATCTGGATCTCCCAAAACCCTTGTCCCGAATATGCAGGATATCAATGTCTTCCATGCCATCAAAGAGCCCAGTTCCTCCTCCCAAGACATACAACTCGCCTCTTGCCACACCGCTGTCTCAGCCTCCGCCCATTTCTGTAGGTCATTCCACCACACCTCAACCCGTGGCTTGCTACATTTTTTCCAGCCCATGGCTATTCGTCGTTTGGCCAGCACATACGCTAAGTCTTTCAATTTGCTTACATGTTTCTGCTGCCGAGGTCTAGGAAACCCACCCAGAAGGCATGCCCAGGCGGTGTCTATGGCAAACGTGACCCCTCTCTCTCTCAGCTTGCGCGCCGCCTCCCTCCAGAACCCCTCAATCACTGGGCACGCCCAAAACATATGCGTCATGTCCGCATTTTCTTCGTCGCATTTGGGGCACGCCTGTCTGCCTGCATTCCGAAATTTGGATATCCTCAGAGGGGTCATGTACGCTCTGTGCGTGACGTACAGTTGTATCTGCTGAGTCTGGCATTTCGAGACACTTTCCTGTGGTACCCCAAAGCCCGTTCCCACATCCCATCTCCCATTTCGATCCCCACCTCACTCTCCCATTCCAATCGTAGGCATGTCAGTTCCTTCCCAACTTTCGACATCACCATCTCATACAGCCTAGAAATTTCATGTCCCCCTTCCGTTGTATCAAAGAGAAAAAAATTTCAATGTCGTCAGCAGACAGATGAAAACAAAGATGAGAGGAGAAGATATGGGTAGAAAGAGGAAGAGTATAAAGAGTGAAGAGACGAGGACCAAGTACCGGCCTTGATGGACACCATATACGAGGGTGAGTGAAGGAGAAGAATGCCAGCCCAAGTTACTAAGTAAGACCATAGGGAGCGATAGTGTCAGGAACGGAGAATGGAAGGTTTGGAAGCGCTGGAAGCATTGACTTGCGAGCGCTCTAGTCCTCACTCATTATGGTGGCCGTGCCTTTAAATTCTGGCTCTTCCCCCAAACCGGTGCGTTGTATCTGTACACATCGCTCCGGTTCGTGTGGAACTTTGTTCTTGGAAAATTCCTCCTTGCCGATCTTCTTTGCAGCTACCTTTTGCTTTCCCTGTGCCTACCTTCTGTGCTCAACTTAATTTCCTCCCGGGTTACCTGTCTCCTGGTCGTGCTACTTCTGCTAGTGTTTCTTTGCCTCTCCTTGTCTGTTCTACGGCTCCGCCTCGCCTGAGCTTCTGCACCTACGCCTCTTGTTTTTTCCGCCGAAGCATCTTAAGTTTATTTGTTCGGCGTTTTCTGCCTTTCGTCTTCTCTGCACTCCCATTTCTTGTTTGCAAACTTACTGTGCTCTGCAGGCATATTTCTACTTTCTGCTTATGGTTTACCTGCACACTGTTTCTATACTTACTCCTTTCGACAATCTTATCACTGTTATTTACGGGCATTTCTATCTGTTCTGTTTTTCCCTTAAGATTTATTTATTGGTTTATTTGGGTTCCTGTATCTTTCCTCTGTGTGCCTCTTCCTACTGTCACCGCAGAGCTTAACTGGCTCTCTCCACCGGAGTCAACTTCCTTATCCATCTTCCTTCCATCAGCTGCAGCCTGACTTCTATTACTTGTGAAAGGAATTCACAATTCCTTATTAGAACCCATCTGGAAACAGGGTTTTTTCTGCCTTTGTGCTTTTTCCCTGAACTAGGTCTGGCCCCCTGGGTGTCCCCGCAGACAGAGTTCCATCTCTGCCACGGTGGCCTCCGGAGGGGCCCGACCCTATTTACACGAAAAGAAAGCCAAGACACCAAAGGACAAGACTCCTATAAGGAGGAAGGACCGTAAGAAGACGGAGTCGTCTCTAAAGGAATCCGCCACAGAAGATTCAGGTGAGGAGGAAGGGGATAAGGCCTCCAATCTTGACAGTATACAACGCCCAATATCTACAATGGCATCATTAGAACAATATCAAGAATTGGTAGCAGCGATGCAGAACCTTACTATGGAGGTCCAAGCTTTGAGAACAGAGAACATAGCCCTCCGACAACAGGTTGTTTTGCATCGTGATGACAGGGGAGACCTGCCTACAATGCCACTCTCCTTTGGCAAATATGATGGTCACCCGGGAGGGCTGAAGGACTTTCTTTACGCATGTAAGGTGTATTTCGCCTTTCGACCTCATGCTTATGAGACTGCTAGATCCAAGGTCGGGTTTATCATTGCCAACCTAATGGGTAATGCTCTCTCATGGGCTACACCGCTTGTCACCGGAAACGACCCGATTTTGGGTGACTATGATCGTTTTACGGAGGTGTTTAAAGAACGTTTCAACCAACCAGAAGTCTTCTAGTCATCTCTAGAAGCTATCCTAGATGTCAGCCAGGGAAACACTGATGTACAAACCTATCCATCTCGTTTCCAGAGGCTGGCAGCCAAGGCAGATTGGCCTGATTCCGCTCAGCAAACCATCTACCGACGTGGCCTTCGTGATGAAATCAAGGATGAGCTGGCCCGAGTGGCTAGACCTGCATCTTTTCAAGATCTGGTTACATTATCTCTTCAGATTGAGTTCCGTCTACAAGAGAGACGATTAGAAAGAAGACGAACCAGAGGCGTTCCACAGCCAACCGGCCTCCCCTCTCCTGTTCCTCCTACCAGAACTACCCATCCTCCTGAAGAACATATGCAGATAGGGGCAGCCCGAGGACCTCTAACTCAAGAAGAAAGAAGAGGAAGAAGAGAGGCTGGATTGTGTATGTATTGTGGCTCCTCGAAGCACGTATTGAGAGACTGTCCTGAGGTGCCACCTCGAAGACAGGGAAACTTCCACCCCCGATCTACAGCAAGGGAGGTTTCAGGGGAAGTAACAAGCACCCTTGCAACTACACAAGAGCAGTAAGCACTCCGGATGATAACAGTCTAATGGTGTTTCGAGTTGACTTGTGGCTGTCTGATGCAGGTCCCACAGAGGTACTCGCAATGCTTGACTGTGGAGCAGCAGGGAATTTCATCAACTCTTGTTCCCACAAAATCCAAGGCCACTCCCATTACGGTGGAAGGGGTGGACGGAAAGCCTTATCTTCTGGACCTATTACAAAGGAGACCACTCCGTTGAGAATGAGGTTAGGTCATCACGAGGAGTTCCTGGTATTTGACCAGATTAGAGCAGCTCATTTTCCGTTGGTCATTGGCATTCCTTGGTTAAGGAGGCACAACCCTCAAATTGATTGGACGGCTAACAAGGTAGTCTTCAATTCTACATTATGTAAATCACACTGCATGAGCTTGTCCTCGATGTCCAACACCCTAGCATATGACCAAAACAGTACTCCAGATCCAATCACAGTGGCATCAGTTCCCATCCATTATCAAGAATTCTCAGAGGTGTTCCTGGATGCCGTTCCCCGTCAACTCCCGCCTCATATAGAACAGAGGATTGCGGTATAGACCTGATACCTGAGGAGGTGGTTCCTTTTGGGAGCATGTACCCTTTGTCTCTACCAGAGAGGAAGGCTCTGAGAGAATAGCTCGACGCAAATCTTCAAAACTGACTCATCCAAGAGTCCAGATCTGCTTGTGGGGCTTCCTTGTTCTTCATTCCCAAAAAGTCTATACAGAGCTGCGCCCTTGTATAGACTACAGGGGGCTCAACAAGGTTACCATTCGGGATAGGTACCCTATGCCTTTGATCTGGGACATCTTGGAGGCAGTACATGGGGCGGTTTTCTTTACTAAGCTTGACTTGAGAGGGGCTTATCACCTCTTGAGAATCAGGCAAGGGGACGAGTGGAAGACAGCGTTCCGTACCCCTTTTGGACTCTTTGAATACCGAGTGATGCCATTTGGTCTTGTGAATGCACCGGCTATTTTCCAGAGGTATATGGACAAGGTTTTCGCAGATATGTTGTTTGTGTCGGTGGTAGTGTGCCTGGACAACATCCTCATTTTTTCCAAGACTCTATCGGAGCACAGGTCACTGGTCAGACTAGTCTTACAGCGTCTGCAATCCCATAAACTACTGGTAAAGTCGGAGAAATGCTCATTTGAAGCTACGTCCGTGTCCTACCTAGGTTATATCTTAGCTAAGGAAGGTATTCAGATGGACTCCAGTAGGGTGAGAGCTATCAGAGAATGGAGAAATCCTGTCAATGTCAAAGAACTCCAAAGCTTCCTAGGATTGGCCAATTTTTATCGAAGGTTCATTCCCAACTTTTCTAACAAGGTACTTCCGCTGACCTCTCTATTGAAGAAAGGGGTCAAGTTCGTATTTGATGAAGGGCCCCAAAGAGCCTTCTGTTTTCTAAAATAATGTTTTTCCACAGCCCCCATCCTGGTCCAACCGGATCAGAACCGACCCTACATTCTGGAAACAGACGCCTCTACAGGGGCGGTGGGAGCAGTTCTGCTTGAAAGGTCAGAAGACGACTATGAACATCCTATAGCTTATTACTCCAAAACACTTACCTGTAGTGAACGCAACTACTCGGTTATAGAAAAGGAGCTCTTGGCTATCAAGCTGGCCTGCCAAGAGTGGAGACATCTTTTACAGGGAGCTACTCATCCGTTTACTATTAGAACAGACCATCATAACCTTCGGGTTTTACAACAGTTGGAATGTTCCAATTCCAGGCATGCCAGATGGGCATATTTTTTTTTTACAATATGATTTTGTAATTACATACTTACCTGGTACAGAGAACATGAAGGCTGACGCCTTGTCAAGAAGTCTTGGGGATACTTCTGGCTCCTACACGGGACACGATTTGGTTTTCCCTAATCTCACGGTGTCGGCTTCAACTGTTTCATTTCTTCAAGACCTAATTCCACAGTATCAGATGGGCACCGAGCTTCCGTCAACTGTCATTCAGGATAAGGACAGATTGTATTATCATGAAGGAGCTCTCTATGTTCCCACTAAGAAGCTACCGAATCAAATACTTTCTTGGTGTCACGACACCCCTTTAACTGGACATCCCGGAATCAGGAAGACATTGGATCTGCTCCGGAGGGGTTTCTGATGGCTGACCTTAAGAAGAGACGTAAACCAGTACGTTTCCACTTGTTCGGTTTGTGCTTCTACTAAACACCGAATGGGAAGACCTCTGGGGCTACTCCAGCAAGACTCCTTACCGGACCATCCTTGGGAACACATCTCTACCGATTTTATTGTAGACCTCCCTCCGTCATATGGCATGACAACGATAATGGTGACAGTTGACTCATTTAGCAAGCTCGCCCATTTTCCGGCCTTTAAACAGGTTCCTTCAGCCTCCGAAATGGCTGCTACCTTTCTTCAGGATATAGTCCGTCTACATGGTTTGCCCAGGACCATAGTGTCGGACAGAGGACCCCAATTCACCTCCAAGTTCTGGGCTTCTCTCTGCCAAGTCCTAGGGATTCACAAGGCACTCTCCTCTGGATACCACACACAGAGCAATGGCCAAACTGAAAGATTAAACGCCAGCCTAGAACAGTACCTCAGGTATTTTTGCAGTCCACAACAAAAAGAATGGTACCGTTTCCTCCCACAGGCAGAATTTGCCTACAATACTCTCTCCATACCTCGATACAGATGAGTCCTTTCTATTGTACATACGGATATCATCCTCAACATTTACCCTGGCTCAATCCTCCTTCTACCAAAATTCCGGCGTTGGATGGGGTTCTACAGGACCTACAGGAGGTACACAGACTCGCTAAGGAAGCACACCAAACGAGTCAATTTACACACAAGAAATGGGCAGACAAGGGTCGTACTGCCAATCCGAGCTGGAAGATAGGGCAGCTTGTCTGGTTGTCCCCCAGATTTCTACCCAGATGGGTTCATAAGGGGAAGTTCTCCTCTCGTTTCCTTGGGCCATTTCCCATTCTTCAACAGATCAACCCTGTTGCATATAAGATCAAGCTACCAGAGTATCTCAGAAAGGTACATCCAGTCTTCCATGTCTCCCTTCTCAAAGAACATAATGAGGACCCTTTTAAGAGACCTGTGTTCAGAACGCGTGCTCAGGTGAGCCCTACGCCTGGAGAATATGAGGTGTCTCATCTTGTTCATTCCAGATACCACAAGGGGCGGTTGCACTATTTGGATCATTGGAAGGGCTATCCAGTGGAAGAGAGGACATGGGAACCTGTGAGCCATATACATGCCAAACGCCTAGTGCAGAGGTGCCATCGGCTTCATCCGGGCAAACCGGGGAGTCCCCCGAGAAGACCGGGGTATACTGTCAGGAACGGAGAATGGAAGGTTTGGAAGCGCTGGAAGCATTGACTTGCGAGCGCTCTAGTCCTCACTCAATATGGTGGCCGTGCCTTTAAATTCTGGCTCCTCCCCCAAACCGGTGCGTTGTATCTGTACACATCGCTCCGGTTCGTGTGGAACTTCGTTCTTGGAAAATTCCTCCTTGCCGATCTTCTTTGCAGCTACCTTTTGCCTTCCCTGTGCCTACCTCCTGTGCGCAACTTAATTTCCTCCCGGGTTACCTGTCTCCTGGTCGTGATACTTCTGCTAGTGTTTCTTTGCCTCTCCTTGTCTGTTCTACGGCTCCGCCTCGCCTGAGCTTCTGCACCTACGCCTCTTGTTTTTTCCGCCGAAGCATCTTAAGTTTATTTGTTCGGCGTTTTCTGCCTTTCGTCTTCTCTGCACTCCCATTTCTTGTTTGCAAACTTACTGCGCTCTGCAGGCATATTTCTACTTTATGCTTATGGTTTACCTGCACACTGTTTCTATACTTACTCCTTTCGACAATCTTATCACTGTTATTTACGGGCATTTCTATCTGTTCTGTTTTTCCCTTAAGATTTATTTATTGGTTTATTTGGGTTCCTGTATCTTTCCTCTGTGTGCCTCTTCCTACTGTCACCGCAGAGCTTAACTGGCTCTCTCCACCGGAGTTGGAGTTCAACTTCCTTATCCATCAGCTGCAGCCAAACTTCTATTACTTGTGAAAAGAATTCACAATTCCTTATTAGAACCCATCTGGAAACAGGGTTTTTTCTGCCTTCATGCTTTTTCCCTGAACTAGGTCTGGTCCCCTCGGTGTCCCGGCGGACAGGGTTCCATCTCTGCCACGGTGGCCTCTGGAGGGGCCCGACCCTATTTATACGAAAAGAAAGCCAAGACACCAAAGGACAAGACTCCTATAAGGAGGAAGGACCGTAAGAAGACGGAGTCGACTCTAAAGGAATCCGCCACAGAAGATTCAGGTGAGGAGGAAGGGGATAAGGCCTCCAATCTTGACAGATAGGAACGCAACCATTCAAGAACAGGCCCTGAGATACCCAAGGTTGAAAGAGGAAATAAGAAGAGACTGATCAACAGTGTCACGCAGACAGGTCAAGAAGTCAAGATAGAGGAGAGTTTGGAGTGGCAAGCAGAGAGGAGACGATTTGAGACGTGTAGAAGAGCTGTCTGTGTAGAGTGAGAAAGACGAAAGCCAGACTGAAGAGGAGGGAGGAGAGAACAAAGATTCAGAGAGGGTTGCCTGAGTATAGGCCGCCCACTCAAGAATTTTAGAAAGAAAGGGCAGAAGAGAAATAGGGTGGATGTTAGCAGGAATAGATGAGTCAAGAGAAGGTTTTTTCAGATTGGGAAGAATAAGTGCATGCTTAAAAGTGCCGGGAAAGCAAGATTTTGCAAAGGAGAAGTTAATAAGAGGGGTGAGATAAGAAAGAAGATGAGGATATACTTGAGGGATAAGAGAAGAGGTATATAGGTGGCACTTGAAGTTGCTGCCTGCAGGGTCCCGATCGGTGCTCAGACTGCCTATACATATATGATAATTGAGGCTAGTATGTGACACCAATAGCTGCTGTGCTGTGTGCCGTCTACACAATTCTTATGCGCAATATGAATACATGTGTACATATTTTAAAAGTCTCAAATGTTGCAATAGTTAAAATGGAGAAAGGACAACACTTCTGCAGCATAGACATACACATGCACATAATGTTAATAAAAGTGAAAGGGGGCTGAGCGCTGTTCACAGAGATGCATTACATGTAACATCTCACAGGTGATGGGAATTGGATGTACCTGAGAGATTAAGCGATCGTGAACAATGTCTGCCATCGGCATTTGTCAGAGTACAGAAGAACTTCAAAGCGAGATGGTGCTTGGTCACGCCACATCATTCTTCTGAAACCATTAATAATGTATAACCCAAAAGGCAGACAACATCATTTCATGATTAATTCAGTCCTCACTTTGTTGTAACATCATCATTTCCCAGGTACTTGCATTCAGGGCTGGGCTCATGCTCGTCTTGGCGAAGGTGAAGTTTCATGTGCAGGTGAGGGATTCTCAGGCGTAACAACTCATTGACCTTTAACTTACCTCTTTTGTCTGTGTTTCACCTCTGTTGCTTTTAGTTACGCAGTCGGGCCCATTCAAAATCCAGTCTTGTCTCTCTTCTTGTCCCGTCCTTTGTTTTGTGTAAGATAACATCTGTCAAAGTGTTTCCTTTAAAGCGTGCAATGTATTTCCCTCATCTAAGCCTGGATGTTTATCGAATACCTGAAGTTCAACCTGACAAGGATAGAATACACAACTGGCACAAAGTTTGATGCATTCATACCACAACTCTCGCCCCCAGTGTAAAATCTCTCAGCTATGCCATTGACTGTGACCTCTCATTCAAAACACACATCACCAAGAAGACCCAAAGTGTATGGTACCAGCCTGCATCCCTGCAGAAAGTGAAACCCTTCATGCCAGGTCCAAATTTCAGAACAGCCCTCCAAAACGTGGCCACTGCCCACCTGGACTGTGGCAATGCCATACTTGCAGGGGCCCCAGATGCCACCTTGGCTACTCTGAAAGACATCCATCATGCTGCAGAACGCTTCACAGCAGGATTTAGAAAATTCAACCAATTCACTGCATCCACAAGGAACTGCATTGGCCACCCTTTCAAGTACGCATCATGCGCAAGACACCCTACATCACCTACAAAGCAGTCAAAACCAAAACACCATTCAACCTGGCCAAGAAACTCACCACCTCTAGAGGCCAACATTGCCAGAGGCCACTACATCGGTAGACTGGAAATGCAGAAATGCAAGAGGCCAAATTTAGGAAACCGGCCTTTTATCTTACTAGGCATCCTCTCTCTCGAACATGTTATCAATGCAGATCAGAATGGCCTCCTCCAATCTGCACTTCAGGATGGACCTGAAGATGCTACTCTTTAAAAGAACATCCCGCCAGTCATTGATAGCTCCTCTCAACTCTACCTTTCAAACTCTGGCTCTTATCCCAAGCCCTGTTCCCATTACCTATTCCCGCTATCTCTACTTCCCCCACACTCTACCTGTAACCGCTGGGTGTGCGTCAAATGTACAGTGCTCCACTGCTCCCAAGTTGACAGCAAATGCCCCATTGGCCTTGAAAAAGACATGTTTAGGTCGAAACACATGTTGGCTGTTTAGAGCTGGGACATGTTAAACCTTTGTTTTTCTTTTGCTTATTTTTGACTCATTGACATAACATGGTATCCCCCTTCCCATTGAGGGTATAACACCAAGCCCTTTAATTCACAAACCCCTATGGCTTATTGTGATATAGATCCAGCCTATCTGCTTTACACTGACCGTAATGCTCTTTCCTATACTTTTTGTAAAAGGACTGGGACGCCGAAGCGCACAAGAGCAATACAGAGAGCTCATGCTGTAGAACTAGAGACATGCTTTAGAGGTTGGATGGATCCATAGGTGCCAGGACATTTAAAACCCCAGCACCACAAGGAAGATAGAGGACCACTATTCCCGACGCCGGTCGGGAAGCGAGGAGGAAGCCAGCTGTAGTGGAGAGCAGAAGAGCTCCAACTGGCGACGTCACGAGAAGCTCAGAGGACAAAGTATGCCTCACAGAGGTCTGCAGCAGAAGACGTTATAAGGAGGAGGCCACGGCAGAGCGAGTACCGGAGAGTGGGCGGGATGTCAACAGGAGGAGGATGTGCCCCACTGGAGAAATGGAAGAACGTGGGGAATGATGAAGCAACCACAAGAGACTGCTGAGCCCACAGAGGGGAATATGGACATCGGGGCACTTCGCAGTGTAAACCGCATGCCAAGGAAAGACAGTGATATTTACAAGGTGAACATGAGCAAGGGAGCTGGGACACCGAATGTATTGCAAAATGAAACCAATGAAAGGGGCTTTGAAGACTCAGAGTCCGAACAAGGCAGAGAGCCCTGGCAGGAGAGCATACCAGGTAACCTGTTGAGAGTCAGGGACCCGCACACAATCAGAAAGTGAACATTATGAAAGCCCTGGCAGGAGAGTATACCAGGCAATGTGAATGCGAGTCTGGGACCCACACCCAATTGTGAATGAACTGTGAGAGTCAAGAATAGGAAATACAACTTCTTAGGTGGGTGAAATCCAGGGGACTAGAAAGTTGAGTCAATCACCAAAGCCAAGTAGAAGAAGAGGACCTCCTTGACTGTGTGAAATCCAGGGGTAACGGAGCCATACCCCATGTATTGGAAAACTGTATATTTTAAGGAGAGAGCTGTGGATTGGGAAACTCAAGGAGAGAAAGAGAATCCCCTTGAGTGTAGAACATCCAGGGGAAGGGAACCATACCACCTGGGTTGGAAAGTTGCATAGTGTGAAAAGCAAAGCGAAGAAAATAAGAAGGTCCTGGCAGGAGAACATGCCAGGCAAATTGATTGCAAGTCTAGGATCTGCACTCAAAATATATGAATAGACGGGGAAAGTAAATTGCTTGGAATGTGAGAAATCCAGGGAAAAAGAGAACCATACTCCTGGACCAGGAGATAGGAAACTGTGGAAAAGAAATCAAGAGGGAACTCATACCCCTTGAACTGTTGTGTTCATAATATTGAAAGTGTCTAAAGAACCAAGGGGAAGAGAAACACCTCCTGAGAATTGTGATTGTGAACTGTAAAGAGACTGAGAAACCCAGGGGAAGCCCCCCCTCATCCCCAGGATTGTGGAACTCTGATTATTTGTTTATTTTTGCACCTTTTGGAACTTTGTGTTGGAGCTTGGAGATGGCCAGTTAAAATAATATGTCCCTTTACACTTTATTGTGAGCGTAGCATGTAAGGGTCAGGTTAGAGGTTTAGACACAGGACAGAGAACTCTTTACTTTTAGACATCCTTTAGTTTTGTTGAGGCAGGGAATCCCCTTGTAGAAATAGGGAGAGATAGGTCTTTCTCCAATCCTCTCTTTTCTTTAATAAAAGTCTATAACAACCACCAGAATAACCTCTGAATCTGAGTCTTACTTCTGATTCCTTACAGCATACATTAAACGACTTTGATATTTGTTTGCAGTTGTTATTGAATAAATATGAGAATAAGTGATAAAGGGAATTGAGTTTTGAAACCCAAAACCCCGAATAATGTTCAATTAATTATAATCTGGGTTTGCACAATTGTGCTCTTGTAAACCTCATCTCACGTATAATCTTACGGTAACTAGGGGCTTAGCCACTTTTCTATGCAAGCACATGCTGCACCCAACAATCATAAGAACACAATAGCCACAGTAGAATTTGCATTACGTTGCCCCAGCACAGTGACACTAGTACTTTGATCGTACACTTTTCTTTTCTCACTGTTAAACCTGCCTTCCTCAAGGTCTCCAATACATGTACGAGCAATGGGTCATGTTCCTCCTCTTCCCACACACACACACACACTAAGATGTCATTCTAAAACAATGCATGTCTTTGTTCCCCTTAAATAAATTCGTCACGTCCCTCTGAAAAATGGCACTTGCAGAGGTCAAACCAAATGGCAAACCATCTAATTGATTCACCCCCATGGGCGTTATGAATGGCATAATATAGCATGAGTCAGGGAACAGTTCTATCTGATGATATGTGGACGATAAATCAATTGTTGAGAACTACCTTATTTGTCTCATGGTGAATAACATGTTATTAATGTTGGGAAGAGGCTATCAGTCCACCCATATTGTATTGTTAACATCTCATAGATCCACGCGCACACACATGTATTCTACCATCCAACTTCTATGTAACTACAATGGGTGAAATCATTCATTCACTTCAATTGGATAAAGGATCCCTTACACAAACAGTTTATTCAATTTCTGTTTCAATTCACCCTTTATTCTCAAAGGAACATGGCCTCACCCTATGCACTGTAGGTACCACACCATATTACAATCTTATCTTTTGACTGAAACCATCTAACATTCCAATAATATTAAATACTTCTGAGAATGTCTTCACCACGTTACTTCCTGAAGAAACAACCCATATTTGGTTATTCTGGCCAGGTTTGAGTTCCATCTCTAAACATCCATGGTGTCTCCATCCTAGCAAATTGTCCCCTTTTTCAGTAACATACACATTCCCTCTAATCATTTCGTCTACCCACTCCTATATTGCACCAAAGATAACCTAAGATGCTAATCGGCACTCCTCCATATGCAGAAGGGTCAGTATTGTTCTTCGGTAAGCCATCATGGATGCCAATGTTGAACACCATTTGAGACATCAATGCATATGGTCATCCGGAATCCACCAACATCTGCACTTCCATGTCATTCAACATGACATCTGACAAAGGTGATCTATAAGGTTGTTGTTCTTCCTTTTCCATCACGGTGAGCACCTGCATTTGTACCACAGCCTTTGAAAAATATCTTCCTTCTTCCGAGCTTACTTCATGGACCAGAGCTCTCGATAGTCCTGTTTCTCTCCTCCCTGAATCAATTGTGTGACATACCTTCACAAAGTGCCCCTTCCTGTTGCACCTCTGGCACACCCCTTTTATCGCTGCACATTCTGGGTGAGATGCTATGTGTTCCTCAAATCCACACCGGAAACAAGCACCTTTAAAACCTGTTCCAATAGATGGGTCCTCAGGAGTACCTGGAATATCTTTCTTCTTGGACGCCACTACCACCATTATCCCACCTCCATTAGTTTTCTGCATCCTTTTGACATCCTTTTCATTGTTTGCTTCCCTCATCTCCACATATTCGGTGAATTTCTTGCTCAATTCTATACTTCTCACTCTTTCCAATGCTTCTCACAATGTGGGATATTTGGCCTGCTGCCACCATTTTTCTTGTACGTTGGAGTCTGACGTGCGTCATTCCAACTGATCTCTAATATATTTGTACTCTGTGCCGGAAAAAGGCAAGGCACTATTAATATTCTCAGATCTAGTACGTAGGCATCTCCACTCTCCACTGGCACCTGCTTGCGTGAGAAACAACCTTGTACCTTTCTAAGACAATGTTTGTCCAATGGCCATATTGCTCTTCCATTTTCTGTAGTACTTAGTTATACTTACTTCCTCTTGATGGACCATTGCCCTCACCTTCGAATGAAACGGACTGACTGGATCTGCAACATTTAAAATGATCCTCACTGCTTCCTTGCCAAGGCAGTTCATCAACGTGGCGTGCTTTCGCTCATCCGAGAACTTGTCACCACCAATCTTCCCACTCCATAATGGGCTCTCCTGGAGCTTCCAGGAATTTGACTGGCGGTGTTGGTCCATCACTCGCTATCATGAACCTCCATCTTAGGAATCCTCTTGTTCTGTAATCACTCCTGCCAATCTCCTATATATATTATTGTATATTCTTCCTGGTATATTTCTATCTGCTTGAGCATTTCCTATGCAATTGGCGGCGCCTCTCCCTGATTCATGTGCTGCATTGCCTTGCAACGCATCTTGCTAAATCCACTAGGGGAGATGCCCCAATCTTGGGTCTGCTCCCACTGTCTGCTTTATTGCTAGGCAATATGTACCTGCTTGCTCGTTCCATTCACTCAGGCACAATTTCAGGCTACTATGCCTTTGCACTGCTCCGCCCCTCTCCTGGCGTCTCTCTCTCTCTCTGTCTCTCTCTCTCTCGCGAGCCTTTAGAACTTCCAGGGCGGCGCGGCTCATGCGCTTTTGCCACTTGCCTGTTTGGTCGCCGGTTGGGGCTCTGGGCTCCAGCATTGCATCTTCCTTCCTCTTCCTGCTCGTCGCCAGATGTAATGATGGCAGCGGTCGGAGAATATCTTGGGTAAGTGTTTATTCACTCGAATTGCTAGGTCAATAAGACAACACAGAGTGCTCCGCACCGGGCTTCCTTTCTATTTGATCTCCTTCCAACTGTCCTCTGTCCCACCTTCTGGAATGCTCTCAGGTCATCTGTTACTTGGCAGTAGCAAAGTTCCACATTACAACAACAGCATGCTAAATTTGTCAACTTACCTCCTGGAACGCCCTCAGGTCATCTGGAAGTTGGCAGTCGAAAGGAATTGCGTATTCCATCTATACCTGTTGGTTTTACTTGCAGTAATTGTTAGATGGGGCAAGGCAAAATGTACTGGTGGAGAGCCTGGCAAAACCGGATTAGAAAGGAGCAGTGTTGGCGTAACTTTATCCAATTTGAGGGAATTAACTTTGAGGGTGGGGAGAAAGTGAACCTCCTCACATCCCAATGTCACAAGGAAGCATTGCACACACCACGACTTCTCTAATGCCTTACAGAATGCCCCACATTTTCTAGAAATGGCCATGTCAAGAACTTCTATTTACAGAATGTGGGCTGTGCAAGGGAGACTTGACAAACTCTCAGCACAAGTGGGCTCTTCTACACTACCATTAGCTACCCTACCTTGCGAAGAATCAGTGGTAATATCCCAAAATGTTACACCTGAGAAAAGAAATCTCATAGACAAATTCATTAAATTATGCACTGCCTCTCAACCACTTGGGAATGGCTATGTTTTGTTTATAAAAGCAGTTTACAACTCAAAATAATAAACAAACATAATTCAAATGGTTTTTAAAAAATGCACCGAACAAAAAAATGCAAAATACTTTCTGCAGAATCCAAATATGGGAGGGTTTCAACCCAGTTACAGTCCATTGCAGCTGACCGGTCACGCTTGATAGTTGGCAATGCGGAAAGGTAGAGGATTTTGAAGAAAATGCCTTTTAGGCCTCATGGACATGCTATTTTTTCCCCACTTTTGTATTCTCTGCTTTATTTACCCTTTAACTCTCAATGGACCTCATTACAACTTTGCTGCCCGGAAACAACGGTGCCGGTAAGCTTACCGGCACCGTTGTTTCCACACCGGCAAAGTACAAGACTGTGGGTGGGTGCCGTTCCGCCCACCAGGTCTGTACTGGCCGGCAGAACGGCACACGCCCGCACACTTTCACGGAAGCACACGCACCGTTATTAACGGTGGCGGTGCTTCGTGGTCCCCATTCCCATTGAGTCCCATGGGACTAAAAAGGGAAATGGGGATTAACAATTACTGCCGCCTGACTTACCGGACCATGGCAATGTAATGCCCCGGTGTTTCCGGGATGTCAGGCAGCGTTAAATCATTACGGGTCCGGTGGCTACCTGCTAGTTTTACCGACACGGTTACTGCCGGACCCGTAATGAGGGCAAATGTCTTCCCAAACCATTGGCTCTCAACATTTTCTCTACCCACTGGCACATCCTTGTCATCTCCATCTGCATCCCATTCGGTTTTCTCTATACATTTTGGCCCAATTGGCAGCCGTCTTTTAGCTCTCTTATCCTGTGAGAGCCCTCTGTTGGCATCTTGCTGCACAATGCACTGTATGTGGACCCTTCATCAAAGTGCTGGGACCCTCATGGGACCTCACATGTCTCATTACAGCTATGCCCACGGTTTTTGCTTCTCCGCGCTTGGCCTTTATCGCTCCGTGGCTACATGAGGACATCTTTTCATTGTGTGCAGTGTAAGAATGTCAACTGGGTTGGGCAATGCCGCCTGCAGACTTCAGCTCATTTTTCTTTATTCCAGGAGGGGTGCCCAGACGCCAATAGTAAACCCAGGCTCATTACGAGTGTGCCGGTCCTGTAAAAATGGCAGAACAAATGCTGGTAATACCGGAACACTCTGAGCTTCTACCGGTGCCGGTGATTGCGGCAACCCCAATAGATGGAGTCCTATAGGACACCATGGAACGGGAACTGAAAGCCATTGCTGGCACCTGTAATATCCGGGTAAAACCGGGATATCGAGTGCCGGTAACAGTAGGCGGGTTTGCCAGCAAGCCCGTAATGAGCCTCATTGACCCTTTTGTCTGTGACTCGATTAATTTCTAGCTACCCTCAACAATATACCTGTTAACAAGTGAAACCTAAGATCATGAAATGGGCACCTAACCACTGGCTGTGAGATTGGCTTCCTGTCCCAGTCAGAATACTCTTTAAGACTGCCTGCAATACCGAAAACGCAACGATCGCTCGCATCGCTGCCTACCTAGCTGCAAAACTCTGATGCTCAGGTGGGTCGCCCCCTTCCAGGGGCCTCTCATTCGCTAGACTCGAGACGAAACTGGCGCGCAATGAAAAAGCAGGAAACAGACCTTCTCTTGCTACAGCCCAGCCTACTGGAACATCATGCGGGTGGCAATGCAGACCGTGCCAACACACTTCCTGATCAGGAGAAGGAACTCAAAGCCTTACTTTTTAGTCAGTACGAGGTGCTACCTATGCTCTTTGCATTGCCACATCACCCCCCCCCCCGTCGCCCAATGGCTAGAACCGTCCATGCTACATATTCTAACCCTGTCCATCAGAGTGCCATATAGTAATGATGTATGTATAGCATTTAGGAGTAGTAAATAGTGGGAGATATGTCTGCATTGCAATGGATGTGAATTAGCTACTCTTTTGTAATATGTATTGGATACGTTTATTGTTTCAAGTAATATATATTCAATCTATGTGTATAATATATACACAGTATTGTGTTCAATAATGGTTTGTAAATGATTTAAATAACTTTATATTCTTGTAATGAAAATGTGCATACAGCACTAATGAAAACTTTTTTAAAACGAAATACCGATTCAAATGTTACAATTATGTAGAAAGGATATATTGAATTTATCCTGTACAGGACATATGTTTTAGTCATTTGATAATCGCTCATCCTGTACTAGCTAAAGGGATCTCTATTTGTTTGGATGAACATATTGTAACACCCGCCCCTCTCCTTACATCATATGTTAGCCTCAACTACATGCCGAGTACTTCATTACTTCCTAACTGGGTTCTCGCTGTGTAGAATCGCAGAGAAAAACACAAAAAATACAGAGCAGCATCATGCCAGATTAGCCATGCTTCTATGCGCTGAATTACTAAATGTTACTCTTGCCCAATTTAATGGTGCTCTGTTCAACAACTTTGGAAGGAATGCTGGGATTGGATCCTGGTGGCTCTCTTAAGCGAGCAATTAACTTGCTGAGAGAGCTTACTATATGGGATGCGTATTAATCTAGGCAAAGGTAGCATGAACAGGGGCTTAACTTAACACCAGGAGGCTTAGAATCAATCATCTTGGGGGATAGTAGACTCAAGGAGCACCCTCTGCGCTTCCAAACCTGGCATCATGCTATGTCTCAAGAAGATAGCTCAGGGCAACGTGCTCGCCTTGGAAACAAGAGACACAGAGCACCACAGGTTCGATCACCGGCACAGCAAACCTCTGGGTATTAAGCACGTTATAAAAAACCTATCATATACGCTGGACATTGATCACGTGATGCAATATTGAAAATAATATTTGTCTGATCAGCTAAAACTGTTCACATCCAAAGAAGGAACCTGCAGAGTTCAAATAAATTATTCCAAACCTGTACAGATACACCATACTGTACCACCTGAGTACTGATTTTGTTTGTCAATTGAAAGGTGCCACTACCTAAAAAGCACAGCACACTCTCTTCTCTCAGTGATTATTTGCAAGTTCTTATAGAAATGGTGTTGCAGTATCACCCTACGTTCTGATATGCCCATCACAGGCATGCCAGTTCTGTGTCTCGTAACCATGGCCAATTTCAGGATTTTGGAATGTTCCGCAGGATCCCTCGTTGCAGAAATCTTTAGAACCCACTGCATGACATTAGAGAATCTAAATATGTAATTTCCGATCAAGTAATATTCAAACACTTAAACCTGTGTTATTTATACAGTGAAACCTTTGGGGCGGCCAAACATCATGCTTCTAGGCCAAAATACTTCCATATTGCTGCTTGGCTCTTATGAATCCGTGCATGTGTTCTTTTCCTTGCACATGCACTTTGCCTTGCACGTGTACCATCAAAAGTTAGACTCATGCAGGTGCTCTCTGTCAACTATTGGAACGTACAAGATTAACATTCTCTCTAACCCATGTGAGAAACCTGAAAGTATTCTCACTCCTATTTAATTTTTTTAATCTTTTTTTTTTATAGTGCATTAGCCAAAGTATATGACTTTTTACACTTTTCTTTACATATAAAACATTTCACAAAGAGAAAATTCAAAAACACAGAGAGCAATACATATTTCATTTAAATACATTTAGATTGATATCAAAGAGACAAAGAAAAAAAAGAAAAACAAAAAAATTCAAACTAAAATATTGATAAAATTACAACTCTCATCCCAGTTCCTTTTGGTAGTTATCTAGCTTTAGATCTCTCATTAATCTTACCATTTCAGCTGTTAGAAAAGTCTCAGTCCCAGAGGAAGCTCTGGACCAAAATTCCTCCGTATCTAACCAGCTGATATCGTGTACAAATCTTCTCAGTCTCAAAATTCTCATCTCCCTTGTACCAGTACACTCAATTACCAGATGCTTTAGTGTTTGACATTCGTTGGCATCACATTTTGTACAACAGTTCCCAGATTGAGTCAAGTCTCTGGCCGATTGAATTTCCAGAGTAGGTAGTAAATTAAGTCTAAACCTCAAAAAAATATCCCTGGAGCGTGTATCCGGATATTTTTCCAGGTAAGGGGGAAGACTTGTCCTTTTTCTACCCATACTGGAAAACGATTGTGATAATTTAGTCATCTTCATCCTCTCTCCGGTGGTCACCCCATCCCATCTTTTCAGGTTATCTTTCACTTTCATAGGGTTTTGGATCAGCATATCTGTTGTGCAGTCTACACTGTCCAGTAGATCTTGACATTTCAGCCTTAGTTTTTCAAGAAATATATTAGTATTATCATGGCCGGTCAAGTGGCACAGCGAGTAGAACGCTCGCTTTGACATCCGTGCAGAGCCTGCTAACGCAGGTTCGAATCCCGGCGGGGCCAAACTCAGCCTTTCGTCCTTCCGAGGTCGATAAATGAGCACCACACACCGTGGGTAATAATTAGCAGCGCTCAGATACCAGAGGGTTTGTACCGCTATAAAAATGCCATATTATTATTATTATGGAGCAGGATGGACAAGTCCTCATAAAGAGAATCCTTTATAGGAACCAACAGGGACCTATACAGGGAAATCCATTTCCACTCCAACCACGATCTTAAAGAGGAGAGCCCCAATTCAAACCTCATAGAGACAATTGGAACGCAATTTGGAAGAGATAATGTTGTTTTCCAGAGTTTTGATTCAATCAAGTCCCAATTCACATCCTGTGCAAGTAGATTTGTATCCATACTATACAGAATAATCGGAACCACCTTTCCTATATAGAATTGTATCAATGGGAGTATAGAGAATTTACAAAATTTCATTTTTTTCCTTTTCATCTGTGCCCCCAACTTAAGGGTTTTTAAATTAATCATTTCTAATAGATGACTCTTAGTCGGGTAGGATTTAATTAAGGCTCCCAAATATGTTAGCTCAGACACTATCTCAATTTTTCTATAGTCCAATTCCCACGAATAGTTCTTGACTATTTTCTTCGGATGTTTAAATATAAGGATCCTCGATTTCTCCGAATGAATCTTAAGATCGTTCTTTTGGGCATATAGGTCAAGTGTATGAAGCAATCTCTGAAGGCCGACCTGTGAGTGGTCCAGTACCACCACATCATCGGCATAGGCCAACCAATTAATTTTAGTTGAACCTATCCGTGGTGGTATTAGCCCACTATCATTCAAGTCCATTCCTAAATCAGCCATAAAGAGAATAAATAGGAGAGGCGCTATCAAGCAGCCATGGCGTACCCCTCTCTCAACCCGTATTGGGGCGGTTAATTGGCCACTTTTAGAAATTCTTACTCTCATTCTAGTATTTTGATGGAGTTCAACTAGAATAGAGAGCAAGTGTGAAGGAACTCCCCAAGCATGCAATTTCTTCCACATAAGTGACCGATTAACCGTATCAAGGCTTGGGTGAGATCAACCCAAGCTCCAAAGAGGGGTTTTTCCATCTTTTCTTCCCACATCTCCATTCAAACAGCTAAGAATCAGACCATTCAAAGAGGTGGATAATCCATTTCTGAAGCCAGTTTGTTGTTTCGGAATTATACCATTTGATTTGGCCCAATCTTCTAGCTCCCTTAGAATTAAGCCGACAAAGATTTTACTATCACAATCTAATAACGAAATTGGCCTATAATTCACCGCTAGGAGTCTATCCCTTTTTTTAAAGATGGGAATTGTGATTGAATTTTTCCAATACAACGGGAGCCGTTTTGTTCTAATAATTTGATCAAACAGTAATTTGAGCAAATGGGCCCACAGTGAAGGATTCATTTTCAATGTCCAATTGCTCAGCCCATTTGGCCCAGCCGCTCTCGATGTAGAAGAGCTCCTTATTAAAAGCTCTATATCAGCTTAAGTATAAGAGAGTGACCAGTGAGCTGATTCCCAATTGTTATCTATATCAGAGCCTACAGCCCCGTATACCCTCAAAAAGTGATCCACCCATGAGTGTTCTTGTATTGCAGAGAATTGATTTCCCACTT
The DNA here is from genome assembly GCF_040938575.1 of Ambystoma mexicanum. Taxonomy (NCBI): domain Eukaryota; kingdom Metazoa; phylum Chordata; class Amphibia; order Caudata; family Ambystomatidae; genus Ambystoma; species Ambystoma mexicanum. The sequence continues at coordinate 978,250,429 of NC_090941.1, forward strand.
GCTGATCTTGCTTAGTCCCTAAAATAGCCCAGAAATTTCTTGAGTTTCTCTGACTCATTACGCTTAACATGGCTTCACCATCTTGTTGGAAGATAGTTGACTTGAATGATCTTTTCCAATTTCTATATTCATTATTAATGGAGATTAGCGCACTCTCAAACGATTTCCTATCAAGATTCGATCTTCTTAACTCAGTTTTTTTAGATCTTATAAATCTCTTCTGTTGCAATATCTGGTCGTTAAATGCTTGCTTATGAAACAATTTGCGAGTTTGGTTATTTTGTTTCTGAGGGTCCAAATCCATTAGAAACAAATGAAAATTAGATGGACTACATGTATCATACATTCGCAAGTCAGAGACATTAGCTACCATATTTTGCAATTTGTTGGTCAAACTTTTTCCACCTCTATCAAATTTTCGAATACAGTTACCAGCCAAATTCACAGTCAATTTATCTGTATATGTGGAAACAGTTGTGGACAAGTTGACATCTATTATTAATTTAAGCATAGCATGGTCATCAACATTTCCTTCCTCTATCCGTAAAGTAGCACAGTTTTCATAGATATTACTAGAAGCAAAAAAGTAATCAATTGTAGAGAATGCTGAACCCCTATGCCAAGTTGGGATACTCAGGATATCTCCCCTAATATTTCCATTAAGCATCCAGAAGTCCCAGCCCTTCATAACATTTACCCAAATTATTCCATTCTGCGTCTGGTGACGAGTTTTTCCTGTGGCTTGATCTTTTGTTGTTAAACATTGAGAGTTCAAATCTCCAGCTATTGATATATCGTCCATTGGAAATCGGGATAGCATCTCAACCAGAAGATCGGAGAGTTGTGATAAAAAATCCAAGAGGCCAACCTTACTAGGATTCCAATATTAGTTTACCAAAATCCAGTTCTGACCCATATTTAAGGATTTCAACTCCAGTCTCACTATTAAAATACCCTGTTTCACATTTGATAATATTCTGATTTCATAGTGAGCATTATTTTTACAGCTCATCATCAAACCCCCCCGCAGGTCTCGCTCCTTCTGACATTGCTGCTAATTGATGGTACGTGGTAAATTCATCTATTCCCAATTCTCACTCCTATTCCCCTGGGATCCTCTGCGCAGGTGGCCAGGGAAAGGCCATCGCTTTTAGATCCTGACCCTGGGGTTGGGGAAGCGAGGGAGGATCACCTGGGTGGAGGGTCCTTGAGGATTGGGAGTGGGGTGCCCTCGGGTGAGACGTGGTATCCCCCTTTCCCTATTGACAACCAAATTAACCCTCTCCAGCCTTTATGGGCTGTTATAAGCCTGATCCCCCCATTTACTCACATGTGACACTTGACAGTACTGAGGCGTGGAAGAACAGACAGAGTAATGCACACTATGCCATGTCCCCACTTTAGTACTGGGACAAGGAACATGCCTGCAAAGAATAGTGAAGGTCAGACATGTCCTCTTAATCATAGTCAGGCAAACACAATTGGAAGCCCGCACCTGCAACCTGTTAAAAGGTTGCAGATGCATAAAGGGAGACAGAATGTGCAGCAAGAGGTGAAACAGGGAGACCTGTGGGAAGGAGACCAGCAGAAGACCTGTTTCTGACAAGGCAGACGTGGTGGGACCTGTGGAGAAATCAGGACCCATCCAGAAGCCCAGAAAGCCTGAAAAGCTCCAGGCACATTGGGCCGGTGGGCTTTTGCAGGTGTGGGAGCCTCCGTGCCATACAAATCAGCAGCCGGAGCTGTAGAGGTGTAGGAAAGAGCGGGACACCGTCCGTGTCCATCCGAAACAACCAGAGTGGGCGAGAAAAGGCCCACGGTGTGAGTGGAGCATGCAGCACCTGGTCTGCCGACCAGCGAGGCTGGAAGAAAGCTGCGGGAGCCACATAGGAACAGCGTCTAAGACCGGTGAGCGTCGGTAGAGGCCCTCGGCAGCCGGGGGCAATCCTAGCAGGTGGCAAAGAGATAATGCTTTACCGGATTGAAAGGAAAAACGTGCAATTAAGCATACTGAACACTTGTTAAACATCAAACTGAATGAAACTTTGCAAATAAGTGCATTGATTTAAACATGCTAGATACATATTGAATACTGAACCAAATGGAAACTTGAAATTAAGCATATTGAACATTTATTAAACACCGAATTGAATGAAACTTTACAAACAAGCGCATTGAATATTTGATGAATACTGAGTGGAACAAAATCTCGCAATTAAGCTTGGTGAATTTAAAATTGAGTGACACTTTATGGACAAATGAAATAATAAAAGACAGTCAGAGGGAAAGTGCCCATAGACAAAAATATTTAAGAAAAAGCACAAAGATGAAAAAGTGTCAAAGAAAGGTGAGACACGAGTAAGACCACCACTAAGTGATCTTTACAAATAAATGCAATGTGCCAAGGCCCAAGACTGGCAAGAGGTGTGTGACATATTCTTGCAAGGCCAGGAGGCTACTGAGGAGAAGCCAGAGAACTGTAAATATCATCCATAAAGCCAAGAGGCCAACAAAGAGAGGGATCCTGGTTCTGAGACCTGTGATGGGTGGACCATATGGTCTGACAACTGCGCCAAGACCAGTGACCCCTGAACTGTGAGAACCAAAATACATTGTGGAATAAACCAAGAAGGAGCACTGCCAGTGAATGGATAAGGCAATCCAGGAACAAGGCCAAGAAAACCTTGACTTGTGTTAAACCATTTGCTTTAAAGATTGAAATAAGTATACCTGGCAGAGCTGAAGTCTTGGGGAAGGGAACCCTGAGACGTGAGGAGTTACATTTGGTTGTCTTGAGAACAGAGCCTCAAGATCTGGTTCTTTTGACCTGTGTTGCTGAAATGTGGGGAAGAAAACACTGAGGACATGGAACTATATTGCCTTGAATTGGAAGGTAACCTTGAGAATTTTTGGAAACTGTTTTAAACTGGGGGAAGGGAAGCTGAAGAAGAAGCTGAGAGCTGACAAAAGCTCAGAACTTTATGTTGGTCACCATTTCTTTGATTATTGACATCCCTAGACAGTATTTAGCTTTAGTTGTGAAGGCAAGGATAGGTTTTGGACACAGACAGATTCTTAAGTTGAACTCTTGGACTCAGCCTTACCTTAGTTTCTTTCAGGTAGGGAAATCCCACCTTAGCATAGGACAAGGTAGGCCTTACATTGAATATGTTGTCTGTGTCTTGCTTCATGATGCCTTCACACCTGCCACATGTTTACGAGATATTACAATGGAATCTACTTGATCTCAAGATTGGGTCCACATTACGACTATGGAGGTGTGGTAAAATATTGGTTGTAATAGAATTACTGACACAGTTACCACACCACCATTCTGCTAGCTTAGTAGTCATCTGGATGATATACCTCCAGCATTTGGCTAGAGGTATATCCACCACATTTGTACCAAAAACTGGAGGAATTACCACTGCGGAATTGCCAACCTCGAAAAATTCACAATCAATCCTCTAAAAGTCACATGTACTCTAAAAACAGAGATTACCACTGCCATTCTGCTACTTGCATTCAGGCAGATTTATTCCCAATTACAAGTCGTGGTAAGGGTAATTACCTTTGGCGGTAATTCCACTTGGAATTACCGCCAAACTCATAATGAGGTCCATTGTATTTTTTATGGTTGTTGAATCAATCATTTGGCATGTGTTGATGATTTTAATTGGAAGAGGAACTTCCCCAGCCCGTATAAGGTGACTGCATAGAAACAAAACAGAGGTCATTTTGGTCGACTTAATTTATAAACATACACAGAGAGGTAACACTGGTGTGTGTGAAGAGGGAATTTGGGGGTAGGGCGGAGGGAATCCCCCATTAAAAGAAATAAACTGTACCAAAATTGCCACTAACAAATTTGCTTCTACAAAAACACATAGAACCCATAATCTGCATGCTAAGCATGCTGCGTGTTTATATATTGGCAGAAGTATTCCAAGACACTTTTGCCTAACCTACGTTGATTTATTGTAAAAATGAACTGATAGGATAGGAAACGCCTCCAAGATCTATATTTGACCTCTCGTATGCCATTTAAGAAAAGGATATCTGCTTTCTGGTGCACATCTACCCCAAACCCAACAAAGCCAACATCTGCAGCTCGTCAACAACATGCCTATTTTCTGGAGCAGCCTGTGGTCTATCAGTAATGGAAGCTTCTTGATGAGAGCAGGAGGGCAGGTCAAAGTAGCCTGTGGCCTATCAGCAATGGAAGCTTCTTGATGGGTGCAGGAGGGCAGGTCAAAGTAGCCTGTGGCCTATCAGAAATTGAAGCTTCTTGATGGAAGCAGGAGGGCAGATGTTCACCTTTGTCAGGTAGATCCAGAGGTATTCAAATTAGCCTCTGATATATCAGCAATGGAAGCTTCTCGATGGAAGAAAGAGAGCAGATTCTCACCTTTGTCAGGTAAATACCAAGGTATTCAAAGCAGCCTGTGGTCTATCAGCAATGGAAGCTTCTTCATGGAAGCAGGAGGACAGGCCAAAGCAGCCCATGGTCTATCAACAATGGAAGCTTCTTCATGGAAGCAGGAGGACAGGCCAAAGCAGCCCATGGTCTATCAACAATGGAAGCTTCTTGATGGGAGCAGGAGGGCAGGTTAAAGCAGCCAGTGGTCTATCAGCAATGCAAGATTCTTGATGGGAGCAGGAGGGCAGGTTAAAGCAGCCTGTGGTCTATCAGCAATGGAAGATTCTTGATGGAAGGGAAGCAGAAGGGCAGGTCAAAGCAGCCTGTGGTCTATCAGCAATGGAAGCTTCTTGTTGGAAGCAGGGGGGCAGGTCAAAGCGGCCTGTGGTCTATCAGCAATGGAAGCTTCTTGATGGAAGCAGGAGGGCAGGTCAAAGCAGCCTGTGGTCTATCAGCAATGGAAGCTTCTTGATGGAAGCAGGAGGGCAAGTCAAAGCAGCCTGTGGTCTATCAGCAATGGAAGCTTCTTGATGGAAGCAGGAGGGCAGATACTCAGCATTGTCAGGTAGATCAGGAAATCTGTTTTGTGACCAAAGCCACATTTAGCCTGAAGACGTTCTTACTTAGTAATCTGTTCCCAAGTGCGAGCCAAAGCAGAGGGTTGCACGGCAGTGCTAGCTAATGAATTTGTAAAATTTTGGGACCACAATATGTTCTCTGAATTGGTACAAGCCAACATAAGGAACAATCCCAAACCCACCAAGGAGTGCCCCCCACACCACAACATTCTTAATTTTAATTAATGCCGAAATTGTACATTTTGCAGCTTGATTTCTGGGAGAAAATGGATAAACGACATAAGATTTGTGGGTAGTTCTGTAGGGAATACATGTAATAAGTCAATACTCCAAAGGCCATTTCACGAACACTGCACGGCAGCATTTCACTGCAGCAAATAAGGTTTGCTGTGCCCACCAGGATATTGTACAGTCAAGAAAGCACTGGATGCACTTTACGCAAATGTATATTTGTACAAATCACGGGTGCAGTGGCTGATACACTGTGATACTTCCACACTGGGAGAAAGACAATCAGAAGCCAAATGCCAGTAGTAATCACACCACTTTAAAACACTGGATCAGAAGATTTAATGCACATAATTGTTCCTGCGCTAGTTGTCAATTCAATCAATCTTTTTGTTGGCTGCCATAGCCATCAAATATCCATACAATTACACACATGAACATCAAAGATAAACAAGCATTGGCAATGCCAACAGTTTGGGCATCTATGTAAGTATGGAAAAGGCACTGCCAAAGTGGTATTAACTGCACTGCCAAAGTGGTATTAACTACACATTCTTGGCAACAGGTACAAAATGGTGCGAATACCTGGGCATCTAAAAGCAGTACCAGGCAAAAGCTTAAAAAGCATGCACAAGCCAAACATGTTGGCTACGCCAACGCTTGTTTTAAACAGGACTTCAGTGGCGTTGCCAATGCTTGTTTTTAACAGGACACACAGAGTGCTTATAAATTGAGGGGCTGAAGGCAGGCCTGGTAATCATTATTAAACCAGTAGCATGTTTACAACGCAATTAAGTCATTAACTCTCCTAATACTGCTTATAGCACACACTGGCAGACACTTTGAATGCAAAGCCTGATGGTAAGGATTGATTAAAGCGAGCTCTAAGAGATCACATGAGGAGGTGTTTTGGGCGGGCAGAGGCAGGAATGGGTGGAATGGCCATAGGACTTAACATGACCATGGAAAATAAGCAAACACCACCTACTAGCTGGGTGTATCCCCTCATATGTCACCCCCCCCATCTGTACTCCAATGCAATAGTTTCAAGCTACACCTGAGAGCCCAAACAAAAAAAAGGAAATCAACAGACTAATAAAACAAGTAGTGTATCTTGATCTAATTATAGTCACTGCTTGTAAATAGAATCCAAGAGCATACACTACTCCAGGATCGAGGATTAATGAGAGAAAGTTAAAAAAGCGGGATGCCATCAAGTAAAACCTCTCTAGTTTTCTGACAAATTGATGAATATTTTGTGCAAGATATCAAAAGCGCATCACAGACTCCACAGACAGCGGATAAAAAGGGCAAAAATGGAGCTCCTCAACAGAAGAACGCCGTTTAGATAATACACACCGAATAGACAGTAGCCTAAAATTAAAACAAATTAACCATTTCCAACACACTTTTGGATTTGTATTTTATTTATATAGCGCACCGAGCCCTGAGGCAACCCACAGAGCAGAGTAAATCCGCAACGAATAAGGATAACTACAGGAATAAGGGGGAATAGCAACCTGGGCCCCCAGCGGTCTTCTTGCACGCCTCTAGTTGTTGCATGGACTCTACAGGCGTATTGAAAAATAGATTTCTAACCAACAGTCAGTCTCTTTTCATGATATTTTCTGGAGCAACAAACGATTGTGAACAGTTAATCAATTCCCATACAGTAGAGACGGGATTCCATCATGCAGCGTGATCTGCGCAACCTCTAGATAAAAGATCTCTAGAGATTCTGCTGGATGGAGAGGCTGCAGGATTCAACCATACAAAAAGCCTCATGCGGATAGCTTTCATGTTCAGCTCACCATTTATATAACTGTGATTTACTCCCTAGTCTGGCAACACTGGCTTGGCATTTGTGAAACTGGATTCAGAATTTTTTTGGGAGGAAATGAAATTGCACTGCCAACAAATTAAGATAGTCTCAATAAAGGCATGCCAGTCTTTTCAGAGTAAGACGCATTATTATGTTGGCATCTGCATTTCCCTCAGGAAGCTGTGAAGCAAGAACGCGCGTGTGCGCACACACATACGCGCGCGCGCGCGTGCGCACACGCATTCACTCACACACACCCTCCCCCTGAGCCCCCTCCCTATGTACGGGGGAAGCCAGCATATATGGCTTTTGGAACGTCTGGTTTATTCTCAAGTCTCTTCTTTTATTTCTGACAATTCCATTCTTCCTCATTTCCAATGTAGTTTTGTTCATTTCACTCTACTGAAACTGGCTCTTCTTTCGTTGCTTTCAGTCCGTCATCCCAAACATTCTTCTCTCCTAATTCTACTTGATTTATCTGCTGCTTTCGACACTGTGGATCATGCTTTACTTCTTTCTTCTCTTTCATCTTTTGGGTTTTCTGGTTCCGTTGTCTCTTGGTTTCATTCTTATTTGTCAAACCACACCTATTCAGTGCAGGAAACTCAAGGGTGGGCACTAGGACAGTGAATCAGAACTGCGCTGGGTATCGGTACAATTTAAGTGAAACACAAATGGGGTGTTGTAAACACCCTGCTGCGTGTGTCAAAGTAAAGAGAGCCGTTGCCTGGCACCCTCAAAAGATTAGGATAACTTAACAATATTCTTTAACACAACTGCGCTGGGGCAAAAAGGAATTATATGTCATATCGCTACCAGGTCAGTATGGTTCATAGGAATAATGTAAGGTCACACAAAGAAGTTTTTGTGGCAAACATATTTATGTAACATTATTACATGGTGGAAAAAATGCCAACACGTGTTTCAACCCCTCCTGGGTCTTACTCAAGGCTAACATTTTGATTAGGGTATTCCAAGTATTAGTTAAATACACAAGCCCTGGTGGCCAATTTCCAATAAGGTGTGGTGCATGTGCACATCAATATCAACAATTAAAAGGGAGACCAAAGATTCTTAGGTTCAAAAGTATTCCTAGGCGAGCGTAAGGTGCAAGTGTGCATGAAGAGATTTCGATGACAGAAGGAAACCAGGGGTCTGGGTAACAGGTCGGGTCAGGCCTGTCAAAACTGAGCCTATTCGATGTCCTGGGCTGGTAAGTCTTCTCCCATTGTTTCCCTTTTTCATGGGGTGCCCCAGGGCTCTGTCTTGTGTCCCATTCTTTTCTCTCTATATACTCCTCCTCTTTCTTCTATTATTTCTTCATTTGGGCTGTCTCACCCTTTCTATGCTGATGACACTCAACTACTTTTTCCTCTCTTTCTCCTATTTTACTTCAGCTATTCATGACACGTTGACACCTTGTCTCTTGGCTATTAAATATTGGATGGCTGGCCACTATCTTATCTTAAATTCTGCTAAAACAGAAGATCTCTTATTCCCTGCTACTACCATTCCTCCTCTTCCTCCACCTGTGTCTATTTCACCCCCCTTTCTGCTTCCTATTTCTTCTTCTGCCCCTAATCTGGGCCTCTACCTGGACTCTGAGCTTTCCATCTCTCATCGTATTTTCCTACTGTCATGCTCATGTCGGGCCCACCTTTTCATCATCCATAAGGCTAGGCCGTTTCTCACTTTAAGGGCAACCAAACTCATAATTTCTCTTTTTTTCATCTGTTCTACTGTTGCTGCATTATTTTTGGTTTCCCTGCCTACTGATTGCCTCCTCTTAAGTCTATCTTTAATTCTTCTGTTTGTCTCCTTTGTTCTCTTTGGCCCCGCAATTCTATTTCTCTGTCTCTATTGTCTCTTGAATGGCTTTCCTTTCATTCATTTCTTGAATTTAATTTTCTTTTTACGGTTTTTAAATCTCTTCATAATCTTGCTCCTACTTATCTTTCATCTCTAGTATCCTTTTACGTTCCTTCACGCTCTCTTCGATTCCAGTCTCTCTTTCCTTTAACTGTCCCTCATCCTCCATGTGCCCAGTCTCCATTTCGTTCTTGTTCCTTACTTGCTCCTTTACACTGGAACGGTCTTCCTTTTTCTCTATGTTCTATGTCTTCCTACCCTCGCTTTCGCTCTGCTCTTAAGGCTCATCCTCTCTAGTCTTTTGGTTCAAAGATGTTGTGTTCTCCTTCATTGTACTGTGATGTGATAGTTCTACAGCGCTTTGGTGTATAACACTTAATAAATACAAAAACAAAAAGACCATATAGGCTCTTCTGTGTGCCTGAGTGAGCTTTGGGCCCTGCCACTCATTTGACAATGGACATGGCAGTGCCTACAGGTACAGACTGGCTTCTGCTCTGCAGTGCCTTTCACCCAGCCAGACTGCTCAATTCTGCAGGTGCCAGGAAGCTGACAGAAGTGGCTCCTCCATAAGGAATAGATGGGCAAAGCTGGCCCATTATGGGATTGGGAAGCTGCCATTTAACATATTTCTACTTCTATTTATTTCCCATTCATGGAGCTTTAGCATACATCTTCCGGGATCCAAGCAGGGTCGAATGTAACATCAGCAATATAATGGCCTACAGAAATAGGAAGGAGTTTCCCAGAAAGCTGCCAGGTTTTCACTTGTTTGGGAAACTGCAAGAGATCAGAAGTACCCCTGATGTCACAAGGTAGCTGTTCCATAGTTTCCACACTTGATAAGAGAAAGATCTTCCACTTTTACAAAGGTTGGAGATCCTGAGAACATTTACTTGTCTTTCTGTGGATGCGCGTGCCGCGGGAATCAGCAGTTTTGTTGATAGCAACGATAGACAGGAGTTATAGATTGCTTTGTACCAGGCAAAGTGCATTGAATGTAATCCCTGAAACCACCGGGGGCGGTCCGAGACCGGCATGAAATGTTCATGGGGTTCTAATCTTACATCACAGATGGGCAGCGAGATTCCGCACACTTCAACATTTTTGGATATCCGGGTAGAGGTTTTGATGAGCCAAGAGCAGTGACCATTGTAATACGGGCATTCAATAAGAAACACTTAAACACCCACCACAAGAGTTTCAATTGGTAAAAGGACTTTTGAGTAATATCTGCTATGTGCCTAGACAGCGAGATAGAGAAATCGCTCATTATCCGCCGAGCTCTTCACCTGCTCTACTGGAGCTGGGCAAGAGCACATGCATACAGTCAAGGTTGCATATGGATACCAAGCAAAAACCCCTGTGTACTCATTCTGGCAGGTTAAGGTAGTGTTAGAGTCTTTTCTATTACTAGATGGAACTCACCTTCCCAAGCTCAGCTACAGTCAATACACTACACTCCAGTGGTGGACCACAGTTCAGAAGCTGGAACTAAGGCCTTAATGGCAGATAAGGGCCTGGGACTCAGGACCCGCAAGCGGGGACCCTTGGCGTGTCCATTCATCTCAAGCTTCGCTTACTTTGATGGCACAGTTTCTGCGCCATCACAAGGAGGTCAACTTATCAAGAGTCGGCAAAGGAAATGTCTTCATAGACCGATGCTACCAGAGGTTCCAGAAGTGCCGCAGATGAATAATGTTTCATAGTTTTATAATTTATTAAACGTGTCTGAAAAGAAGTCCAATTCAATAGTAACACCACTGTGATGTTCAGAAAAGTCACAATGGGTAGTTATAAAAAAAATTGAGATGAACTGAATTTCAGTTGGGATTTTTTGCATTTTCATTCTGGAAACCTAAATGTATGTTACTTTTCAGTGGGTCAACGAGTCCCACCATGCTAATTTGGTTTAATTGGGAAGGCAAACGCACACAGAGGCCCAAAATTGTGATGTGTGTGAGTACCAATTTACTCTCTTAATTAATTACAAGTCACCTATAGATAGAGTCCGTGACTCAGTCGCACTCTGAAGATACGATGAGCAAGAGGGAGGTTTTATTCATGTACTTTGAAGTTAAATATACCCATAAACTCAAATGTATTCTGAATAGGCATGGACAGAACACGCATTACAAGAAGCAGAGTTTTAGCTTCTGTGACTGTTTGAGAACCACCTGTTGGCTCTGTGTAGCTTGATTGGTCTAGCTCCTAGATGGCAATTGAGGATGAGGGACCTGCCCCAACCTGGCTTTAAAGAAATCGACTGCTGCGGCAACGATCCATAGACAATCATTTATATCCGAAGGAGAAGCGGGAGATCAACTTGCCATGACAGATAACAGAATCCCAGAGGGTAACTGGACTTGTGAGAAGCTACTCACTAGCTTGCTGCTAAACGTGAATTGATGAAAGATAAACATGGCCTACCCTAAGTCCTTCAATGGGAAATTGTCCCCTAAAGATGCATTCCACTCTGGTAGAGACCCAAACAAAGATTATGGATGTGTATCGGTCATATATAGCATGCAGCGTAATTGCGTCTGTGTGTTGAGCAGCCTCTTTCGTTGAGTGAATGCTTGAGAAGACATCAGGGTAGATTCGAGAGTAGTCAAGGCATCAGCTGCCAACACGCGGGCAAAGAAGTCACGTAAGAGCATGTTGGGACAGTGGAGGTCGGTGGTGTGGTGGAAACGCTAGCTGGCTAAGCCGTGGGGTGGTCGCACAGGAAAACATTCTGATATTGCATGAGGGTTGTGGTCTTGCGGATGACCGGCAGTAGGTGATTCCCCAGTCAGAGAGGCACAGGACAGAAAAAACACAACATGTATGCCTTGGGATATCTGCTGATGCACACTGTCTTGGGTGTTGTGTGGCTGATTTTGAGTGCTGGTCTAAGGGCCATACTGGTGGTAGTGTATAATGTTTTACTGGATATAGTTAGGTAATGACCTTTCTGCGGTCTGAATGTGAACAACACATTCTGTAATGTTATCTCGTTTTGACTGGCTGATTGTGTAGACTTCTTAGGTAGTTGGTAAAAGGTTGGTATTGTAATAGGTCCAGTATGAGTCTCACAGCTGTATTTTGGGCTAGCTATAGACTTTTGAACTCCTATGCTGGTAGGCGTATGCATAAGACATTACCATAGCCCACGCAGGAGTTGGCAATGGCTCTGACTTACATTTTGTCACTGAAGAAGCCCAGAGCGAGCACAGAGAGTCTAAATTATAAGGCAATATTTGGGGGAGAGGATCAGAATCTATGCTTTAGATCCATTCATTGTAAGGTCGTTTTTTGCTTCTACTGCTCCATGACCGTGCATACATGTCTGAATGCCATTATTGTTGAATGAAAATTCAGATGGTCAATTCCGTAGACGTCCATTTCAGGTGATCGACTCTGTGAAGGTCTATACCTACTTTCGGACATAATTATCAAACATTGGTAGGCATGGGTGGGAATCCCAAGGTGTGGCATGCACGCATTTGTGCTTGTGGGTGAGGAATGCATACATAGTCCAAAGTTTTGTGTGCAGTCAGTAACTATTGAAAGCACCCCTGTTTTTAATTGGAGTAGGAAGGTGTTTTACTTGTAAAGTAGATCCTTCCACGTTAAGGGGTAATTTATCCACTCGGCTCTTGTGACTACTTTTTGGTCCCACAAGCAGGATTTTCCCTGCTGACCTTAATGCTTTTTAAAGGCCATTCTTCTTGTGTAAATATGTATGTGCCATGTCGGGAAGGTATTTAGAGGCCAGGCGTACGACAAACATTCACACATTTCCAGACTCTGAGACAGTGATGGGTTTTGAATAGGGAGGTTGCGGATTCATCCATTTTTCTTATAATTTGGATAAACTGAATTATTCTACACTGCCTGTATCCACTGAAACAGGCACCCTGGAAGCACTCAACACTGCATTAGCACAATCCTGTTGAAAAATTGATTAACGCATCAAACCAAGATAATGTTGTGTTCCACCAGGGCACAAGGAGGTGTTGTGAGCAGTTCTCACAGTTTGAAAATAAAGCTTTGTACCACAGCACCAAACTGGGGGCTCGTCCCCATGCCTATTTTTCCAAAGAACTCCTCATGGTTGGACTGGGGCACAAAATTGTCTTGGGCATCAATGAAAAAGTGTCCCACAGTTGCAAATGTCCATTTATTCCTTTTGTGGCAATGTCTGAACCCAACGGGGAGTTTTCTGATAAATGTGATGCAAATTGTGCATGTTAAAGAATATTTATCCAGCAACACTGGTCAAAACTACTAGCCGCATAGTGAAGTAACTCATCAAACTGGCCCACATTGGCCAAAAAAGCTGCCCAGTTTGACTCACAAAACTGGCCCACACTACTATTTTGTGTTGTTGGTTCGGGCATTGCCCTATTGCCCTACAGACCAGGCCGAGCCTGCTATGCTTTCATTCTTTGCTGCCAAAGTCTTTCTTCTGCACTAAAAGGATGGGAGTGCTTGGCCTATAGGCTAGGGCACCATGGGTCAAGAAGGAGCATTTGGGTTTTAGGATCACCCTAGGACCTCTGGTGCGCATCCCCTCAGCATCCAGCTAAAGGATCTCCAATACTGTGATAAAGCTCACTTGGGAACTGCTGGCATGCACAGGAATCTGTGTGCCAACTGCGATAGAACAAATTCATAGGCCACAGATTACAAGCATAACACCAGTGCCTTCAAATAGATCTTAAATATTATGGGGTTGGTAGACACTTCAGGCACTCTACAGTCTACCAGTACAGAGACAAAAATAGGAGGTGCCGTGGGAACTAATGTTCCTGGTGAGTCAGGAAGGCAATAGGCTAACCCAAAGCTCCCGCACAAATGTGGGCAGCTGGCAAGAGATAAAGCACGCACAGTATCAAATGTTACAGAGAGATCGAGTATCCACGCCCTCCCTCAACTGGGGCTAAAAAGTTGCAAGTACTTTGTAGATATGTTTTTTTTAATTGGTTTTGTTGAATAAAAAACAAAAATTATCAACCTTTCAATTTACATAGTCAGAAAAGATAAGAAAAAAGGAAATTATAATGAATGTTTCATACATTGGAAAATGAGAAGACAAAAGGAAGAGAGAAAAAAAAGGAGGATAATTAAATACATACATAATTAGGATTTACAACAATTCAAATCTTTGTTACAACACTAAGTCTGCCAATTTCAAATTTCGATCATATCAATTTAGCACAGGTTCTGCGTCAGCTGGATTTTAAAGACGGAGCATTATTACAGTATCCATTCAATATTCAGACCATGTGGGTTCAGCAAAAATCAAACCAGATTTAGAGAAATGAAACATTTGACAATTGCAATTCTTAGGGCAGTGCGGTTGGTTTGGAACATTTCATTCCACAGAATATCAAGAGTTACAATTCTTATTTCCTTAAAATGCAACTTGAAGTGGAAAATGAGTTTGGTCACTAGCTTGGGACACAGTGTCAACAAGTGCTTAGCAATTTCAGATTGATCAATCGCTTTACAGAATCTACACACATTTTCACATTTCGGTATTAATTTCCGTTTAGCCACTAGGTCTTTTGTCTGACGTAGGTTTAGTCGAAATGGTAAAACTGTGCTTCTGTAGGTTGGCGAGGGAAATTTGACCGGATAGGGTTCCGGTACTCTCCAGGCCCGTATGTATTGGTTTTGAATGTTGATGTTTGTATATGTTTCTTTCTGGCCTCTGCTTGGCCCTGAACTCTGACCAGTGCATGCTTGGAATATTCGCCTCTTCAGGAACGTTTTGAGGTTGATGAACCCCTGCCGTCCCTAGCCGTTTGAAAGCCGAAGAGGTCCCAGCGGGTAGTAGTTAAGGCCTGTGAGTCCAAATGGGACACATCTGCAATGGCTTAAGGATGCCTCCAAATGTAGCTGACTTGCCAACGCCTGTATTGTTCTTTACAGTAAACAAACCCAGGGATGGCAAATCCCATGTCTCAGCATAGCACACACTATTGCTGGAACCCCTTCCTTGAGGGCACCTGGACAGCATGTGAAAAGTCCCTGAGCTAGACATGGACGATTAAACAAATATAACAGCAGTGCATCAGTAGTTTTTCATTAAAATAGTGCACATGTTGCTGTCTTCCCAGAGTACGCACCTGAACACTACTCGTGAAAAGCTTCATGCGGATCCACCCACACAATGTCAGGAGACTCTTTGCTCAGGACCACTTTCACAGAGGAAGCGTGGGCATCCTTGCTTCTAAAGCTTAGGTGAGTTTGTATTTTGATTTTATCTTCGTCCGTTTCAACCACCGTGTAGACACCTATGGTCCCATCATCATAGCCGAGGAAAATCGTGAGATCGTCCTCCGATACGGCCAGACAGGATGGCATTTTACCCAGGAAAAATTGACCAAGAGTGTTTCCATTGGAGACCTGTACCACGCAGAGAATTGGATTGGTGTGAAAATCACAGTCCCTCGTTTTCTCGCTGCATAGGTGCACAAGGACCATAAGCCTTCCATCCTTGCTCAGGTGCTGGCGGAGCACTGTGCCTTCTGTGCAAAGCACACCAAGTTTCCCAGAGTAAGAATTCAGCACATGGATGGATTTCTCTGCCATTTTGATCAATATGCTACCATCCGATGAGATCTGGCAGTCGGACGCGTGGCCGGGGAAATGGCTCGGTAGCTCAATTTGGTGGCAGATTGTTTCTTCTGCCACATTCCAAGTGTAGAGGTTTCGACTTATGGTTATGACAACTGTGATGTCTGGGTGATTGAGCAAGGGTTGAAAAGCTAGTATCTTTGATCTGTCGTTGCACTGAAATGTCTTGCTCGCACAGCTGGACCATAAACTGAATGCCACAAGATCCCCATCGTCCAGACCCATCACAAAGGTGCTTTCAGGAGTGATCAGTGCTTCTTGGAGGCAGGCCTGGAAAGTGCACACCACATTGCCAGTGGTTAGCTTCCATACGCTAGATATACTATTCCCACTCAGGGCAACACCAAAATGCCCATTGGGCGTGAGCAGGACGTGCGATACGTGGCTGCCATGAATTCGAGAAAGGTTTTCATCTGTATCAGTGCACCAAACATACAGGTCTCCGTGCATTTCCAATGTTACAAGGAACTCTCCAGTGGTAGTAAGTTGAGTGCTGCCAATGGGGTTGTCATGCTTTAAGAAGGCTACCACCTGGTATGAAGATTGTTTCCACTTGTAAACCACTTCAGAGCCATCTGTGGTATAGAAGTGGTCTATGAAAGCAGATAGTAGGACAGATTGTATCGATTGTTTTGCGATGACCGTTGATGCTGCGCAGGCTATTAGATCCAGGTTCCAGACCACCAGGGAACCCAATTCCATCACAGCTACCAACTGGGCCTGCTGAGAGCATTTGATCAACTTTTCAACTTCCCTGTCTCCAATGTCAAGTTTCAGGACACACTGCCCACAGTCCCTTCTCCAGACAAGTAGTGAGGGACCATCTTGTATGGAAGCTATGATCAGCTCACAATCGGCCGAAAGGATTGCACAGACAAAGCGACTCTTCTTCGGTGCTGGGAACTCATCCAGCCCCCAACCGTCTGTGTCAAAAATTTGGATTTGGTTCCGCTTGCAAAGTAGAAGCCATTGGAAATCTGGGTTCAACTCTGCTGAAATAACCTCACCGGATTCTTCCGAACTATAAATTTCATCCAAGCACTGCGGCTGAGTTGGATCTAGTATGTCCCAAACTGCAATATTTCCAACCATGTCAATAATGTACACTTCGGTATCTGACTCAGCAAGGTATATGGCTTTCACGCCATGTCCCGGAAATAATAACGGGATGGTGGTGCAATGAGAAAATGTAGTGCTATCAAATACAGAGACAGTGTTTTGAAGTCCCAGAAGTACATGGTTTCCATTTCTAGTGCAGGAAAAGCAGTCCACCCTTTGATGACAGCTGAGCTCACTTACGCTGTTGCATGATAGAATGTCAAAAACGCTGACCAAGGAGGCATTTGTGTACCAAACATACAGATGGCGGTCCAGCACATAAAAACCTTTAATAAACAGGGGGCTCTCAAGAGCAGTGGCTGGTAACCTAGTCTCATTAATTTCACAAAGAAGCCGCCAAGTCATGCATTCCAATATCAAAAGTGAATTGCCTCCTGTCAAGAGCACAAGATGTCGTCCATCTCGTGAGAGTTCTGCATCTTTGGCCGCCATGTTTTCCGAAGGACGGTACACCAAAGTTAGGGGCTGTACCACATTCCAGGAATACAAAGCAGCGTTGGCGAATACCACAATAATTGACGGCTGAACCGGCATTTCCAAAATACGAATTATAGTCGAGGGTTCAACCGCTTGAACGTGCTTGGCTGCAATTGCAACCAACGGGGAGTACAGAGCGACAATTGCAGAGCTTTTAAATCCTTCCTGGTACACTTGCTTCAGAAGGCTCAGTAGACCTGGGTACTCTGTTGCCAGGGGTAATATTGTGGCCTGGAAGACCATTTCCAGCATAGCAGGATTTTGGTTTACTAAGCACCCAGACTCCCATAAAATATCACTCATAAAGCTGATCTCCTTCCTTGCAGTGATATGAGCTGTATCCTCCACCTCAGAAATCAAAGATTCCAACTGGTCCCTTTCGATCATTGTTTTATAGAATGGGAACGTGGTCAGCATAATATTGCAGAGCTCATCCAGCCGGTCACATTTCTTCAAATGATAGGGCAGCTCATGGGCTTTCCTAATGTTTACTAAGACTGGACTCTGCTCACTGAATTGTGGGCTGAGAATCCAGGGCTGCGACGGCTGCTGCCTGTCAATATATATCTTACATGGCCGTGTGCTCGGTTGGTCACCTTTTGAATCGCCGTTGGTGAGCTGATGTTTCATAATGTATGGTTTGGCCCTTCCACATGCCCAGCGCCCGCTGAAATAGTGTCCCAAAGCAGTGTGAAGTTCATGAACCAAGTTTGCATTGTTGAGGTACCGTTTACACACAACGAGCTGGTAGCACGTGTGTGTCCAGCACAACACCATGGAACCCATAAACAATCTCTGTGCCATGCAACCTACCAAGTCAAGCAGAAGATGTGCAACTATGGACTCTGGCACCCTACAACTATTGTTGAAATGTTTGGACCTAACAAAATGATCCAGGACAGCGTCATCTGTTGACAGAATATCAACCAGCTCAGTCTCGCAAATTCCAGATCTAGCCAGTGTGATATAGCTTGAGGCTCTTGAGACGAGGATGTGTCCGTATTTCTTCTCCAACATGCAGAATAGTCTTTCGATGCCTCTGTGCAGGCTTTTCCCAAGGGTCTCATCGTTGTAGTCCTCGTGAGATCTCCAGTGAAGTACCTCCTTGAGTAGGAGGAGTACCCACATAGGGGATGTGTTTCTTTCCAGAGACTTATTCACGTAGACCTGTTGGCCGGATGTGATCTTTCGATGAATCGCTAAGAGGCTTTGCTTTAGATTCTCATTACACCCTTTTCTTTGTGGCTTAAGATCAAGAAGTGAGATGCGGTCTTCATACAGATTCTTTAAGTGTGTTAAGATCTCAGATTCTCTCAGACTGGTTGAAATGATGACCTTCACATACAGTGGAAACGATTTAGGGAGCCACCATAGGCTTCTTGCATTGTCATCCTTTGTGATATGGTCAAGGATATCCAAAACAAGGACCAGAGGACTTTGCTTGGATGCAGCTGTCAGAAGTTCAACAAAGCATTCCCTCAATTCCATGACATCTTTCTGGTGGGTCTGTACTCTTCTTTGGTAGATATCTGCTATTTGCTGGCATAGTCCTGTTAAAAGATTTCTGAGGGGGATTTTGGATCCTGCTGGTGAAGCAAAACGGACTAGTAGTTTGGCATCAGTGTCTTTCAGCCAACAGTGCATCTGAAGGAAGGAAAGGAGAGCAATGTGTTAACAATTTATCTTCCATCGAAATCAACATGGCACATATTACTTTTCAGAGTGATCATATAGATGGTAACTATCAATATTTATTTATTTTTATTGTGCATTTGTAAGGCGCTTATACAACAAGTTAATTCTGTTTCAAATCGGCCACAGGGCAACAAGGAGGGAGCATGGGAGTAAAAATAGATATAACACTGTAAGATAGAGGCAAACCTACCAGGCGTTGTGAGCATTCAGAACGTGCAAGTGCATAGAGAGAGAAGGTGGGGGTAAGTACTAGGTGTATCAGGTGGGAAGTGCTGGGGGTGAGCAGTTGTAAGTGCCTAGGGGAGTGGTCAACCACCAATAAATAGCTAAGTGCAAGCACATGATGGGCAAGGCCAGTGGTGCCAGGGCAAAGTTCTGGGAGGAGCGGAGGCTATAGGCGATTGGGTGTGGGAGGCCAGGACCCAGGAGGAGGACACAAAAGGGCCCTGGTCACCAATCTCAGCGGCTGTGAGATTAGCAGAGGAGGGAAGAAGGGAAGGAGGAAGTGAAAAGGAAATTCTTGAGGAGCTTCCGGAATTTGAGGAAATCCGGATCAAGACGAAGAGGAAGGTGGAGGCTATTCCAATAAAACAATAATGTTTCTATAAAAGGAACATATTACTTCCAGGGGTTCCGGGTGATATCGATAGACAACTCACGCAAAGCACAAGTTGTCTATGATGTCACTCCAAACCCAGAGATTAAATGCTACAATTGTTGGGCTGCCATGCACCTCCTACATTTTGAATAGACCAATTGAATGGATGGTGAGGGAGACATCCCGTAGTTTTGCTGACAGGAATTTTGCCAAAGTATTTTACTTTGCCGGAATTCCGCTGACAAATCTCATTGTAAAATAAAGGGGGTTGGAGGTAAGAGGTTAAAAGGGGTAAGGAGGGGTAGGAGGAATAGCATAGGGGAAAGGGGAGAAATTAAAACAAAAAAAACAAAACAAATATGAGTTTTTTCAGCAGAATTCCAGTGAAGTATAATACTTTGGCAGAATTCCTGTTGAAAAAACGACTTAGAACTGGTAAGGAAAAGTACGAGGGAAGCATACACCAAATGGATTAACAACTCCCCATTGTCCTCCCCCCAACACAAAATCACAAATAACCTGGCCCCCTGCCATCCCCCACCCTTCACCTACCTGGTAATTGCCCTTGCCCAAGTGGAAAAGCCCAAAACAAATAGTTTCCTACAAAGCTCCCTGACCTCCTTGTTGTTTTCCATCCTTTCCCACCAAAACAAAAAAAAGACCTGGCTTTCGGCAAATCTCTCAAATTTCCCTCATGTTTGCTTTTCCCCGGCTCCTCAAATGAGAACAATGCATGGTATCCAGTCACCCTGCCCCACCTAAATTGTGTTTTCTGTTAGGAAAAATGTCTCTTTACTGCACCTTTCCTTCCATTTTAATGGACCCCCAAACTTGTTGCTTTTATTTTTGACCCTGACCTGTACTTTTCACAGTGCAGTGAAGCCTTAAGCTTTACTACACTGTCATTTGCTCATCTGTTATGGGGAAACTGACATGTCCTTCAGGCTGTTAGTATTCGGAAACATTCTCTCCCTTAGTCTAGTTTCTTAGTTACTAATTTTAATAACTTGTTATCAATTGTGATAACTTGATATCATTGTACAATGCATCTTACAATGCATTGCAATGGGGTACACTTTTGTTTTTGCTCTAAGCTAACACTCAGAGCATGTTTGGTTACTCTAGGTGTGCTAAATGGACAAGCTGGTGGCAGCAGTGACTTTTTACAATTTTTTGGTGTTTTCATTTTAGCCTTACCGCGTTTACCGCATTTGGCTACTTACTGTGGCTAGTGACCAAACATGGCCATGCCACAAGGTCTTTCGCTTGTCTTTTGGCCATCTTGTTTTTTAGCCTTCTTCCTGGCCTGATAGTCCAGGAAAATCCTTATAAGGACTTCTAGTGCCTGGGAAAGCAGAGTCTTTTGTCGGGCTACTGGAGGGCTATGTGTGTTTACTGGCAGGATGTGGGCTGGGACTGACTGTTCTCAATTCCAATCCACAAGCTATTATGCATGAGTGTTCCCACCAGTGGCCCTGATTAAACCACTGCTGGGGTGTGTGTGGGGCTAGTCCTGCTATTGGGAGTTTCTGCTCTTAGCTGGCTTTTAGGATAAGAAGAGGACCCCTGCACTCACTCTAGAGAGATCCTGGAGTAACCTGAAGGAGCCAAGACTCCTGCCCAGCTCTGAGACCCGTGAAGAGACCGGAGATCCATCTGAAGAAGGTCTGGTGACCAACTTCTGCTGCTGTCCTGGAAGAGCCCTATATTGCTGTCGATCTTCAGCAGTCCTGCGAGGGAGCTGCAACCCGTGGATTAGAGGGAACATCCTTTACTGACATCTGCTCGGTACCCTGTGATGAAATGTCTTCGGAAGTGTCCCTGGACTGCCCTGTGGATGACTAGCTCTGACTTTGGGCTACCGTGCCTCCGACGTCGCCGTTCCATGTTGAGGCCGGAACTTGGGGGATCCTTAGCCTGTCCTACAAGGCTTATCTCAGCAGAATCACAGAGTCCTAGCATCAAGGGGGACCAGAGATAGGAGGGAAAGCCTGACCACAACAAGTGAGTCCCTTTGCATCACCGTGCTGCAGTAACCACCGTCCAAAACGTCGATTACAGAACTCAGAGGGGTCCTGCATCGAGTTTTTCTTCATTCTTCATTCGAGAGTCCTTGCACCAGCTAAAGACACCGACCAGAGAGCTGCTCGAACCTGCAACCCTTGCGAATCAAGGACTGAGACTGACAGCGGTAAAATCAACCTCAGACCTTCTTCCATTGACCTGCCAAGTCCTGTGAAGAATCGGAGTACGGGGGGTGAGTTACAGTGGTTCTTACCTGTTCCTAAACTCTGTTTGAAAGTTTTGCTAACTTTTCTAAAACGTTTACAATACTTGGGCTTTGCCATTGCTTGCTGGTGCAAGCCTTTCCGAAAGTTGGGGACACTTTTGTTAGTTAGAATAACTTGTCCTCTAACCCTTGGAATTGTTCACTGGACCCCATAGACCCTACCTTCATTTTATCCAGCGTTACAAACTGTGTCGTCAGAACTTTCACTGAACATTTGAACATATAAAGGCCTCAGATAATGGGCATAGGGCACTAAAATAATGTTCCACTACAAACTGTTTTACTGTGAATGTACCATACTCTGCCTTTCTCCTGTAACTAAGTGACTCATAATCTGTAACAACACCACGGTGACCTTGTGCCGTTTGTGCGCTATATAAATTCAAATAAATAAAACTTAGGGAAGGACTTTTGAAGTAAGGGTTAATTCTCTTTGGACCTGTAGTGCATAAACTAATTATACTTTCCTTTGCAGGGGTTTAATCTGTATTATTCCCTACTATAGTGGCTGTATCTATAGACCAGAATATAGAAAATCAGTCCTAACATTTGCACCCTCCCATCCCCACAAAAACAGAACAATGCTGGGTATGCTGCAACCTCTCCCAACTCCATGAGGTCCGCCACCCATTCGCACCTGGTGTGGCTCCCTAACAGTATGAAGTCAAGAGCCTGTCAGCCACAGCTCTAAGCCTGTCAAAGGCCTAATCGCGAGTGCGGCTCTGAAGCTTAACAAACCGAGAGTCACGGCACAGTATAATGACTGGGTTGGGGCTGCTGTACTGTTTTGGAGCTGTGGGTGGTGCGAACATTCCAGAAGGGTAGAAATCTAATTTCTTAAAATCTTAAAAGTATTCACTACACTGTGTATTCCACCAATTGTACAGTATTTTGGTGCATGGGGTTACTGTTTACTAGAGTTGTAAAATCACTTTTATCTTGGATTGTCCATCTTGGATATAGCGTTAACCAACCATTCCAAGAGCTGAAACCGATGCTAACGGCCCAAGTTAAAGGCTCAAGCAAAGCAAGGGTTTTAGCAAGGGCCCCGGGATGGGTGGTTAACGTTATTAGCACCCATCCCATAGGCTGAGACGGGGCTAATTCAAAGTATTTCAATTCCATGAATAGACCACCTCGCCTCATCCCATTCACGGAAAGAAAAGACTGTTCAAAGATGGCTGCCATGGAATGTGAAGGCGGGGCCCTGTACAGATCCCCTCTTCCCTTTCCATGGTGGCCAGCCAGGATAGAGCGGAAGGAGCGGTAGCAGCAGCTGTGGTGGCTGCATTTGCTGGTGCCTCAATGAGGTAAGTAGGAAGGGGGGATTGTAAAAAAAGGGAACGGAGGGTGGGTTTAAGATGGCGGGTGGGCGAATCGGCCATCAGGTGGCTTGGAACGTGGGCTGAGATCACCAGTTTCAGCCTGTGTTCCTTGCCTCCTGATTGTCTGGCTCGCCACCACATGGTGCTAATGTCCATGTCAGCACATGGCAATGTCTTTTGAATTCATGCTTCGGATCGTGGTTTGACTGAACAGTCCAATGCTTCTCAAGAAGGTCGCCTTTCAAGGGTGGGTATCACAGTGTGCTTTTACCACTCACCACTGGAGTGACCAGGGCCCACAGGACCTGAAAAAACACTGTAAGGCAAAGCCAGTATGGGTTAGGAGAAAAGCTCCTTGTATTCACACACAGCCTCGTACCAAGGAACATAGATTAGGTCCTTTAGCTGATGAGCAGAAAGCATTCCTGTAAACCCTATCATTGCTCTTTTACCTTTTATTCACTGACAGCTCTGCCAAGGAAAAGCAATCTGAAAGCTCACTCAAAAGCATTGTACCAGTTGTGCTCTGTACCAAGGAAAGGAAAACAAATAAAGTACTAACTCATAGATGAAATGTAACAAGTAGATACAAGATTATTATATTCAGATCCAAAACCCTCACTAAAGGAAAGAAAGATAAAAGACACATTTCCTCGGCTATCAGGATGGTGTTTATAGTTTGCCGGTCACTTTTAGGTTGGGTAACAACACCAGTTGAGAGAATTTGAGACTGGATTGTTATTAAAGAAGAAAGGGATTTGATTTATGTTATGTTGAGGTGGTGCTCTTGGGGCACCATTGATTTATATGTATGGGATTGTGGGGTGTATCATATCGTTTTAAATTACACAGGCCACTTCGCTTTTCAAGGTTTTATTGACTATTTTGGATTTTAGGGCTATGCCAGACCCTTTTCAGGCCCGGATCAGAGATATTATACTAAGACACATTAGTACCCGGCGAGGGCGCAATCAGAATGCAAGAGCCATTCTGATTGGCCCTCGCCGAGTCATTACCAGGCCGGGAATCCCTATGTCGGGATTCCACGGCCTTTGTCCCCGGCGGGGAGCGGGGCAGCCCCTCAGCCAATGAGGAGGCTCGAAGCGGGGCCATCCCCGCTCTGAGCCTCCCCAGCTGAGAGGCTGCCTTCACCCCCGCCGGGGACTCTGGTAAGCTTTTTTTTTTTTCTTTTTTTCTACCCTCCCTCCTCCCTGCCCTCCCCGCCCCACTTACCTTTTTACTGCTGCGTCCCCGCTGGGGAACAATTGCAGGCTCCAGCAGTGTGGAGACACACAGCCGGAGGCTTGCCTCGTCCCCTAGCAGGGACGCAGGGTCGTTTTTTTTTTTTTTTTCTTCAACCTTTCCCTGCCCCTGCCTCCTGCCCTCCCAACCCTACTTACCTTCTCCTTCTTTTTTTTTTTTGGGAGCGGACGCGCTGGGAACACTTGTGTTCCCAGCGCGTCCGCTCCCGATGGCCGCCATGGAAAGAGAAAACGGACTCCCGTTTTCCCTTTCCCGGCGGCCATTTTCTTGGTCGTTTTTTTTTTTTTTTCTGTCCCGAAACGCTGTGGCTTTTCGGGACATAAAAAAATGCTTTTAGTGCCCCGGTCACGCACATAATGCGGGCCGGGGTACTAAAAGCAATATGACCCGAGAGGCGGGGGCATTACCGACTCAGGTAATGCCCCGGGGCCTTCGTTAAGGCCCTCGCTTCACTCGGGCCTATAACTATGGGCCCCGGGGCATTACCTGAGTCGGTAATGCCCCCGCCGCTCGGGTCATATTGCTTAATTAGAGACCCCCCTGATTTTTTATCCGATTTAAACATTATAGGTATCTTTATTAGCAATGGATGGGGCATTTCTAAAGGCACACTATCAGTGTGGACAGGGCAAGCGCACAGAAAGAGGAGAAAGGCACGTTGATCAATAAAAGGAAACCATTTTCAAAGTTTAGGTATATTGTTGGATAATTTGATAAAGGAAAGGTTGCCCAATGGCTTTCCAACACACACAATGAATGAGCACAGGGAGATGCCTCATACGTTTGTGTTAAATAGCACAGAAATGACCGCAACAACTGGAAGAGCTCTTGGATGTGCCAGTACATTATCAAAAAAAGAGAACAATTTTTATCGAATTGTAACAATAGAAGGCAAGGAAGTAAGTAAAAGAGGGAAATGAGAAAGAGACTGAGGAAGGAAAGGGCGAGAGGCGGTGGTGAGAAAGAAACAGGCATGGGAGGCAAGGAGAATGAAATGGAGGATGAGACCAAGGGTGAGACAGGGACTGCAGTAAAGGGACATGAGAGTGCTGCAGGTAGACAGTGTGGGCACTTGTCAGAGAGGTAACTGAGGTCAGCAAGAGGGGGACAGTATATCCCCCACTGTATAGCACAGAACCATTGGAGTATTATGCCCAAGATCACACACAGTGTCAGACATGTGCCCTGAATACATGTACAACTATAAATGTAATTTACACAACATGGAGGGCTTATGCAACAGCAAGTGGCACTGATCAAGCACAACAAGCCCCTACACAAGTACAACAGGTATTAGCACAATCATAAGTACTTTTGCAGCAAAACACAGTAGCGTCATGGAATGTGCATGCGCTGACACAAGCACCCATACCCAGAATAGGTGGAGCAATAGTAATGGGAGGGAGCACTTTCATCAGCACAGGCCTGAACGTACACACACCATAGGATTGGGAAGCATGACCTTTTTATACCACTATTGTATTTTTGCAAGATGTCAGTAGACATATTGGGGAGACATTTGAGGAACTGACTAGGGGATAAAATGCACTACTCCAGGGATTAACTATGTAAATACACAAGAATTTATATTAGCATTTTATGGCCAGAAAATATAAAGGTGTGTGCCATTAGATTAAGATGTATTAGTTATGGAGCACACACACTGATTGGTATAAGCTTTCAAGAATAAAGGGCATATTTGTAAGATTACCCACAGAGGTTTTATTCAGATACGAAGTACCCATGGATGAGAAAGAAGGACCAATGAGCATAAGCAAGCTAGGAGCAGCGAAAGTGAGGGAATAATCTGAAGGACAGTGATCGCTCTTGGTGAGGAGCACAGACAGATTAATTTGACAAACAAAGGCTTGGTTAATGCGCGTTTATTTAGCGGTTGAGGATTGGAAACCGAGGCAAGGAGAATTTGGTACAAGTACTGAGCATGCTGTTGACCATTACTATTTATTAGAAGCTTGGAGATGTGGAAAGAGAAGGCATCATGCACAAGATATGGACACATATAGGGATATCAAGTATTGATTTTGTAATGTTATGGCCACAAAGAATGGGGAGCAGCACACCTACTGAATATATATATACTCCCCTCCCCTCCCACAATAGCAGACAATATTCCCACAAGGCAAGCATAGTATGCAGTAGCATTTTTTGGGAGTATTCATGCGCAGAATGGGCTTACCATAATAAGAAATCTTGGACCCAATAACCGGACAGACTCAAGGAATATGGGATTACCATAATGAGCAATCTTGGACCCAATAACCGGATAGACTAGAATATGGCAAAGTACTACGTTATTATCAATTAAATAAAGTACAGCAATCTGGCAAACAACGAATTGCAGTTCACACACTCACATTTACTTTTTAGGTACACAAAGACTTTATACCTCAATGTGCGTCAGCTATAACGTCTTCCTAGGTGGCAAATAATAAAACCTATTGGGCATTGGGCAAGGGGATTGGTTAGGGGAACATGTCTATTTACAGAACCTATAAGTGTTAGTAATTTTATTGGCGGCCCCTTGCCTAGCAGGCAGGTCTTGAAATACAGATCATAGCAGTATAGCAGATGCAGATTGGCTCATGCAACATTGTATGCTCATTGTTGCATAGGCCCTCATGATAGTTTGACATCCTTTCTCAACCTTGGACACTCGGTTCACTAGCAGCACATAAGCAAAACGAAACTCAGATGCAGAGAGCAATGTCAGACCACTGCCCATTTGTCCAATTAGTTCTATCATCTCTTATCAGCCAAGCCTTCAGCCAAGGGCTCTTCTTTGACCTTGCAGACTGTTCTCTTCTCTGGGGCTTTTAAGGGAGCATAGGTACACCACTATCTTCATCTGGAGCTTAATGAATAGGCCGAGTTCGGAGTTACATATTAAGAGACCATGATTTAGTTCATTTTGTCTTTGATTTAGTGCTATTTGATTCGCTTATTTCAGGTGTCATTATCTTCTTCGGCCTCCAGAGACTTGGTTGCTCTGTCTCACATAGGCTTGTCTGCATCCTGGATTGTCAATACTGGTCATCCACAAATGTTCACTCATTTACTTTATCTAAGAGAAATATGTCCTAAGTAGGTTGCTTATCCTCGTTAACTCCCCTTGCATCCTTCAGTAGCTTCTCGCTGTGGCATCTTAGATCTCGGGCCAGCAACTGTTCTTTGTTCATGCACAAATTTGTATTTCCAGCCTATGTCGGCTCTGCAGCTCTTGCCTCTTTCCCTTGAGCTCTTCGCTTGATATCATTGAGAATCGGCATCCATTTTTCCAACATGGCCGCTTCACCCATGTTATGTTTTCTACTGCAGCAAGATGCTATATGGCTCATCTACCTTGTGTTTCTGCTTATATACATTCACTACTCATCTTCTCTATATATATGGTTTCTTCTCACCTGTACATAGGTATACTCTTATTTCTTCAGTTATATCTCCATTCTTTAAGTATTCTTCTATAGTTTCGATGCGTCATTATATCTTCTGCTTATGACATCACTTTGCACCTGTCAGGTTTTCTTTATAGTTCTTCGATATTCAGTGGTGCCTGCAACTCTCCTGCTACAAATTCAGTATGAAGGTACATTCAATATGGTTGTCTGAGTGCATTACATGTCTCGTACACTCGATGCATTATTGGTATGATACCTGGTGTCAAACACAGTGTCTTCCTGCCTTTCATCCATTAGGACAGAATTGAGGGGGTGGAGTCTATCAGTGAGGTACACGTCTACTCCTCTACACTAGCACCAACTTAAGCAACAGTAACCTCATGCCCTGCTAGCACAACATGAGAGAACATGGAGTGCATGTCATATATTTAGTATATTTGGAGTATTTTGAAAATTACAAAACAGGAAAAGAAAGACTTACTAAAAGGGCAGTATGGTTAAATGTGTTAGCATATCATAACTTTTGCCTTCATTCAGTCTCTAGAGGAAGTGAATAACATATATCCATGGACATGTCAAGAAAAAGGAAAAAGACCAGCAGAGGAAGAAAATAAAAGAAAATGTTTCCGTTTTTGTTATTGTTGTTTCTGTCTTGTTGTATATTTTGTTTTTTATTTTATTTTATTGTATGGTTACAAAAGAAAGGAGTATTAATGATGTAACAATTCCCATTGAGTGTTATCAAAAGACAGAGGAGAGATTTTTCCTTTTCCAATTAGGAGAAGCACTAGGAGATGACATTTGCGCTCAGCACAACACTGAGTAGGACAAAGTGTTGTGTGAACATGTGAAGAGGGTGAGGCAAGAGAGGGCAAAGCAAAATATTTTGGGTGTGCTCTCTTGTCCCACGTCACAGGCATAGCCAGGTACAACATAGATGAACAAAGTTGATACTAAAATAGGCACAAGAGGGAGGAGGAGCAGCCATTGAACAAAATTAAAAGAAGAAATGTTAATAGTAAGTGTTTAGGAGGTAGTCATATTTCAAAGAAACAAAAGCATTGAAGTAGTAATGTTCAGATTTTAGGAGGGACTGATGATAATAAAATGCATTTATTTTTCAAGAAACTCGCCCAGTTTTTTTTATGTTACAGATGGAAACGGAATACCTGCACTTCAAGTGCCCTATACACCCGAACCTACAAGCAGGGATGAAGGCCCTATCTGTCATAGAAAGGGCTAAGGGGACCCAGCCAGATGCCCAGTTGCCACTGAACTGAAATAGTCTAGTCTCATATACATCAGTAAGGGAATAAATATTGGCTGTGTTTGGCAGAGTGACTTGGGCTGTAGTAGTCAGGTCTCAGCCAAAGTACAGTCAGTTTACTATAACATCTGCCTTCTGCGCCAAGCACTGCCTTATGTAACTGACACTGACCGTGCTTTGGTGGTGGGAGCCCTAGTCAATTCCAAACTAGATTATTGTAACAGCCTTTTGGCTAGAGCTCCGGCCAAACAGATTCACCATTTACAAAAAGTAGGAGTAAGAGTGGTATTTGGTGCATCTAAAAATACCTCAACCTCAGGTCTTCACCACTCTCTACATTGGTTAGCGGTAGAGGATCACATAAAGTTTAAGATAGGGTGTTTGGTGTACAAATGCACCAATGGGTTGGCAACAATTTAATGAACAAATTGAAGCGCTGTCATCCAACTCGGGCTTTAAGTTCCGAAGATCAATGTCTGCTTACTATTCCCAGGACGAACTGTGTCTCAAGAGGAGATCGCAGTTTTTCAGTCGCCAGACCAAGAATAGCCTTCCACTGAACCTAAGAAGGGCAAACTCCCTATCGATTTTCAGAGCTGGTCTAAAGACCTATTTATTTGAATAGGCGCTGTTACTACACACTCTTTCCCGATGAATTCCATTGGCATTGACATTCATTTGGCTGAATTTACCTAAATAGTTGCTGCTCGCACACATCCTTCCCGGTGAATTTCACTGGCATTAATACTCATCTGGCTGAATTTTTCTCTAATTAGCCTATTGCTCCATCTGCGCCAGGATTTGATTAAGTTTGTTGTGTGCGCATTATAAATAACTCAAAATTACTGTACTCCCCTTTATGTATTCCCCGGTCCTTGCATCCCCAATTACAACTATGTCCCCTTGACTGACTATCTTGCTCAAGAAGATAAGGACATTTTATATGAACTAAGGGGCCCCTGAACTTGTTGCAAAGCAGATGGGAAGATAATGGACTGATGAAAGGTCCTTGGACTTGGTATGGAGAAGAACAAAGAACCAGATGGAAGATTTGAAGATGAGAATTGAGCCAGTTGATTGCCAGACAGTTGAATAAAAGCAGCTGGTGAACGGGACAGGGACAAGGAAACATTGTGTGATTGAGGAAGAGATAAATTGTGTATGTATGCATTTTTGATTAACTACTATTTACAGGAAGAGAAGAAGAAAGAGGGGTGAAAGTAAAAATGGGCTGGTGGGTCCCCTCAAATAGTATATAAATGTCATTTAACGATATATCCTGATTCTCGTAGTGGCAGGATCACTCGTTGTGCATGTTAATTAATGTTTAATTGAGTAAGAGGGTTACGAACTAGATGGAAGTAAACAGTGACATTTACTGGGGATACGTATATACACATAAATAATAAAAGAGGACAAAATATTCTACATCTCTGAACAAAAAAGATTCATATACAATACATAAGAAGAAAACAACATCGTTGGAGACATCATTGGTCCTTTAGAAATGTTTTCCATGACACCTCCCATATTGGGAAGAGCACTGAGTTTAGGGGGGTGTTTGAGATAGGTGATGCATAAATATACCTATTGTGGTTGGAGGGTAAAAAATGAGGGTATGGTCGATATCTCGATCAGAGGGGGGAAATGTAGAGTACACCAAAAGGGACTACCCCTCTCCCTCTGGTGATGTGTAGGTGAGCATGTCACTCAGGGCCCATGCCCTGCCCTTCTGTCCAACCTTGTAAAAGAGAGAAGAATTATTCATTGCGTCAGCCATACCTCTCTTAACCCATTCAGGTGCATTGGGGAATGGATACAATATAAATTGAAAGTGGCAAGAAGTGATAGGGTATATGTACACATTCAATAGACATGGAGAAAATTACATTCATCATGAAGCTACATGAACAATAAGTTAAAAGAAGGCACTTAGACATGAAAAATATTACACTGCACTGATTCCTGTAGGAAAACACGTATATAAAGAAATGCACACATTTGGCACGACATGAATAACATATGAATATATTTCATAAACACAGAAATGACACAGCAAAAGGTATCCATCTCATTTAAAATGGATGCCATAAACATGCATTTAAAATGAATAAAGGCCTTAACCCTCAGAGAAGATAGAATTGCTGAAGCCACAGAAATAGTGGTTTAGGCAGGATTGAGAAAGTAGAAAAGGGAGGGTGTGCTCAAGCAGAGCCAGGCACGTGAACTTGGCAGCATTAAATAGTAGAGTAGACCGTTTTTAGCAATGTTTCTTAAAAAGGAATTTGGCAGTAAGTGAGAGATAGATAAGGTAGAACAGATGGGCCAATGGGGATGTGACAGCAAGCCTTGTGTCATTGGCAGAGTTGGCCAAATCCCACATCATCTCAAAACCACTTCCATCCAGCTTTTGAGTTGCAAAACATCTCCTGTGTTCAAGAAAGTGAGAATAATAAGTTTTATGCTGGTCAGCATATTATGAGGTCATTGCAAAAGTAAATAATGATGCATTTCATGAAGTATTTGTAGCCAATGATAGAGGGTAATGTATATTATTCATGAGAACCTGACCAATTAGATTGTAAGATTCATGTAAGGACAGAACTGGTGAGTCATGTATATTTTTGTTATAAAAATGTTAGAGATAGAAGAATTTTGAGACTTTCTTCTTTTCAGCTTTGACCATGGATGACAGGACAAACGCTCCCGGCTGGCCATGGGGGAAATAAAGGTCTCTCTTTCTAGCACATTGTGTGTTTCTATCAATGGATGGCTGCACTGGGTTATGTATCTTGAAGGAACCTATCTATACATAACTCTCAAAGGTCAGAAGACAAGTCACCCAATTAAACTAACCTGTGTACATCGAAATGAAGAAATCTATCATAGAACCACAGTCACTATTGGAATCCAAGGGAAAGCTACTAAAATAAATGCTGTCATTATTCCAGGTTTTATCAGAGGAAACCATTATTAGAACTGTTTTTCCTAATTTTGAGACAGTACAAAGGAATGCTAATTAACCCCTTTCTTCCTCTTAGTGCCCCCTAAATTCTTGGGATCAAGAAGAAATATTTTTTGAATACCCTGTGTGGAATTGGAAAGAACAAGATTCCTCTAGGGATTTGACAGAAGCTGATGGATCAGATGTAGGAAAAGAACCTGGAGCGGGAGGCCAGTTCTTTAGGGCAAGGGCATGTGATGAATCCTGCAGAGTCATCACAGAAACCCAGCCTAAATTCTCATCCCATGTGGCCAGAGGAAAGCAGAAGCTACCTGATCCTAAACCTTGGGGGGGGTGTCAGGGGGAAGGATCACATGGGAGGAGAAGGCTGTTACAGGAATGTGGTGACTCCGTCCAGAGATATAAATCAAGGGATAGAGAGTGTTGCTGTGCCATGGGTTTATAGAACAGACGGGGGTTGGTATTATTCCTAAACCTCCCCTTGTCAACCCAATATTGATGCAATGAATGCCATGAGGTACATTAGATCTAATCCACTAGACAAAAAGAGGTTGAACACCAAAGTAAGGCAAATATGATGAAAAAACACAAACAAACAATAGAACACAAGTCTTAATTGAAGTAAATCAGTTCTGTATTTGGTTGCACAAGCAGATTTGTGAAAATAACTGTTTGTCTGGTGATTATCATCCCAGACATGTAAAGTTTGCAACCAGTGTCCGTGATGTAAATCAAAGCATGAAATATGATAAAAAAGCACAACCTGTTATGTTGTACTCGTTGAAAGCATAAACAACAAATAAAGGTCACAATAACTATAACACACACCTAGTACTTTCCTGTTCTATAGTCACAGACAAAGTAGGTTTGAATCCAAGTGATGGTGTCGGATAAAAAAGGAAGGACATGCAGATAAGGGAGAGGAATGATAGGCAGAATTAGAGAAAGAGAAACACGTAGTTGACAGTAGCAGCAAAATAAGGACAGGAGTGTGCCTGCCTGTCCTTACACAAAATTAAGAACACATCAATGAAGTCAACATGGTTTTTGCTGCTATGGTTGGGAGATAACTGCTTGTTATTCCCAATATGCAAACAATAGATTCCTGATATGTCTTCTCGGGTGTATCGTCTTTTATCCAAGGTAAGAGTTTGCCAACGCAGTGGGGGATCCCAGTTTTGAGGAAGTTACAATGTGTGGGTGGATGGAGTGACACCTACACTCCCCTCACAGTTCTTGCGTTTCAGCGGTTACTGACCAAAAGGAAAGTAAAGAGAAATGAAGTATTCCGCCTTCATCAGGGCATTGAAGGACAAATTCTGCGAAATAGAGAGAAAGAAGAAAACTTGTAAGGAAGTACATGTTGTAAAAATGAGGTGCAGAAGGCAGTGATTGCCTCTTGTATTGGTGTCCAAACGGTAGGTCAGGGTTAGAATTAAGTTTGTTAATAAATTAAACCAACAAGGGAAGAAAAAGAGAAAGATCTCCACAGGAATTACTAGTTCAGTGTATTAATCGTGCAAAGCTTTCTACTGTGGCTGCCTAGTCAGAAGTGAAAGAGATAGAAAAGGAATGCACTTATTCTATCCAAATGTTCCCTTTTTATCAGTGCTCAACATCCCACGTCTCCCCCCAACTGTCTTGACACCAGGTTGCCATTGTGGGTGTGAGGAGGTGAATGTTGACTGCATGAGTTGCAGTCTCTGTACCTTGATGGCCACGGAATGGGGTGTCCGTGGTCAGGTGAGGTAGCGTAGCCTCGAGTGAGCTGTCCCCTCTCTGTAGGTAGAGGAGGGGAGAGGTATCTGGCAGAGGCGCAGGCCGTGGGTTCAACTTAGCATATAAGTGAACGGCTGAGTGCAGGAGCTGGCGGGAGAGAAAAGGATGTGAGTTCAGGGTGCATGTATTGTGAAGGGGTCAGGGGGGTGTGTGGAGAGTAAGGGTGTCACCCGTGGTTTGCGTGTGTTGGTGCTCACCTGAAGGTGTGGGTAGCCTAATCTGGAACCAGCTGGGTGACTGGGCAGGTTAGGGTGGCGTCTGGAGAATATCCGGAGCCGTAGGGTTGACACGCAGTAACAGTTCCCAGCCGTGTGGTGTATGTCAGCACAACATTCGTTATGCAGTGTCTGTAGCCGGCTTCAGCGCGGTCTTGGCCGTGGGCAGGACTGAATCCTGGTTGCTGAGTGAGCCAGAGAGGAAAGGAGAGGAAGTGTGCTTTAATGGAGAATATGGGGTATATACAGAAGGGAGAACCTGCCAGAGGGAGAAAAAATAAATCTAACCTGTACTTCCCGGCTGCTTTCGTTGAGACGGGCGCTCCGCTCACTGTGTTTGAGTGCCGGTCAATGGCTGTCTGTGGAGGCAGCCGCCGGCTCGAGTATCACGAGCACAGTTGGGGGCGGGGTCCAGATGGATGCTGGGCGCCCATTGGATGGTGTCACAAAACCCCCAGCGTCACTGGAGCCTGTCAGATAGACGCTCATTGTGCCGAGTCATGCTTAGGCGGGAGCGTGGTGTGGTTGCTAGGGGACCCGAGGTACTGGTCCTCTTGGGAGGGGGGCGTGGCCGGGCTCGTCTACGGGAGTAGGAGAGATAGTAGCACACAGCTCACGGGGGATGAGAGGTAGCTCATCCTCATGTGTCGATGCTGCGGCATGTGTGGGCTGTGTCCTCAGGGGATGTGCCTTGCTAACAAAGCCGGTATGTGTTTGAAGAGGACAATGTAGGAATGAATTAGTGTATGTGTTTACCTGTACTAAAGCAAGTGCAAGTAAGCGGGCGGCGTAGCTCGCGCGGTGGTTGATGCTGTAAACATGTTTTTGTGTGTCAGGCAGAGCCGTTAGCGAGGTTCCTGCTTACGCTGGCTCGGAGGAAGCATGTCCGGACCTGCCATGGGAGCAGGGTGAAGTCATTCTGATTATCGTGAGGTCTCCAATATGGAGAGGTGGTGAATCTGTCTGTGGAGGAGATGGCAGTGTTGATAAGGTGACACAAAGAACCCCAGTGGGTTGTTAAAACTGGGGGTTGTGCAATTCGTTGAGGCCATGCTCCAAAGTATCCAGTCTATGGATCCATCTGTTTTCTAGATTAAGGAGCCTGGTCTGAATATTGGGGCCTGACCCAACTTTTTCTAGCACCCACCATAGAAGGTCATCGGGTGTGTGGCGGTTCTATGTGTAGTGCGCTACCATAGGTGATGTCATTTGTTTGCATCGGATCCTGGATCGGTGTTCGGAGATCCGAGTGCCCACCTTACGCATGGTCTGGCCTACATAACGGTAGCCACATGGGCACTGAATGCAATAGATCACCTGACTGCTTTTGCAGTTCTTATGGTGTTTCAGAGTCCATAGTCTTTCATTAATGTGGAAAGACTTAGTTTTCTTGGTGAGTTTACATACTGAACATGACCCGCAAGGGTAATGTCCAGTTGTTTTGTGTAG
Source organism: Ambystoma mexicanum (assembly GCF_040938575.1). NCBI lineage: Eukaryota > Metazoa > Chordata > Amphibia > Caudata > Ambystomatidae > Ambystoma > Ambystoma mexicanum. The sequence goes on from NC_090941.1 coordinate 978,285,834, forward strand.
GTTCCATAGTCCAGTAGCGGGAGTATCTCGTATGTACATTGACTGCACTAGATTCTTCCAGAGATATGCAGTGTTTGTCTTCTTCTGAGGATGAGGGCCTCCTAATTCCTGAGCATTTGATGGCATGTTGCCACAGTAGGGTCCCCCCCTCTTGGATTTAGTCAAGGTGAGAAACGTGAGATCCGATTTTTGTAAATATGAACATGGTGTTTATAGGGAACAGAGAGATAATGCAACTACATTTAGTGGTTATGATTTTACATAAGGTTTGGATTAACCTAGGAAAAAACCATTACCTCCTTTAAAACATTCCCTTAAATATATATCCTATAAACCATTTAAACTGAGTTGATTCAATAATCCTACAACAACTAAGAACATAATGGACTTCAAGTCCCATAATACTCTTAGTACTGAGAAGAGGAGCACAGAGTCACTAAATTGTAGTGAGAGGTCTAGCTGTTCATAAGACCCACACCGGAGCAGGACCTTTCAATATTTAAAGTCCTGTCATGTGCAGGTCAGTAGAAAGTTGTAGTAGAAGCAGCAGCAACAGGAGGTAGCAATGTCTGGAGCCGTTGCATTGTCATTTGCGGGATGCCGTGGGAGGAAAGTGGTGGAGGGCGGAGGTCCAGACCAAGGCAGAGGACGTGCAGCAAGAAGTGGTGTGAAGACCGGCTGTCCCAGAGGAGAGAGACACTCTCTGTGTCCTGCCTTAAACTCTGGTGAAGCATTCTCAACGGAGCACATATGGAGAAGTGAGTGCTCCACTGACAGCCAGAGCGGGGCGGAGAAAAGTTACCCAGAGCTGTCAAACCTCAGAAAGGGCCTGACATGGGAAAAAGCAGAATCAGCAAACCAAACAGTGATGCAAGGACATACTGGTGAGTTTGCCTATTTGCGGTAACCCCATGGTGCTCCGAGACCGCTGGGCATAAATAGACCTTTTGAATACCACATTTTTACATTGAAGCGAACAGGAGAATATTGTAACATAAATTGCCAAAGTTAAAAGGGGGCAATAGCTGAGCAAAGCAAATGTAATCTCCCAAAGGGGAGATATCGAATCAGAGGATATATTAACTGACATTGTCCAAGCCAAATGGGACAATAAACAATCACTGTGAATACCACTTTCCAAAAGAGGAACAGTATAACCTGCATTGTCAAAGTCAAAGAAAGCTGAAAGTAACACCAAGGCAATTTGAATGTAGCAGTCACAGATACCCTTTGGAAGAAAATTGTAACATATATTGCCAGCAGCCAGTAGGTTGTGATGAAGGAAATCAAAGATGGCAGGATAAAACCCCTCCTTGTAGAAGGAATCAAGGGGGAGAGAACTGTGACCTGTATTGCATAGGGCAAATAGATCAATGTGAGAATCATTGTCCTTTTGTGCAGCAAGAGGTTGTTCAATTGTGCTGCAAGTCAAAATAATTACCCAAGAAGCTGTTGTTGGTTCATCTTTCCCTATTGATGATTTAAGTATGGAAAGTTTAGAACAAACCTCACCACAGAGTTGAAATCATAGTAGTAGGAGCTTTATCCTGGCAGGCGAGTATACCAGGAAAAGGACAAATAGTGGTTAGTCCTGGCAGGCGAGTGGACCAGGAAGAAGAAGGTTTGAAGTACTGTGACTGTGGTAGAAGGTTGTCAAGGTTGTGGTTGAAAAGAGGTGGCAACTCCATTACTGTGTTTTCACGAACTGTTACATAACCATCTTGACTAAAGTATAACTTGCTGAATGAACCATCCTGATTATAGTGTTGCTTATGAAGAGGAAAGGCAATGTGATAGTAAGTGATTGGTCTTTGAGAAAATAACTCTTTACATTGACTTCTCATCTTGATCTATGAAGAGAGAGTCTTTTGTGGTTCGCCAAGCAGAAGGTTGTGAAAACCTTCACAATTGTTTTAATAGTAAGAACCCTTGGTAGTCACTGTGCCAAGTGAAGGACATACTGGATGAAAAGAACTGTGTATTTTAGTTGAAGTGGATCTTGGTTAGTGGAAAGAACTTTCCTACAATTTAACTTTGGTTGACAACATCCTGAATTGATCCAGGGGAAGTGGATCCAACGGTGATCACAAGAATTTCTGTTTTCTTTAAGGTTGAATTTATATGTTATTTTATGAAGTTGAAAACCGCCATATAATTCCTGTGTGAGTTTTGTTGTATGCATGTGAGTGACAAAATTTCTTTTTGGAGACTAGCTAATTTCCCTCTAGTTTTGGTTTGTTAGGTATGGGAAAGTCAGGCATTTGGCTCACCCTTTATTTGTAATAAATGGAGACTTGTGAGACTCCCATATCTGACTCATCACACCACCAAGGCAATATGAAATTAATATTTAACTGTGCATGCTAGCACTAATTGTTTGGTAGTCTGTATGAAGCTTTTCACCTCCCACTTGTTTTCTTTTAATTTAATGTTACTTAATTCCTGCCTCATTTTTCACTCACCACTCTCTTTAGGTCTGCATCTTTTTAGCAGTTCTTTTTTGGAAGAACACCCTTTGTTTTTTTCTTGATGACGACGACTTTGTCAATTCACAAGAGCTATTTATGCTCTGAGGACAATGTGCTTGCAGTGTAAATAGGTTTCCAACAAGGAATTATAAATTGACTATCAGCAGCCGTGCGACGGTGTATGTTGTATGTGCTAATGGCAATATTAGTTCCGGCGGTGGGATGTACCTGCTGGTAAAGACACTACAGCCCACATTCGAGGCCTTTGCTTGGTTTGGGGCTGAAAATTCAGGCTGGCAGCTGTTGCTGGCAAGTTTAACCCACCACCATGGCTTTTATCACCAAAATAAGCAAATAACACAATTTCTGATAACTAAAATACACATCATCCTCATCTTTCTTGATTTTCCATTTCCAAAAACTAAGCTGGATAATATCACAGAATGTGACATCACAGGGTCATTGATCCTAACCACACGGGCCATTATACATTTTCTTTAAACAACTATCAAAACCTAAAGTCAGGCTTACTTTCAAGACATCACTATTCAGACTGGTTCAGTCACAGGGGTTACAAATCGATATTCCGTACATAATCTACTTCCCATTCTATAGGTCCCTCCTTGCCCTTATATCTGACACCCAATGTTACCCAGGAGTGGCACTATACCTATGCTTCATTGATTCCTCTGCAGCTTTCGACAGCATAATTAAAGCAAAACTCTGGGGAAAGCTGGAAGCATGGGGTATAGACCCTTCACTTCTTTATTTTATTAAGGCCCTCTACAGTGACACGAATGTCAAAGTCAGGCTCTCTCAGGAGGGGGACTTGTCAAGCACCATTACCACCACACAAGGTGTAAAACAGGGGTGCCCATTGGCCCTCATATTATATAACTTATACCCGCAAACCTGAGCAGAACAAAGAATCATCCCAGCAATATGGAAAGATCAGCTCCTCTGCCTACGTTATGCAGATGATACGGTAATCCTAGACCGCACTCCGCTAGGACTGCAGAAATCCTTAATGCCCTACACACTTTTGCCTGAGAACATGGCCTACTCCCCAACGCGGAAAAAACGAAAATAAGGATCTGTGGGAAGGGAGCCTAGGGTGCACCTTCTTTCGTATGGTGGTTGAGGGGAGTAAAGCTGGAACAGGTAACTGACTATTGATACCTGGGAATATCTATTAGACCTGGCCTGTGTCCGCAAGAACTTGGCACTGGCACGTCGCGTAGGGCATGGGGCTGTCACGATGCCTGCCCCCGGAAAGCCAGACCAGGCCCAGCAACCCCGGAGGCAGGCATCATGCCACTTGAAGCATGCCCAAAAACCCCAGTTAGGGGCTCTTTGGCTACAGTCCTGGCGCCTATGGCGCCAGGCTCATAAGAATAAAGTCAGTCCTGGCGCCATGGGCGCCAGGCTCTTTACAGAAATCTTACCTGTTGCAGACCATGCTGCATACCTACCTGATGCAGACCATGCTGCACAAAGCCACAAGCCAAATGAGGCTTAAAGGGACTACTTTACCTCAGGGACTCCTTTCCTCTCGGGTGGGGCTGTGGAAGAATACTTACCTGGGACTTCTTCCAAGGCTATTTAAGCCACACCCGGACAGCCACACGTGCTTCGCGTTATTCTGCTTGCTGCAGCGTAAAGCTCACCTTGTCTTCAGCAGCTCCAGTCTTCAGCCACGCCCGCTTCAGCCCTGGAACTCCTGGAACAAGAAAAGGAGAAGGAGAAGAGGTCAGAACAAAACCCTTACCTGAATCCTTGATCCAGCACATCGTCGATCTGGAAGAGAGAAGCCTTCTCAGGTGCATTGCCACGCACCTCGCAGCGCCGCGCTGAACTCACCAACCGGGGCTGCATTCCTTTACTCCATCGTGAGTCCAGCATCTCCAGGCCATTCTTCAACACCTGGGGGAGACAAGAACAGATAGGTGAGCAAGGGCAATACAAACCACCCCCAAAGACTTACCTGATTACCACAGGGTGTACTCACCTCATCTCGGGTCGGCGCAGTCAATTCTGCATCACCGCCGCACCCCGGCCCCTAAGGGGAAAAAACAAGGACAATACAACCTAACCCCAAAGACTTACCTGATTTACCACAGGGGGGTACTCACCTCATTTCGGGTCGGCGCAGTTAATTCTGCATCATCGCTGTACCCCGGCCCCAAAGGGGAGATCCTCAATAGACTTACCAGGATCTTACCAATTGCCACTTGGAACTCTTCTGGTGGTTTAAATCCGCAACCTGCAAGGAATCTGGCAGAGTGAAGATCAGACCTTTGAACTCTTACGAACAATTGGACTTAGAGTCAATACTGGAACTCACCAATTCCTCCACGCCAGTGAAGTAACTGGTCGTCTACGCGCCCCTGCGCTCGACGCAGGATGGAGAGCTCATCTTTCCAAATCTTCAGGTGAGATTAAGAGGGAACTTCAGGAGTGTTCTGTGGGCAGACAAGGGGAGTGGGAAGGCGGGTTAACGCTCAGATTACGGGAGGTTAATTCCCTTTCTCCATTGCAGAAAGATATTCGTACGAGTCCAACAAACGAAGCTAAGTGGGTCTGTCCAGTCTGTCATCTCGGCTCTACGTGTTACTCTGGTGGAAGCAACAGCGGGCCAGTCCAGATCGACGCCCCTGTGGGAATCAGGTGAGCGTAACAGAACGCGAAGCCTACCCACAAATACCCACCTGGGCGTCATGGAGACCTCGGAAGCCGATCAGTTGGCCCAATTATTAGGGGAAATAAGGGCCGAAGTGCATTCCGCCCGCCAGGAAACCAATGCCCGCAGGAGGGAATTGATAGTATCAAAAGAACGAACTGATGATTTGGCCAGACAGCTATTACAAAGCCAGGCTGGACAAACACCTCTACCTGGACTCGGGGCCAGCCCAGCTCCGGTGCCACCGAGTAACCCGGTGCAGATAAACCTTCCTGGAGCCGTTCCCTTGGCTCTGCCTGAACGCTTTGCCGGAGACCCTAAGAGGTTTGCTATATTCATGAATCAATGTCGCTTACACTTTTTATGTAGACCTGGAGCTTTCCCAAACGATCAAGCCAAGGTAGCTTTTGTACTGTCATATCTCAGCGGCAGTGCAGCGGACTGGTCCATTCCGCCAGTAAATCAGGATAACCCGATTCTTCGAGATTTCCAAGGTTTTCGAACTAGCATGGAAAGACTGTTTGCCCAACATTCCCAAGGACAGGCCTTGGATAACGAACTTTTATCCTTATGGCAAGGTAATCAGGATCTTTTATCTTACATTGCAACTTTCAATAGATGAGTTGTGGAAACCGAATGGCCTGAAGCCAAGCGAATTACATTATTCCATCGAGGGCTTCGGGGAGAACTCAAGGATGTTTTAGCCCAAGTCGTGAACCCGCCTTTAGACTGTGCTGAATATATAGATTTTGTGGTCCAGTTAGATCACAGACTTCAAACCCGAAAGGCTGATCGAACCAAGTTTGAAAACAAGGTCTTGGTTAAAACCTACGTACCTTCGAAGGGGGTAGATGCCTCAGAACCCATGCAAATCGGGGGGTTAGAGGACCCTTAACCCAGAAGGAAAGGGAAAGAAGACGGCAACAGCAATTATGTCTATATTGCAGAGCTACTGGTCATTTCCTTCAGAACTGCCCTGTAAAACCACCCAAGAAAACTATAGGAGCAGCAGACGAAAACCACTTGAAACCTGACTCGGGAAACGATCACACCCGGCAAGCGTAGAGGTCAGCTTGCCGAGCTTAAAGAAGGACACTATGACCTCGCATTTCACCATACCCAGGGTCCTTATAGATCCAGAGCAGCCATCACGCATGCACGTGGTAAAGGCGTACGTAGATAGTGGAGCCATAGGAAACTATTTGGACTGCGGATTGGCTTCCAGGATGAATCTACCTCTCACCCGAAAGACCACTATCGATGTCGTCACCACTGTTGATGGAACTGAAATTGCCTCTGGGCCCGTAACTCATTCCACTGCAGAGATGACCTTGCTGGGTCAGGATGGACACCGAGAGGTTATGGTGTTTGATTTAATCAAGACTCCACAGTTTCAACTGATACTGGGAATCCCTTGGTTGGGAAAACACAATCCCTGTATTGATTGGCGAGAGAAGAGACTAACCTTCCCAGAATGTGCTAACACCTGTTACCCAAAGATAACTCTAAATTCAGTACTAGCTGCCATACAATTACCTGCTGAATACCAAGACTTTCAGGATGTCTTTCAAAAGGAGCAGGCAAACACCTTACCACCGCACAGATCGTATGATTGTCAAATAGATCTCATACCAGGAGCACAACCACCTTGCAGCAGAATCTATGCCCTCACGGAACCTGAAAATCTCCACTTGCGCCAGTACCTAGACCAGTATCTTGCTAATGGCTTCATCCGCCCGTCCAAGTCCCCTGCATCTTCCGCTTTGTTCTTCGTGCCAAAAAAGGAAGGCGACCTTAGAACATGCATTGACTACCGCGCGCTGAATCAGATAACTATCAAGAATCGGTACCCATTGCCTTTGATCCCTGAACTACTAGACCAGGTATAGAACGCTTGTATATACACAAAACTAGACCTTCGGGGGGCATATCATCTTGTACGCGTCAAAGAGGGTGACGAATGGAAGACTGCTTTTCGCACCAAGTACGGATTATTTGAGTACCAGGTGATGCCTTTCGGACTGTGTAACCCACCAGCAGCCTTCCAGTTCTTCATGAACGATGTCTTCCGAGAGCTCATCGATGTTTGTGTAGTCGTTTACATCGACGATATCTTAGTATACTCCCTATCAGAATCCGATCATGTAAAGCACGTCCGAGCAGTCCTAGAAAAGTTACGCCAGTATAAGTTATACGCTAAACTGGAAAAGTGCATCTTTCACACTACGGAAGTAGAGTTTCTTGGATTTATTCTGACCCCGAAAGGAATCCGGATGGATACACGGAAGGTGGACGCAATTCTTAATTGGCCTTCGCCAAGCTCAGTCAAAGGAGTTCAAAGCATGCTCGGCTTTGCCAATTTCTACCGCAGGTTTATCCCGGACTTCTCACACATTGTACATCCCATTACAACACTATTGCGAAAGAATAAACGCTTTACATGGACAGAAGAAGCCGAGAACGCCTTCCAAGAGTTAAAAAATAAATTCACGTCCGCTCCTGTATTACGACACCCGCGCCCAGAGCTTCCCTACATAGTGGAAGCAGATGCATCCAGTTCAGCTATGGGAGCAGTGCTCTCCCAAAAGAATCCCGAAACTAACCAGCTGCACCCAGTGGCATTTTGGTCAAGAAAGTTTTCGGCTCCCGAATTAAATTATGCTATAACCGACAAGGAACTGTTGGCCATCAAGTCCGCCTTCAAGGCTTGGCGGCACTATCTGCTGGGCGCCAGACATACCATTACGGTCATCACTGATCACCGCAACTTACAATACGCAAAGGTAGCCAAGGCCCAATCTTCACGCCAACTCCGTTGGGCATTGTTCTTCGCCGAGTTTGATTTTGTAATAACCTATCGACCAGGTTGTAAAAATGGAAAAGCTGACGCCCTGTCCCGAATAGGAATGGGAGAAACAGAAAGAGCTTTAGAACCTGTACCCATAATTCCTGAACAGAGGATCCTTGGTCTGACATCCATGCACTCTCTGGAGGACATTCAAGAAAAGGTCCATCAACTCTTTGATTCCGATGCCTTACAGGGCTGGGCAAGGAAAGGCCCAGAGTATTCTGTCACCAACAATCTACCTTATTACCAAGGCCGGCTATTTCTGCCACTAGAGGAACTACAGAAACTTGTCATTTCTCATTACCACGACACCTTGATGGAAGGACATCCTGGCATTGCAAAAACGGAAGCCAAAATCAAGAAACAGTTTTGGTGGCCCACCTGGCGAAAAGATGTCAAGTTGTTTGTCATGTCTTGTGGCATTTGCGCTCAAAATAAAGGGGAAAAGAAAAAACCCGCTGGATTATTACAACCGTTAGACATACCACCTACTCCTTGGCATACCTTGTCATTAGACTTTATCACGGATTTACCCCCGTGCAATGGTTATAACACCATTCTAGTTATTGTAGATCTTTTTTCTAAAATGGCCCATTTCATTCCTTTAAAAGGAATACCTTCAGCTTCAATCCTGGCCAAGGAGTTCCTTGAAAATGTTGTCCGTCTACATGGCTTTCCTTCCGTGTTAATTTCAGACCGGGGAAGTCAATTTATTTCACATTTTTGGAGGAAGTGCTGCCAGCTGGCACAAATTGATGTTAGGCTTTCAACCAGCCACCATCCCCAGACCGACGGTCAAACAGAGAGAACCAACCAGACTCTTGAGCAATACCTACGTTGTATGCTACATCAATCTGAGGAGGATTGGAAAGACATTCTTTGGATCGCCGAGTATGCATACAATAATTCTGTACACTCAGGAACTAAACAAAGCCCTTTTTTTACCATATATGGTCACCATCCTCGAACCTCAGACTTAGATTCTCCCCAGCATTTAGAGATGCCTGCGATGGACCATCTCCACGCTGTTATCACACAAGCCTTTAAAGAGGCGACTGCACATTTACAAAAGGCTAAGGATCAATACAAGAAGGATGCTGATCAACACAGGAGTGAAGCACCGCAATATCAAGTAGGGGACCAAGTATGGTTAGCCACCAAGTACTTACCACTCAAGGGAACACAGACTATTAACCCCAGGTACTTGGGACCTTATTCTATTAAGGCTATAATTAACCCAGTGGCCGTCAAGTTGGACCTGCCTGGTCATATGCGTGTTCATCCTGTTTTTCACGTGTCTCTTTTGAAGCCTGTGCAACCAGGAACTAGACTAACCAGCCCACCTGAACCTACCCTCATAGACGGGGAACCCGAATTCGAAGTCAAGAATATTTTGGACTCTAAAAGGGTGAGATCAAAACTCTTCTATCTCATTGATTGGAAAGGTTATGGTCCACAAGAAAGATCTTGGGAGCCTAGTGACCATGTGCATGCACCTCAACTAGTGAAAAGGTTCCACCAAGAATTTCCAGACAAACCAAGGCCGAGAGGGAGAACAGCTTTAGGAGGGGCCTTGAGGGGGAGTGCTGTCACGATGCCTGCCCCCGGAAAGCCAGACCAGGCCCAGCAACCCCGGAGGCAGGCATCATGCCACTTGAAGCATGCCCAAAAACCCCAGTTAGGGGGCTCTTTGACAACAGTGCTGGCGCCTATGGCGCCAGGCTCATAAGAATAAAGTCAGTCCTGGCGCCATGTGCACCAGGCTCATTACAGAAATCTTACCTGTTGCAGACCATGCTGCATACCTACCTGATGCAGACCATGCTGCACGAAGCCACAAGCCAAATGAGGCTTAAAGGGACTACTTTACCTCAGGGACTCCTTTCCTCTCGGGTGGGGCTGTGGAAGAATACTTACCTGGGACTTCTTCCAAGGCTATTTAAGCCACACCCGGACAGCCACACGTGCTTCGCGTTGTTCTGCTTGCTGCAGCGTAACGCTCACCGTGTCTTCAGCAGCTCCAGTCTTCAGCCACGCCCGCTTCAGCCCTGGAACACCTGGAACAAGAAAAGAAGAAGGAGAAGAGGTCAGAACAAAACCCTTACCTGAATCCTTGATCCAGCACATCGCCGATCTGGAAGAGAGAAGCTTTCTCAGGTGCATTGCCACGCACCTCGCAGCGCCGCGCTGAACTCACCAACCGGGGCTGCATTCCTTTACTCCATCACGAGTCCAGCATCTCCAGGCCATTCTTCAACACCTGGGGGAGACAAGAACAGATAGGTGAGCAAGAGCAATACAAACCACCCCCAAAGACTTACCTGATTACCACAGGGGGGACTCACCTCATCTCGGGTCGGCGCAGTCAATTCTGCATCACCGCCGCACCCCGGCCCCTAAGGGGAAAAAACAAGGACAATACAACCTAACCCCAAAGACTTACCTGATTTACCACACGGGGGTACTCACCTCATTTCGGGTCGGCGCAGTTAATTCTGCATCATCGCTGTACCCCGGCCCCAAAGGGGAGATCCACAATAGACTTACCAGGATCTTACCAATTGCCACTTGGAACTCTTCTGGTGGTTTAAATCCGCAACCTGCAAGGAATCTGGCAGAGTGAAGATCAGACTTTTGAACTCTTACGAACAATTGGACTTAGAGTCAATACTGGAACTCACCAATTCCTCCACGCCAGTGAAGTAACTGGTCATCTACGCGCCCCTGCGCTCGACGCAGGATGGAGAGCTCATCTTTCCAAATCTTCAGGTGAGATTAAGAGGGAACTTCAGGAGTGTTCTGTGGGCAGACAAGGGGAGTGGGAAGGCGGGTTAACACTCAGATTACGGGAGGTTAATTCCCTTTCTCCATTGCAGAAAGATATTCGTACGAGTCCAACAAACGAAGCTAAGTGGGTCTGTCCAGTCTGTCATCTCGGCTCTACGTGTTACTCTGGTGGAAGCAACAGCGGGCCAGTCCAGATCGACGCCCCCGTGGGAATCAGGTGAGCGTAACAGGGGCAAATGGCTGTCCCTCAAAAGAACAATCGACTCTGAGGGAGGGGGATCATTGGAGGCCAGAATTATGGCCTATAGGGCTTCTGTCAATCCGGGTATTCTCTACGCTCTTGAGGTGTTCCAGTTGAGGGCAGCGAGCTGGCTCCCTAGATTGGAAGCAAAGATTATTTGCTTGTTACTTGGAGTCTCGGGGAGTGTTATGATGGAGGCCATTCGGCTGGAGCTGGGTCTCTCTTCTTTATTAATGTCTTGGAAACTAGCAGACATTAAATTCTGGGCCCAGATGTATTACAATTATTTGGACAGCCCCTCTCTGCTAGGACAGGCGGTAGCACATGCAGAGAAGTTTTCAAAGAGCATTTGGTTTAGTGACCTTGATAGGCTGGCTAAACAATGTTTGGTGGAGTTGGGTATTGATACGGTCCCCAAGACATGGTTAGATTTCTACCTGTGCAGGATCGAGAGGCAGCTCACCCGTAGGGATGCGGGCCTGTCCTTAGATCACCTAGCCGGCCCCCGTAAATTTGACGTCTATTCCCATCAGATCTTCACACTCGGTACCCCTACACCTTACTTAACAAATTTGCGCCTCCCAATATTAGTGAGACTCATCACCGCCATCCTCCTCCAAACCCTCCCCGTATTCTAAAACACAGGGGCCTGGGCTAGGGTTCCTAGAGCCGAAAGACTATGTAGATTGTGCAGCTAGCAAATAGAGTCCACTCGCCATATTCTGACTCAGTGTGGGGCCTGGAGTCCAGAGTACCACAGGGCCTACAGCGAAGTCCGCACTCGCACCTCGGATCAATTCTGGGCCCCAATTTTCAGCGCTGAGGCTCCAACCCCAGTAGCATCAGCCTATTATGTTTGGCAGAGGGTGGTGAAGAAACGAGACCTTGGCTCCCCAGGTGGCTGACCTTCCTCCCTACAAGGGAGATGTTCAATTTAAATCAATCTAAATCCAAACCAAAAATAACCTAAATCGAAGGTTTAAAGTTGCCATCATGATATTCCCCTAGGCCATCTATGCTTAACCTTTTATAATCCATGAAATGTGACCTACGATGAACGCATGATGAATTACGACTGTTTTTTAAATGTTAAGCTGTGTTAAAAAATGTATCTTTCTAATGTATTTTATGTTATTTATGAGACAGTGTAAAATGGTAAGATAGTTCAGCGGGTTGAGCGCTCGCTGCTGCAATCTGAGCATGATTCGCAGGTCGCAGGTTCGAATCCCGGCAAGGTCAACTCAGCCTTTCATCCTTCTGAGGTCGATAAAGGAGTACCAATTTCGTTTAGGTGATATTGGGCCTCATTACGACCCAGGCGGAGGACCATGGTGCTGCTAGCACCATGGTCCATGCCGGTGTCCGCCATGGCGGAATGGGGAATTAGCACCCCATTCCGAGGTTGGTGGGGTGGTAATTCCCCATGCCGCCATGGCCCTTCCCCATTCTTGTCCCATAGGGCTCAATGGAAATGGGGAAGGCGCTAATAACGGTACTGCAAATTGCGGTACCGTTATTAGCACCAAAGTCCCTTTGCGGGTCCCTACTTTAACGGCTAGAAAAACCAGCAGTTAAGGTCGGGTCCCGCAAAGGGACCTCGTAATTAGGCGCTAAGTGTTTAACGGCGCCGCAGCCTTTTACGGCGCCGTTAAACACTTAGCGCCTGGGTCGTGTATGTAAATATATGCTCTGTAAAGCACTTTGGATTAAGGCGCTATATAAATAATCATTCATTAAAAATAAAACATTAAAAAAATCTTAGGCAAATCAATCACTTCCTGTGGTATTTTGCCAAAATGGCGTCCCTAGAAAACAACAGCAGATGCATTTTGCTATAACACAGCACCGAGTTAATACGATTCAGGTTTTACCTTTTTGGCACATGAAGCTAAGAGCACAGTTTTCCCACTGCAGGATTCTCCAACGACAACCAGCGGCGACCGGTGAACCCCATCCTGGCCAATGTATTCGTTAATGAGCGTCATTGCATTGCACTCGTGTGTGTACAGATCCGAGTACATGTTGCAGAGTGACATATGCTGCATCGCCTCCTCGGCAACCCTGTCAACGTGAGCAGGCTTCTTGGGTACCGTGCACTCTATGAAGTTCAGCATGTCGCTGTAGAACTGTTTGCACAGACCCTCCAGGTAGGCCTGCTTGCGCTCTTCTGTGTAGCCCACCTTCATGTCACAGGTTGTGGTGGTGCTGAAGACCTGCAGTCCACCGTGGAGCGCTAAAGTAGGCAAGAGGCCATCTCGAAGCTGGCAGAGTTTCCTGTGGTCGCTGGTTTCTTCTGGCATGCAGACCACGTGGCTGTTGGAAGAGGATGCCTTGAAGGTCACCCTGCCCTTCTTCTTCAACGACTCGTAGGGGATTTTGTGCACGTAGCAGATGCAGCGCTGCAGCACTTCAGGCGGTTGATTGTTAAGCGCAAAGCGCAGCTCTTCTTCCAAGGCTGGAAGAGAAAAAAAAAAGAGTTTAGCAGCTTGCACGTGAGGACCACACACAACACTTGGGTGTCCGGCAGCCAGGCACGTCATTTGGGGGTCGCACCTCTGACCCCTGAGGTCTCCCTTGCTACCCCTATTGTCTCCCTTGCCTCCCCTGAAAGCGAGCTCATGGGCCGTGGCCAGCGCCATGTGGCTCTTTGTCTCTTTGTAGCTGGCTTTCTTGTTCAGGCCTCTTTAAAAAAAACAGTGGGGTTCCACAAGAGTAACACTTTGAGCAGCGACCTTAAATAAGAAAGAATAGGAATAACAAATAATTTGTCCTACTGTAATTCTATACAGTAATTGCTAGATTCATTAAAGGTTTATTTCAGGCACACTTCAGGGGGTAAGTCACTGATTTAGTCTGTTCTTAAACACTTTAAATTCACATTGCAAGCAAAAAAAAATCCCCCAAAAATTTAGAGTAGAATAAGTATCCATTTCGGACTAAGTATTTTGTTTTTTTGCAAGTTGCAGTTATAGCATGTTTTTGCCGTTGTCTCTGTTATGATCATCACAAGACATTTCATCTCAGTGTCCTCGGTCACTTGATAAAGTCCTTGTGCCTAAAAGCTTGTGAACAGTGTAGAAATGGTTGACCGTAGCACTTAAAGTGGCCATTGATTTCATTGTGCCACAATTAATGCTTTTTTTGTAATGTGCGTATCTTTCCTATCTCTATTGCATGCTGTTCAGGATGTTTGTTTACATGTATGAGGTAACGAGTGTCCAGAGTACGGGATGCCATGTGAGTGCGCTGCTTTCCCTGCACTACTCTAAATTCTTTAATACACAGTTATGAACCCTCCCAATGGTATGTATTTTGCCAACCTCTGAAGCCAGTGAAGTAGACCTACAGAGGCTGTACATGTACCCAACTTTGCACCAGACCTGCCAATGAACTGGCCTGCTGTTAAATCTCAGTTACCAGTTTAATGGTATCCACTACAGAGTGTAATTTGCTTTCTGACTTTGAGGACATTTAGACATTTCATTGCTCATTTTATTATAGCCGGTACGATAGCTCAGTGGGTTGAACGCTCGCTGCTGCGATGTGTGTGTGTGTGTGTGATCTGCAGGTTGCACGTTCGAACAAATCCCTGCAAGACCAACTCAGCCTTTTATCCTTCTGAGGTTGATAAATGAATACCAACGCAGGTTGGGTGATTTTGTATATATATTTGTTCTCTATAAAGCGCATAAGTGCGAGTGCGATATAATAACACATCATTATCATTTGGCCTTGGACGTCTGCTTGCATTCACAGTAATTTGGTAATATGGGCCTATACACACTGATGTTAACGACCCATTTGGTGATCCATTCTTGTCTGAAATGTACATCACATTACAGTGGGATGCCACTTCCTGTTTTGTTAATGGGTGAAAGGTCGCGTTCCATCACTTTCAGTGGTGTCACTTTGGGGTGTGATCAAATTACATCACTTCCTGTGATGTCCCCAGAGGTCTAGGGTTGTGTGATGTCACTTCCGCTACCCAAGGCATTTTGGAGAAATGACGTCCCTGCCGGCAGCCATTCCCAATTGAAAGACTTTATACCACCTGCTCACCCTCACCGAACCAGCAGTGCCATGTAAACAATAACCACACTCATTAATGATCTAAGGTATTCAGTAGGAACTGCCTATTCTGTATGTGACACCACCGTAGAACTAACGACCTATGTGGCCACGGCGGAACATACTCCCATGCTTAAGTCTGCTGTTTGCTGAAGGTATCTTTGCACCAGGCCATCACATCCCAGATCCAACATAACATTTAACCCGTTTCACAGCTGTATCCCCACTGTTATAATGTATTGACTTTGAAGCAGCTTTTGGGACGCATGCACAGAAAGACTCACCCTGATCTACTGGCCCAAGGCCCTGAGAATTTTTGATTTTCCATGAACTTGTTTGCCCACCTTTTCCCCAATGGATCCTTATCAGATGCTTCATCGGGGGCAGAAATCCCCAGACTTTACGTCGGCCAGGACTAGAGTGTGTGCCAAACTACCATGTTTTCCCAGTGCAAGTCCTCTCACACACACACACATTACTGTGTGGACTATGCTAAATGGTAGCAGTCTTTGTTGGATTACAGCAGGGTGCAGCCAGCATGTGTTCTGGGGAGAAGTGGGGGAGATGCCGGTCCTGACTGGGATTCTCTGCTCAAATGCACCAGAGTATCCAATGGCCCAACATCCTTCCTACGCGTGGGGGTGAGCGGGATACAGTCATCCCACCTGCCTGCCACAGAGATCGAGGGCCAGAAGCAGAAATTACCTGGTTAGGGAAAAAGCCAGCTAAAATGTGTGGTTAGTTTCGATGAGGCGGGTTGGGCGGTATCCAAAACCGTAATCATGCAAACCTGTGATTGGAGCCTGAAACCTCCACCCAGAACCTTAGTCACATTTAACCCCAGAGTTTGGATTCTTACTTTGACAAACTTGGGGGTGAGGCCCGACGCACAGAAGATGCCAACCTGAAGAGGAATCATGTGGAAGCTGCCAAGCAGTGTCCTAAGGGGGAATCTCTGCCCAGTATCCTGATGCCCGGTATCCTGATGCCTGGTATCCAGATGCCTGGTATCCTGATGCCCGGTATCCAGATGCCCGGTATCCAGATGCCTGGTATCCAGATGCCTGGTATCCAGATGCCCGGTATCCTGATGCCCGGTATCCAGATGCCCGGTATCCTGATGCCGGTATCCTGATGCCCGGTATCCTGATGCCCGGTATCCAGATGCCTGGTATCCTGATGCCTGACCTTATTGACTAAGGAGACCTTAAGGAGTGGGTTTCTCTTCCCTTGATCCCGGTCAAATTGGGGCAGCAAAAAACAGTGTTCCACTACCAAAAGAATACGTGTCCCACATTTGGAAACCTCGCGAGAGAAGTTTTTAAATATCTTACGATGTGAACTAAATCACTTCTAGTGACTATTGGTTTTAAAAAGTAAGGCACAGTGAGATTGCAAATGAGTTACAGAGGATTACACATTTGTGTTGGGTGTTGAGGCTGAGATGTATAATTGTAATGGGTTATTTATAATGCGCTTAATATCGAGAGGTTTCCAAGCACTGGACCAGGGGATCGAACCTGTGTTGCTCAGCGTAGTCTTGCTTCCAAGGTGTGCACGTTGCCCCTGAGCTATCCTCCCGAGATGTGAGCATAGTCTGCAATTTAGGCACTTTACCACTTTGTTTCAGAGCCCTATCTGTACTGAAAAGTACAATTATTTGTGACTCTTTTTTTATAGAGAGGACTTGCAATTTAGTACACAAATCATTATAAACCAACTAGACCACGAGCGCCATTTTATACTATATGCTAATTGCATGAAGGGTACCCCACTACATATACTTGCATGTTTCTAGTCTTTGTATGCAATTCCAAACACTCTCAAAGCAAACAGTAATTATGAAGAGTGAATCAAGGTGAAATTGGCTTTACTCTTCCCATTTACTCTCCACTTTGAGAGAAATACAACACCACCTGCAAATTACGCTTTGCAGGCAGCATTTTATAATGGATTTCAATGGAATCCAGCTGCAATTAACCAGGTGCAAATGTAAGGCGTATTCCATTGGAATCCTTTGGTTTTACTCCTGCATGAAAATCTCATGCAGTGCTCTTCCGAGACGGATGTCCCCCAATATGTTCTTTAAAATCCTTACTAAACAAAGTATGTAAAAAGAGTAGAATTAAACCTTTGTTTTCTCCTATTATGCATGTATGTATGTATGTATGTAAGTATGCATGTATGTAAGTACGTAGGGGATTTATGATGCACAGACCGCACTGGGAGGCAACAGAGGGCTGCATTTAGGGACGTACTGAAGGGATTCCAGGTAGGATATGGGGGTAATCGAGGATGGTGGAGAGGGTGGGGTCAGGAGGAAGCTAAGGAGGGGTAGATGTAGTGTTGAGTGGATTGATCAGCAATTAGCCAAATGCTCTTTAAATAGTAGCTTCTTCAAGTCCTTCCTGAAGTGTGGCTGGAGCAAGCCAGTCAGACCTGCAGTGGTGACTTTTTCCAGAGACATTGTGTGTAACAGCAAATTACTAATTTCCTAATTTCCTGCCACTTTCAATTCTTTATTTCTAGTCTAACGAAGGCGTGGCTTCTGGTGGTGCCTTGTGCTCTGGGGATGACTTTCTCGGCCAGGTGAAATAATGCTTTTGTTGTAACTGTTTTGTAGCCGATGCTTGCAGAGGTGCCCATTGCAGCTTTTTGAGGATGGTAGTGATGATATGAACTTTTCTTAGTCTTGTGGTGGAGCTTGCTGCAGTGCCCTGAACGGCTTTTAGAGTGACTAAGGAGGCACCTGAGTCTCCAGCGAGTTTGGCATTACCACTTTCCAGTTGGGCGATGACCATAACTTAGACGCCTGTTATGAGAGTGGGGGTGTGGATGAGGAGGTTGACTGTGCCAAGGAATGCAATCTGCTAACACGCTGTGGGGGTCTTCTTGGCGATGTGTGTTTTGAATGAGAGGTCACAGAGCTGAAGGGTAAAGCCAAGAGACTTTGCATTGGATGCGATTTGACGCCTTAATCCATTGAGCTTCATTTCTGTCAGGCAATTCCGGAGTCTGCATGCTTGGTTGGGTTTCCAAGGAGAATTAATTCAGTTTTTGTAGGGTTGAGCTTCAGATTGACATTCAGGCTTGGCTGAGGGGCAGGCAGTGCTTGAGTCGATGGATGCTGTTGATGCAATTGGTCTTTCAGTAAAGCCTTGTGTCATGTGCATATTGGTGTATCTAGACATCAGTGTTGGTGTGGAGGTCCTCAAGACATTCAATGTAGGTTGATGGTGACAGGAGACATGATTCTGCCCTGTGGAAGTCTGCAGGGCACTCAGCGGGTATAGTAACTTGGGTCCATCTGGACCAGTTGCTGTCGGAGAAAGAGGTCTTGTCCGTGAAGAAATTGTTCATAGAACTGTAATTGTGTATTGCAGGGTCTGGCAAGGGGATGGTGCATTGTAGGTGGAAGTCTAAACGTTTCATAAAGTGAATTACGTCTAAAATAGCTCTGGATGTTACTACTGTACTACAACAAACACATCTGTGATAAGGCCACGTGCTGCATGCACCTTTAAGAAATCAAGTGGACAGAAGAGGACAATGCAGCATTATAAGTTCACTGCAGTAAAAGATAAAGTGGGAAGGAAGCTGGGTTTTATTATTTTACAATGTTCACAAATCTGGAAGTACAATTGTGATTGCTAAAGCAGGATTATAAAAACGAGGCAGAAATCACTAACAAGAAACTATGGGGGTCATTACGAGGTAGGAGGTAAAAATCAATTTTTACCGGCATGGAGGCAATACCGGGTCCGGGTAGTAATGACGCCGCTAACAGCGGCCGATTATGAGTATGCGTGCACGCGCATAGTGGCATGCCGGTAACGACATTACCGGCTTGCCGCTAAAGTTCCCAAAACATCCCTTAGCGGCATCATAGAAAGCGTTGACAGCCCTTCCGCCTCTGTCTCCCTCTAAATACCGGGCCCGGCATTAGCGGGCCCACTAACAACAGGCCGGCTAATACCGGAACCGGAAGTAACGTCATCTCGCCGGAACGGGAAATGGCATGGCGGCCATCTTGAAAAACACAATCCATTGCCATCGTCGATACACAGGACCCTGAGCCTCAATCCAACACCAGAACATCAACCACACCACCAGCACCATGCCAAAGGCGATTAAGAAAGGGGAATCCTGGCAGTGGAAGGAGCGGTTCTCCGAGGATGAACTGAGCATGCTCGCGGACACCCTTGCTGAGAATGCAGAGGTGGTATTTGCGTCAGACCTGAAAAGAGCAGAACAGCTAAAAAAGAAGGAGATAAGGGAGCTAGTGGCCCAGAAAGTGAGTGCAGTTGGCACCACCCCCCGCCAGTAAAGGACGTGAGAAAACGTTGGGACGACCTGCGCCTCAGAGTGCACAATATCTTGTCAAACTGAGCTGCTGGGAAGAAACCTGCGCAAGCACAATAGGCATGGAGTCCCATAGAAGGTGTGGGAGAAATGGAACATGGAGCCACGTCATCGACAGATGGAGGTGAGTGTCCTAAGAAAACACTGTATTGCAAAGTATGAAGATAGTCCACCAATGTGACCGTGCCATGAGGCAATGCATGGCCCATTACACACACATGGACACATCCATGCCTAGATGCCCTACCCAGCACTTACACATCCACATGCATGCAGCATGCCTATGCCATACCTGACACACACCACAGACAGAGAAACGGCATGTGTCACACCGCACGCAGTCCACAACACAAAGGCATGTCTCACAGCAGACACCACCTCACACATGTGTGAACCTAATGTATGCCTGAGCAAGGAAATATTGAGGCTGAGAACCACAAAAGGAAATACACCAAACACGGGCTATAAGGATTCACAGATCTTTAATACTGCTCAGTTACAAAGAAACACAGATCTGATACAGATAGCTATCCGGCTCTCGACATCCCGCAATGAGTACCAGCCTGTCAGAGTGGGGAGGGAGAGGTACTGGACATCTAAACATTCACATTATTTATATATTTCCTACAATATTGTCCAGCCGCTCTACAGGTTAATAATCTGCGGTCTACAGTTTGTGCCGAGTTCACACATAGCTCATACAATAATATGCACATGGATTACATAGGTATCCAGATGCCCGGTATCCTGATGCCCGGTATCCAGATGCCCGGTATCCTGATGCCCGGTATCCAGATGCCCGGTATCCTGATGCCCGGTATCCTGATGCCCGGTATCCTGATGCCCGGCATCCTGATGCCCGGTATCCTGATGCCTGGTATCCAGATGCCCGGTATCCAGATGCCCGGTATCCAGATGCCTGACCTTATTGACTAAGGAGACCTTAAGGAGTGGGTTTCTCTTCCCTTGATCCCGGTCAAATTGGGGCAGCAAAAAACAGTGTTCCACTACCAAAAGAATACGTGTCCCACATTTGGAAACCTCACGAGAGAAGTTTTTAAATATCTTACGATGTGAACTAAATCACTTCTAGTGACTATTGGTTTTAAAAAGTAAGGCACAGTGAGATTGCAAATGAGTTACAGAGGATTCCACATTTGTGTTGGGTGTTGAGGCTGAGATGTATAATTGTAATGGGTTATTTATAATGCGCTTAATATCGAGAGGTTTCCAAGCACTGGACCAGGGGATCGAACCTGTGTTGCTCAGCGTAGTCTTGCTTCCAAGGTGTGCACGTTGCCCCTGAGCTATCCTCCCGAGATGTGAGCATAGTCTGCAATTTAGGCACTTTACCACTTTGTTTCAGAGCCCTATCTGTACTGAAAAGTACAATTATTTGTGACTCTTTTTTTATAGAGAGGACTTGCAATTTAGTACACAAATCATTATAAACCAACTAGACCACGAGCGCCATTTTATACTATATGCTAATTGCATGAAGGGTACCCCACTACATATACTTGCATGTTTCTAGTCTTTGTATGCAATTCCAAACACTATCAAAGCAAACAGTAATTATGAAGAGTGAATCAAGGTGAAATTGGCTTTACTCTTCCCATTTACTCTCCACTTTGAGAGAAATACAACACCACCTGCAAATTACGCTTTGCAGGCAGCATTTTATAATGGATTTCAATGGAATCCAGCTGCAATTAACCAGGTGCAAATGTAAGGCGTATTCCATTGGAATCCTTTGGTTTTACTCCTGCATGAAAATCTCATGCAGTGCTCTTCCGAGACGGATGTCCCCCAATATGTTCTTTAAAATCCTTACTAAACAAAGTATGTAAAAAGAGTAGAATTAAACCTTTGTTTTCTCCTATTATGCATGTATGTATGTATGTATGTAAGTATGCATGTATGTAAGTACGTAGGGGATTTATGATGCACAGACCGCACTGGGAGGCAACAGAGGGCTGCATTTAGGGATGTACTGAAGGGATTCCAGGTAGGATATGGGGGTAATCGAGGATGGTGGAGAGGGTGGGGTCAGGGGGAAGCTAAGGAGGGGTAGATGTGGGTAGAGGGTATTGATCAGCAATTAGCCAAATGCTCTTTAAATAGTAGCTTCTTCAAGTCCTTCCTGAAGTGTGGCTGGAGCAAGCCAGTCAGACCTGCAGTGGTGACTTTTTCCAGAGACATTGTGTGTAACAGCAAATTACTAATTTCCTAATTTCCTGCCACTTTCAATTCTTTATTTCTAGTCTAACGAAGGCGTGGCTTCTGGTGGTGCCTTGTGCTCTGGGGATGACTTTCTCGGCCAGGTGAAATAATGCTTTTGTTGTAACTGTTTTGTAGCCGATGCTTGCAGAGGTGCCCATTGCAGCTTTTTGAGGATGGTAGTGATGTTATGAACTTTTCTTAGTCTTGTGGTGGAGCTTGCTGCAGTGCCCTGAACGGCTTTTAGAGTGACTAAGGAGGCACCTGAGTCTCCAGCGAGTTTGGCATTACCACTTTCCAGTTGGGCGATGACCATAACTTAGACTGTTATGAGAGTGGGGGTGTGGATGAGGAGGTTGACTGTGCCGAGGAATGCAATCTGCTAACACGCTGTGGGGGTCTTCTTGGCGATGTGTGTTTTGAATGAGAGGTCACAGAGTTGAAGGGTAAAGCCAAGAGACTTTGCATTGGATGCGATTTGACGCCTTAATCCATTGAGCTTCATTTCTGTCAGGCAATTCCGGAGTCTGCATGCTTGGTTGGGTTTCCAAGGAGAATTAATTCAGTTTTTGTAGGGTTGAGCTTCAGATTGACATTCAGGCTTGGCTGAGGGGCAGGCAGTGCTTGAGTCGATGGATGCTGTTGATGCAATTGGTCTTTCAGTAAAGCCTTGTGTCATGTGCATATTGGTGTATCTAGACATCAGTGTTGGTGTGGAGGTCCTCAAGACATTCAATGTAGGTTGATGGTGACAGGAGACATGATTCTGCCCTGTGGAAGTCTGCAGGGCACTCAGCGGGTATAGTAACTTGGGTCCATCTGGACCAGTTGCTGTCGGAGAAAGAGGTCTTGTCCGTGAAGAAATTGTTCATAGAACTGTAATTGTGTATTGCAGGGTCTGGCAAGGGGATGGTGCATTGTAGGTGGAAGTCTAAACGTTTCATAAAGTGAATTACGTCTAAAATAGCTCTGGATGTTACTACTGTACTACAACAAACACATCTGTGATAAGGCCACGTGCTGCATGCACCTTTAAGAAATCAAGTGGACAGCAGAGGACAATGCAGCATTATAAGTTCACTGCAGTAAAAGATAAAGTGGGAAGGAAGCTGGGTTTTATTATTTTACAATGTTCACAAATCTGGAAGTACAATTGTGATTGCTAAAGCAGGATTATAAAAACGAGGCAGAAATCACTAACAAGAAACTATGGGGGTCATTACGAGGTAGGAGGTAAAAATCAATTTTTACCGGCATGGAGGCAATACCGGGTCCGGGTAGTAATGACGCCGCTAACAGCGG
Organism: Ambystoma mexicanum; assembly: GCF_040938575.1. Classification (NCBI taxonomy): domain Eukaryota; kingdom Metazoa; phylum Chordata; class Amphibia; order Caudata; family Ambystomatidae; genus Ambystoma; species Ambystoma mexicanum. The sequence continues at coordinate 978,308,810 of NC_090941.1, forward strand.
CCGATTACGAGTATGCGTGCACGCGCATAGTGGCATGCCGGTAACGACATTACCGGCTTGCCGCTAAAGTTCCCAAAACATCCCTTAGCGGCATCATAGAAAGCGTTGACAGCCCTTCCGCCTCTGTCTCCCTCTAAATAACGGGCCCGGCATTAGCGGGCCCACTAACAACACGCCCTCTAATACCGGAACCGGAAGTAACGTCATCTCGCCGGAACGGGAAATGGCATGGGGGCCATCTTGAAAAACACAATCCATTGCCATCGTCGATACACAGGACCCTGAGCCTCAATCCAACACCAGAACATCAACCACACCACCAGCACCATGCCAAAGGCGATTAAGAAAGGGGAATCCTGGCAGTGGAAGGAGCGGTTCTCCGAGGATGAACTGAGCATGCTCGCGGACACCCTTGCTGAGAATGCAGAGGTGGTATTTGCGTCGGACCTGAAAAGAGCAGAACAGCTAAAAAAGAAGGAGATAAGGGAGCTAGTGGCCCAGAAAGTGAGTGCAGTTGGCACCACCCCCCGCACAGTAAAGGACGTGAGAAAACGTTGGGACGACCTGCGCCTCAGAGTGCGCAATATCTTGTCAAACTGAGCTGCTGGGAAGAAACCTGCGCAAGCACAATAGGCATGGAGTCCCATAGAAGGTGTGGGAGAAATGGAACATGGAGCCACGTCATCGACAGATGGAGGTGAGTGTCCTAAGAAAACACTGTATTGCAAAGTATGAAGATAGTCCACCAATGTGACCGTGCCATGAGGCAATGCATGGCCCATTACACACACATGGACACATCCATGCCTAGATGCCGTACCCAGCACTTACACATCCACATGCATGCAGCATGCCTATGCCATACCTGACACACACCACAGACAGAGAAACGGCATGTGTCACACCGCACGCAGTCCACAACACAAAGGCATGTCTCACAGCAGACACCACCTCACACATGTGTGAACCTAATGTATGCCTGAGCAAGGAAATATTGAGGCTGAGAACCACAAAAGGAAATACACCAAACACGGGCTATAAGGATTCACAGATCTTTAATACTGCTCAGTTACAAAGAAACACAGATCTGATACAGATAGCTATCCGGCTCTCGACATCCCGCAATGAGTACCAGCCTGTCAGAGTGGGGAGGGAGAGGTACTGGACATCTAAACATTCACATTATTTATATATTTCCTACAATATTGTCCAGCCGCTCTACAGGTTAATAATCTGCGGTCTACAGTTTGTGCCGAGTTCACACATAGCTCATACAATAATATGCACATGGATTACATAGGTTTTTGTTTCCAACAAGTTACAATGGTGAAGTGTATTCCTGGATTTAGCAGTGAGCCTTAGTACATATCCCTTCACAATTTAATTCTGCCAGTGTCCAGGCTCGACATTTACACAACATTGTTCTCGATGAGTATTCGTGGATGAAGCTTGTTAGTGCAGACAATCCTGTGACAACAAGTCAAACTTGGTGCAAGGTCGCATTACCTAGTCTAAACAGTCGGCCCTCAGGCAGTCTAACCATTAACAAGGCTTGAGGTTCGGGAAGGCTCGGTTGCAAGTTAAACACAGTCCACCATTTTAGAACAGAGAATTCACATACGAACAGAAATCAAAAAAGTCGATCTAAAATTGGAACTTTGCAACGCGGTTTTCTTCGCAGAGCGACTAGGCTTAGGCCAATATATATCAGAAGGAGGTAAAATATTATGTCCCGTTTGACAAACCCTCCTTTTGGCCTAAGCCAAGAGCTAAACAACTACTAGTCACTTTACGAGTAACTCCACGACTCAATGTCCATACAACCTGAATCACAATCATCAGAGATATCAATCGCCATAAGGTTTGTAACAGAAATTTCTTTCAACACAAATTCATTGGTCTTCTTTCCGGTGCACGTACCTTTTGTCCTAATGTTCCCATAGTCTGTGCACAACATCCCCCTAGCATTGAACATATGGCAGGAAGACATTGTATACAGCAACAGCAAAACAACAGAACACCCAGAATAATTAGTAAGACTGAAAGTAGCTTCCATCCTCAAGATCGTAAGAAGTCCGAGAACCAAGCGCTAAGATCCCAATTTCCCTCGGGAACGTGCACTTCTGAACTAAGGACGTGCAGATTCTGTATAGCCTCAAAGATGGTTGGGGAGGAATCTGGTACGAAAACGCAACAAGCGGACCCCATTAATTTGCATACTCCACCATGCGCAGCCAGGATGACGTTTAACACCATCCGATTCTGTAGTGCCACTACCCTTATTGCTTTCTGTTCTAGAGTCATGTTATAGAGTATGTCAGTGGTCCGGTTGATGGTTCTCTCCCGTACTCTTGCTAGTCTCCTAATATCCTCGGAGTTTAGTATTTGCCTCCAGAAAGGTACAAAGGATTTCGCTACGTCACCCAAAACTTGCGACGAAGTATCGACATTCTCATCCCGCCTTGGACGAACCCTAGAGATTTCTGTGGTACTAGCTATAAATACCCCTGGTAACAGGATCGCTAAATAACAGGTTCCCTGCCAATCCCTAGGTAGCCATGGGAAAGCTTCATTACCGCAAACGAAAAAGACAGGTTCGCCTACATACAAAGGTCTGTCCTCACTGGTCAAGTTCGCAACATTGGTGCAACCCTTGAAATCACCCATTGACTGAGTACCATTCCTCTGTATGCAGAAAGAAACTGAGTCGGGCTGTGGTTAACAGTATAGGAAGGTGGTGTGGCATCTCTATTGCCTATAGCAGCCATCTTGAAGGAGATCAAAGATTGGAAAGGTCGAGACAGTCTATCAGATGGCCTAATGGAAGCAACATTAAGCTTGCTTCATTTGTGAAAATTGGACATCCCAGGGGCGTTAGAACTCGTCTTTCAAACTCATTCAAATTCGTTCCATCAAAGTTCCCCGAGATGCTATCATTCCATTGGCCAAAGAAAAGTGCCCTTAGAGAAGCATAACATGCAGTAGTCAGAGGTAAAGGATGAATATACCAGCCCAACCCTTTGTCTCCATGTTGCGGTAAATGAGAGCAGACCCAACAATTAGACCTGTTCAAAATGGCATGTGTTGCATTCATTATAAGCAGTAATGTGTTATTGTGATAACTCTGTCTGTGTGGAGAGTCTCTAGGAGATAGAGTGTGCAGACGCACGAAAGGTGTAGATACAGTAGGTACATTTTCAGTAGGCAAAAATGTTTTAAGCGGACGTATTTCTTCCATGTACCAAAATCCTAAAGCAATTACTATTGTGAAACCGGTTAACATGATTACAAGAAAGCAATATGTTTTAAAAGACCATATATTTCATTGTCCATTGTCTTTACTGTCCACAGAGTCACTTATTTGTTCTGTATGGGTAGAGGCGATAGCAGGCATTGTTCCTTTGAATCGAAAAACACTGTAGTTCATGTGCTGGTGATCTCCAGATCACACGTTTTCTTAGTCTTTCCCTATCCCCAGGCAACAACTTTCCTTTGTATGCAATTGATAGGGCAAAGGACAAGCCCTATGATGATTTTCCTGATGGCACAGCTGAACCGTGCAGTAAGTCTAGCTCCGTGTATGCAGATTGTACCTTGTGACTCCTGATACAGTGTGATCTGCGAACAACCTGTCGTTGCTTCCCGATGGAAGTGATGAATTTGCAGCAGAACCAGACGGAGATGCAAAAGGATCTGTGGGAGAGTGTGGAAATAAAGCAGCTGTTTCCCCAAGCCCCGCGGGCTCAGGGAGTGTCTCCAAAGCACTCTCAGTACTGCTCAATGGTGAATGATCGTTGGGAGCAGAGCAGGTAGGTTTTTCCGTATCTTCTTTATCGTGTGGCAAAGGGAAGGGTATCCTCTTGACATTCGACGCATGTATCCAGTGCCTCTTGCCTTTCACCCTAATCGCCGTCTGTTTGGCCAGGAGAACCTTGTGCGGTCCTCTCCACCGCGGTGCGAGACAGGATGCTTGTTCGAATGCTTTGACGAGCACCCACTCCCCAGGTCGGATACTATGACCTGACCCCTTGTATTTTGCTGCAAGGGCTTCTCACACTTGTTGGTAAATCAAATACAGATTTTTAGTTAACCGGTCACAGTAATCAGAAAGAAGTTCATGCTCAATGTCCCTCAGGGCCCGGGGTTTTGGGAGGTTCCAAATGTTAGCTGGCCTACCCATGACCACTTCATATGGGGAGAGCCCAGTCTTAGTCTGTGGGGTGGTGCGCATTGACAGTAACACTACCGGTAAGGCGTCCGGCCATTTCAATTTGGTGCCGGCACACGTTTTGTCTCTACCAATCCAGCACTCTGAGCATGTCTAGCCAAATGGAACCGTTTATCTATCTGTAATCCCGTGTATCTATCTGTAATCCTGCGCATATCTGCAGAATTACAGTAGCGATAAAATGTGGACCATTGTCCGACCAGATGACCCTTGGCAAACCAAACCTAGGAAAATATTCCTTAAGCATGATTTTCGCCGTTGTCATTGCTGTGGCATCTTTTACAGGGAAGGCTTCAACCCATTTACTAAAGGCGCAAATAACAACCAAAGCTAATTTAAAATTATTACAACGCTCCATTTCAATAAAGTCAAAGTGGATCACTTCAAAGGGGACAGAAGGTGGACCAAAACTACCCCTTGGTGTCGATGTGCCCATCCCCATATTGTGCTGTAGACAGATCATGCAACTCTGGACAAAACGCTCAGCTGTCTTCGAGATGTTATCGTTCACCCAGACATTTTCTAACATTTTGCAAACCTTCCTGGCACAGATGTGGGTGGGCCCATGAGCCATTGTGATCATCATAGTAATGTACGCATCTGGCAGCATCCATTTTCCCTCTGACTTATCCACCCAACACCCATCATCATCCAACCTCGCCAAACCCTCAGCCCATTGCTTAGTTTCTTCTAAAGTGGCATTGGCTTGGATATTCTTTACAGATTCAATACCTTCATCTATAGTACAAACATTTGTGGCTTCCCTTGTAGTGTACATATCTGTATAGAGATCACTAGCAGTTTGTTTGGCTATCTGGTCAGCAAAAGCATTCCCTTTTCCTACATCATTTATGATTTTCTGATGCGCTGCGCATTTTATGATTGCTAACTGAGTGGGAAGTGCAAGTGCTGAAAGTAACCATACTATCAAGGAGCCATATTGAATCTTCGTTCCATGTAAGGTCAAGACACCTCGTTCCACCCAAAGTCTGCGGAAGTTGAGAACTACGCCAAAAGCATACTGACTGTCAGTATATATGTTTACTCTAAGCCCTTCAGAAAGTTCACAAGCTCGAGTTAATGCAATAATCTCTGCGGCCTGCGCAGAGTTATGCGAAGTTCTTTGGTTTCCACAATTGTGCTTAGTGTGGTGATGGCATAAGTAGCCGTGGATGTACCATCCAGAAGTTTGAAGCAAGAGCCATCGCAAAACAGCTCCCCTTATGGGTCGTTCAAATGTGTATCTTTCAGGTCAATCCTGCCTTTAGTCTCTTGTTCTGTGGTGTAGAGGCAGTCATGTGACATTTCGTCATTGCAAGCAATATCTTGCGGGAATGGTAATAGTTCAGCCGGATTCAATACACAACACCTCTTTATTTTTATATGCGGTGCAAACAAGATCAATTCATATCTCGTTAATCGTGCGGAGGTGAGGTGTTGCGTTTGTGTTCTATTTAATAGAACATCTACAGAGTGAGGTACCAACAAGGTTAAAGCATGGCCTAGGACCATACCCTTGCTCTGTTTTATAGACGCAGCAGCAGCAGCGACAGCTCTCAAAAACCTTGGCAAACTGCATGCGACAGGATCAAGGGCAGCAGAAAAGTAACCGAACGGCCTATTCTTCCCTCCATGTTCCTGCGTTAATACAGCCAAAGCACATCCATCACGTTCATGCACATACAACTCGAAGGCCTTTTCATAATTTGGTGTGCCCAAAACTGGGGCGGTACACAGTGCAGTCTTGAGCAGATCAAATGCTTTCTGGTGTTCCAAGTTCCATGACAAAGCCAAAGAAATGCCCTTCTTTGTCAAAGCCAACATTGGTTTAATCACTAGTGAGACGTTTGGGATCCACTGCCTACAGTAAGAAGCCATTCCTATCAAGGCTCTGACTTCCTTCTGTGTATTTGGGACAGACATGCTAGAAATTATTTTGTCCCGTTCAGGCATCAACCTTCTTCCCTCCTTTGACAGGAGATAGCCTAAATAGGTGACCTCCTGTAGAAAATATTGAAACTTTTTCAGTGAAGCTTTATGTCCATGCTTTGCTAGGTGAATAAGCAACAACACAGTGCCCTCCTTACAGGCACTTTCTGAATCAGCGGCTTAAAGAAGATCATCTACGTATTGAAGCAATGTACAAGTGGTAGGCAACTCGAGTTTGTCAAGCTTAGCTACTCTTTCAAAGCCCTACTATAAATGCTCTGACTTTCCGTGTATCCTTGTGGCGCACGGGTGAATGTAAACAAGCGTTCCACTAAGGTGAACGCGAACAGGTATCTGCTATCCTTGTGTATAGGAATGCTAAAGAAAGCATTCTTAAGATCTATGACACTAAAATGAGTAGCAGAAGCTGGGATCACAGTTAATATCGTCGTTACATCACACACAATAGGAAATTGTGGAGCAACAATCTTATCGATAGCGTGTAAATCAATGATAAAACGAAAAGGAATTACATTATCTCCTTTCTTATACACAGGCAAAATCGGACTATCGCACAAACTACATGCAATTTCTTCAATTACCCCACGGTGTACAAAATCGGAAACTACACACTTCAAAGCTTGCTCACCATCAACCGAGATCTTATATACGTGGCAACTTTATTCCAGGTTTCAAAATGATTCTAACAGGCTCAATTTGTAAAACACCGACATCATTGTCATCAATCGCCCATAAACACTCCGGAAACATCACTAAATTCCGGTGGCAAAGGTCTAGTTAGGAACTGTGAGGCAGAAAGTTGCTGTGGTGAAATCATCAAACGCACTCCATCCGAAGAACAATGAATTACCACATTTAATTCCTTCAACAGATTCAACCCCAACAAATTCTCTCCACAGTTCGTTGGCAAAAGAAACGGACAGTGATCTGTATATGGACCCAGTGTAATTGGTACCGGTGAAGAAACCGGACTAACCACTGATGTACCAGAAAACCCTACAGAAACATTGGTTTGCCCTGACAGTGGAATGTTTGGAACCTGTGAATGGTCAATGGAACACTTCTGCGCTCCTGTATCTATCAAAAATAAATGTTTCCTATTTCCCACTATCATTTCAATGTAGGGAACTTTCTGATTAACCGGAATAGGCATTGGTTCCAAACCCTGCTTTGGGCAATCCTAGCAAAACAATATATCATCAAAGGGAAGGTATTCACAGAAATATGCATTAGAAGGATGATCAAAAATGTTTCTATTATCCACACTCAGTGACTGACTGTCTTGTGAAAAAGGCTGTAAATTCGGAGAAAACTGACTTCTACCAGGAACCCCAACCCAGGGCGGCCTCTGAATCGTCTACTCATAGTACCAAATGTGTTATTCGAGCTCTGCTGGAGGATCGGGCATTGTGCTCGCCAATGACCCTCATGTCAGCAATAAGCACATTGGTTTGCGTGTACAGGACCCAACGGCACAGTACCTTGTGGAGCATACTGTCCCCTAAACTGTGTACTACCCCCTCTAGGACCTCTAACAATTTGTTGCAACAAAACTTTCATTTTCAGGTCCTTCTTTCTCTTTTCGATCCTCTCTTTTTCATTATTCACTTGGTTTTCATAATACTGAGCCATATGCAATACTTCAGACTCAGACTTAGCTTGCCAAGCGCTCTCAGAAGTCATAATTTGCAACTAGATGTCAGGTAACAATCCACGCACAAATAGTCATTTTCCAGACTCTGTGCTCAAATCTTGTCCACTGAAATCCGAAAATACTTGTTCAAACTGATTAAAGAATTCGGTAGCACCCTCAGACTTTCCTTGGAAACAAGAAGTAAATTTGTCCCAGAAAATCCTTCTCTCAGGAATTAAGACTTTCAGTTTTGTCACTATTCTATCTGGCAAAGTCAGTATTACCTGTGGCGGTCTCTCGCCAGCTGGTCTATCTCTGTCTTGTCTAACCATATTATCCCATGTGTCCCTTAACCCTGCTGCATCATCTACTGTCCTAATCTGTTTCCACAAATCAATGGGTAGGGGCAAAGGAAATAACAAATCTATATCACTCAGTGTAAATACTGACAACTGCAAGATAGATTCTATTTCTTTATAGAACCCTGTTTCTATTCTTTCTAATATCTGGGATGGATTGTCTAATAGTGTTCACTTCCTGTCTCGAGGACCTGAACAAACTGTGATACATAATGTGCAGGAATGTCGTAAGCAGCAGTATCTGCTGCGGCATTAGCTGGAACCTCAAGTTGTGGGGCAAATGTCAGAGGAACCTCTCTCATAGGCAACTGAGAGATAGGAAACTCCAAACGCTTACTAAGCAATAGAGCTAAATCGAGCGCTAAAGCAGCTGAAGGAGTGTCAGACGAAAAGGCTCTCTTGTAGATATTCAATAATTCTGTGGGACAACAAATCTTTCTTTTTATACATTCACCCTGTAGGTATTCTACCATAACCTGTATCACTTTCCTCTGCATTTCTGGCGTATACTGACTATACCTGTCATATACTTCTACGGGAGATATCGACATATCTGAAATCCATCTAACTGCATCTTTCGTGCAAATTCGTGTTTCCTCACTCATCGATTTACAAAGAGGAAGGAACCGTTTCTGTACAAAAATAGCACTCAAACTATCACCATCAGTTTCTTCATTCTGTAACCTTTCTAACTCCCTCCTATGCTCAAAAATCTTCTTGACATGCTCATATACTTTCTCCGCAGTATCTCTTGAATATGCTAAAACATTCAAATCCCTCAACCCTTGTGGGAGATCTGCATCATTCAGTCTGTTCCACATTACAGATAAATGAATTCCCAGTCCTTCGATAAAAACATTTTTTTCAGGAAAACTTTCTAGATTAGAGAGTGTGGCAAAAACGTCAGATTGTTCACCCTTCTCCATGCACTGTCTAGCCCATACAGTCAAATCACGCTTTCTCTCTTTAGACACTGTATTGCGAGTTACAATCTTTGATTCCGCCCCCTTATCAACTACAAGCGGAACAGAACCACTTGGAAGAGAAAGAGTAGAAAAATCTTGTACAACCGGTAACAAAGGTACTATCACTGGTGCAGAAGACAAATCTACTGGACCCGTAACAATAGGAAAAGGCGGAGATACAGGTGGAGGAGCAGCGATAGGAGGAATAACAATAACCGGAGGAAGAGGAGCAATAGGAGGAACGATAGGAGGAGCAGGAATTACTACGGGAGGAGGAACGACAGCAGGAAGAGGTAAAGCAACAGGAAAAGGAACATACGTAGGTGGCGCAGTGGCACCAGGCCTTCGTTCATTTAGAAGTTTATCAATTAATTCATCAGATACATGAAAATCTTTAGACGGATATATTTTCTGAATGCCAAGTTGAAAAGCCCTATCCATATTTCTAACTGACTCTGATTGTTTGTTTTGATCATACAATAACGCTTTCTCTGCGTTGGACATATGTCGGCGCGCATGTTTCTCTCTACTTTTAAGTTGCTGCATAGCTTCATTTTTCTAATTTTGTAATACATCAAATGCTGCAGGTCTCACTTTTTTCTTCAACAGTATAGACTCTAAATATTCTATACGAGGAATCTCAAAGCTACCATTGATTGGCCACTGAAGTGTGGAAGCATGTCTAGTTTGTCTGTGCCAAATATCATTAAACACTATACTACCAATGCCATGCTTACAGTACATAGTACATGCCGGCGACCCCTCCTGTGGCACCGGACGGCCAAATTCCGAAGATTGTCTGCCTCTGCGGAATAATGCCCTGAAACAGGCAGACAATTTCTCAGGCACATCAGATTCCTGGTGTTACCTGGTCAATAATTGTGCTCGCGAGTACAATACGCCAAATCAAATTATCAGGATACTTAAGAATCAGGTCACAACTCAGGTCCAATCGGATTACAAAGGACAACAAAGGACACTTGTGGTTGGTGATTTCGGCAAAACTGCCCGTCTCGATATATGGACCCTCGTCAAGATGCCGTCTCGGACCGTGGGCTCAACGTCCAGGGATCGGATTGTGTAGTACTGTTGAGGTAGCGTGTTGCATCCAAGAAGGGGCCCCCTTTCTCTCCGTCCGATCCCGGTCCGATAGCCGCGTCAACACTTCAACGAGATGGCATCAATCTTAAGGGTCCCTATTCGGGACCCATATGTAAAAGCAAGGAAACATCGAGGCTGAGTACCACAAAAGGAAATACACCAAACACAGGCTATAAAGATTCACAGATCTTTAATACTGCGCAGTTACAAAGAAACACAGATCTGATACAGATAGCTATCTGGCTCTTGACACCCCGCAATGAGTACCAGCCCGTCAGAGTGGGGAGGGAGAGGTACTGGACATCTAAACATTCGCATTATTTATATATTTCCTACAATAATGTCCAGCCCCTCTACAGGTTAATAATCTGCGGTCTAGAGTTCGTGCCGAGTTCACACATAGCTCATACAATAATATGCACATGGATTACATAGGTTTGTGTTTCCAACAAGTTACAATTGCGAAGTGTATTCCTGAATTTAGCAGTGAGCCTTAGTACATATCCCTTCACAATGTAATTCTGCCAGTGTCCACGCTCTACATTTACACAACATTGTTCTCGATTGGTATTTGTGGATGAAGCTTGTTAGTGCAGACAATCCTAGGACAACAAGTCAAACTTGCTGCAAGGTCACATTACCTAGTCTAAACAGTCGGCCCTCGGACAGTCTAACCATTAACAAGGCTCAAAGTTCAGGAAGGCTCAGTTGCAAGTTAAACACAGTCCACCATTTTAGAACAGAGAATTCACATACGAACAGAAATCAAAATGGCGGACGATTCTAAAATGGCGGCGAAGTCTATCTAAAATCGGAACTTTGCAATGCGGTTTTCTTCGCAGAGCGACTAGGCTTAGGCCAATATATATCAGAAGGAGGCACAATATGATTTCCTGTTTGACACCCCAACAAATGGCATATAACCTGTATGCCACAAGAGTAGGACAGCAAGTCATCAAATGTGTACAACTGCACTAATACCATTGTAAGCATGATGCATGTACAACCATCACTGATGCCTTCCCTCTTATGGTCCCCCACAGGCCGAGATACCGACAGCGATGCAGAGGACTCTGCAGCACAGGCCACCACACCTACCAAGTGGGCCAAGTCCAGGGAAGAAACCAACAGGCCTTCCACCTCCAAGGCCACTGGCAAGGCAGATCTGCAGCCAAGGAGAAAGGCACCAATGAAAGGCATGGAACAGGGGCGTCATAGCTCATCCACTACTGCATAAATTCCAACACCTGTGGTATCCGCAGATGTAGAGCCGGTGGCAGATGGGACCCTGTCTGCAGCTACCAGTTCTGTTGGGGAGGCAGCTGCCACTGCGCCACAGAGTGGCGATGAGGTCCTTTCACAAGGCGAGGTCTGTGTCCCTGAGGAGGACACACGCTCCATGAAATTTCCTGGCACACCCAGCCCCACCCAAGAACAACAGTACACACCCATCAGCACACCCGATGGCACGTCTCATGTCCAGTCGGGAGGAGAGGCTGATGCAGAGGCCTGGAGCCCCACACAGGACACACCAGATATGGGCCCCTTACCACACCAGCCATCCACCTCCACAGGGGTCCGGGACGGGGAGTACAGGATATCTCAGATGGAGGCGCGCCAGCAGGAGTTGACCGGCCTAGTGAGGCAATATGTCACTGATGGTGATGTGACGAGGAGGGCGGCCAGAGACAACACTTCGGCCATGAAAGGGGTCATAGAGGCAAGCACACAGAAGATCTGTGAGGAGCTGTCGGCAGTGTGGCAGGATGGAGGGGGGTGGAGGGTAAGAGCACTTTCAACTTTTTCCAGTTAAATACACCCGTTGTGTACCTGAAAAATACTTGATTGGACATTCCTTATTGTGTATGTCTCATTAATTGGTTTACAGTGCATAGTGTCCATTTACACCCACACCCAGTGCCCTCAGTCCCACATTCATGGCACCCTCTGCACCCATGTGTCCTAGAAGTATTGGCCTATCACTGACTGGCGCACAGCACGTCCCTCATGTGCATCATCACCGGGATGATGTACAACCCCATCTTCTTAATCTTCTTCATCCTCACCTGGTGGTTTCTGTTTCTGTTCAATGTCAGGGGGCAGAGGCACGTTCCGTCGGATGCACATGTTGTGCAGCATGACACATGCCATGATGATCTTGGCCACCTTCTCATGCCTGGAGTGCCCCACCCGACCGGCTAAGACAGCGAAAACGTGCCTTCACCAGGCCAAATGTCTGCTTGATGACCACACGGGTACGGGTATGGGAACGATTGTAGTCCTCTTCGTGCCTGTTCTGCGGGTTCCGGACAGGGGTGAGGAACCACGTCTTCAAGGGATGGCCACTGTCACCTGCATGGGTGCAAAATAAGGTATGTGTAAGTCAATTCCTGTACTTATCACACATGCCTGCAGATTTTTGTTGTTCACATGCACATGTCCTTGGTTGTGTGCACACATTTTACCTTGCCACAAAGTGTGCTGTGCCATGGTCTTATGGTGTGGGTTGCGTCTTCCAGTTCATACAGGGTGTACACTCCCTTGATGTTCTTCATGCACTGTGGATGTATTCCACTGTGTTTGTTATCATTATGTAATGTATAGTGATTAGTATTATTTTGTTACTGGCAGCGTTGGCAGAAGTCTCAGCATTATTTGTCATTCAGCGCATATTATTCCCATGGTGAAATGCAGCGCTACTGTGCTGGTGGCCCTGTGACAAGCAGTGTATACCCTTGGTGGAATTGATTTGTGCACTCTCATGGATGCTTGTCCTGTGTTGTGAATTGCTGCGGACATTTATATTGCGCATATTCTCAGCATGTTGCTGGATTGTGTTACGGAGGGTGAGGTCTGATGATGGGTGGTGGACATGTTGTGGGTTGTGGGCTGGTTGTAAATTAGGCATGCTGTAATTGGTGTGCAGCTTCCATTATTGCTATAGGGATTGGTGGTCATGTTCAGTTTGGGATGCTTTGGGGCACAGTGTTTAGCGATGGGGACTTTGTGCTGTCACCACAACAATGACGCCCTGGTGGTGTGTGCATCTCCCCCCCAGTATACTGCCATGTGCATGTCATGCGACTTACCAAGCAGCCAGGCACGTCGTCCTGCATGTCGCTCCATGTTGCGTGGTACCGTGGAATTCCGCAGGACCATTGCGTCATGAGTTGATCCGGGAAATCGGGCACAACAATGTGTGATGATATTGCTGGAGTCACATACCACCTGTATATTGATGGAGTGATATAGCTTACGATTGCGGTACACCGCCTCCGTGGCATGCGGGACCACCAATTCTATATGGGTGCAGTCAAGTGCACCAATACAATTTGGCATGCCTGCCAGTGCATGGAAGCCTCCTGGGAAGTCCGTGGTAGGGATATGTAGTTCCTTGAGTGCTTCAGGAGGGCATCCAGCACTTGGTTCAGCATAAATAAGGGTTTATGATGTGCCATGCATGTGCCCCACTGTGTGCTGGTAGGTGCCTGGGGCACAGACACTACCTTCAGTAGAGGGGGGATGGCGGTGCGTATTTCAATCAGGCTGACAATGTCGTTGTGTATCATGTCCACAATGGTGGTGATGGTGTCCCGGTCCAGACGGTAGAGGGTGTGGATCTGCTCAGGAGTTAGGTTGAATGGACGGGCTCTGATGCGAGGGATTGGGGGCTGCCTGTGTGGTACCACTGGCTGCAGTGGTTGGGCTTGCTGGGCCTGTCTCACCCTCCTTCTCCTCCTGCGTCTCCTCTGTGGTGCCTGTTGTTGTTGTTGCTGGTGTAGCAATGCAAGCATGTCCTCCAGCCCCATTATTGCTACTGCAAGTGGAATCATTTTGGTGTGGTAAGGGGTGTGGTGTGTGGGTGTGCTCCTTTTGTGCTCCATTGCCTCCACCTGTGCTGATTTTGTGCACCTGTGGCAGTTGGGAACACTGCACATTGCTGTTTGCGGGTGGTTTGCGATGCCGGTGATGCCGGCATCCCGTTATCCCTTATTACCGCCTTCATGATGCCGGTATTTGCATGTCCGCATGACTTGTGATGTCCTCCTGTTAGCACCATCCCGGTATTGCAGAACCGAACAGCTGCGTGCCCGCAGAATTGCATGCAGTACCCTCTGGGACCACCACATACAATTAGGGCTACAGGTGTAAGCAAAAAACCAACCTTTGGTATAAGTCTGTACTACACAGTTTGTGGTAGCGAGCTGAGCAGCCAGGCTTATCTCATGAGGGAATGTGTGCAGTACAAGAGGTTACACAGATGTCTTACAATCACAGTGGTTCAAGTAGACACTTACACTCAAGGTTTCTTGGTAAAACACTTATTAATGTATTACACAATCATTTAGAAAACATTCACTAGAAAGAGGCAACTTAATATTATACACAAATATACTTCAAAACCAAACCAATACGTTTCTGAGGAAATTAGGCTTCCCTGAAATAGGAGTAAAAAGGCACAAGTTAAAAGAATAGATCACAAATACTTTCTTAGGCAGTGCAAATAGTTTCAGTTCACTAGAGGATTAATTTCAGTTCAATAGGCCTAGGCCAAAGTCAATGGACTAGTGTCTTGGATAGTAAAGAGCAGTTCTTGTTGTAAACGGTAAAGTCTTTGCCAATGTTCTCAGAAGTAGTTTGTACGAAAAAGAATCATATGTTGGGTAACAAGCTGATTAGGCCTGCAAGTTGGGATAGTTCCGCGAACCTTCGCCGTAAGAGGTAAGTTATCTCAATCGGGTTGGTACAGTACCTTAATATGAATAACAAGATGCAGCAGAAGACGTTGGTTCTTGGCAGTCCCTGCAGGTCTCACTGTTCCTGAGCCGGGCAAACAAAAGGTCTAGGAGTTGCAGCAGCAGTCCTCTTCCAGCTCATCTTTGGTTCTTTTGTTCCAGTGGTCGACTCTGCTTTCCAGTCCAAGAGATTCGCCTTTTAAACAGTTTTCGCCCTTTCATTCCAGACTAGCTGCCACTCACCCAGCAGGGTGACTGTCAGCCAGCCAATCATGCCAGAGTTCATTTGGGTCTCCTAGGAGACTAAGCAAAGGGAGTTTCGGGCACCTCCCTCTCTTCCTGCCTGCCCCAGACACTCAGGCGCCAGAGGCGGTCTTCAGTCCTGAAGCCCTTCAAAGACATAGAAATAAAGGGACCAAACCTAGTTTGGCGAGCAGAGACAAACTCTAGAAGGACCTTTTCAAATGGCGAAAAAAGAAGACCAGGTCCTGTTTAAAGAAAGGGGCTTAAGGTGCAATCTTGAAAAACATGGCTCCCGCGATTTTTAGCTACCGGTATTCACGGTCGGGAAAAATCATGGTAGTTTGTTGCAAAACCACTGCCACCAGCCATTTCGATAGAAAAGGATAGCATTTGACTGCTACATGAGTTTCTAGACAAAGGGGATACTGGGTAACCCCTCCAGCACTCTACAGGAAGATAGTGTGTGCTGGGTCTAGGAATTTAAAAAAACTAGTAAAGACTATTTAACCTTACATTCTCTGTGAAACAGTACTTTATCCCAGAGAAGGTATTTAAACCTTTGGGAAGTCTAAAAGGACATCCCTGTATCACTGCACTGAGGGTGCTGTGTAATACAATATGAAAATATGCCCATGGAGTTAACTTAAAACTCCATAATCAAAGAACACAAGAGTAAAACACACATCAAAATACATGAAAGAGTGGGAAAAAAAGGCTCACACTCTTTCCAGGTAAAAAAAATCAAGTCCTCAAAATCCAGCAACGTTACTGGTTGCATACGAATTGTTCGAACTACAATTGTTCAAATTACAATTGACCTTTGCACAATCGACCGAATTGTGAAGGTCAATTGTTACATATATTTGGGGGAAAAGCCCTGCAACCCCATATATATATATATATATATATATATATTCAGAAAAAAACAAAACCTGATCCAAAATGGAAACAGGAAACAGTGGGTGGGATGCACTCCCAAGAACAGCAGAAAAAGCCCAAATGACTTTCTGCAAAGAGGCAGAAACACCAAAGAAAGTCCAGACTAACAAATCCCTTTATTTTTCAATTAGTCAGCATGGCAAGGAAAAAGAAAAGAAACGGCGCGTTTCGCGGTGGCTCACACCGCTTAATCACGTTAGGAGTGCAAACATAGTAAAGGTGACTTTAAGTAACACAACAGTCTCTATCTTCTTGACTCCATATAGAATGTCTCCATCTAAAGCTAGATGCTTGTTGAAATACAAAGAGGCAGACATCTTTACACGTGCAATAATCAGCGTAGTTGCTAAAATCTGTAAAATATTCAGATCGCATTACATTGCAATTGCAACAGTTCGCATTTACACAAAGAGTGTGGTAAAGTAAAACAATATCTTTGCATGGAAAAATATTTGTACCAAATGTAAAAAAGTTTCCCACAATGGATAATCACTTGGTGTTCAACATGCGTTAACAATCTGTGTATAACATTAGTACCAACACTCTAATATATCTCTATATGTTTGGAAATATATGTGCAAACATAACGCTGCCCAGTACTGCCCGCTATTGCTTCGGACACAGTTACTTGACATAAGCATGGCCTTTGTTTGTGTACATGTAGCAAAATTGCTGGCCTCGTTTATGTAGAAGCATATAAGAGCCTAAATGTGCATCAATAAATAAAGTGCATAGTGCCAGTGAATTTCTTCACTGTAAACGACCTGACTTGTGCAAATATGCAAAGCAGCATCTGACTGGAATTTATTATTACCAGTTCAGTATTTCCAAGTAGATAAAGTGCCTAGTGCCTGTAAACTACAATGGTAAACAATTTGACGTGTGCAAATCAGCAAAAAAAGAAATAGACTATATGCATTTGATGCAAACACAAAAAACAACACTGCAGAGACAAAAAAAAATATATAATGCGGTCAATTGTGCAAAGGTCAATTCGGACCCTTGACTTTCAGTCAATTAGATCATTCGAACAATTGTGTTCAAACTATTTGGGTAATACCACTTTGCTGGGGGTCTCTAAGGTGAGGGGAATTAGCACATTTATAAGAATTCTCCCTAACACTGAATCCCCCGCCTGACTTCCTGGTGCCACTGGGGCATTACAAGTCCCGGTGCAACGGGAAGTCTGGTGGTGGATTTGGTAAGTCCCCATTCCTGTGGGGTCCCATAGGAATCCACGGGAATGGGGACTCAGAAGCAACAACACCGTTGCGTGCAGCAGGTCAGACCTCCTGGGCGCAGAGTCCCAGGAAAGCAGAGTTGTAGTCTGCCGGCTGGTATATTGCTACCGGCACCCTTATTTACAGACTGGCAGACTTGTAATGAGGCCCAATGTCCCAGATTGGTTATCAAAGGGTAAGGGCTGAATGTGCAATAGACCAATCCAAGCCTGGTCATGATCCAGTGTGATTAGTCGAGGCATAAGTAGGATTCCTGGTTTGCTAGTGTTACAGATTTTTACACATCAATACAGAAGGAAGTGAATTTGTTTCCGTCTGTGTTGGAGTTTAAAAACTATACAAAAAGGCAAAGTGTGCGTTCCCTTGCTGTCAGTCAGACCTTGCAGGTAAAATGCAATTACACAAATAATGTGATTTTCCTATGCAGGCTGAGCTGCAACCTAAGCAGGGCCTCCTGATGGCCTGGAAAAATACCTGTTCCTCTTGCCTCTGTTTTCTGCTTTGGATTTGGAATGTAGAACTTTTTCACCTGCAGATCAGCAATGTCTGGGTACTGGACAGTTGAAGTGACCATTTCTCCACCTGAAGGTGTTAAATGCTTGAGCTTTCAGAACTGGGGTGTGTGGGAGGGGCTACATTAGCAACTGAAAGCCAACTGTGCAGCCACTTTACCTGCCTAATTCTCTGATTCATCCAAAGACAATGCAAATATAAAATCACACTGTAAAACCTGTCACCATTTTCATCTCCATGGTGAATTTAGGAGTAAAGATTGGGCAGTTGTTGTTCAGCAGTGGGCTTCTGGATTTTACTTTGCATGTAGATTACTACACATGTAATTTAAAGTGGTCTAGCATAACACAACTTCTTTCATTTTGACAGACTCTTGGCACTACAACCTTTAAAGGAATGGTTCGGTCAGAAATATTATTGTCCCTATGGTTCGGCCATGTGTTTTTAACCATACGTTGATCAATCGTACAAACATTTTCTATGCACCTTACCAGAGTTTTCGTCTTTTGAACACAAGCGAAATCAGGCAGCAGGGTGGGGCCATCTTGTGATAATCTTATCAGTTGACGCATCGCCCTAGGTGAACTGCCTTTGCGGCACTAAATCATATCCCCCGCCCCGGAGACAGACATCACTAGACGCATACCGCCCATTTCACAACGCCAAAGCACGTCTCGTGTCAACATTCTCTGCGCTTCAGCTGACATGTCGCCATGGAAATGGCAGGACGCCTCTTTCCTCAGTAAGTATAAACAGACCATTTCACAACACACAACAGCAGATTTTCTATTCCATTCCTCTCACTGTATTTCTTTGAGTATTCTGTGACTCGTTTCTGTGTTCTGGCCAGCTACCTTCGCTGCTTGTAGCCCGTACGAACAGATACCAGCAACAATAATGCGCTACCAGTAGGAGCCTGAGTATTCCGAGGAGGAATTACTGGAAAGAGAAAGGTGCGGAAACAATGGGGTTTCGGATTACAGTTGGGAGGACGATTCAACAGATCAAGAGCCTGAGCCTAGTCGCATGAACGGAGTCTCTACCTGGTGTACCTGCAATCTGTGCACGCTAATGCCAACAGAGTTGGAGAACTGCTGCTGCAGAGAAAACTCTGGAGGCTTGTCCTACATATCGCAAGGCGAGCCTCGGCTGCAATGCGTTACCGAGCTGCCAGACTTCAGGGCAGCCTGCCTCACACGGTCCGTGTTGAGGATTTTGATGGTGCTTATGCATGAATTTTGCGCCACAGTTCGCCCTCGTAATCCAAGTAACGAGTAAGTATACTCTAGTTGTTATGTCAGTTAGGCCACTACTATTTCACGGTTGTCTCCTATATTCTCTTAACTTCAACATATCATTGTCATATCAATTTAGACTTGCAATTCTCTAGTAATATTCGTATAAAAGTCGTTCAATATTGTGCAGTGTCTAGGTAGCATTTGTCCTGGCAAAAATGCCATTAGATACAAGAATTGTCATTGACAACTAAGGTTTAATACACTTATCTTGGTCATTTAAAAACAGTTTGTATCTTTCACTTTCACAGGTGGTACCGGCTGGTGGCCTATGGTTCTTTTACATGGTGGCTTCATGGGAGGCTTGAACAACGCATTCAACGAGTAATACCCGCCTGTGTCATTGGTGCCATTAGAGAAACTTTCCCCAGTGACAGCGGTCAGTACAGGGGATTTTCCCTCACTGTGCTGCAACCAGACCTTTACAATGTGTAGTAGATTTGTGCCATCAAAATAAGAAACAAAATAAAACACAACATATTTTCTATCAATGGTTATTTCAGTTTTTCAGTGAATCAAGTCTGTCTCCATCCAGCAGTGTTCCGGTGCCTTGTCTACATGCCCCAGGCCCATCCATTCACCCTCCGTTATCAAAGGCAGTTGGCACCAGTGGATGTGCGCTGCCAAGGGGTGCTGTCAGGGGCTGGAACGGCCAAGGAGCCAAACACCATGTACACTTCAAAGCTATCTTTCGCGCAAGGGTCATTGTTCACATGCCCTCCTCAGACCGTGTGCCTCGAGGCAGGCTCCCCTTGAAGCAGGCCACGCCCCCGCAATCCAAGTAATACCACGACATATACACGTCATTCATTCACATACACACCCCTTTTTGTAATTCTTTATAAACCACTGGATATTTATCATGAGAACATCTTTGAGCACTGCAAGTCAACTCGTGAACGTGCTACTCGAGAACCCCGGTGACCGATGCTAATCTGCTCGTTGTCGTGCTATCTGTGAACTTCTGTGACCGCTGCAAGTCACCTCGTCATTGTGCCTACCTGTGAACATCTCCCCGTTCTCCTGCCACTAACTACTCTACTTGCTGAATCTGACTGTTTGTTGGTCAAGGTAAGGTCCTGTATCCTAATCATATCTCCTTCATCTGTAAAGTTCTATCTATTTCGAACTAACATACTCAGTAGTGCTATGTTCATTCTTCTCATTGCTATTGACTTGAGTTTCATTTGTTATGTTATCGATATATCAATTTTCATGAGTGTCAATTGGCATCGAATTGCATCCTTCGCGGACCGTGTCTATAATATAAGCATGTTTCCTTTTCATGCACGATAGTACATTCAAGGGACGAGTAACATGTTCTGATTTTTGTCACATCAATGAATTGTTTGTGAAACATATCCTATAATACAGCTGCCCACGCTGCATTGGTTTTGCTGTGGTGACCAAAACAAAGCTTGCATTGAAGAATGTATGGTCTAATTCCTTCTTTCTCACATTTTTATGCAAAGTAAAATTCGAATAATGTTGGTCTTTTTTTTGCAGAATTTACAACAATGCCTGCATGTTCAATTTCCGGTTGCCCTTCGAAGATCCATGACAAATCTGAAGGCACTGCAATGCATGTATTCCCTAAAACTGTAGATCGAATTAGAGAATGGGTCAGATATTGCGGATGTGCACTGGCAGAGCTTAAAAGTCGAGTAAAAAAAGTCTTGGAGGACAAGAGGGGTGATCGATACCGCATCTGCTGCCTGCACTTTACCCCTATTATGTACGACACATCCTTGTACACAAAGAAGAATCAACTGAGAACGACTCGAAAATTGTCCCAAACTGTTATGGCCAGCCCTTGGTCATAGGGTTCACTCATCAAGGACACTCAGGATACACAGGACAGGTACTCTTAGTGTTTACTTTATTAGCTTCATAGTTACAGGATCAGATGTCATCAAGTCATAGAGAGATCAAGAGGATCAGGGACAAGAGCCCACTGGCTCCCACCACCCAGGCTCACATCTTGTAACTGCCTCGGCTAGAACCAATTCAACTCCAAACATTCTAACCTCACACTCACAGCCTACATTCTGATGATGACATCAAACCTGGCACAGCATACATGCAAGCACAGGAGCTAACCCTAACACAAACGCTATTCCGACTTTATTCGTTCACATGCCGCCACAGGTGAGTCACGCTTCTGGATTTAGCTTTAGGCCTTGCGGTAGTGTACAAGTAACCAAATGGATTGATTGGTATTTTAGGTGTAAATGTCACTAATAACTATGATATAGTGTCCTTTGAAATAAGCATAATGTTTTCCAATCTGTCTACTTACATGCCACTTTTTAAGATTAGCATTTCTAAATCAAATAATATTTTCCCTTTACAACTCCATGACTATGCGCTGAATATGAAGGAGCAGGATTCAGCATCCATGTCCTGCCTGGAGTCAACAACCACTTCGAGCGCGGATCAGGTAGTCTTACTTAGCTATTCAGTTCCGGAATTGTTTTATGCATGGAATTTGAGATAATCTGATCATATTTACATACTGTGTCATTCGTTTATACAATGTTTCATTCGTGTCTGCTACTGATATGTACCTTTGTCATTGTTCCAATGTGTGTGTTCAATGTACAATATTTTCATCCTTAATAATGCAAGTACTGTGTTTCTGGGAGATGCTGAAGCGTCCACTACAATTACATCATCCCTTGTAGTTGTTCCAGAGCCAGAGGTATGCATACTGACAGTTCCATCGAATGAGATAATCTGATCATATTTACATATCGTGTAATTCTTTTACACAACGTTTCATTCGTGGTTTCATATTTATGTGTACCTTTTTCGTTGTCCCAAAGTGTGTGTTCCGTTGCCAATATTTTCATCCATACTAATGCAAGAACTGTGTTTCAGGGAGTTGCTGGAGCTTCCTCTACAATTACATCATCCCTTGTAGTCAATCCAGAGCAAGAGGTATGCGTACTGACAGTACCCTCTAATGAAAGAAAGTCGGTCTAATTTTATTTGAAATACAAATGACTTATTTTAAATGGATACTCTTTTCTAGGGATGTATACAAGATCCGTATATTGAACGGGAGGCACTTGGATCCAAGTCGGTGCACCAGCTTGCTGTTGGTGATGTTAGAATAAAGAAGGTTTCAACGAAAAGAAAGAAAAATAAGGTTATTTATAAAGAGTTTCTATTTTTAGCAATGGTTTTGAGCAGAGGCCTTCATCATATGCTTTTTTTTAATGTAAATTGTACGATACTGTATGTTGGATTTACATTGAACATCCTTTTTCCTATCTGTCATGTCGTTGCCCGATGGAGTACGGACTATGCAGACACAGACAGCGACACAAATGAGAGATGCTGCTTGCCAAAATGTTTTCACCATGGAGGAAATATTAATTGAGGCGCGGCGTGTTCAGTTTCGAGATGCCTTTGTCCAATGGCCAGAAAATGAATTTAATGTGACCGGCAATTCGAGCAAAGTGTTTTTGGACCATTGCTACAATGCGACTGCACCATCAGAAGAAGATGAAACTGAATGTATTGAAGATACTTTTGAATTAGTCGCAGAGCACTTGACACAATCGACACCCAAAGTGCCACCCAAAAAGCAGTCGACATTGATGTTTTCTCCTATTCACGGTCAAGTAACAGATGTTGAAATGACAGAGACTGAAGCATTAACGCAATTGACCGATGAACTAGACAAAGATCTCAACTATTGTTACGCTCACTTGACTCCCACAGGGGCGTCGACCGGACCCGGACAGCTGCGACCTCCTCCAACGTGAAGCGTAGTGCAGAGATGACAGACTGGACTGGACCGCCTAACCTCGTCTGCTTGACCTGTAGAAGTTTTCTCCTGCAAGTGGAGAAAGGGATTTAGCCACCCGTGGATTCTAGTAATGGCACCCCACTGTTCTCCCCACTAATCACCACCGAGTCACTTTCAGTAAGCTCACCTTATGTTTGTAAATGATGAGCTCTCCATCCTGCGTGGAATGCAGGGGTGCATAGATACCAGTTACTTCACTGGTTTGAAGGCGTTGGAAGAGTTCCGGATGAATATTGACTCTGAGGTTCCAGCCGAGAACCTGTAAGTATAAAGTTCAAAGAGTTCAATATGTCCGATGTTCACTCTTGTACATTCCTTTCTTGTGTTGCAGCTGGGTGCAAGGGAAGATTGTCTTGTGGCAGCTGATGGTATTCAGGTAAGAGTCTGTATTACCCAACACTGTCCGGCAAAAGATGCGTGTGTTTAAATTGCTGGTTTCTCTCTCCTTACAGGTGCGGCGTAAGAAGTTGCGGTTTGTTACAGAATAATGCCTCCGGTTGTTAATCAGGTTAAGTCTATGGTGGAGAGGTTGTATTTGTTGGCTTTTTCGGCTCACCTTATGTTTCTTTTGTCCCTTAGATGGTGGAATTCGGCGGAGAAAATGATGGAGGCTGCGCCGGATCGAAAAATGCTGTGAGGACTGGTGAGTATGGCGCGGCGCTGCAGCTGGCGATGCGACGCGTGTAGAATAATGTCCTTTTCAAGTTCGAAGACGTGATGGATCTAGAATTCAGGTAAGGATTGAAATAATATCTTTTTTCTAACCTTTCCTTCTTCTTTCTTCTATTGCTAGGAGCTCTGGATTCGAGACGGGCGTGGCTGAAGACTGGATGCTGACTGCAGGCACGGTGAGCGTTACGCTGCTGGATGCAGAATAACACGAAGCATGTGCTGCTGTTCGGGCGTGGTTTAAATAGCCTCCAAAGTAGTTCCAGGTAAGAAGTCCCTAGAATCACACCCGAGTAAAAAAATAGTCCCTGTAGTAAAATAGTCCCATCCAGGCCTCACGTTGGCTTGGATTCATTTGCAGCATGGTCTGCATGAGGTAAGTAAAGACTATGAGCCTGGCACCTATGGAGCCAGGACTGATTTCTATTATGAGCCTGGCGCCTAAGCCACCTGGACTGAACCCAGACAGCCCCCAGTCGGGGCTGCTGGGGTTTTATTAAATATCTGGATGCCTGCTCCCGTGGCTGATGGGCTTGATCCGGATGCCCGGGGGTAGGCATCATGACAGCTCCCCCCCAAGGCCCCTCCTAAAGTTGCTCTTCCCCTTGGTCCTGGTTTGTCTGGGAAGTTCCGATGGAATTTCTTCACCAACCGAGGTGCATGAACGTGGTCACTAGGCTCCCATGACCTTTCTTGTGGTCCGTAACCCTTCCAGTCGATTAAAAAAAAAAGTCTTGATTTAAACATCTTAGAGTCCAGAATATTTTTTACCTCGAATTCAGGTTCTCCATCTATTAGGATGGGGTCAGGTGGTTTGGTTAATCTTGTCCCAGGTTGAACTGGTTTTAGAAGTGAAACATGAAAGACAGGATGAATCTGCATATTAGAGGGTAATTCCAATTTGACGGCCACCGGGTTGATAATGGCCTTAATGGTGTAAGGTCCCAAATATCTAGGATTGAAAGTTCGAGTTCCCTTTAGAGGTATGTGTTTTGTAGCCAGCCAAACTTGATCTCCAATCTGGTATTGTGGAGTTTCACTTCTATGTCGATCAGCATTTTTCTTGTATTGTTTTAAGTGTTCTATTGCTTCCTTAAAGGCTTGTGTAATAGTAGAGTGCAGATGAGTCACTGCAGGCATTTCTAAGTGTTGAGGCGAATCGAGTTCTAAGGTTCGAGGATGATGTCCATTTATGGTATAAAAGGGGCTTTGTCCGGTTCCTGAATGTACGGAGTTATTGTATGCGTATTCGGAAATCCATAAAATATCTTTCCAATTGCTTTCGGTTTGGTGTAGCATAAAACGTAGGTATTGTTCAAGAGTCTGGTTGGTCCTCTCCGTCTGACCATCAGTTTGGGGGTGGTGACTGGTTGATAGCCTTATGTCGATTTGTGCCAATTGACAGCATTTCTTCCAAAATTGCGAAATGAATTGACTACCTCAGTCAGACACCAATACGGAAGGGAATCCATGTAGTCGAACAATAATTTCAAGAAATATCTTGGCTAAAATTGCAGCGAATGGTAATCCCTTTAAAGGAATAAAGTGGGCCATCTTGGAAAAACGAGCTACTACAACTAGAATGGTGTTAAATCCACTACATGGAGGCAGATCAGTAATGAAGTCAAGAGAAAAAGTGTGCCATGGCGTAGGTGGAACATCCAAAGGTTGTAAAAGACCAGCTGGTTTCTTCTTCTGGCTTTTGTTTTGGGCACAGATTCCACAAGATAGCACAAATGATTTAATGTCTTTTCGCCAGGTGGGCCACCAAAATTGCCTCTTAATTTTAGCTTCAGTTTTTGCGACTCCTGGATGTCCTTCAATCAGCGCATCATGATAGTTGGAGATGATTAATTCCTGTAGCTCCTTGTGTGGTATGAATAGACGACCTTACTAGTACGGTAGATCATTGATAACTGAATAATCTTGGCCTTTCTTTACCCAGTCCTGTATGGCTGCTGGATCAAAACATTGCTTGATTTTTTAATGAATGTCTTCTAGAGTTTGTAGAGTAGTTATGCCAAGGATTCTTTCTTCTGAAATTATAGGTACTGGTTCCGGGTTCGAGTATGCTTCTCCCATTCCTATTCGGGATAGGGCATCGGCTTTGCCATTTTTACAACCTGGTCGGTAAGTGATCACAAAATCGATTTCTGCAAAGAACAATGCCCACCTAAGTTGACGTGATGATTGGGCCTTGGCTGTCTTCAAATATTGCAAATTCCTGTGATCAGTGATTACAGTGATGGTATGCCTGGCGCCGAGAAGATAATGCCGCCAAGCCTTGAAAGCAGATTTGATGGCCAATAACTCTTTATCGTTAACCGCATAGTTTAATCCGGGTGCCGAGAATTTTCTTGACCAGAATGCTACTGGGTGAAGTTGGCCGGTTTCCGGATCCTTCTGAGACAGGACAGCTCCCATGGCTAAACTGGATGCATCGGTTTCAACTATGTATGGAAGCTCAGGGTGTGGATGCTTTAAGACAGGTGCAGACGTGAATTTCGATTTTAGCTTTTGGAAGGCTCTTTCAGCCTCTTCTGTCCACAAAAAACGTTTGTTTTTTCACAAAAGTGCTGTGATGGGGTGTACAATATGTGAGAATTCAGGAATAAATCTGCAATAGAAATTAGCAAATCCAAGCATGCTTTGTACCCTTTAACTGAACTGGGTGATGGCCACTTGAGGATTGCGTCCACCTTTCGAGAGTCCATTCAAACTCCTTTTGGAGTCAGGATAAATCCCAGGAATTAGACTTCTATAGAATGAAAAACACATTTCTCCAATTTTGCGTATAATTTGTGCTGGCGTAGTTTCTCAAGGACTGCACGAGCGTGCTTCACATGGTCTGATTCTGAGGAGGAGTACACTAGAATATCGTCTATGTATACAACAACACAGACGTCAATGAGTTCACGAAGGACATTGTTCATAAAATACTGGAAGGCTGCTGGTGCATTGCACAACCCGAAGGGCATCACCTGGTATTTCGTATAACCCGTACTTGGTGCGAAAGGCAGTCTTCCATTCATCGCCTTTCTTTACACGTACCAGATGATATGTCCCTCGGAGGTCTAACTTAGTGTAGATACAAGCATCCTTTACTTGGTCTAGTAATTCGGGGATCAGAGGCAAAGGGTATCGTTTTTTTACCGTAATCTGATTTAATTCGCGGAAGTCTATGCATGTTCTAAGGTCACCTTCCTTTTTAGGCATGAAGAATAGAGCTGAGGATGCAGGAGATTTGGATAGACGAATGAAGCCATTAGCAAAGTATTGGTCCAGATATTGTCGTAAGTGAAGATTTTCGGGTTCCGTAAGGGCGTAGATTCTACTGAATGGAGGTTGTGCACCGGGTACCAGGTCGATTTGACAATCGTATGATCTGTGAGGTGGTAAGGTATTTGCCTGTTCTTTTTGAAAAACATCCTGAAATTCTTGATATTCCTGAGGTAACTGCACAACTAGATTAGTAACGGTGGCCAGGCTTTTGTTCAAGGTTTTTTCCGGGTAACAGGTGTGTGCACAATCTGGGAAGGTCACTCTCTTCTCTCGCCAATCAATATAAGGATTATGTGTGTCCAACCATGGCATTCCCAGAATTATTTGGAATTGCGGGGCCTTGATTAAATCAAACACAATAGTTTCTCGATGCCCATCTTGACCCAACAGTGTCAGCTCAGTAGTGGAATGAGTTACATGCCCAGAGGCAATTTCAGTTCCATCGACTGTGGTGTTGACATCCGAAGCGGTCTTTTTGCAAAGGGGTAGATTCATCCTTGAGGCCAATTCGTGATCCATGTAGTTTCCTACGGCCCCGCTATCAATGTATGCCCTTACTTTGTGCATACGTGATGGCTGCTTTGGATCAATTAGGACCATTGGTATAATTAGGTGGGAGGTCTGAGTGTCCTTCTTTAAGCTCGGCAAGCAGACTTCTATGCTTGTCAGGCGTGGTCGTTTCCCGAATCAGGCTCTATTTGACTTTTGTCAGCAACTCCTACTACTTTCTTGGGTGGTTTTATAGGGCAATCTCATAGAAAATGTCCTGCGGTTCCACAGTACAGACACAATTGCATCTGCCGTCTCTTTTCTCTTTCCTTTTGAGTTAAGGGTCCTTTAACCCCCCTGATCTGCATAGGTTCTGATGCATCTGTTCCTTTGGGGGTAACATTGGGTTTAACCCATACCCGACTCTCGAACTTAGCTCGATCAGCCTTTCTATTCTGAAGTCGGTGGTCTAACTGGACCACTAAGTCTATATATTCTGCGCAATCCTGAGGTGGGTTCACAACTTGAGCCAAAACATCTTTGAGTTCTCCCCGAAGCCCACGATGAAATAATGTAATTTGTTTCTCCTCAGGCCATCCGGTTTCCACCACCAACCTATTGAAGGTTGCGATATAGGTTAGCAGATCCTGATTACCCTGTCATAGGGATAAAAGTTCGTTATCCAGGGCCTGTCCCTGTGAATGTCTGGCGAACAGTCTTTCCATGCTTCTTTGAAAACCCTGAAAATCCCGAAGAGGAGGGTCATCCTGGTTGACGCAATTTGCGGCACCGTACTTAGCGCCTTCCCCATTCCCATTGAGCCCTATGGGGCAAAAATGGGAATGGAGAAGGGCCATGGCGGCATGGGGAATTACCGCCCCGCCAACCTCGGAATGGGGCGGTAATTCCCCATTCCGCCATGGCGGAGTCGGTAAGTTACCGGCATGGACCATGGTGCTACTAGCACCATGGTCCAACGCCAGGGTCGTAATGAGGCCCATAGAAACTAAAAAAATGGTGAGTTCAGTGGTCGTGCAGGTGTCCGAATGTAAATCCTCAGTGGCGATGGAGAAACTTGGTTTTATAAAATCACTGGAAGATCTAAAATCGAGGGGAATGCAAATCGTCCTCATGGCAACGGACAGACATGTTTCAATAGCCAAGACAATGAGAGAGCAGTTTCCAAATATTAAACTTCAATTTGATGTATGGCATGTTGCCAAATCAATCAATAAAAAAATCTCGGCTGCAGGGAAAAAGAAAGGTTTGGAAAGTATTTCACAGTGGTCCCAGTCATTCCAACGTTCACCACTGGACAGAAAACCAACATTTCCACCAATGTGAACATGGCCCTTTGTCGCCGGAGCAGGCATGGAAGAAGTGGTTGATTCCATCTTCACCTCCACACAAAGCCCTTGAGAAGATTGTGTTTGATAAAACTCTATCAAGAGATCTGAAGGGACTCTCAGAATTCTGTCACACAGGAGATTTGGGGGTGTTCCACAATATGTACCTAAAGTACAGGCCAAAGAGATTTCATTTTGGCATGGGAGGGATGTAATATAGGACATTACTAGCGGTATTAGCGCATAACGAGAATGTAGGACGTGAACAATCTAGGACTGCAGGAAACTTGGGGATGCTTCGCTACACTATGGCCTTTACGAAAAGAAGCAAAAAATGGGTGGTCAAACCAATATATGAGGAAATGGAATTCGATTTTGTTAAATATCTTATTATTAATGTCGTAGAGATGCATACTCATGGAATTGCGCACAAATCTGTTCAGAGCACACATACATTGCCACAAAACATTGCCAACGTGCCGTGTCCACCCAAAGCAGAGCTCGTTGAACAGTTCAAATCCCGGTACAAATGATTACCATCTGTTTTTATTTTTGCTAAAAATGTTTTTATAAAGTGTTCTAATAAAGTATGCAATTACTCTTTTGAAATCTATCCTCTTTGTCCTTTTTTATTTTTAGAAATAGTAACATTTTTATGATTGCCATACAATGTAACACTGTGCTTTCACATTTCACAGTTTCGTCGAGCTACTGTGGGACCTTAATTTATCGTGGTAGGGCCCGATGGATAACAGCGTGTAAGAATCCTTGGGTTTCGGCAGTTACCTTACCATCCAGTTCCCCAAACAGCTGAATAACTGCTCGTCACACAAAAGGGATGAGACCTTGGCTACATAAGATACTAGGCACGCAAGAAGTACCGACTGTGAAAACATGCCATGGGGTATGAGGCCGTGGGATAAGCAGAGGTGGGCCTATTACTAGACACACTTTGACTCCGTTTTTGTGTTTCCTCGACTACAATTTTGGAGTAGGGTGCATTCTGTCATTGGCAAGTTTCCCCTACCCCTCAGCAGTGCCACGAACAGCGAGCAGTGACAGCCCCCAAATTTTTCCTCCAGGGCCCGTGCTTCACAATTCCAGTTCTCATGGATGCATTGACACGAGATGTTGCAAACTAAGAATATATGTTCATTGTGAGTGAAGGTCACCAGCTTTGGATTTTTGCTTGGGAGCTGCGGAGGCCCACGCGTCGCACACACAGTATAAGGTTCTATTGTTTTTTGACCTTGAGAGACAGGGACCATTCCGAAAGAGATTGAATTGAAGGAGGGGTGTAATAACGTAAGATATGATAAGGTTGTCCATTGCAAAACTGGACTTAGTTACATGTTACGGAATCTGCGTTATGGTCTTCTGAATTACGCCAAGAGAATGAAATGCCGAATATAATGTAAGTTTCACTTTAGATGATTTTATACCAGAACTAGTACAAATATCAATAGCTGACCCTTATTGCTGGGTTACATTGTACTCCTTCTTTCTGTGTGGCGTATTGGAATGAAGCGCAAGTACAACCTTTATGTGCTGGTCTTTCTACCGGGCAAGTGGCCAGTCCAGCATTGACATGCATGTAGACCACCACTCGTTTTCTCCTGGTTCAACGCTAATAAATCATTACATTGTGCACCTCGAATTGTTGCATCAGTTTACGCATTACGTTTAGAGCTTAACATACTCCATTGAACTATCCTCGGAAGCAAATAGCGGAGTTCTTTCCACGTTGTGTTCTCTCGGTTCACATTGTGTCACATCTGTGCTAATAAGTAAAATGATTAATTGTAATAAAGATCGGCTACTCTGACACATTTCTATTTTTATGTTTTGCAAACAGGTACATCCTGCCATTCTGCGATTGTCATCTATTCCAGACCCCAACCGATGGTTTCTTCAACCACCGGCTGCAGCTACATGTCAATCACTGGATTTATTTGACTCTTTTTTGGGACGATCGCCAAGGGCCGATATGCCTTTACGCTGTACCAGCAATTAGGAGCAACATAACAACCTTTACGGTGGTCTAGTGCCAAGTTGATGCACCAGCCTTGCAATTCACTGTACGACCAAAGTGCTTCTTTTACCCAAAACAAACATCCTGTGTACCCAAAAGGAACAGCGCGTGACTCACGATAAACATTTGCGGATCGAGAGCAAATCATCAATCCTGATGAGCTACGAATGTCCTCTTTTTAGGGGCTGTGTGGGTGAGGACAATAAAGTACAAATTCAAAAGGATCCCACAATACAGCTTCCTTCCCTTGCTGTTCAGAGTGAGTCACCCTAGATGCATATACAATTACTCATGCTCGCCTCTTAACCAAAAAGGGACGAAAAACCATGTACTTATCAAAAATATACTCATATTTTAATGTTTATCAAAAAACGCATCACATTCACAATACATTTTTAAAAAAACACATCATTGTGGTCCAAACTCATTGTGAACCACATATATCTGTACATAAATTTTCCACTCTTGGCATAGAAGCTGGCACTTCAAAACCTTATCTATGCCTAAATATGGGGTATTTATATATTTCAAACACCACTGTTACTCATGCCCTCCCTGATTTCTGTGGGCAAAAAGGCTGTGCCGACACTTCAAGAATGTGTTTCTAGAACCAACATAGATCTTAAACATACGAATATACATAGAAATATATCCACTCTGTATATTCTGTTGGTGCTATCTTCAGGGCACTCAGTCTTTATATATGTTCTGGTTTTCACGCGTGTCATCACGTGTCAGTTTGCCACAATTTCAACATTTCTACAAAACAAACAAAACATTGAATCTTAAAAACATGGTTTCTTTTCTTTTGTGCATAACACGTCGTACATCACATCTATGCCAACTTCACCTCCATTATCAATACAAACAGCAGGGTTCATTTCTTACTGGTCTTATTACTTTCCCAGCTTTACTCAATATTTACACATTTTGCATATTCTCATTTTTTTATTTCCAGGAGGCACTATCCCATTTTTTATCGCCTCTTACCACACTTTATGTTAATTCTATCGTAGATCTTGTTTGATCGAGAGCAAAGAAAAAAAAGTTCCATTTTGATTGAATATGTCAATCGCCGAATGTTCTTGAAGCATTTAATGTGAAATAAATGTACTTTACCAATTGTACAGTCTTGCTGGTTCCTTTAAAAGTACAGTTTAATATTCCGAATTGTGACGCTCTGTGTTGTGAGACCATGTGTGTTGTTTTCCGGGTTCTGTGTCAAGTCGTGTAGGTGACGACTGGGCGCGTTTGGCTACGCTGCCCAGTAACGTCACGTAGAGAGGTGGAGAATATCAATGATTTGGAGATGTCAGGCTCAGGGACGGGGGATATGATTTAGTGCCGCAAAGGCAGTCCAACCAGGGCGATGCAGCAACTGATGAGATTATCACAAGATGGCCACGCCCTGCTGCCTGATTTCAATTGTGTACAAAAGACGAAAACTCCGGTAAGGTGCATAGGAAATGTTTGTACAATCGATCAATTTATGGTTAAAAACACATGGCCGAACCATAGGGAC
Organism: Ambystoma mexicanum; assembly: GCF_040938575.1. Taxonomy (NCBI): domain Eukaryota; kingdom Metazoa; phylum Chordata; class Amphibia; order Caudata; family Ambystomatidae; genus Ambystoma; species Ambystoma mexicanum. Next base: position 978,341,170 of record NC_090941.1, read on the forward strand.
AATAATATTTCTGACCGAACCATTCCTTGAAGAGAGGTGCATGGCCCGTTAGTGGGAAAGGGTGGGGTGGGGGGTTAAGATGTGAAATCACAGTCAATAGTGAGTGCAGATTTGTGCCTAATGTTCAAACACTTAATCTTAATGAGTTAAAAAGAGACAGATCAGCTCTATGTGCCCCAATTGTTGTTTTTCAGGTATATAGCATCACCCTTTGTGTCTTCTGAATGTGGTACGCTGGCAGTTTCTCGATATATTTGGTGGTGATAAAACATATGAGGTAGTCCTCTTTAGAGTCAAATTCCTTTTTCTCTTGATTCCCTCATTCCTGCTCTTTGGAGCCTCATTTCCAGGTCTCCAACTATTCCTTTTGAGGATGATCTTGGCATCCCAAGGGATATTTGAGACTAGCTCCCATCACCAATCTTCTCCTTAAAGGGACAGTTATCTTAAAAATATGATCATTTTAAAATGTTGTCCATAATAAAACATATATATTCACATGTTTTAAAAGAGAATTGCTATGGAAAATATGCTTCAAAATTAGGCACCAAGTCCTGATTTTCAAAGACTCGGAGGCCACCATTTTGTCAGCAGAAACAGTTTAATCTGTTTTAATTCTCTGCTCTTGTGGTAGTTATCAAGCAGAAGCCCCCTACTGGGCACTCAAGCTTGCTGCTTCCAGAGAGCAGAGAACACATTCACAGGACTTTTCCCCGTCTGCCTGTCCCCATTTCCTGTGTTTGCATTTCTTTTAGCTTCCAAAACTTTGTTTCTGGCATGGGGAAGCGCAAGACTGCTGTTGAACTCTGGCATACAAACAGCAATTACATTGTTGTACAAATAAGACGAGATTCAATGAAGCGAGGTGCCGAAATGATGAGCTGTTACTTCTTTATTAATGAGGCACAAACTGGCAGTCTGGCGGGAACCCCACCCATCTGAACACGTGGGCCGCAACCCACACCATAACAATAGAAAGGAGACCCGGTCTCCTTGCCTGAATAAACAATAGAAACAGGACATTACATCTCCCCCTTGCTTGGCATGAAACATGGGATATTGGCTAATTTCTTCGATCCACCGTGAAGGCTTGCAAACAACTCTTCGACAAGGGCTGCGTGCACAGAGAACATCATTAGCGGTGCAATCACTGGCGCTGTCATCCGCGTCCATGTCTTCTTCTATATACTCAAAGTCCAAATCAGAGGAGTCCTCTCCTGCAGTGGGGGCACTGCTTTCCTGGCATCTGGGTTACTATGCCCGTGGGATTGGCCACGGTTATCATTAATCTTTGTATGTGAGTCACGGTCATTGGTCCGGGTTTAAAAGCGGGGACGTCTTTGGCGTCTTGAGTTTGTCTCACCAGTATCTGGTCTCCTATTTGGAAATGGATGGCTTTTGCCCTTCTTCGCACATCGGCATACGCCTTCATCTTGGTTTTGCTCTCTTTGTCCTTGCCGCATCGGCATATGTGGTAGGAAGAGAAGCATTTTGATTGTGGGGCAGTGTGGATTTTACTACCCGCCCAAACATGAGCGCAGAGGGACAGGTACCTGTTGAGCTATGCAGGGTGTTTCTGTAGGCCCTCAACAAAGTGCATATTGCCTGCATAAATGAGCCTTTGGTGATCAAGCAAACCTGGAGGGTGCGCTTTAGGTTTTCCATGAATCTCTCCACGGTTCTGTTGGCCTGGGGCCATAGTGGTGTGATCTTGCAATGTTGAAAAGCAAGATGCTCTGCAAACATGACGAAGTCATGTCCGCTGAAGGGGGACCATTGTCCGATTTCACCATGGACGGAATTCCATAATCTGCAAGTGTTTTGTCTAATGCCGGTATCACTGGCTGGGCGCAGGTGGAGTGAATCAGGTGCACCTCCGGGAATCTGGACAGTTCATTGATAATTACAAGTACGTAGTTGCCATTGGCTAGTGGGCCGAACATATCGATGGCAACTTCATTCCATATCTGCAAAGGCATTGATGACATCTTGAGAGGCTCGGGAAAGGTGCTTGGGGTGACTGCCTTGCAGACAATGCATTTGCCTAGCATCTGTTCCACTATTTCGTCCATCTGTGGGAACCACACTTTGGTTCTGAGTTGTCATTTTGTTGAGACGATTCCTCGATGCCCGGAGTATGCGAGTGCAAGCACTTGCTCTTGCAGGCTTGCTGGGATGAACATTCTGTTCTCTTTCAGCAAGAGTCCTTCTGGGGACATGGACAACGTGTGTCGAACGAGTCTGAAAGTGTGGAAGTGTCTCTTCAGCCGAGGATAGAGGTTGCCTATGGCTGGATTTGACATGCCACTGACCCGACTTCAGGCATTCCTGTATTTTCTGGAGTCGGTGGTCTTTATTCAGGCCCTCTATCAGTTGAGTGCTTGTGATGGACATGGGGAGCTTGTTGCTTATCAGATAATTTATGTACTGGTTAGCTTTAATGGACTGTCTCTCATCATGAGCCGGAAGTGGGTATCTGGATAAGAAGTCTGCCGGGTTGTTGTCTTTGCCCGGGTGGTGTATGATCTTGAACGACTATTCTTGCAGCCTGAGGCCCCACCTTGCAATACGTGGTGGCATCTTGGCCGTTGGTTTGCCATATATGGTGGTGAGGGCCTGGTGGTCAGTGATGATGGTAAAGGGGCGTCCATATAGGAATAGATGGTAATGTTCACATGCCCACACAACTGTCAGGCTCTCCTTCTCCGGTTGGGAATATGCACACTCCATTGCTGAGAGGCTGTGACTTGCATATGCTACTATGCGTCTCGGTGCGTCAGGCGAGGCTCCTGGTTTTGATTGAGCTAGCATCACCCCAAGGATGACAATGCCAGCATGAGCCGTCACTTCTGTGTTGAGGTCCGGATTGTAATATGCCATGCAGGGTGCAGAGGCAATGCGTTTCTTGATTTCCTGGAACGCTTTTTCGCACGCATTGGACCAGGAGAATTCTTGCCCTTTTTCCGCGAGTAACCGGAGTGGCGTACTCACCGATGCAAAGTCCTGAATGTACTGTGTACAGAAGCTCGCCATGCCTAGAAAATATCTGATTGCCGACACGGAGGAGGGTGTAGGGGCTTCCACTAATGCTTGCACTTTCTCCGGGTCTGGTTGAAGGCCGTTGCTCTGGGCGGGTGTATTCCCTCAGGGTCAAAGAAGACCAGGTGTTAAAGGATTACCTAGACAAAGCATTGGCCAATGGGTTTATTTGATCCTCCAAATCACTGGCTGCTGCACCCTTGTTTTTTGTACCAAAAAAAGGAAGGTGACATGAGGGCTTGCATCGATTATAGAGCCCTGAATGCTGTGACTGTCAAGAAGCAATACCCCTACCCCTCATCTCAGTTTTTCTGGACCAACTAGGTTTGTCCATTATTTTCACTAAATTGTACCTTAGGGGGGCCCACAATTTGGTGTGAATACGCAAAGGTGATGAATGGAAAACAGAATTCAAAACTCGCTATGGCTTGTTCGAGTATTTGGTAATGCCTTTCAGGCTTTCTAATGCCCTGGCACATTTCAATACATTATGCATGACGTATTCCAGGACATGATGGATCGTTATGTAGTCGTCTACTTGGATCATATATTGGTTTATTTCGATTCCTACGATCATCACGTAGAACATGTCCACTCTGTATTACAAAGGCAGAGGGAACATCATCTATTCGCCAAGGCCGGGAAATGTGTATTTAACACAACGGAAGTGCAAATCCTAGGTTGTGACACAACTAATAGAGGTGTTCGGATTAATCATTCTAAAGTGAAAGCAGTTCTGGACTGGCCTGTCCCTTCCTCCTTGAAAGCTTTAAAAACGCTTCTTGGTTTTGCCAATTTCTACAGGAGATTTGTACATTAATTCTCCTCTATAGTTGTTTCTTTAACAAACGTGACAAGCCCCACTGTGTCATTTGAATGGAAATCGACCACCCAAAAGGCATTCGACACTCTGAAACATGCATTTACCACTGTCCCGGTATTGTAGCACTGTGATTCGCAGCAACCGTTCATGGTTGAGGCAGACGCCTCCAGCATCGCATTAGGAGTGGCTTTGTCTCAAAAGTGTCGAGTAAGACACATCCAGTGACTTTTTACATCCGTAAACTGACCCCTTTGAAGCGGAACTATTTTATCACAGAACGCAAGCTACTGGCTATAAGGGATGCCTTTACTGAATGCAGGCATCATTTGATGGGGGCCCGTCATACTGTGATGATTTATACGGACCACTGTAACCTTCTTGCACTCAAGAACATAAAGTGCGCAACAGCTAGACAGGTCCATTGGCATTCATTCTTTTCCTTATTTGATTTCATCATCATTTACAGACCTGCTGTATTACATACCAAGGCAGATGCCCTATCCCGCTTGGGTGATCAGCTTCCCTCTCGATCAGGGGATCCGTGCGTCTTACTGCTGCACCAAGTGGCCTGTGGTTGTACCACTCAAACAACTCTGAGAGAGAAACTACAGGCGTGGGTTCATCAAAACCCTAAAACACAGAGGGTATAATTGTGGACCAAACTAGGTCAATCTTGCATTCCTACCGTGGATCAAGAATCATGGTAAAACTATCACACTTTAGGGAGAAAACATTCTACTAAACATATTGTATATGTGTTGTTTCACAAATACGTCATACACACAAAACAGGCTGTCCCTACCAGAAGAACACCCTGTCCCTGTCTATGGCAAGCTTGCCCTAGAGGTTGGGTGTAGCACCGCCTATCTAAGAGGGATAGAGTGGAGATGCTTTCCCTATTCAAACTACCACAATTAAAAAGCCAGTTCCAAGTAGCTGATAACAAAGTATTTGGACATTCTACATTAGATAAAGTCCAATTCTGGGGTCTACTAGAGCTCAATGTTTACTGTAATGTATCCTTCTTTATTAACCAGTGCAGTGCCTGCTACTAGATAACTCTGTAAACTTGAACTGGTATACAAACACACATGTACGGCTCCTTATCAATAGGTGCCTAAAAATGCAGAGAAAGATCTGCAACAAGAAATCTTTAGAGGACCCGATCTGTCAATCAGGTCTTATTAAACTAGTGGTGTCTATGACAGGTTACTCAGTATACAGATCATCAGTAGCATGAGACCAGCTCATGCTGTAAAAGGTCGAATGGTTTCATAACCATAACAGTTTAGGTCATCTTCATCAGGAAACAGTAGTGGTTCAAAACGATGGGGTCTTGGCTCCCTTTTGGGCTGGTAAGTGGGCCCACTTCAGTGCTTCTTAGTCCTAGGAGAAGGTGACAAAGACAGGGAGGAGGGGGTCTCTATGTTGCCCCTTACAGAAACATGCTAGTCAAATCATTATGCATATTGTTGCATGCAGTGTATGTATTTCTTCACCTAGTTTATAAAAATATAACAGATAGCCTAGGCAAAAGGAACCTTTTGTATTTCCTATCAGTGCCTGGTCTATTGAGCACAAAAGGGAAGGAGGGGCAGGGGAAGTGAAAGGGGATATGGGGAGTGCACTGTGAGAGTGAACTTGCATTCTGGCATCACCCCTATCCATGCATAAGTGGTTTTCCTTATATCTATTACGTGAGAAGCTCATGCATTGCCTGAGTAGTATCTTACCACTGTTCCGTGGTGAGCACTCAGTAATGGGCTGCCCGTTGTTCTACATTCGGGCCTACTCAACCTTACGATCCTGTTGATCAAAAGCGAAAGTACGAATTGAAATAACCCATCTGTATATCGCATATTAAAGAATAATACATAAAGGGTGCTGCATCTCGTTTCGTGAGGCGCTTGCCGGCAACAAAGTATAATTTGGCACACGTTCGTGTCTGTTGTCAAATCTTTGTTTCTATTTTCAAATGGATCCCGCTTTCATCTGGTAAGCCAAACCTCAAGGTTGAGCTGACTACATTACTAGGTGAGCACTTCCTAGAGTAAGGGAACATTACAAAAGGGTGGTAAGGGAAATGCATTGGTACAAAGCAGTGGTCTTAATGGGCATACTCATTTCTGGTTGCTCCCTCAGGGGACACACGCTTACCGTGGCTGTGCAGTGGTGTGATCCCAAACGCTGTGTCAGCTGCTTCAGATGCGATGTTTTGATTATGGTAGGCATGGCCTAGTAAAGTGCAAGAGCGGCCGGCGTAATTGTGATCAGCTCTATGATCCCAGCGCCATTTTAGCACTGGAGACGGCAGAGGCCATCTTGGGTCAGGCCCATTGCGGCGTGTGTGTGAGGAGGTTCCACCAGGTGGTGACGTCGCGGAATTGCCAAGAATGCTGATTCTACATATTAAGCACGTATCGTGCAAGCTGCTCTATTAGAACTCACTGTGTCTTTCATAATTGTGGTTCTAGATTTGCGAGCAATTAGTAGTGACTCGTTATGCCTATTTGGATCTAACTGGTCAACATGATGTGAAAATAATTCTATGCATGTTATGTGTTGTGTTGTGAATCGAGGGTAATAAATAAGACCACATAGTGGGCCTCATCACGAGTTTGTCGGTAACCCTTAAATCCGGCGGTCGCGCTATTACCGCCGGATTTAAGGTTCCGCCAAATCAGGGCTTTGGTGGATTTCTCCCCAGCTCTGAGCTGGGGGGAAATCCGCCAAAAATTCACGCTATTACCGCCGGCGGGAAATTCCGCCGGTGGTAAGAGTGCAAAAATTCCCTATTGAGCCCAATGGGGAATGGGGCATTCCCGAATGGGCTCAGTGGGGAATGGGGAATTCCATTACCGCCAAACCCGTGATCCGGCGCTAATAGTGCCGGGGGTTTTGGCGGTAGGGGTAATACCACCGGCATTACCGCCCAACTCGTGATGAGGCCCAGTGTGTGATAGTATTGGCTATGTGTAAATGTGGTAAATAGGTGGCAAGGCCCGGAAGACTTTCTGCTTGTGAATGCGGATGGTGCCTAATCGCATCTGCATACGCTCCCATTATGAGCTCAGAGGGTGGTTAATACCTTTGAAACACATCCCCCAATGAGTAGGCAATATCTATGGATTCCCGTAACTAGGGGACCTGAAGTATCGTATCGGTCTGAGTGCATGGCCTATACAGTGAAACATGGCTATTCACTTGTTCAAAAAATCAGGGTCACAGTGGAAGAACAGCCAACTCATTCCATTGAATCTGTTCATTACGACCTGCATTGTGTGTGTCTAAATCCAGTTTTGTTCCCTCCTAAGCAGGATGTTGTGATAGTTCCCACCCTGCTTGGGCATTTGTATCTTTTCTATGACTGTCCATTTAAATTCGTCCGGGCGATGTCCTGCTGTTATGAAGTGATTGACCAATGGAGCCATTAGTAAATACCATCATTGAAGAAGCAGAAGCTGAAGGACATATCAGGGCGAAGGAGGCAGCTTTACTTGCTCCACCTCATCCCTGAATACCGGCCTTCTATGCTACCCCTAAAATATATAAAGGGATCAATCCGCCTCCTGGTAGACCCATAGTATCTGCGATACAATCAATTTTGGAACCCCTCTCATAGTTTGTTGATTATTTTATCAAAGAAGAAGTACCAAAGATGAGATCCTTCTCCTAATAAATAAGGATACAATACAGTAAACAGTGAGCTCTAGTAGACCCCAGAATTGGACATTATCTAATGTAGAATGTCCAAATACTTTGTTATCAGCTACTTGGAACTGGCTTTTTAATTGTGGTAGTTTGAATAGGGAAAACCTCTCGACTCTAACCCTCTTAGATAGGCGGTGCTACACCCGACCTCTAGGGCAAGCTTGCCATAAACAGGGACAGGGTGTTCTTCTGGTAGGGACAGTCTGTTTTCTGTGTATGACGTATTAGTGAAACAACACATATACAATATGTTTAGTAGAATGGTTTCATCGAAACCCTGCCAGACTAGAGGAAGTGGATGCCACTGTCATTAACGGACTGCCATATGTTCAGGAGCGAATATACATGTCTGATGAAGAGACATGTTTATCCACACTCCAGTGGTGCCACGACTCTCTCCTCGCTGTTCATCTCGGTAGACGAAAACAGTAGAACTGCTGCGCAGATGTTGCTTGTGGCCCACCATGTCACGAGATGTCATTGAGTATGTGTCTACATTTTCAGTATGTGCTCAATGCAAAGGTCAAAACAGTAAGCCGGTGGGACTGCTGCACCCACTTCCTCTTCCTCACAAGCCTTGGTAAATGATCTCGATGGACTTAACTGTGGAACTTCCGTTGGTGGAAAATCATGATACCATATGGGTGGTAGTTGACTATTTCATGAAGATGGCTGTCTTTGTTCCTTGTGTGGGTATTCCAACTACTCCAGTATTGGCTGATCTCTTCCTCAGACAGGTTTTTCGCTTCTTTGGCCTACCCTCTACCATCGTCACTGATAGAGGCTCCCAATTTATATCTTGTTTTTGGAAGGCTCTAACTACATCATTTGGAGTCAAGGATAGGTATTCCAGTGCTTACCACCCACAGACAGGTGACCAAACCGAATGGTTAAATGTGACCCTAGAACAGTATCTTTGCTGTTTATGTTTACAGTTTCAGGACAGCTGGCTTTCCCTGTTAACTAACGCTCAGTTTGCATAAAATTATTCAGAGCACTCTTCAGTTGGGTCCTCACATTTTATGCCTTGTATGGCTACCATCCCACATCAATCCCATTGGTTCCTTCTCTTCCTTCCAAAAATCCGGCAGCCCACAACTGTATTCGGGATCTTACGCTGGTGCATAATGATGTCAAGTCACATCTGGAACTGGCACAAACTCGCTCAAAGAAATATGCAGATGCTCATTGTGTTTCTGCTCCAATCTACGAGATTGGTAAGAAGGTTTGGTTATCCACCAAAAAGCTACATATTTGAGGAAAGCGCAAACTTCTCCCATGCTATGTTGATCCCTACACTGTCCTCTGGGTCCTGCCACTGTGCGCCTGGATGTCCCTTTGCACTAGTGGACGCTCCCGGTCTTCCAAGTCTCTTGGCTGAAGCCCTGCCCTCCTACCACTAGATAACCAAAACAACCGGCTCCATTGGTTGTTGAAGGAGCAGACGAATATGAGGTCCAAGCTTTTTTGGATACAAAACTGCAGAGGGGCAAACATTATTATTAAATCGATTGGAAGGACTATGGTTCGGAGGATCGTTCATGGGAACCATTTCAGAACATTCATGCTCCCCTTCTCTTGGCCTGTTTTCACGCCTCTCGGGGGATGGCTTGGCCTTTGGGGAAGGATACTATCACAGTTCATAAGAAAACATCTGCAGCGTTGTACGAGTGCCGTGGTACCATGTATTCCCATTGGCATTCCTGGGGGTTGCCATGGCATTCACACCAATGCCAGGAAGGCAGGAAGCAACCTCACAGCAGTATGCTCACGCTACAGAAGCACTTTCCTTGCCGGGGAGACCCGACGAACAACGGTACGTCAGCACGTACATCCAATCAGACATAAATGGAAACCTCTTTTAGATGCTAGTTCTAGCATGTTGCTCAGCCTTCGCTCCTATTTACAGACTGCCTTTTTGGATTCCCCTTTGTAATCTGTTGCCAGCACATTTACCAGCATGCGCTATTGCTGCGCTTTAGCTGTTTGGATCAACCCTGAATCTGTATTCTTCTTACCGGCTGATGCTCAATCCCAGTTCAAGACTACAAGTACTGTCTTTTGGGATTGCTTAATTTTCCCCTAACTTTTCGGATCTTCATTCGCCAATGTTCTACCCTGTGCACAGGACTTTGAATGCTATGCAGTGATTTTCCATCAAGTGCATCTCTCACCTCCTTTAGTGCGTCCTCTTTCTGCCCAGGGTCAGGTCCTTACTGACCCACTAACCTTCCTTCCCTTTCGTTCAGTTCCTTTTTTCCAATCCTTGCCAAATTATTGGGCTATTCAACAAGAATTCCAAGTACCTCTACCCAAAAGAATTTGACGTTCTTCTTTATTTCTATCAAGGTTAGTATACTATCAAACCCTGAATTACACATATTCTATAAGAAATAGTGGCTAACAAACTATCTCTTTTCCCGCAGCTCGGCGCGTACCTGGCGGTACCTTGCTCTTTAATTTGAACCATTGTGCGCTCCGTCATTTGATATGAATAACACGTTGTCTCATAGGAAAGATCGCCCTCATTTGAGGAGACCCTTAATAGGGTTAACATCAAGGTTATTGGATTAAACTCTATGGACAACCTCTCAACCACATGAAGAACTCTGATGGCCTTACCAGTTTCGCGTGAGTATTGACATTATTACAGTTTTCCACTGGGGATTAAATGGCGGCAAACAGGGAGCGTGTCTGATACTCTCTTTAACGTTCTCAAACTCCTCAAGCTGCCTTTCTCCCCATTGGTACTCTGCACCTTTTTTAAGTAACTCCATCATGGGAGCAGTGGCCTCTGAGAAGTTTGGTACAAATTTTGCATAATATTCCGCCAGACCTAGGAATGACCTTAGTTCTTCTTTGCAGGTCAGTGCTGGTGCCTTCACTATGGCCTGCAACAGGTTCCTTTTCGGGCTCATTCCTACCCTGGAGATCTTGTAGCCCAGGTATTCCACTTCCTCTGCCTTTATCACACACTTGTTGAAGTGCAACCTGATGCCTGCTTCCTATAGTTTTGCTAAGACTTTCCAAGGCACCTTTCATGAGTCTCCAAGTCCTTGGCATATATTAAGATATCGTCCTGAAAATATGATACGTTGCCTAGATTTTGTAAAAGGGAGTCCATCATGCGCTGAAACGCTGATGCGGCCAAAGACAGGCCGAATGGCATGCAAATGAACTGGTTAGTGCCAAAAGGGGTAATGAACGCTGTCAAGGGTCTTAACTCTCTATGCAAACTTATTTGATGATATGTGTCTCTCATATTGAGCTTTGAGAAAATATGGGCCTCTTTCTTTAGTAGGATCAGCTCATTTATGCTGGGTAGTGGGCAGCTGTCCACCACTACTTCAAGATTCAAGCTGCGCAAGTCAATGCAGATTCTTATATCATCCGAGTGTTGTTTCTTTATTGAGACTACTGGTGTCAGCCATTGGGATGACTCGACGGATTCCATTGTCCCATCCTTTAATATATTTTCCAGTTGGGCTTGCAACGCACCCATAGCTGTCACCGGGATGAGTATCTCTTTGTGTTTTACTGGGAGTGCCCCTTGCTTCAGCTTCATTTTGAGTACATAGTTCTTAATTTTCCTTGGTTTGTTGGCGAATAGGTCTGGAAATTCTTCTCTAGACACCAACGCTCCTCATGTGGTGACGGATAACACTTGTCCTCCTACGCTGGGGTCCAATCTAGTCTGTAACTTGGGTTGGTCATCCCAGCCTAGCACAACTGGTCCCTTTTCCGAGAAGTAGACTTTGGTCTTTGCTACTCTTCTCTTGAATTTGACTGTGCCCAGAATATAGCTCAACAGGTTCACGGTGGTGCCTCCGAACACCTTGGGCTTGTGTTTCGTTGTGCGCACTTCCACCTGGTCCATTAAGACCATGTCCTTGTATGTGTCAAGGGGTAGTATGGTAAGGTCTGAGCCGGAGTCCGCCATCACTCGTGAATCATTCCCGTCGATCTTGAAGACAGAGTGCAGCTTTTCTCTGTGAGCCATGACGCTATTAACCATGACGACGGTGGGACACCCCTCTTCTTCTGAAGAGGCCTCATTCCAGACTTCGTAACTCTGTACTGAAACCGCCACTTTCTTTCCTCTCCACATGCGAGCTATGGCAATATTTCCAAACCTCCTGCACTTTGAACACTCTTTGTTTCTTGTTGGACATTCTCTACTGTTCGCCAGGTGACTGGTGCTGCCACATCTGTGACACTTGAGTGGTTCATGTCTTCCCACTATTCCTTCTTTGGAATCGTGCTGCCACTTGTCTCTCTTCCCCCTGAACTGTACGGCCTGCACTTCCGGCCCTGGGAGGCTTCCTGCCAACTCATTTTGCCTGCACAAGGTTTCTTCTACTGCCCTAGCTATTTGGATAGCCTTATCCAGTTTGCAGCCCTTTTCTAGGATGAACTTGTCTTGTATTATTCGACTGTTAGTGTGCATGATCAGCATGTCACATATCCTGTCTTCCGCCACCTCTCTGAACACATACAGTGCTGCTATTTCTCTCAGCTTGATGACATAGTCATCCACTAGTTTGGCTGGCTCCTCTTTTCTGATGTAAAATCTGATCCTGTGTAAGACAGTGTTTTCCTTTGATGAAAACCTCTTTATTATCCTCCTCACCGCTTCTTTGTACACATCATCATCATCCGATTCCTCAACCCCGGGCTTTAATCCTGCAAGAATTCTTTGGCCTTCAACACCCAGTCAGTTTAGCACCATGGTTTCCTTGTTGCGGCGTAGCCTAATCCACCCACAGCCCTCAAGTATGTCTCAAACTGCGGTTCCCACTGCGGCCATGGTATGGTTGGCCTAACTGGGGACTGTAGGAAAGCCGGTGGTGGTGTGGCATCTTGCATCATCTTTGCAGTGGGCTGTTTTCCCAATCCTCGTCGCCAATTATGTTGTGGCCCACAATAATCAAACAGAGCCCTGTGTTTGGAATTATGGCTTTATTGTGCCAACCAAATGCATTAAAATTACAGTTGCTTCACATTGGAGCAATATGGCTCATAGTACACATATATTGTGAGATGGTAGCGCTTGTAGGGAAAGAAACGTTCAAATGCATAATGGAAAGCCGTCTGGAGGAGCACATGGGCTGCGCTGTTCTCCGCGCTAAGCCCGCGCTCATAATGCCATTCTCGTGCCGTCTCCGTCGCTTCACTCCTCAAGTCTCACGAGAAGTCGGGCTGACGACTTCTTGCGACGCTCAGTCTCTACAGACCTTTTTTGCTTTCTCCCTCATGCGGTTATAGCAACTATGCAGGAAAACAGCCTTCTGGCTGCCTGCAGCAGAGCAAGTTCGAGCAGTATCTTCTCAAGTCCTGCTCTCCCTGCCTCCTGCCACATGTGTTCCGTCGTGCAGCATACCCGCCTTCACGTAGAGGAGGGGGCTGAGGTGGCATTCTTTGGGAAATGGTGGGGGGAAAGCTAGTGATCGCAGCCACCAATGGATAAAGGCAATGAAGATGGGGAGTGCAACTTGAGGGTGTAGAAGAGGGGGATCGGAAGCTTTGACATGTCCTTTTATGCACAAGCAAGGTATCTGTTTTGCTTGCATTGTCTCTTTAAAGCCAGCGTTTCTGTTGCATTACTAAAGGCTTGGTTGTCTTCCTTATGCGTACATTTGGTTAGGCCACCGTAACGGGTGAGCGTTGCCGATATTCAAACCTGCAACAGCCACTTGGAGTGCTTACTCTCGCATTCTTTGACAATTGACGCAGTGCTGCTGTTTGCAGTCTAGTGAATGTTCCATGATGTGGAAGGGGGGGTACTTAATCTTGAGCTATCTTAACGTCCCTGTCTTTTCAATGTATTCAAGTACAAATAGTTCAGATATAACACATACACTCCCCCTCACCAAACACTAACTCGCCCCATTTTTTTAAATGTGTACAATTCATGTAAAATCGCAGCCTGAAAATCCTGCTCAGTGCATTAATGCACCCGTTACAGAGATCTGTTAGTAACATTTTCAAACGCACACTGTGTCCAGTTTTGTGCTTGACCATTTATTCATTGTGAACACTAACCCATCTTCCCGCCATCCCCGGAAACAATGGTTTCATTAGTCTACAGCATTCTGGAAGTTTTTTTTATCTTTTTTTGTGTGTGAGATGGTGTAGTGTTTACAAACCACAATGAACCGTGATGACTTAGGTGTTGGTAGAATCTGCGTAGATTAAGCAGGCGTGAGAGGTATATCCCTAACTTTACTTACCATCATGCTCGCCCAGTCTGTTCAAAATTACTTTTCATTCTTTTTTTTTTAAAGCTCTCTATGTGCAATTTTGGTAAAGCAGGTTTAATGTTCGGTCCTAGATGTTCCCACCCCTTATGATCCATTTCACATTTGTTATCTTTCCAACAGCTTGTGTTGCATTAATTGTTAATGAATGCTTGCCTGCCTCTGCTGTGTAAATGAGGAGAAATAGACCGGCAAGTTCCAGTTCCATCTACTTGGGTTCTGCCAGCGGTCACTCTTAACGGGTTACGCTGCAGTTGGATGCACATTTCCGAGAATTGCTTGCCATGTAAATTAAGGGTGGTTTCCCAGCACCACCTCCTCTGGATGACCAGCATAGTTCCCATACGGATATTTCCATTTGAAGCATGATAACACAGATAACGCTCTGCAAGCCTGTTTTATATCAGGCTCCTATTGTGCCAATTGAAAACTGGGAGAAGAATACACAAAAGTGCTCTTTTTCATTAAAAACGGAGGATCAATGTATGTCTGCATGTGGCAGGACACGTCCTACAAAACAAGACTGACGGCGAACTAAATGCACCAACCCTGAGTCATCCCATCAGCTCACCCAGTCTTGCCGCGCTCTGGCAGCAATAAGCAAAAGCTCCCAGTAGGAGGCTTTTGCTCAATTGTTGCCGCACACTAACACTAAGCCATGAAATTGGTTCTGCTTAGAAAATGGCTGAATCCAAGTCCGTGGAATGCAGGACATGAAAGTTAATTTTAAAACTTATTTTTCCATAGGAACTTCAAAAAAAGAATGCTAATTATCTTTTTTATTATGGCCAACATTTTTCCATCATAACATTTCTGAGAGAACTTCCCCTTTAAGGCCTAACTATGCTCATCTAGGGTAAAAAGGGGAGAGAGGAATGGGTTTGAGTTTTTACTTGGGACGTGTCAGAGACTTGAATCTCCCCTCTCTGACTGTTGGCAATTGTGGGGCAATGAGTAGTCCCGCTATGCATCGGACACCTTATAAATAACTACATTTCAAGGGAATAATATTAAATAGATATTCTTAGTCTTTCGATAAACTCAGAGACTCTGCTTACCTCTTTAAAGGAGATGCCATCATGTTCCATGCTCTGATACAAGGAGTGGAGACTATGCCATACAAATGGAGACTCTCCAGAGTCACATCAAGCAAAGCGGTTTGACACCCTCCATCCCATTCTTGTCCACTAGGGGATGAATAGCATCAGCATGTCCCTTACTCATTCGACTTAAACATGGAGAACCTGTCAGCTATAGAGTGTTCTGCAGAATAATATGTCCTGTGCCAATCCTTAGGATGTTATTCAGTTACTTATTGCAGTAATTTATGGTGAAGATTGGGTACAAAGGGCTTAATTGGGCCTGAATATGCACAGATCTGGCCCTAGAGCTTTGGCCCTCAGAACAGTGCCTTTATTTAATGATTTTATTTATTTACTTGTATAGCGCCAGGACAAACCACTGCTGGATAAAGGAGTAGACTTTGTGGATATATTCTGTATCTTTTTTATGGTCTACTGAGATCGGAATCAAACATTGCATATCGTCAGCATAATTGGTATACACTATCCTTCTCATGTCCAGTAACTAAAACAAAAGTTTAGTGAAAATGTCATAGAGCGTTGGAGATAAACAGGACCCCTGAGGTACACCTTATGGTAACTTAACCACATCAGCTGCTGCAGTACCACTGAATACCATAGCTGAACGGTCTGACAAAAAGGATTTTTAAGCAATAAGCCACAAACAGGCTGCGAAGGGCTTATTGCTATTAATACCCTGGCCCGTAATACCGGGGTACTAAAAGCATGTTTGTTTCTGTTCTGAAACGCTCTGGCGTTTTGGAACAGAATTTTTTTTTAAACAAAAACGGCAGTGGGGGAAAGGAAAACCAAGTTTGTTTTCCCTTTCCATGTTGGCCATTGAAAAAGTAAACAAAAAAATTGCCCACCATGGAAACAGGGGAAGTGACTACATCTAGTCCCTGCTGTCTTTCCAGGGCGCCTATTAAAAAAAGTTTTTAAAAATAATGCCTGCCATGGAAAGGAAGAAGGGACTACGTTTCCTTCCATGACGGCCAGTCACAGATCGGGAGCGGGCGCCCTGGTGACAGAAGTCTTCCCAGCGCGTCCGCTCCCAAAATGGACTTTATAGAAGGTAAGTGGAGTTTGGGGGGGAATTCTGTGGATGTTGGAGGAGGAAGGGGGACGGGTTGGGGGACCACTAATCTTGTTCCCCAGCAGGGTAAAATGGCGGCCTAAAGCCGTGCGGTGACTTGGAGGTATAGCGTCCTCTTATCGACAACCTTTTTTACGGCAGGTGTTTTGCTGCCGCATTTTTGCCGAAAAAACTTTTCACATTTTTTTGGGGGGGTGGGCAAGAGCATATAAAGGGTTGGGAAATAAAAAAAATAGCTAAATGACAGAGGGAACCCCCCCAAAGAGAATGTAAAAAAAATTCAAAACGTTCTGCGGCAAAACACTGGTCATAAAAACAGGTGTCGATGAAACAGCATAGAACCGGCTTGTAGTAGGGGGATTACCACTGGTTATGTCCCGTTCCGAGCCTTCTCCTTTGCAGAGAGGGTGCCAAACCCTGCCTGCCCCCCCCCCCGCCCGGGTACTAATACCCAATATGCCACTGAAGGAACAAAGTATGCAGACTTTAACAATCTCTCAAGCAGTATGGAATGGTCCACTAGAACAAAAGCAGCTGACAAGACCAATAACATCAGCAGAGCAATATTATCCTTATCCATGGCTTGCAGTATGTTGGCCTTCAGATCCAACATAGCCGGTTGAGTGCCATGTGCTTGTCTGAAGCCAGATTGAGGTGCGCCCAAGATGTTATTTTTACTGAGATGTTCTGGAATCTGAAGGTATGCAACATGATCAAGAATGCTTAACAGGAATGGTACATTGGTAATAGGCCAGAAGCTGGTAGCAATCTTGGGATCCAGAGAAGGCTTTTATAAGAGGCGTAATCCATGTCTGCTTTATAAGATCAGGCACATGGCCTTCGATAAAGGAGATGTTAATATACTCTGTAATAATTTGAATTAGAGATGGAGCACATGCTTTAATCACAACTGCAGGACAGTCATCCTCTTTACATTTGGTTGGTTTGAGTGTGCAACGATGCCGGTTACCTCGAATTCTGATACAGATCTAAATTCAAATAGTTCTGTTGCATTGCCAGGATCATATCTACTGGGAAAGCGACGGATACTCTATCTCCCTCTTTAAAGACCCTTTTTGGTAGACCCCTGCAGTTTGTCCCTGATTGTTTTCCTAATATCATGCACCTTACTAACCAATGCTTCCTGAATGGCCATACACCAAGATCTGTCTTTAGTTAGTTTCACCTTTGATGGCACTGGGTTTTCTAGTTCCTTCAAGATTGTATATATTACCCTAGAGTCTGATCGTACATTCATAATTTGAATGTCATAGGCAGCCTTATGTGCTTCAATACGAGCAGGCGTATAGCTTTTGGCAGCTAGCGCATAGGCTTCCCTATCCAGTGTTCTTGACTTAGCCCAGATATTATAAGCCTTACGCTTTGTTATTTCTAAGCTTAGTATCTTGCTTTTACTCTATCGACCTGTATGAAGTACAAGGCCATGTTTTAAGTAACCTTCAGAATGAAAGAAACTTGCCATGACGGAGGTCGAAAGAGCAGAATAATGTAGCCGGATCTACATCCATAGCACCTTGAACCCCCCCACTCATACCCTTATAGTTCACCACGTGCTGCAACACTGCAATCCAGTGTCTCCAGAACTGTGAATAATTAATTCTGTTTGCCAAGGTGCTAAAAGCAAAATGCTAGTCTTGGTTTTAGGGTGTGAGGGATCCTTACCAAACCTACGCAAACAGGCAAGCCTTAAACTGTCTTTATCTCACCAAGTGGTACCTCAGTGGCAATCAAATCTGCATTTTAGGGGAGCGGGGGGGGAGTAGCGCACACAAGAACACAGTATTACACACAGAGGTCATTCTAAAAATATATATTTTTATTCAGTGTTTGGCAACACATATAATATATACCTCATAACCTAACAATATTCATTTGATAAACACACTAAAACAGCAAGTTTTACTAATTTACTCATTATAAAAGTCATAAAACCCTTTTTGAAAGAAAGAAAAGAGAGAAAAAAAGAAAAACAAGGAGAACTTCATTTCAATTATACCAAGTGTATTCGAGTAAATAACAGCACATTTCGAAATTAAACGTATCTTTATGTTCTTATTCCAGATCTTCATTGTCTGCAACAGTTCATTCCGTCTCGAAGTTCAAAAATCTGCTCCATATTTTATAAAATAGTCTATTATTTTCCTGCAAGTTCATTACAATCCCCTGAACATTACAGAACAAGAACATTTTATCTAGCCATGCATCTTCTGAGAGAATCACTTTTGTTTTCCAGTTTCTCTAGATTATCCTTTTCGCAACCATTGAAGCCTTTATAATCCAAGTCACTTGATGATAGGACAAATCTTTTCCTCTCTCAGAACTCTGTTCATCATATCTGTAATCCTGCTCCAGAATACTTTCACCCTGTAGCAGTACCATAGCATATGTTCAAGTGTACCTTTTGAGTGTCCACATCGCCAGCAAGTGTCAGTCAAACTTAGGCCCTGTTTGTATAAACGTTCTGGTATCCAGAATACCATGTTAAGTAACTTCACCTGTCTTGCTCTCTCACCAATATTCATCGACATCCTTAGAATATTTGTACCTAGCGCTTCCCAACGGGATGAAGTCATTTTTTTCTTCAAGGCGTTCCGACCAAGAATTCAATAGGTTCATATGATCCTGGCCCCCTATGCTTTTAATAAGAACCATTAAATCTACATCTTCTACAGCCGTCAATGGAACAGCTCTGCTAAGAGTTCTATACTCCCCATAAGAGCAATTGTTTAGACCATATTTAACTTTCAATTTTCGAAACGAGAGCTAAAATCCACCCTCAAAAAGGTCACCAATTACTCTAAGTCCCTCCAAGAACCATTTTGGCCAAAACATTGTTTTATTGTTGATTCCTACAGCTGGTTTCATGCAAATGGATGAGGAACTCACAAGGCCTGGTTCCATGTCCAGTGTCAATGCCATATTTTTCCATGTAAATCTCAAGGACTCAGGCAACATATATTTTCCTCCCCAATTTTTCGAGTACACACAGAGGTATTAAGAAAACAGACTTTATGTTTTGTGAGCAGTAAGTAAGATGCTCATGAGGTGTGATGAAGTCACATCCATTAGCCAGGCTCTAGGGACTAAACAGGCTCTGGGGACGAGGGAGGACTTCCTGCTGCCAGATAAGTTACCTGGGCACGGTAAAGCGGGGATCTCCAGAGGAGCTCTGGATTTCTCAGCCCTTTTGATGGCATGATCTCAAAAGATGGTATTATGCAATGCCTCCTACATGGACAATATGCACCCAGCAGCATTCAGCCCTATTTCCAATCACCTACACCATTTCAACCCCCCTGAAATTGTGATGTATGGTGCCTGGCCCCATTGTGATCTGGTGAAGCAGACCAAACATCACTCCTCATTGCATGTTGGAAGTTCATATAGAGGAGGCACAGAGTCATTTACGGGGTACAGCAAGGTATCGCCTAGGGCCAATGGGCCCGCAGATAATTCCATACCTATAAAGCCCACTGACACTACCCGTTTTCCCAACCTATTATGACCGCAATTAAGCACAGTGGGACGGTGCGCCGTTTATGACTTCTAAATCTGCGAATGGCTGCAGACATTGGAGTCTCACGCATGACCACCCTGATTTCTCTCATGCAATCTCTTTTCATTGATGGAAAAAAGCATAAGTGACACAGAGGAACGTGCAACCCATTACAGAAGCAAGAGGGAAACATAACATTGTGCTGCGGAGCCGTGCAGCAGATGGTTCACTTACCCCTGGTTTCAAAATGGGAGATATGAATTTCAAGCCCTTGGCCACCGCCATGCCTGTTCTAATCAGTGGCAATTGCTAAGAAGGACAGAATAAACATACATAGTGGATACGCTTTATCATGGAATGGGGAACATCTCAGACGACGCAAGTAGGAGAGAAGAATAATTCAACGTCAGAAAGGGGAAGGAATCTGGGGAAAAACCAATCACAAACTCCACTGAACAATCATTTTATTAAATATATTTATTTGTACATCTGTAAAGCGCC
Source organism: Ambystoma mexicanum (assembly GCF_040938575.1). NCBI lineage: Eukaryota > Metazoa > Chordata > Amphibia > Caudata > Ambystomatidae > Ambystoma > Ambystoma mexicanum. The sequence goes on from NC_090941.1 coordinate 978,361,196, forward strand.
CACAACCAGAGGCGTACTAATAAGGAGCCCTATAAACGAGGTCAGTGCTCTGCAGTTGCTGTCACAGACAGGGTTGCAAACTTAATATCGAAAGAGGAGAGAAGGCCACGATTGAGAGCCAACAACTGGGAGAGAGCAGAGGTATAGAGAAGTGTAAGAGTTTGCTGATAGCTATATCTAGGACACTGGGCAAGAGCAGACTAGGAGAGAAGCCATAGAGTTTGTAGAGAGCTATATTTCAGACACAGGTCAGGTCTAGGAGAGAAGCCATAGAGTTTGTAGAGAGCTATATTTCAGACACAGGTCAGGTCTAGGAGAGAAGCTATAGAGTTTGTAGAGAGCTATATTTCAGACACAGGTCAGGTCTAGGAGAGAAGCCATAGAGTTTGTAGAGAGCTATATTTCAGACACAGGTCAGGTCTAGGAGAGAAGCCATAGAGTTTGCTCACCGCTATATCTCAGACACCGGGCAAGAGCAGACCAAAAGAGAGGCCTGCAGAGCTTTCTGAGAATTATGCATCAGACTTTGTGCAAGACCAAACCAAGAGGCGATTTACTCGAGGGTGACAATTTCACAGCTTTAAAAAACATAAGCAAGAGGGAAACACATGATTGTCAAAGTGTGTTAGGTATTGATGAGGGTGACCTGCAGCAAGAAGTTTTGAATATCTAGACCTGTCAGCCATACTAAGGAAAGGGGGTATAAATACTTCATGGTAGGAAATTGGCATAAATAAAGCAGGGGGCTATTGCGCTAGCATTGCCAAGAAGGAAACTGGGTGGTGCACCTATGAGACTGTGGGTGATCATTAAGGGTACAAAAGAACGCTATATACCTGATATTTTACATTAGAGTACAGGACACTGGTCCTTTGAGACACATTCTGCACTTGATGGTTCTTTCCCAGATTCTTCTATATGGTTTCTAGGGAGCCTCTTAGAGTAGTACCGCAACCACCACCATCATGGGGAAGTGGGGGAGGGTTGGCCTCACATTGTCCGTGAGAACATCAACTCTGGCCTAATCGCAAGGAAGTGGTGGGAGGGGCCAGGAGCTGGGACTGTGGAGGAGAGGAAGCAGGCCCTTGGATGTGGTCGTGCTCTTCTTTTTGAATACAGGTGTGCGTGCTAGGGCCAGTGTGTGCTGAAGGAAATGGTGGTGTGGTCCCTCTCTATTAATAATAATAATTTAACATTTATATAGCACTGCGAACCCTCAGGTATCTAAGCGCTGCTTATGTGTGTGGGCTCATTTATCGACCTCGAAAGGATGAAAAGCTGAGTTTGGCCCCGCCGAGATTCGATAGCTTCGATAGATTCGAACCTTCTACAGGAGGCCCTGCACAGATGTCAAAGCGAGCTCTCTACTCGCTGTGCTATCAGACCAGCTCTGCTTCTCAGCTTGGTAATATCAGACTTACCTTTTCACCGCCTTCCAGCGAGCCTTGCTCACTCAAATATGGGCTCGGCGAACGTACCTTGCTAAGTTCTAACACCAAGACAGCATTCGGATGAATATTCCCCATGCATGACACAAATTCCGAATGTGACATAAGTAGCGCCGAGAAGCCTTCTAGAGGCAACATGTGTGGAGCGTAATAAGGGTCGGGGCCGTCACTTGTGTAATCGATCACAGAAGAGGTCCCGTCGCGAGCCATCTTTATTTGCGCCTATTTTCACAGACACCCGAGACCAAACGGCGCGTGCACCTGCGCTGGAGCGAGGACGATCGGTCCTTGCTGGATGCGTCATACATATGCACCTATAACATTAAAACAAAAGCACGCGAATGTTCCAAGCAGAACCCTTGCATTTGGTCATTACTATACTGATTATTACAGCGCGTAGAAGTCGGGTGAATGGCACGATGCTCATAGTGCATATAAAGACATGCCTTTATTATTATTATGATTACTATTATTATTTTACTGACGGAGGGCAGTTGGCTGCTCTGTCAAAACTTCAGTATTGTTTGGTAGAGATTAATGTTACCACAAGGTGGCTCTGAACACCGTGCAATGCGTGCTCCTTATGCGATTGCATTCCGTTGGATTGAAGGTGCGATTGGAGATGGGGAACCCCAAACCACAGCAGTCAGACTAGGCAGGGAAGTAGGCTGATTGGATAGTCCCAACAGCCCAGGTGTGGCATTTGAGTACGTTCCAGTCAAGGCTAGACCGCCAGCTTTGAACCAACAATTTCATCCTTTCACCTTCCTCTTTGGCATCGTGGGTCATTGACATCATTCCCTAACGATGAAGGTTGTATTACTGTGGCATATCCGGGGAACTATTCACAGGAAATGAAATCACGTGACCACTGATGCAGGTGAGGTCAGAGAATTCCATGACAGGGTCTACCATTTTGGATGTTATTAATAAGGTGGGAATTGCATCTAAAAAATGAATCAGCGTTCGTCTTAGAATGCACTCGCACTCTCGATGACCAGCCTGCCCAAGCTCCTGCTTGATGTACCATGAGTTCACCAACGCTTTGTTGCAGACATAGGTCTTGCTTTATTATATGCCTGCAACTATACTTTCTTGCTAATGTGAGGAGTGACTCAGCACTTGCTTTATGAGGCTTGCAACATTGCTTTCTTGCTGATGTAGAGAGTGACTCAGCTCTTGATTGATGAGGCCTGCACCATAGAGAGTGACTCAGCTCTTGATTGATGAGGCCTGCACCATTTCTCTCTTGCTAATGTACAGAGTGACTCAGCTCTTGCTTGATGAGGCCTACACCATTGCTCTCTTGCTAATGTACAGAGTGACTCAGCTCTTGCTTGATGAGTCCTGCACCAATGCTTTCTTGCTAAGGTATTGTGTGACTCAGCTCTTGCTTGATAAGGCCTGCACCATTGCTCTCTTGCTAATGTAGTGAGTGACTCAGCTCTTGTTTGATAAGGCCTGCAACATTACTTTCTTGCTAATGTAGTGAGTGACTCAGCTCTTGCTTGAAAAGGTCTGCACCACTGTGTAGAGTAGCAGGTAGACGCATTTCCCCTAGCTGTCACCCCTTCACTGCTGTCATACTGGAACAGCAGGAGATGGGCTATATGTGGGACACCAGGTGTTATGTCTTTACCACATCGAGTGTATGAGAGACGTTATGCACTCAGACAGCCATATATAATGTACCCTCACACTGAAAGTGTGGAAGGATGCTGCATGGAAGGATGTCAGCACGCACCTAGGACATCATGCAACGTTAATTGAAATCCGATGCGGACAGAGTGATGTCATGAAGAAGATATATGAACCTATGCTGAAACGATATGAAAATACTTAAGAGTGATGATGTAACGGAAGCACCAAGAGAAATATGTAACTAAAGTTAAAGTAATCATTGAAAACAAAGATGAAGTAACTTACTGGCCAATAACTGTAAATAGGCAGTAACGCAAGATAGATGAGACATATAGAGGCTTGCTATAGAGGAATATATAATGTAGCAAGGACGGCCATGATAGGAAAATGGGCACTGGCTCATGTCACATTCAACCAAGCTACCTCAGAAATAGACCAAGGCTGCAGAATCAGGAGAAGATGGAAAGCCCTGTTTGCAGAACAAGAAGGCTATGTTGGCCTAGGATCAAGGATGTTATTTTAAGGAATACTTGCAAGACACAAGGGAAGTTAACCCAGATAAGCTATGAATGAAGAGCACATTTTTCTTAGATTAGAGAAGAAGAAAACATCTGCATCAGCCAAAGTATTGGACCATTAAAAGTGTATGAAGTCTGTGGAAGATAGAGTGAGCAAGTCTCTAGAAGCCAAGAGAAGTAACAGCACCCTGCACAATTGAAGCAAATAACAGTAAATAAGAGGCTGACATGGACAAATTCGTAGTCTCTTCACATATGACTCAGAAGTTGAAGACACAGGCTATTCATTAGAGCCTCAGACGAATATAGTAGTGTGCTCACACTCCCTCAAATGTTCCAGGACAGTGAGCAGGCTGCAAAGTCAGCTGCAATCGAAAAACTTTGGCTTATGACCGACCGATGAGGGATGATAGATTAATTGGGGAGTAATCTGATGCAATCCAAAGCACCTAGGTTTTGTTTCACGTACGTGCTGCTAGAGAGCCGCAAGTACAAGGTTGGGATGGTATGCCAACCAATCAGTGGGTCTAAGGGGCAACCTGCTATACAATATTGCATAGACCAATCTGCTGCTATTCTGCCCACTATAATCAGTATTATACGCATTTAGAGATAGTTCAAGGCATGTCCTACAGATAAGGGGCAGCCAATGATGTATTCATTCTTATACGTTCTACATGTAGATATGTTCCCTTAACCAATCCTTTCTTTCGATAGGTTTATGATTTGCCACGTAGGATGATGTCATAGATGATGCATATTGGGGTATACAAACTCTATGTAATCAAGCTACTGTGCAAGTGTGAATGCATTAGTCTGATGCCTGTCAGTTCTCCCTGCTTCATTAAATGATAATTAAGTAGTACTTTGTCACATTCCTTGAGTCTGTCTGGTCATTTGGTCTGAGATCTTAATTTCTTAATTTGTAATTCCATCTAGCGCAAGAGACGCTTCAAGGTGCCAGAGCACAATTGCGTTCTTGCTAATGACTCAGCTGTGACTCAGCTCTCACTTGATAAAGCCTCACCAATGCTTTCTTGCTAATGTAGAGAGTGACTTGGCTCTTGCTTGATAAGGCCTGCACCATTGCTTTTGTGCTAATGTAGAGACTGAGTCAGCCCTTGCAACACATATCTACACCAATGCTTTCAAGCGAATGCAGAGTGTGTCTCAGATCTTGCTTGATAAGGCCCGCACAATTGCTTTCTTGCTAATGTAGAGTGACCCAGCTCTTGCTTGATAATGCCTGCAATAGTGCTGTACTGGTAGTACCGGTAATGTAGATAGTGACACAGCTCTTGTGACATGTGCCTACACTAATGCTTTCTAGCTAACATAGAGACTGACTCCATTAATGCCATCTTGCTAATGTAGAAACTGACCCAGCCCTTGCTACAAATACCTGAACCAATGCTTTCAAGCTAACCTAAAGACTGACTCAGCCCTTGCTTGATATGCCTGCACTAATGCTGTATTGTTAACGTCATGACTAGCTCACTTACTGCTTGATAATACCTGTTAGAAAGCTTTTTTGCTGATATCTGGATGACGCAGCTCTTGCTTGCTAATGCCTACCCTTAATCGTCCTCGATAATGCCCGTAGCGACTCGTCTCGCTACAGTCCCCAGAATAAATCAGCACTTACAAATTCCAAGAACAATAGAGTAAGCGCGCCCGACCATGCGTCTTTGTAACACCTTACTGTTTTTTAGTGGAGCACTGCCATGGGAGGGCCGTGGTTCTTGTTGGGTATTCATTTAAATAATTACTTCTGAGATCTGCTGTGGTGACTTTGTTGAGGAGTATCGCTCATTGTGTGACCATGGACACCCTATAGAACCATCAGGTACGTTTAATCCTATCTCAGAGGCAGACATGGGACAAAGACAATGAAAGAAGCATTAATGGGTATCTTAGTAAAAGACCTGGGACCCCTGTGAGACACCTGAAGGAGGTAACAGCAGTTCCGAGATGACAGTTTAATACAAGGAGAAAGATAGCAAGACCAGAGAGGGTTACATGGAGGGAAGTACCCTTGACCTGTAAAGACAGTTACCTTCGTGAGCCTTGGAAAGTAAGAAACCGAAGACCAGGAACTAAGGCTGATCAAACCTGCAGTGTGTCAAAGGTACCCAGGGCTCTCCCACGTCGATAACCAAGGCGGGGAAGAGCAATTGCTGCTGTGGTACTGTCCTTGGCTCCTACAACAAAGTGGCATCAGAAAAGAAAGCAAAGCCGTGAATACCTGGAAAGGAACTTTTTGTTTGTTTGATACATCAAGCCCTCTGAAGCCAGAGACTTTTGATAACCTAAGAGACTTGGGCATAGAAGGCAGTGATGCGTGTAAAGGAACTGGGTCCTAGTGCCGAAGAAGGCTAAGAGTGTGGTATGCTCGAGTGTCCCGTGCTGAAAACATGGGAAGGGAGGCACACGGCCTGAACATCCTGACATATCATTTTGTGAACACTGCTGTCTTTTTCATGAACATTACCCCACACTATTTGTAACTTAGCGGTAAGGATTGGCAATAGATTTTTTAGTATAGGCCCTTTTATTTCGATGATGCTCCACTAGGACTGCATTATTATTTGATGGTCGTAGCTTGCTCCCATCTTAGATTTAGGTTTAGATAGGCGTTAATCACACCCCTGATAACGTTCAATAAACACCCTTGAACTGTGGTCACTTGTGTCTGTCTTACTTTGATATCATGCCTTCCTTACACCCCTTAGTAGCACTGTGACTACCAGCTATGCCCCTGTATGAATTCAATGCCAAGCCAGAGGAAAATGTGATGCCTGCTGCCAAATACACCTGGGTGCTGAGAGATAATTAAACACCTGAGTGGGACTAGAAGCCCCAGAGTCAGGGTGTTAAGATTGATTCAGCAGGCAAATACATTACAAAGGAGGTGTTTGCAGTGTGTGTGGCACATTTTCAGCCCAACTTGGGTATTCAGAAAGCTGGGCAGCTCTCCACGAAGCTACCATACACCAGCAGCACCACCTATGAAACTGGTGGAGGATGTGAAAGAGACGTTCCAGGAAAGAGAGGCATCTCCCGGAAGATCACTCATTCCACGATCCCTGAAAAAGAATTTGTATTGAGGGTCAAATTGTAAATGTCCATCTATTTCCAAAATCGAATCTTAATGTAGCACCTGGTCGCACCTCCCCTTTCGGTGGCATTTTTCATCATTACGGGGCTCGGCTTCGCCTTTCTGGAGGGGTTGGTGTTTGTCATGACAATGCGCGAAGAAGCCAGAGAATTCCTTAGTTACCACAGGGACGGTGGAGAGAGTGTCCTTAAGCTCCTCCAAAAACCCTTGGTAGAACACTGCTGATTTCTTCTCTCCTGGCCAGTCGGTTTCAGCTGCCAACTGGTTGAACTTAGCTAGATGGAGGGAAGAATTTCCCTGTCTTAACTTTAGGAATTCCAGAGCTGTGGCTTCAGTAGTGTATCTTGTGTCGAACACTCTGTTCATTGTGCTAATGAGAGCATCACAATCATACAGGACATAGCTATTTTGTTTCCAGCAAAGGGTTTTTGCCCAGGTGGCGGCAGTGCCTCCTAGATATGATAAAAATGAATGCCGCTTTGGTGGTTGAAGTGGGAAAAGAAGCAGGACGGCATAAGAAGTGCAGTCTACACTGATTCATCAATGTCCTGTAGGTTTTTGGATCACCCAAAAACCTTTCAGGTGGTGCCAACAGGAATTGGTTTGTCATCAGCACGGGCATCAGCATGGGGTAGGTGCCTGGTTAGGGGATGGAAACCACAAACCTACATCAGAGCCCCCTGTGGCCCCAGCCCCTTGAGAAGGGGAGGAAGTAATCAAGTCCTGAAGGGAGACAAGGTGATGACGCAAGGTGTCATGGGCAGAGGTGAATTCTGCTCTAAGGTCGGGCAACATCTGCATGATGGATGCCAAAGTAACCGAAGGCTCCATTGAAGATATTCGGCTTCTGTTTCTGTAACTCACCAAACTGGCCAGGGCATCGAGTAGGACCCCGGAGTGGTTGTAGGACTGATGACAAGATGAAACCTGTGGTCTTCAAGCCTAGGTCCATCCTGACCAGGCCTCCTCAACTTGAGGGAACTCTTTATTATGACATGTCCCTCTGCTGAGCTGAGCTGAACAGAGAGGAATCGGTCAAACTAAAGAGCAGGGAACACACGCACCGCCAACCATAATGCTGAAAGGGAAAACACAGTGATTAATGCATAGAAGGCCAAGAACAAACATCAAACAGTCTCTCTATATGCTATACCTTGGAGTACCAGGTTTATAGATTGGTAACAATTGGCCCTGAAATAAAGAGAGCAACTAGTTACTTCTACTATGGGAAAGCAGGTGTTAGACTAAGGAGAAATGAAGGAAAGGCTGAACCTACAGCAGAGCCCCCTGCCACTTTTCAGGCATTTATGAATGATAGTTTCCACAATATCATGGATTAATAAGTCGTTCTTTACCTAGACGATATCCTTATCTACTCACCATCCGCTTCGGAGCATGCACAACACGTACGCACTGTGCTGCAACGCCTTCACGAGAATCACTTGTTTGTCAAGGCGTAGAAGTGTTTGTTTCATGCATCTGAAGTGGAGTTTCTGGGGTATGATCTGACCAACTCCGGTATCCGCATGAGTAAATCCAAAGTAAAGGCGGTATTAGACTGGCCCGTACAGAACTCCGTAAAGGCATTGCAATCTTTCCTGGGGTTTTCAAACTTTTACAGGCGGTTCATTCATTCTTTTTCAGCAATTGTATCTCCTCTCACAGCTCTTACTAGTGCCAAGAATCCCTTTACTTGGTCTCCGGAAGCACAGGCCACTTTTGATGCGCTAAAACCTTTACATCAGCTCCTGTATTACACCACCCTAACCCTGACCTGCCTTTTGTGGTGGAGGCCGATGCCTCAGGTATTGCACTCGGGGCCATTCTTTCGCAGACCTGTCCTGAATCTGGCGACACCCATTCTGTCGACTACTATTCTAGGAAACGGTCACCTTACAACAAGAATTACACCATTACGGAACAAGAACTACTTGCTATCAGAGATGCGTTTACCGAACGGAGACATCATCTTTGGGGTCTAAGCATTCTGTTACGGTGTACTCCGATCATCAGAGTCTTTTGGCTTTCCAGTCGATTAAATGTTTGACGGCCAGCAAGCACGTGGCAGCTCTTCTTTTCCCAATTCCAATTTACGGTCACGTACCGTCCTGTTAGTATGCAGGCGATGGCAGATGCTTTTTCACGCCTGCATTCGGCTGACTCACCTTTGCGGACTGAGCCGCCTCTGCTCTTGCCGAACCGTGTGGTTTGTGGTTGTACGGTGATGCCGTCATTATGGTCACTGGTTTCGGAATGGGTCATAGAACATCCGACTGAGGTTGGTGACCTCAATCTGGACGTCGTCCAAGGATTACCCTACATTCAAGGCCGCATCTTTATGCCTCCTGGTTTGGCATGTTCTCACGGTCTTGAAGTGGGCCACACAATTCCATCCTAGCTGCTCATTCTGGCCACCTGAAAACCCTGGAATCATTGAAGCGATGGGCCTGGTGGCCAAATATGTCCAAGGATATCAGTGACTACCTGTCTAATTGCTCTGTCTGTGCGCAATGCAGGTCCTCTAGAGTGAAACTCATGGGTCTCTTGCAACCTCTGCCTGTACTGTATATGCTCTCTATGGGTTTTGTGGTTGAGCTGCCTGAAATCAACGGTTACAACGCTATTTGGGTGGTTGTGGACTTCTTCTCTAAAGCAGCGGTTTTTGACCCATGCATGGGTCTTCCGACTGCTCCTGTCCTGGCCAAACTATTTTTGATAACGTGTTCCGTCACTATGGTCTACCCTCCATTATAATGTCTGATAGAGGTCGGCAGTTCACGTCCCGGTTCTGGAGGGCTCTCACTGCCTCTTTAATGATCGATAACAGATTCTTGTCTTCGTTTCACCCACAAACGGATGGACAAACTGAACGAGTGAATTCCACCTTGGAACAATATCTTCGATGTTTGTGTCTGTAGTTCCAGACCTCCTGGATATAGGTCTTGTTTCCTGCTGAATTTGCTTACAATAATTCAGTGCATTCAGCCACGGGTTCTTCACCATTCTTTACCTTACATGGCCAACATCCAAGGTCTATACCCCTGGAAACATCGCTGCCCTCCGATAGTCCTGCCGCACTTTCCTGCATCTGGGACATGGAACAGCTCCATCAGGACATTCGATCACACCTCCTGCGGGCCCAAGTTCATGCTAAAAAATACGCTGACGTGCATCGTTCTCCTGCCCCGGACTACAGTCTTGGCATGCTGGTTTGGTTATCTACCCGGCATTTGAGTATTCCTGGAAAAAAGTCCTTGCTTCCGGCTTCTTGGGTCCGTACAAGATTGTGTCCTTGATCAATCTGGTTGCTGTAAAACTGTCTTTACCAGCTTCCTAGCGCATACATCCTGTCTTCCATTTGTCCCTAATTAAGCCTTGACCTGTTTCCACCCGTCTCCCTGACCGACCGGATCCTGTGCAGGTTGAAGGCGAGGAGGAGTATGAGGTCGCTGGTCTTATTACTTCATGGTCTGGAAGGGATATGGTCCTGAGGACTGGACTTGGGAGCTTCTGGCTCACATTCATGCCCCAGGGATGACTTTCATGCCCACAGGGAGTTGCTGCCGTCTTTGGGGGCGGATGCTGTCACACCTGGTCACAGGCCGCACCCTGCTAGTGTTCACCTCTCCTTTCGGTGGCATTTTTCATAATTACGGCACTTGGCTTCGCCTTTCTTGAGGTGTTTGTCATGGCAGAGAAACGTCACATGACTAGTCAGCTGACTAGCCCGAAATGGGATTGAGATCCCCGCCCCCTTGGCTGGGTTTAAAGCCGGCATTGATACGCGGCACGCTGCTTCTGTTTAGGCTTTCTCACCATTTTTTCCTTACTGAGGTCTTGATTCCAGATCCTGACCTTGCCTTCGTTCCCGGACTCCGATTGCCTAACAATTTGGATATTGTGACCAGCTGGTATTCCCGACCCGGACCTTTTACAGATTGCCTTGCCTCACATCTTCATCCATAACTTACCCGACCATTGGCGACCTCAGCCTGTTTTGGAATTCTGCGTTGTTCCCACAGAACGCTCCACTGTCTGCTGAACCACACAAGGCGTGTGCAACATCAGGCTTTCAGGGTACCGCTCACTTCAACCCCGGACACTGCGACATCTCTCACCCTACGCCCGACCATTACCTGCTAAGCGGTACTCGCTTTTCTCCTTGTTCCTTCCTTATTGGGAACCACTGCCATAGTGCAAGACTGTTTCCGCTTGCTGTCTGCTTCATTGTCACCGACCTTCTATCATAATTTACTGGCACATTGCAACCCATCTGCCTCCCTCAGTCTCCAGTACTTCTCATCTACTCCTTAGAAAGACATTTGGACCCTGCTCTGGTGCACTCCTGGACGCTCTGGTGCAAGTGCACCATCCCGGACCTAGTGCGCTCCTCGTGCCGTTCGGGAATACTTACCTTTACTAACTCCCTGTTTGTTGGTTTCACCTGTCGTTGTTTTCCTTGCTGACTTCCTTGACTCTGTTATCCAATCCTGATGGGGTAAGACTTAGCCTTTCCTCCTTTCTCCTTAGTCTAACACCTGCTTTCCCATAGTAGAAGTAACTAGTTACTCTCTTTATTTCAGGGCCAATTGTTACCAATCTGTATCGGGGTACTCCAAGGTATAGCATATAGAGAGACTGTTTGATGTTTGTTGTTGGCCTTCTATGCACTAATCAGTGTGTTTTCCCTTTCAGCATTGTGGTTGGCGGTACCCGTGTTACCCGCTCTTTATCGTTTGACTGGTTCCTCTGTCTGTTCAGCTCAGCAGAGGGAGATGTCATAATAAAAAGTTCCCTCAAGTTAAGGAGGCCTGGTCAGGACGGACCTAGGCTTGAAGACCATGTGTTTCATCTTGTCATCAGTCCTACAACCACTCTGGGGTCTTACTCAATTCCCCGGCCTGTTGGGTGAGTTACACTTAACCCCATTGCTTTGCAAGGATGACAAAAGGGGCATCAGAGGACCTGCTCTCAGATGATCAAGTGGACAAAAAGGACAAAGAGTTAGAGAGATCTTCTGCGGCATTTAAAATTCCTATGTGCATAGGTATATATGAAGCCTACACATCCCATTCCCTGCTATCAGGCCTTTATGCATTGCTGCCTTCAGTGGAAGAGGGAACATAATGTGAGGGCATTCTAGATGCCATGAAGGAGACACCCTTACTCCAACTAGACCTGTCCGCTGATAGTTAAAGGTGTCAGCCCTCACATCAGTTTCTACAATGCCACTGAATAGTTAAAACGTTCACTCAGCAAATGTTTATGATCACGCCTATGGAGTTGTTGTGCTCCAAAGGTGCACGGTAATGGTGTACTTGGTGTGTTTGCTCTATAGAAAAGGTGTGTCAGCCCATTCCTATCTGGATGATCAGTTACTTCATGCTGAAATGTGCCACGCGGCAGTGGTGGATGCAGGGATGATGTGTCAGGTGCCGCAGGACTTTGGTCTGATTATCAACACAGAGAAGTCCCATTCTCTCCCTGTGTGAAAGGTCAACTTGTTGGGGCTGCTAAGATTAGCCGAGGATGTCTTACTGTCCCTCTGATTGAGAAGCTGGAAGGTTTTCCTGGCGGACTTGATGCCATATCCTTTGGAGTCTGCACTCCAATGGCTGCAGTAGGGTTTCCACATGACTCCATGTCAGGAGGGACATCATTTCCTGGTGAATGGCTTCCACTTCCCTATCATTTGCCCGCTGGGAGTTGTAGTGGTGTGTCACTTCAACTGAAAAAAATGGACTGAAGTAGAACTAAGAGAAAAGCAAAACCCAGGGATGGAGTAGGGTGTTCATCATTACATGGTTCACCTGGCAACCCTAGGCTGTAGGTCCAAAGACACCTCCATGTGAAACTTCACTTGTCACCACTTTCACCCTTGCCCTTGGGACTTCAATCACATGATCTCAGTTACTGTGCATCTCCGACAATAAATGCAATAGGGTTTGAATCATAAGAATCTTACCAAGATAATAGATTGGAATCCTTTTTAGATTGTGGTCACCAGGAATGAGAGTCATAAGAGATGGGGAGTAGCCCAGGCCTCATGCTCCCCCCCATGGTAGTATGGCACCACAGGAAGCATGCATGCTTTTGAATGGGTGGAAACTGTTATCTGATGACCACCTTAAGCCTGGTTTTGGGTTGTGTAATTGTAGCCCAAATGAACATTTCATTACAAGAAGGTACATAACACATTTATGTATGTTTTCTAACAACCCTCATGCATAAGGGTGGGACACGGTCTGCTCACCTCGAGGACCTCTGTTGCCCCTGGAGGTAGTGAATCTTTTTTCTTTTTGTAAAGGTTTCTTTGTAAACCATATACAATAAATTTTTTTTAAAAAGGTAGTGAACCTTTCAGTGTTCCAATCCTCACAGGATATCCTTTTCTGCAGCGAGTCAGTTATGATGATTTGCAAGAATCCCCAAGTGCAATGGCTGGATTGTTTCATCTCGAAGGAGACTGCAAAACCTTTTCATTATTGCACCCAGGCACATGATGCCAGGTAGGGGGAACAGGTGACATGTCAAGATCGGCAAGGAGCTGGTGTTGATTCATTTGGTGGATTCATGTTGGCAGAGTATGAATTCTCCATTTGAAAATGTTGACTTCTGCCTACACTGTATTCTTGCCCTGTTCTTCTAAATATTATTACGGTATATAGTGAGCGTGGATCTAGGTTTGGGAAGCAACAGAACACTTGGGAGGGGTTGGGGGGGAGGTGTGTGTGTGTATGTCTCTCTGTGTGATTGGGAGGAGCCCTTCCTTGAAGAAGAGGCCTTGAGCTCCTCCCTGTAATGTAGAAGCGAAGGGGCTAGCCTCGTGTTGAAGGGGAGGTGATTTCAGATTCTGGGGGCTTTACAGAGGCCTGTTTTCAGTGTTTTCCCTCCTGCACTGTTGGAGTTCAAGTCTGTGCATGTCCTTACTTCGTCCTAATCAACGGCCTCAGGAGATGGTGAACTTGTCAGCGAGGAAGCTCGGGAACTTGAGGGTGAAATCCTTGTAGATGATGCAGCAGGATTGAAAAGTGATAGGTTCTTGTAGCAGTAGTCAGTGCAGTTTGATGAGAGTCGGGGGATGTGGTTGAATTTGCAGAGTACTTTGATGAGTCATGCTACAGCATGCAGAAAGCATTGCAGGAGTGCCAAGGTGGTAGCTGGAAGGCCTCCTAGAAGGGCGCTGCTGCCATCCAAGTGGGGCGAGACCAAGGCTTGGACAACAGATCTGAAGTTGTTTGCTGCGAGGAAAGGATTGATTTTCCACAGGAGGGACAAATGGTATAAGCCTTTTTGTGCCTTCGTTGCTACGTGCTCCTTGAAGGAGAGGTGTTTTTCGATATAGAACGGAAGCGACTTGGTGAAGGTGTTCAATTGGGGTGTGAAGCCCTTGAGGTTCATAGCAAAGAGGCAGGTCTAGATGTCAGGGTGTTCAGTGTTGTTGGTCAGTGCTAGGAACTCAGTCTTGGAGGGGTTGAGCTTTTGGTAAGCACTGAACATCCAGGACTGGATCAATGAGAGGCAGGCCTGAGCCTGAGGATGTCTGTGATGGAGGATATCATGAGGTAGAGCTGCGTGTCATCTGTGTAAAGGAGGATGTGGATGTTGTGTGGAGACTGGAGGCTTCTGAGTGGTTCAGTGTAAATGTTGAAGATCAAGGTGGAAAATTGACCCTTGTGGGACTCCCCAGGCGATGGGTAGAGTTGGTGATCTGAAATAATTATTTTTGACAAATTGGGGGATGTTGGCAAGGTAGGATTTGAACCAGCAGATGACAGTCTTGATGAGCCCCATGCAGCTGAGATTGATTAACCTCTTGCTCGATAATGCCTGCTGGAATAATAATACTTTTTTGCTGGTGCCTGGACTGATACAGCTTTTGCTTGCTAAATCCTACCCTTACTCTTTCTTGATAATGTCCATAGAGATTTGGCTCCTTATAGTTCCAAGACTAAATGAGCTTTTGGTAATGCCCAGAGGACAAGCATTCCCAACCGTGCTTCTCTGCGCCGAGCTACTGATTTTGGTAAAGGAAGCAGTCTTCAATTCTGTTTTGTCCCCGGTCGATAACTGGAGCAGAAATGCTGCAGGGTGCGGTGCTCCAGGGCAACCCTGACCCCATTTTCTGTCTATGGTTGGAGGATGGGTGGTTCTCGTTGTGTAAGAAAGGGGATGTGGGGGGGGGGCACCACTTAGGTACTAAAGCTGTGTAATTGGTCAGATACCATATTATTAGAAGACTTAGAGGCGTCCGTCAGTAAAACTGATATACACTACATCAGGCAAACAGAAGTCCAGAAAAAGGTGTCCGATAAAATGATCCCCAGACCTGAGGACGCCATTGGGTGTAGTAAAGACTACTGCATATTACCGACATTTCATACTATCCTACAAAATTAATTGAGTAAACGCATAATGTTGTAGAAGTCTTCTCTCTTTAATTTTTCATGTTTCGTTAATGCTCTGCAGAGACCCTTTGCCAATGCATTTCGGACAGTGGCCCTCATTACGAGGTTGGCGTAATGAGTTTACCGGCACCGGCAATGGTGCCGGTAAACCCATTCCGCCCTATTACGAGAACTTCTCGCGGGACCCGCAAATACCGGGTCCCGCAAGGAGACCAGGGAGCTAACAACGGCCTGTTATTAAGGGGCCTATTATTAACGAGCCCGTTGTTAGCTCCTTCCCCATTCCCATTGAGCCCTATGGGGGCTTGAATGGGAATGGGGATGGACCGGGTCCGGGTTCCTCGAACGAGGAATTACCGGGTCCTCCAAGGTTGGGATGGACCTAAGATTAAAGAGTTGTTGGACAATGAACATGTAAAATTGAAACACTGTTGTAATGATTATATCTTTATAGAGCCCGCTCTTAAGAAGGTCACTGTCCGAAATGTATTGGCAAAGGGTCTCTGCAGAGCATTAACGGAAAATTAAACATTAAAGAGAAGACTTCTTCTGCAACATTATGAGTTTACTCAATTAATTTTGTAGGATAGTATGAAATGGCTGTAATATGCAGCAGTCTTTATTACACCCATTGGCGTCCTCAGGTCTGGGGATCATTTCACCAGACACTTTTTTCCAAGTTCTCGTTGTGTACTCATTCAAGATTTTCTTCCATGAGTATGGCTCATGGTATGATCATGGGTACTCACAAGAGCCATTGGTCTAAGGAAAGGCTTGTTTCATATTCATCCTCAGAGGTGCAGAGGGGCCAAAAGCAAAGAAAGAAGCATTACTGAGTGTCTTGAGAAAAGAATGAATAGCCTTTGTTTTGTGACCTTATATGAGTCTTAATTTTAATGCAAAACAATTCTAAGTTGTGTTTGTCTTTCTTACGCATACAAACCAGTTAGTTGTCCCATTGTGTTGCTCCAGCTGAGCCGTTTATCTCCAGATGGTTTGCTCTGTGGTTTGATCTCCATCCAGTCCCCTCATGGTATTTGACTTTGGGCCTTCTGGCTCGGCTCAATCCTGAGCTCAAGTCATTTATCAAATACTTTAAAACGTCTTTGGTATACATTTCCCTTTTTATTGCTTTCATGTTTGCCAGAAAGCTTGTAGAGCTGGGTTGCCTTCTTTGATACAAGACTTTTTTTCATTTTCTATCTCGCAATCTGGTTTTAAAATCAGAATCTTATTTTGGTTGGTTTGTTTCTGATGATGGCATCACCTTGTGTTGTACCCATTGTTTCTGGAGAAAGCTCCTCAAATGTACTGGATGTAGGCAGGATGGATTGAGTGTATTTGGACAGAATCACAGCTTTAGGTTGCTCTACTAGCCTAACTGTTCATTTTTTATATCCATTTGTTCGATTATTAAACCGTCAACTTTGCTCTTGAGTATGTGAGTCTTGCAAGTCCCCTGACTCCAGTATACTGCACCAGGAGAATAGCACTGTCTGGACTTAGGTTGAAGGGGTCTCGATTCCAGAAATCCGCACAGCTGACTCTTGGGCTGTCCTGATTACTTGTGCTCTGAACTATACAAGTAAGCTTGGAGTGTGGATGTGTGATATTTCACATTTTTCCTGAAAGGGTTTTTTTCAGTTCCCAGATTGTTCTGGTTTGGGGAAGTTGATGATATCTTCATGATATGAGTATGGGGTTGAAGTGCAGAGGACGAATATATAATGCTTAGATTACTAACTGGTCATTTTCATTACACACTGTCCAATTCGCCTTCGTCCCAGTTCTTCCTTCTCAGTATACACATATTTTCCCCATCACCTTTTTGTGCAGACATCTACGAGAAATCGGTTGAAAGGGGTGGATAAGTGTGTATGCTCCTACAGGGGGAGGGGCATAGTTAACTTGGATTTGCTTATTGGAACAAAGGAATATCTGTCTATGGAGGCAGAAGGACCTCATGGCGTGAGGGCTTTGATGAGGAAGAGTCTCTATCCACTCTATTGATGTCCATCTGGTGCTCTCCCTTAAGATATCTCAAAGTCTTCCTATACTGTGCCCTATCTGTATCTCTCTCTGTCTCCCTCTCTCTCTCTTTTTCTCTGCCTACCTTTCCTCCTCAACCTTCTGGTCTTCCTCCCTCTGGCATTCCTTTTTCTCTCAGTCTCTCTTAATCTGTTTTCCTTTTCCCCTCCTTCCCTCCTTCTCCATTTTCTTCACCTGGGGGACTGATTCACAAAGATGTGCACTGCAGCAAATGAGGAAGTGCCTCGAGGACTTGCATCTGTTATCTTAGAGCTAACTCATAAACCCTAAACCAGGAGTAAATCTGCAGGTGCCTGGAGCTCGTATGAGATGCCCCAGAGCACGTGCATGTGAATCGCATTTGCAATGCAAGCCTCCCCAGACTTCCCCGTTATCTCCAGATATTCTTCAGCTCTAGGCAGTGAGAGCCAGGTATAAAGTCGCTGGAGTAAATCTGAGATCCTGGCAGGCATCTCCGAACTTGCTTCAATGAAGATCTTTGTGAATCAGTGCCTTGAGCTCTATATCCGAGTTCATCTCTCCGCCCCCATCAATGTATTTCCCCCCTCCCTCTATCTCTGCCTCTCTTGTTCTCTGCGTCTCCGTGTCTCTTCCACTCTCCTCCACCTCCCTCTTTTTCCATTCATGTTTATTGCAGTGAAGGATCTCTGGTGTTCCCTTTCCCTTTGTGTCACTTTATGTTTTTCTTCCCCTCGCGTACCCTTGCAATCTTTCGGCCTCTATCCTTCTCTACCCCCTCGCTGTGTCTCCTTGTTTGTTTCCCTCTCACCCATCAGACTCTCCTCTGCACCCTCCCCTGCGAAGGCTGGTGCAAGTATTTATGCTGCTCGAATCTCAGAATAACTTTGTTTCTCTCCTCCCTTGCAATGTTGTAGCTGGTGCCCGCTGCTGGTGGCACCCTTGGTTGTAGCACCAGCCCTCGTCTTTTCTACTTTCCTGAATGCTTCTCACAGCCTCCATTCTCCTCTCCTCCATCTCTGAGTTCACACCGGCCTCTTGTTCGACTCTTGCATTACGTACCCTGGAGGTCAATGTTTGCAGGAGCGCTTCCTATGGTATTCCTTCATGATCTTCAGTGTACTTCCTCCTCCTTGGGTGCCAGGGGATATTTTGTGACTAAAGAGTGTCGAATTAGTACCTTTGCAGTGCCCAGGCCCACCAGCACCCACTCTGAGAGAAGGCATTGATAGGCTATTGTGGAATGGATGCAGGGCTTCCAACTAACCAGAGACATATATTCATGACAGGAGGATGCCATCGCAATAGCTGGGAGAGACACTAAGAGTTTGAGCATCTCTGGAAGCAGTGTGCGGTCCAAGGTTGCTCAGAAAGGGGCACATGGAAACAATGGGGCCTGCAATGGTGAGATGTAATGCTGCAGCCAAACACGATGCAGCGCTTCTTGATTTGAGAGAGGGTGCCCCTGCAACACAACGAGAGTACAGATTCGTTAGGTTAATGTTAATGGCCCTAAGGGGCACTCTTTTCATCTGTCTACACAGTACTTGCCCTTGACTACCATTCAATGCTGACCACTGCTGCCATTAAGCAAGAAGTACTGTACTCTTGGAACGTGATGAAAGAGGGAGCTCTACTCCTGCTAATGTTCAACACCTGCTTCTTAATCTTAGTTCATAAAGTGAGTCCACTTGTGTAATGGCACAGATGAACTGAAACATGGTGGAGACGCTGCGTACAGAGGCCTTCACAGCTTAGTGCTAGCTGAAGCATTTTCATCAGCAGCTAGCTCTATTTCGAGTCTCTCTAGATGGGAGTGGGTGCAGACTTGCATGAGTCCCTAAATTAGTGCACCTCACAAGAGCAAGTCCTAAATGCATGTAACTCACTGTCTCATGCAGAAGGGACGAGGCCTTGCATTTTGGGGCCAGACCTCACTGTATTGAGTGGGATCTATGTGACCATTACGACCCCCCAGAATTCCGACAACCGAAAACTTTTTTTTACCCCCCTTTACACCAAATACATGTGCGGGGGAGACCCCCATAGCCCCACATACTACTATTATATCCCATACCCATACCATATTGAGTGTGGTTGGAATCATTTTGCTTGTGATCCCCTTTTGTACTGGCACAGAAGAGCTGAAACAAAATGGCGATGCCTCCCAAAGTTATTTGCACTGGTTTGGAAGCAGTAGCGAGAGCATTTCAACTGGGTTTCCGTTCTCGCTTGCCCTGACCTATGTGGAATCAGCATGTCAAGATACAGACCCTGTTGCTGCCAGCAGCTAGAGACTCAAGCAGCACCTCACGAATGAGGGTGACAAGCCTCTGCAGTTGCATGGAGGCTTATGGTGCTTATTTGGGACAGATTCCTTTTTTTGGAGCATGTTGAGTAATTTGCACACCGTCCACTGCCCGCCTTACCTGAGACTTTGGGATCTGATCCCCACTGTTTCCTCCCCTGGTCACTGGTAGATCCATTGCTGACTATTTCTATTCCATCCCCTGTTAGATCCCCACTCCTTAACCTTGTTCTTCCCCCTATGATTGTAAAGGCCTCCATTGCTTCCTGACTCAATGAATATAATAATAATAAAATAATAATAAAATAATAATAATAATAATAATAATAATAATTGCTGCTGATCAAACAGAGGGTGGGAGTCAAAACTCTACATGCAAATCCTGCATTGCCATTTACCTGCCTCAATAAACCTTTTCTAACTTATGAACTGATTAGATGGCTCAGGTCAGTTATTGAAAAACAGGCGGCATCTCTGTCTGGTGGGTCAGTCATTTTTTGGGATAAGGCGTTTACGTGCTCTAACTTAATCCCTTCATTCATCTCCCTTTGCCCTGATGTACTCCCAAAGCATATGATCTTGTAATGTCCTTATATCTCCCATCACTGGTTTCCTTCCTCTCTTTTCCCATTATTCCATAAAGGACCCCATCCTTAAGGCCCTGTCCCAAAAGGTAACTTAAATCAGTCCAAATGTAGCGTGGCCACTACACAAGCAACAGAAATCCCTGGGTAAGGTAAGGCAAGTGGTTTTACAGAGTGCCCATCTACCAATAGTGTGAACCTTGCTGGGCATGGCTCTGTAAGAGCAATGTGGGCAGATGCATTAGTCGGATAGTGGGAAGGCAGATGCTGAAAACCGGCGGTGATACCGGGTGGAGGTCGGACGTACCTGTTACCTTTGTGTCATTATGAAAAACGCTGTTCGAGATTGGCGCAGCCCCCTGCAGGTTTGTTGCAAGAACAGCCCCCGGATTACAAGGTGAGTGTTGGTATAAGAGTGATAGAGTAGAAATGCGGTAAGTACTCTAGAACTGGTGGGTCGTCTGAAGCGGGTGAGGGAAGTGTAGGGTTGCACAACTGCAGTCGTGAGGAGTTAGTTGAGGGATCACAGGGAGGTCGGCAGGGAGTGTTTAGGGTATTGTCACTTCTTGGCTCTTTGTTGTAGAGTTCACTCATTCTGGTGTCGTCCAGTGCCATCCAGCACAGGATCCATAAGTCGAGGGGAGACGCCCATCGATGGCAGTATAAAGATGTTCGCGTTAATTGAGAAAATTACGATTTGAAGGCTGAAAGTGATCTCTTACTGAGTATTTATCACTTCAGAAAGCACGAATACTAAAATAATTCAGATATGGCACATACGTCAAAGCATGACGGAGACGCTGTAGAGAGTTTAGCTGTGTTCGTTTTTGGTTCTCTGGTGAGTTTCTCTAATGTGAATGGGTTAGTCCAAATGTGAACCCCTTCGCTTTCAGTGCCTCGAGAGCGAAGCTGCACCTCAATGTGAGGCTGACATGTATCTGGGGTTGCTCGATGTCTCCTGCAGGGTGGACTTGGACTGGCTGCCTAAGATAGTTATTGGGTCTGTTCTTCTCCAGCCAAATGTGCATCGTACTACGTTGGTTGGCATTTATTGATGGCAAGGTTTTACTGGTCGGCATCTGTTTCTGGTGGCATCCTCCCTGGTGGACATTCAATGAGCAGGTATTTCACCTTCTGTAGCAGCACCATGGACGATTCTATGTGAAAAAGTCCCCAGGAAAACGTAGTCATGTGAAAATGTAGCTAGCAAAAAAGTCGTTTTCAAAAATGTAGTCATTCATTACAATCAATGCAAAGTGTGAAAAAGTTGCCAGTAGTAAGGACGCCAAAAAAGCTATTGTTAAACACACAGAAATACCAGGATTTAACCCCAATAATGACTCAAACCTTTAATAAAACCTCCCGTGAACGCTTACCGAACACTAATCCTTCAGCCCGCGAAAACATTTTGGCCCGATTCATGGATTTTTTGCGCCAAAAAAAAACGGGATTTGTGCGCCATTCTGCCTGCAAATACCCATTTGTTAAACAGGGATTCGCTGGCAGAATGGCGCACAAATCCCATTTTTTTCGGTGCAAATAATCTATGAATCAGGGCCTTTATTTGCACGTTGCTCAATGCAAAATCAATGGGAAATAAACATTGAACCTAAATCCAGCCCCATCACCAGCTCGCCAGAAATGACATAACCTGTACCTTAACCGCTAATCCTAATGTTAGTCTTTCATTAGCTAAAACTCGAACACTTACCCTAATGCTTACCGTGCTCTAACCATTAGGTCTATCCTAACCCCTATCCTACACCGAACTTCTCCAGCCCTCCCCAACTTGCCTGTCCCTTTCTTTAACACTTACCCAAACCTTTACCCTATTAGCCCTAGCCTTACCATAACCGCTACCCTAACATTTACCCTGGCACTTAATCCACCCAACGACTAACTGAACCCCAACATCCGCAGCACTTCATTTTTGACTACCTTCTGCTGGGCAACTTTTTCACTGCAGAGGTATTTTCACCACGACTTTTTCACGGACCACATTTTTGGTGGTAACATTTTGAGTGGATACCGCATGGACATGAAGCCGACCTAGAGGGCCACGCCTGCGTGTGCAACCATCTCAGTTCCCCAATTGATGTAAAGTGGGAAGGGTTAAGAACACAGAGTGGAGAGATTGGGCATAGCGGGGGCTGCGGTGGAGGGAAGCAGAATGGAAGGGCGTGGATGAGGGGGGAAGGTGGGGAGTAAAGCCAAGGATGGTGGGTAATGGGAAGTAGAGTATGAGGCAAGGTTCTCTGGAGTAGGAAAAGAAAAAAGCAGAATAGCAGATGCAGTTAGGAAGGCGTGGCAGAGCCATACGGTGGGGGTTCGGTGGCGGGGGGCGCTGACAAATATAGAAGAAAGCATTTTAAGTATAGGGCTCTGTGTTAAGGGGAGAGGTTTATATTGTGGTGTGGCACAGGAGAGGAATGTTATAAGAAGAAAGACAGTCTGACCGTTTGCATGGGGTCCATCAGTGGTCTTGCGTCAACCAGGAGGGGATGACCCGCCAGGTGTTTACAATGCAAATTTGAGATGCCGACCAGCCTGCTCTGGGGAGCAGTCCATGCTGTGCAGGATAAGGGGATGAAAAAATGGCGATCATTAGACATACACCCCTGAGATATTCCCAGTAGTTTACAAGACATTTCCACTACATGAATGTCTCTCTAGGACTCCCCTCTCTAAAGTAGCACCTCCCGCTCAACAGTGGGGTGTACAGACTCTTTTGACTGGCTTGACCCAAGTGGGGCACTGATTTATGCAGGGGTGGTACTGATCATAGTTTAGGATAATGGGGTGGCACCTGGGGCTGGTCAATTAGATTCCAGGGGGAGCACGTGCCACCCCAGGCCACGCCACTGCTGCTAAAGAGGCCTAGCATCCAGCCCTGAAACATTGCTACAAGAGAAAGGGCTTCTCTGGTCTAGTAATCGCAAAGCCGCTAAGCCCATGTTGGCATCGTATTCATGCTCTGTGCTGGGTGTGTGCCGATGTTTGTTTTAGGGATAAGCTGTGGTTTGGACGCGCCCCTCACCTGAGGTGAAATACTTGTTGGTTTGGTCTGCATTCAAGGTTCCCTTCTTCACGCACTCGGGTAAGACGGCATCAAACAGCGCCTGCAGCTCCCTCTCTGCCGCCGCCTTCCAGATACTGTCGTTTCCTTCCTGAGCACGATTACTTCCCTGTTAAAAGACAGTGATTTCTTAGTGATTGTAGTCTTATGGATCAGGGTGCCAACAAAGCATCAACGCATCCATAGTCATAAATGCTTTCCATTCCTTAAGGGTTGACGGTTGACCAAGTAAGCAAACTGCTTCCAAAAAGCCACACCTCCCACTAGCCATGGAGTCACTTGACTCACCCGCCAACCACCTTACCCGCCGAAAACAAAATCCTCTGCTTTTATCCACCATGGCGACCCATAAAGGTTTCGAGCTACCTTTAAGCATTTGGATAGCTCAACACGGGTTCGAATCCAGATCCCGCGCTTAGAAACCACCCGCTGAGCTATCCAAATGCTTAAACATAGCTCGCAACCTTTTTGAGTCGTCAAAAATGAACAATAAGATTTAAAAAATAAAAAAATAAGTTCTAACCAGGCAAGTATAGTGGACGAAAAGTGCCAATTAGCTAAATAGCCAGTGAACATGTTCTGACCTGTGCCTGGAGAATAAATGAATGCTTGCAGAAAGTAATGATTAGCACTGCTTGGGAACTGGTTTTTAAGGTTTCCAGCCGCTTGATAATAGCTTGTGAAATGTTAATCTAGCATTTCTCTGTGTAAAGGGATGGGTTTCAATTTCAGCCTGCTCTATAGCAGCAACATTTCAATGATCCAAATCTTTGAATGTCATTGAATCTTCTGAAAACAATGCAAGCCCTGATTTCTTTCAGTTATGCGACATCATGATGCAAGCATGATGGGCTTTCGACCCACTACCCTGAGCCAAAGAGGGACTTCCAACAGTTTGGAAATAAATTCAAGACAAGCTTGAAGTGGCCAGAGGGAGTACTCCACAATCTGCCAAAATTGCGCCCCCTCCCCCCCTCCTAGGAGGTCTGATATGTCCATCTATATTTCCCACCTACAGCCTTCTCACCTGCAAGGGAAATTCTAGCTTTTCCAGTAAACCCTTTGAGTACGTGTATATAATTCATTTATTCACTCATCCACTCATCATCACCGAGGTGAGGTGTGTGCCATGTGCTTCTAAACAACTTTACACCCGATTGTTGTCTAATCGCAAAATGTGTTCTTAGTTGCAAGCTATTCACATATTTGAAATTGTGCTCTTAAGAGGGTCGTATATCTCACCTTTTCATGTGCAGAAACAAAACAATTTAAAAAATAGAAGTAATGAACCGATGAACAGAATTTATACCACGAGTCTTAAAGTCCGATCCGCAATCAAATCCACTCCACATATTCAGTATAACTTCACAAATACATTTGAATACAGTAACGCTAATTGAGTGTAAATCAGGTAGTCAGAAGGAGTGAGTGTCTGCAATGATTAAAAGAGCGCACAATGCAGACTAGACCGCCTCTTGGCCCTGTTTTAATCCCCTCCCCTCTCCCTTGCACTTCCCCCCTCCATCCCCTTATCCCTGCACTTCTCGTTCTCACTCTTGCAAGATCCGAATGATGCAAGGCCTAGCAAGATCGTTTGTTTTGCCCTCCCTCTGTCTTCCGTCCTTGTCTTGTGCGCTTAGAAACACATGTGTACAGGCGCGTTATAAATGACTGATCATATCTTCAAAGACCAGAGGACAGGAGGAGCACTATCTGCTGAAAAGTTGTAAGACAGGCTCTACATTGCAGATGGATACGTCCAGATTGATGTGAGGCTTTCTCTGCTTGTGAGGTCCCGAGAGGCTGAAATGTCTGCCCCTGCGAGAGAACCAGTTAAACCTTGGAATCAGAGAAGTTTTTGTGGGAGGGCAAAAGGGGCACTTGCCCAGGGCCCCCACCTTGGAGGGGGCCCAACAAGGCTAGCTGATCTGAAGAAGTAAGATTCCATTATTCACCAGTCCTAAATAGCACACATCAGGATATTTAATGGGGCTCTAAACCCATTGCCTTTCTGTTTTGGCAAGTACATTCTGCCTTGATCAATTCATTATGCAATGCTTTCTGTGGTCAGTGTAGTATACATAATATGTGTGTTCCTTATGGCACAACTCTGTAGCATTCTTTCCTTCCTGCGGGAATTATGTTGATCATGTGCAATATGCAATGGTGAAATGCATATTGATAAATTGAGTGCCACAATGGTTCAGAAGTTAGCTCAGTGTGTGAAGCACCCACTGCAGAGATAGATATATGTTCATATGCAAAATTAGAATATCACATTCCAGCAAGGCTGGCTGAGCCTTTCATATGTCTGAAGCTTATAAACCTGCCTGCATATGTACTTGGTTTTGCAGAACAACATCTACTATTATCAGCAATGTACCTGCACCAGATAGGGGTTGCTATAAAAACTAACATATCATCCGTATGGTGAAGGTCTAGAAATTGGTTTGTTCAGATAGGGTGTTGTAAAACCTAGACAGTCGCCTCCAACGATGGCATAAACTCTTAGTCAAAGAGGTGAATAAGTATTCAAATTCAAGACTATGGAACTACAGCGTTCATGTTTGTATTCTGGATTTGCCAGCAGATGATAGAGTGATCCTGGTGAAATCATTTAATATATCTTACATTATGGTGCTGTGAGGTTTGCCTTCATCCATGCTGCTGGTATCGTTTAGCCCGTTACTTGATCTTTCTTCCTATGTAGGGCATTTGGGTGGAAGGGTTGGCAGACAGAAGAGAGCGGACCACATGTTGCAGGCCTCAGGCAAGCATATTTTAATGTCTGCTTGTTTGACACAAAAAACGGTTTGCTTTTTGGTAAAAGTCAAAGGTTTTTATGCACGTCTATAAATGAAAATGTCACAAGCCATTGCTTTGGAAGTATTTAAAGCTTTAAAACACAAAAGACAAACCCAGATTAAATTTGTTAAATCACATCGATTGGTATGCTGGTTCTTATAAACTTTCCATGATGATGGAGAGAATGAAGCTAGAATCATTCCAATTTTGCATAACACCCTTCTATAATATTTTGTCTAAAAATGGTCATGTTTGGTAATGTGATTTGTGATTTGTGTACTTTCCAAGCCCGTTTTTTTAATAAAATGAGATTGTTTTAGTTCCTGGTAAGAACTGGAAAAGAAAGTGTTCAAATGCAGAAATTGCACAGTTGCCACAAATCCCAGCTTCACCCCTTCACCCCAACCAAGGTGTGATCCTAGGCATCTCATCTAATCTTGTATTGCCTAACCGCTCAATATTGCACGTCCCTAAACCTTTCAAAATTGTCAGCCCTTCCGAGTGATTTCCTTCTCATGGTATGATCTTCATAAAAGCCTTATTCATGGTTTCACTGTGTCAATAGTGAGCATATTTATATCGCACACCACAGGCATTTGTTCCTTTGATATGTAATGGCAACACTATTTGAAAACCATATTCCACTTGTAATCTCAGTCTGTCTGGATAAAGACACCTTCCTGGTAGCTTCTAATCTGCCTCCACTATCTATGCTATGTTATGTGTAGCGTTCTCCTTCCTTCCAAATGGTTTCCTCTATCCATGCATGAGCACTTTTGCATTCTGTGAGGCAGCTAATGTGAGTTCTCTGTCTATTATGGGTTACATGTACCTTTTACATACGGTCCTGCAATTAATACTACATCTACCTTCCTGGATGTTATTGATAAAACGTATCTTGTATGTACTTGAACAGTAACCCCTTTGTAGACTGCTAATGTCGGTCTTCAAATGCTACTTGTTTATCATTCTGATTAGAGCAAGAATGAAGAGGGCAAGGGAACTTAAAAGGAGTAAACATGTTTATTATGCTGCGAGACAGCATATCAACCTATACGATGTGAGCGCGATGGGTGTGGGTAGTGGGGCGCGATCAGTATTCTTGATCCCTTAATTGCTTTGGTTTGGTGTAGGGGGGCCCCAAAGATGTCTGTGCCCAGGGCCCCAAAAGTGCTTAAGATGGCCCTGCTTGGAATGTAAAGAAGGCAGGAGCCAGGTGATTTAAGATGAGGCGAGGGATGACAAGGATGGACCTTCTAACAATTTGGGGTATTTAAAAAATGATTCATTGTTTGACAGGGAGTCAGTGCTGAGAAATGCTAGCGGTCGAGTTGTAGGCCATGTTACAGAAACTTTGCGTTGGTGCAAGTGCAATGAACACAGGGGCAAACATTGCCTTAGTCAAAAGCAAGTATTATTTCAGTTCATTTTTCCAGCAGGGTAATTACTGACCTAGTCCCAGCACTAGGGCGGAATTTACCCGTGTGCAAAAATACAAGAATATGCTCTTGCACTGATGCAAAGTCCCTGCAATATTGTGAATGGTGTCCTTCAGAAAGACAACAGACGAGGCATACTGCCACATTCAGAATCAACTGCAGTTTCCTAATTGAGCCTGCAGGCAGGCCAGCTTTAATTCAGGACTTAATAGGGGTTCCCACCATGGTATCTTTGGGTTTGGTGGGATGAATTTGAGGTTTATCGTGGGAAGTAACAGGGCTTTTTGGTTTTAAGGAATGGTGAAGAAGAGGCCTTTCAGAGCCGATGCAGAAATCAAGGTTCTGTATTCAGGCTGAGGAACAGGGAAATAGTGGATAAAGAATGGAAGAGGTAGGGACGAGGAAAGGTTGCAAATCAATCTCAAGGCAGATGAAGCGAATTGGCAGTCTTTGAATGGTGGAGCTGAAGCCTGAAGTCAGCTTTT
The DNA here is from genome assembly GCF_040938575.1 of Ambystoma mexicanum. Lineage (NCBI taxonomy): Eukaryota > Metazoa > Chordata > Amphibia > Caudata > Ambystomatidae > Ambystoma > Ambystoma mexicanum. Next base: position 978,389,033 of record NC_090941.1, read on the forward strand.
GTTCAATCAGACTATTATGGAGTTGGGAAGGAGGGAGATACAGGTGAAAGTGAAATAAAAGCCCAGAGAGCAGGGAGCCTTGTAGGGCTTCTCATGACCACAAGGAATGGGAAGAGGAGAAGGAGCTGGGATGGACTATTTGGGATCTGGTAGACTCAAATAACTGAAACCAGCTAGGAGCTTTCAAGGAAATATTGACCCCTAAGCACTTGCAATCCATGAGAAAACTGCTCAGGGCACTGAAATCTGTTGATCAAGAAGGCAAACGTGGGTGACCTGCCCCCTAATTAGCACATCGAAGCCATTGCTGACCCCCTCGCAGCCAATCTAAATGTTCAGAATGTAGTCAATACCTACTGAAAGTGATTGCATTCTACACTTTCTGACTTTTGGAGCCGCCAGGTAAACAACAGAAATCATTTCTTTTCATTCAAGAAATAGCAATGCAATTTCTCAGCAAACTTTCTTTCAACAAGTTACTCCAACCTAATTTAACACAACAAAGCTAAAATAAGGAACATTGTTTTAGTATTGAACCTAAAGAAAGCTAATACTAAAACTGTTCCAGTTCAACCAAGTTTACAAATAAAATGCTTCAGTTATAAAGATAACCTAGAGATTTAAATAGTACAACATTTAAATTAATAACACTTTTTGTGTACTTCACACATTATTAAACTAACATGTTCAACTTCACCTCAACTACACAGATGGCACACAACTGATTATGAAGATGATCACTATCCAGGAACCAAACAACAGCCTTAACAACTGTCTCAAAGTGAATCCAGCCAAAACGGAAATAATCATCTCACCCACGAAAGCAATGAAAACGACCCACAACTGGACTGGCCCACTGACTTGGGTACACAACCACAGACTTCCAACATGGTAAATAACCTAGGAATACTCATGGACAATCTGCTATCCCTGGAACTGCAAGTCAACGTAATCACTAAAAAGTGCTTCTATCTCCTACGATCATATCCCTGATACTACCAAGAATAGACTACGCAAACAGCCTTTACATGGGAATGCTGGAAAAACTCACCAAGAAACTCCAAGAGGTCCAAAACACTGCAAGCAGGATTCTTCATAGATTGAACAGAAGAGACTGCATCACTCCAGCTTTGCAAAGCCCCCACTGGCTACCAATAAAAAAGCACACCAAATTCAAAGCCCTCTGCATTGCGTAAGGAAGGCATGGTATCAAACATTAAGACAGACACAAGTGATCAAGATTCAAGGGTGTTTATTGAACTTTAATTGGGTTTGAAAAAAACCCTATCTAATTCTAAATCTAAAGATGGGAGCAAGCTACAACCATCATATAATAATAACGCAGTCCTAGTCGAGTCTGTCAAAATAAAACGGCCTATACTAATAAACCTATTGCCAATCCTTACTTCTGAATACAAATAGTGTGGGAAACCTCGATCCCAGATTGTAGGATACATTAGGGTGACAAACACAAACACTCCGCCTCTACCAGACCAGGAGATAAGAAAACTCACGAAATGTGCAAGAGCTCCTGGATACATCCTTTCCTTGTTCTCTCCTTGTTCTCCTCATGGTCCTCAAATTATAAGACCTCGGAAAAGACCAAGCATATCCACCTCATATAGGGGAAGGGTATGTGATAATCCAGAAAGTGTCTCACCTGCTAGTTCCCGGGGATCTGTCATCCAGGTGGGAAGCCATAGCCATCGCTTTTGGATCCAGTTCCTGGGGATGGACCAGTGTGGGAGTATCGACTGGGTGAGGGATTGTTGGGGAGTGTAAGTGGGACACCAGATGGCTAGGCACGGTATTCTTCCCCTGCAACACCTTTACCCCATCATACCAGTTAGGATATGTGGGAACCTTACCCCCCATTCCCTTCTACAGTACTTTCAGCCCACTCTGGGTGAAAACAGACTCACATCCAAGCAGTGTACCGGACATGTCTCGCTACTGTGGTCAGGCGAGGTCAGGCAATTACTGACAATCACTCACACCTAACTTCCATTAAACTTCCCTACACAAGTAAAAGGCAGAGCACGAGAGCACACTCTGAGCAAGGCAAAGCAAACAAAGGTACAGCAGTTTTGAGTCGGCAGCTGAATGAGGGGAGAAAGTCGGCAAACCAAGAAAGGCTTGTGAGAAGGGAAATACCCATGACCTTTTCGGCAAGATGCTGTTACTTTCAAGAAAAATTCAAGGCAAAAAGCGTAAGGCCAGGAAACCATGCTAAAGAATCCTGCATTGTGTGTAGAAGATACTGAGGGCCCTCCCGCATAACTGACCAAGGTGGGGAGGAGCAGCAGCAACCGCCGTGGAATTTGTCCTTGGCTCCAAGAACAAAGAAACGCAAAAGAGATCAATACAGCCATTGGGGAGATGGATGCAAGACCGATGATCTGTGTTAAAGTAAAGGTTGCAAGCGGCAACATTGTATAACGACTCTGGAACAAAAATTTTAAACGCGTGTGATTAAAGATGTGAGTAAAGCTGAATTGCTGATGAATGTTTGAACTTGAAACGGCAAGAGACGATACCGTTGACAGAGTGGTCCGGCACTGTGAATGTGCTCAATCGAAGGTCTCTGTAAGGTATCCTGCCAAGAGAAACAAAAGCAGAAGATTGAGGAAAACAGTTGCGTGAAGGGAATCAAAGTGGTCCTACGACGGTTTAACAAAACCCATTGCACATTCGAAAGTCTTCGATTTGGTAGAAAGAGGATCCAAGCCCGAACGAGGGAGGTCCATGGTCCGTGCCCGAATGAGTAAGGCCAAATGTAAACATTGAGATATAAAGAGGATTTGCACCAGAACGAGGGAGATCCATGATCCGAGCCCGAACAAGGGAGACCAAGTGTGAACATCGTGATAAAAGGGGGTCTCAGCCTGACGAGGGAGACCCATGATGAACATTGAAAGTGAGAACTTGTGCATGTGAAAATCCTAATCGGAATGGAACTTTGAGACTTTGTTTGTAACAATAGACCCTCTGAAGTAAGAGACTGTTCTTGGAAAAGAGGCTTTGGCAGAAGGCCAAGATGTCTGTGCTTTGAACTGTATCCTTGTGGGCGAGAAGCCAGAGTGTGTGTGCCTTCCTGCTTGCCGCTCTTTTTCCCTACTTAAGGAGCCATCCACCCTCTTTTCCTTCGCAGATGCGGAGCAGGTGCAAGTGGATCTAGGTCACCTGGCTTAAGCACCACCCACCTTCTTAGCCCTGCCTCTTCCCTCCTGCTCTTAACTATTAGATCAAGGGCATATCTAGCTCGGGCATCCTAAGCGAAGGGCAGACGAAGAAAAGGGCATTTCGTGTTCAGACCAGGAGGAGCCAGGGCCCGACCCCATGCTCACACAGCAGGTAAGCAAGCACCAACATGGGTTACTCCCTCTGTCCCCACAGGCCATCCCCACCCCCTCCATGATGTTCAATTGTGCCCCCACCATTCTTGCACACAGGTGTTGCCTGTTTTGCTCGATTCTTCTACCTTGTTCCCCCTTACCCCCTCCTCAAGCCTACTTCTGCAGGAGTCTGTCCTGATAAAATTCTGGTTTCACCATCACCGTCTTGTGGTCAATGCTGGATTTGACCTTTATGGACTCCATTCATTCACGGTGCGTCACCCTTTCTCAACTCTCATGCTGGACTTCCTTTGCATCTTGTACTCATGGTGGCCCTGAATCATGCTGTTCCCCTCTTGCTTCTCCACTCTTTTGACTGCTAACTCTCTGTTCTCTTCTCCTTTTCCCTTTTCCTATCTCCTCCTCTTACTTTCTTCTATGCACTTACTCTATCAGAATTGTCCCTGGACCTAGTATGATAGCAACCTCCCCTTACTGGTTTTTTCCTCCCCACCCCCCCTCCAGCACTATCTGAAATGTTGTCAGGCCTAGTATGATAGTCGCTTGTTTTGTTCCTCCCCTACCTTTCTGCACCCCTCTCCCTCACCTCTTGTTTTTCTCCGGCTCTACCAGAAGTGTCGTCAGGCCGAGTATGGTAGTTGCCTGTCTGTTTCCATTTCCTTCCCACTTCCCCCCTCCCCCCTCCCTTCCTTATCCATGTTTTAGCTCTTGCACTATCTGAAATGTTGTCAGGCCGAGTACGATAGTTAATTTCACATCCTTACTGTTCGTGGCCTGTAAGAATGTCATTGTATTTTCCCTTGTTCCCTCCTTTACCTTGAAGCGCTTTGAAACACATTGTGTATAGGTGATATATAAATAAACTATAATATCATATCATAAAATCGAACTTGCCACCTTGCCCCATGCTGAAAACGTGGGGAAGGGGAGCCAACTGCTCGACCCCCCTGACATATCATTTCTTAAACACTTTTTGTTTTCCATACACCATTGTCCCACACCCTTTTGTATTTAGAAGTCAGAATTGTCAATAGCTTTATTAATATAGGCCCTTTTATTTTGACAGACTCCACTAGGACAGTTTTATTATTATTTGATGGTCGTAGCTTGCTCCCACCCTTAGATTTACATTTAGATAGGCGTTCAACCAACCCAGTTAAAGTTCAATAAACTCCCTTGAACTGTGATCACTTGTGTAAGTCTTCACTGTTTGATACCATTCCTACCTTACACTTGTCACTAATTAAGGAGAGTGAACACCATTACCAAAAACCTAATCTTGATAATACAATTGCTAAAACTTGTAACTTATGAAAACTACATCAAGGAGTGGTCGCGTGTGCCTAAATGTGATTCACAAAGGAGGACTGAACTCCATCCTTCACTTTCACACTGGAATACAATTTAATACATGACTTTAAACCTTAAAAACGACCTTAAGAAGTGGTTGTGTGTGCCCAATTGCGATTTCTAATGTGAGACAGCACTCTATCTTTTCCTTGAATGTGGAATACCTTTCATTTAAAAGAAGGTAAAGAGTATTTGCTATTGAAGAAGAGAAAAAACATTGCTCAAGCCAAGAGACTCCCCATATTAAAATTGAAACCATCCTTTCTCAAAGTTAGGAAGCAATCTAACTGTACTGTGAAGCTGATAACAGTTAATTTGCCAAAGATACAAGTGTGCAAGTATTACCTAAAGCTAATAGAGTGGCACAAGGGCTTCTGGGTAATTACTTGGTCTAACAACGGCAGAAAGGTGCAGGTAAAGTTGGTGAAGGGAAATTGGCTGCTTGTAAAGACTATTCTTACATTGACACAACCTGTAGTACCAGAGACTGTGGAAGACAGAGAGAAGTGAGTCTTAAAGACAAACCCAGGTTGTTAGTGTGGCAGACAGACAAGAAAGGAAAAGAGGCTGTCCCTTTTGAAGAGAGTTATTCAAAGGAAGAGTGCCTTGCTTACTTGAAGTTGTAGAAGTACTTTGTCAACGTCTGTCTAGAAGTACAAATCACTGTAGCTGTGGTAGTAGTTCAAAGTACTGAAGCAGTGGTGGTATATCTGGTTGTCAGTAGATGCAATATTGTAGTAGTATAAACCAAGTTGAATACTGTGAAACAAAGGTGAATGTTCTCATTGGGAATCAAATAGAAGTGAAGTTGTTGAAGTGGAAGCAGCAGCACTAAGAAGTTATCCTGACAAATATACCATTGTGAATCCTAAAATTGTAACCAAGAGTGAGCTAACAGTAAACCCAAAACTGTATATAACTAATTGGCGTGGATGTTGCATTTCTTTTGAACTGTGGCAAGTCTTCTTGAGGAGGTGAAAAAGCATTGTCGCTGGGATTACCATTGGAGCTATTTGGTGGAAGTGGAAAGTGGATATTCCACCAAGGAGAAGAGATTTGCTATCATTGGAACTTCGGTAAAAAGCTTTTTTTCCATTGGCTTTGAAACATCAAGAACTGATTTGAGACACTTCTGTATATGCTTGAACATTAGCAGAATTAACCTTGAATTCTGGGAATGGGAAATCTCCAGGACATTAGAAGGTTATTCAAGACTGTGGGGTTCAATACGAATATGGCTGTAAGTGGTAAAATCAGCGGTAACTGCATTAGTGCCAACTTTACCACTAGGCCAAATTACCAATGGCCGAAACATCAGCAGTAATTTCACCAGCGGAATTACCTCTGGCGGAATTACCCCTAGCAGCAAATCTGCCAAGAATCAGCGGAATCAGCGACGGGGCTAATTCCGCCGACAGAATCACAGACAAAAATCAAAAACCCATTACCGCCACATTACAAGTAAAAAATTTCAGAATTAACTCAAGAAATCAGAGGAAAATCTGCCAAAAACACAGCACAGTTAACCCCACAAAAAAAGATGGAGGTAAATGCATACAAGTGTCACAAATCAAGGCCCAGGTGCACCAGAATGACTTAGGAGGAGAATGAAAGGCCCACCCCCAACACACATCCAAGCAACATGCAGCCACAAGCAGACGTAGATTACAGGCTCCACAACCTGCTACTATACATCCAGCTATAACAGCATGCTGGACCGCAGCAGGAAAGGAGACAGGTGCAACAAACGCGCATGAGACACATTCTGTAGAGGGCACCCATACCACGTGTCCACTCATCACGTGGTATGGGTGCCCGGTCAAGTGGCACAGCGAGTAGAGCGCTCGCTTTGACTTCCGTGCAGAGCCTGTTAACGCAGGTTTGAATCCCGGCGGGGCCAAACTCAGCCTTTCATCCTTCCGAGGTCGATAAATGAGCACCACACACCGTGGGTAATAATAAGCCGCGCTCAGATACCTGAGGGTTCGTAGCGTTATATAAAAATGCCTAATTATTATTATTTAATTAATTATTTATTAATAATCCCTATGGGCACTCATCCCCAAGGACACTCACGGACAGCCAATTAGTCACCCTATACCAATTAGAATGTCCAACCATCGCCAAACTGCTCATCCTGATACAGGCAGAACTGCAGAGTGCCATTGCCATCACAACAGCCACCCCCTACTGAAGCTTGTGGCAGTACTACATTTCTGTGGCACAGGTGCATTTCAAAACACAGTTGGGACACTGCATGCAATGTCACAACCCACCTTCTCCAAGGTGCTGGAACAAGGCCTGAATGCCCAAATGTGGAATGCCCATCTGCACATCTCCATGACCATCACCGAGGCACAGGTGCATGCCGCCAAGGAAAGATTCTACAACATCGCCCATTTTCCCAACATCATTGCAGCATTGGACTGCACCCATGTGGCTCTGGTACCCCCCAGGCAACAGAACAGGCATACCGCAACCAGAAACAAAACCATTCGATGAATGTGCAGATGACCTGTGATGCCGACCTTACCATCAGCCACTGCTGTGCCCGATATCCTGGTGCCACACATGAATCAATGATTCTGCGCAACAGCACCCTACCTTCGTACATGGAGAGGCACAGAGGGCAGCACACCTGGTTTGTGCGTAAGTATCACTCAGACCTGACTGCCGAAAGCACTGACACACACATGGGGTACGTAAGCGGTAGGAAAAGTGAATGAACTACAAGTCCCATGATGCAATACACAGAACAGGCCAAGAACCCTGACTGAGCCTCCCTAGGACACAGACTTGAACCATGTGACAACACAGGGCAACCAGCCATGCACGACAGCCCCACGCAATCAGGGCTACGTACAGCCCATGTAAGCATTGCCATGGACCCTACATGGCATACTGTTATACAATAGTTCACCAATGCATTGCCTATCTGTCACAGTAGTGACAGATACCACATGAGTGCCGACTCCCACAACGTGAATGACTGCAAGTGAACCATGTAGCCCAAGTCCCATGAACCTTGATGCACACAAGGTGCACCGTGCTCAGCCACTGAGTCATGCACATAGGGGTACACACTTCAGGACCATTAACCTGTTCCCTGGCCCACACACCGCCATGTCTCACACAGCCTATTCATGTTTTGCATTGGACGCTGGATACCCCCAGTTGCCATGGCTAATGACCCCTGTGAGAAACCCTGCTACAACAAAGTAGAAAGGCTTTAATGAGGCGCAGAGGAGGACCAGGTGATGCATCGAGCAGACCTTTGGCCTGCTTAAATCAAGGTTCAGGTGCCTACATAACACAGGCAGTGCACTAATGCACATCCCCGAAAGGTTCACAAAATCGGCATGGTCTGCGCCATGCTGCACAACATGTGCATACGTAGGAATATTGAAATGCCTACTGTTGAGGGTAATGACCCCCTAGCTCTGATGAGAAAGACGATTGAGGAGTGAACAGGGCACCACAGGACATACGTGGGGATGTAAAGGAAAGTTGGATGGTCTGCCAGGAGCTCATGGTCTTACTCAACCGTCTAGAGGTCCCCTGGATGCAATCACGCATGGACTCAGAATGCCCCAACCGTTCCTGGGCCATGGTGTGCATCTTTGTCTGCGTCTGTTCCATCAGGTCCAGACGCTCCCACATGGCCTGCAATGTGGGTGCTGGTACAGGCTCCGGGGAATGTGCATGGCCATGTGGTGCATCCCATGCTGGACTATGGATAAGATTTGGCTGTTCGTCTGAGAACGTGTCCTGTTGGTAAACAAGTGCACATCGGGATGAGCGGGTTGACACTTGTGTGGAGTGGCGACAGGCCACGCAGGAGTGAGGACTCAGGCGAGAACTGGCAGACAGGTGAATGAGCCTGGACTGATGGACTGTGTGTGGCCTCCATCTGCACTTCAGATGTGGCAGCCATGGCCTGTTGGTCATCAGAATCCATGCCCATGTCTGCGTCTACAGACTCCACAGCTGTGGTGATTTGCAGTTGCCGGTGTGTCTACCTGCACATCAGGGGTCTGTTGAGGCCCTGTGCCTGAGTCCTTTGCTGGAGCTGACGAGGCTGTTGGCATCACAATGGCAGGGTGCCTTTTTTTGAGTAGCACGCTGCTGCTGCATGCCCTATCCTGTCCAGGTTTGGTGGGGCCACCTTATGGTGCTAGTGTGTGTGTTGGACTGTGATGCTGGAAATGCATTGGAGGGACAGGGCCTCCCTGTCCTCTTTCTGTAGTCCTTTTTCATGTGTGTTCTGTATTGTTTTCTGCCCAGGAGTCCATGTGGAACTCCTGGCAGTGCAGCTCTTCCTCTTTTTGGTTTGGTGTACAGACCCTTGGGATACCCTTATGGCACCCATGGGTGGGAGTACAACCATGTACTCCTAAATGTATGTTTTTGGGAACCTGTGGGTGACCCACAGAGCACGGTACGGGCTGGTGGCAGCTCCATGCTGACTTTGACAGGTGCTTTGAGTATGCTCCATTTTGGGATACCTAGGCCCTGCCATAGGAATCAGTGGATTCCTGATAGGAGACAAGATGGCCCCTGTGGCCTCTTGGTTTCTATTGCCTGTTACCTTGTTTTCCCAAAGTCCCAGGAAGCCCTGACTCTGTCCCTTCCCCCTGGCTGGCTGCTGGGTGGAAGTTCCATATATGGTATTGTGGGGAAGTCCAGGCCAGAATGGCTGGAGCCTTCCCAGTGACTGTATATTGTGGGTACACCCTTGAGGTGGGACCTGGGTAAATGGGAGTGTGTGACCAATACGCACTTCTTGTTATGGGTGTCTGGTTTCTGGTATGTGACACAAAGACTGAGACTGCCCTGCCCGAAACTGGCATGAATGCAGTGTGGAGTGCTGAATGGCTGGGTACTTGCCCCAATACACATTTCTTGTTGTGAGTGTCTGGAGGCAGGAGAATGTCCTGAATGCACTGTAAGCCTGAATGGCTGCCTGCCTGCATGAATGCCCTTCTGAGTGATTGGTAGCGGCAACAAACTATCGTCGTTGAGGTGCACCGCATGCCTCATCTTCACAGGACGTCCATGACTGATGATTGACGAGCACCACCAGGACCGAAGCTGCTGCCCCGATGCCGTTGTTCACCTTTTCTTCATGAGATCTCGACAATCCGTGACTCCTGCCTTAAAAGGGGTCACTCAAGAAGGATCCATCGACGACCCAACGTCGGACTCTGCTAAACCAGGTACCTTGGGGTGGTAGAACTTTTATAGAAGGAGATAAGACTCTGTTAGACAATATATGGGCTGGGCTTGTGGTATATCTTATTTACAGGTTGCCCAGGTGGAGGGGATCCTCACACCGAACTGTGTCACAGCATTCTGCCAATTATCTAACCACCTGTTTTCCTCCTAAGTCTATAGTTGATAGCTTTTGCTACATCGATTTGTATGCTACTTGAACTGTCTACAGTTGATGCATTTTAATGGAATCAGAGTAATAATGGTACCACATATAAACTGTATATATTTACCATTTTAGAATTGTTGGAGCACAAAGTGTGTTATTGTGATTGTGTATATAACTTTGAATCTTATTTATATAAAGACTGTGTTTTCACTAACATAGTGTATGGACATTCCTTTGTGGGTGCTTGGGGACTACACTGTACTTAAGAACCAGCTCAGCATCACCTCCCGAGAGCTAAGCCTTGATTGCTCGTCCATTGCTACCAACAATAGAGAATCTTGGCTGGGGTGCTCTGTGCCTCGACTTCGCCATATAGGGAGCAGGAGTACAGATACCCCCCTCCAGTCTTTACACTGGTGGCAGCGGTGGGATGCTAATGGTTTTAAGAATCAGTGTGTAACCTTGCCACTTACAAAATATCTACACTTTGTTAAACTGAGGTTTAGTTGTGTACTAGATAACTACATTACAAGCAATGGAATCTATTGCAAATGGTAAATTGACTAGGATGAGCTTAGAGGCTCTCCAGAGTGTTTGTGAAGCCAGGGAGTTAGTATTTGAGGATAAGTCTAGGGCTGAGCTGATAGCTGCCCTGGTGGACTACCAGACTGATTGTGAAGCTCTTGAAGGGGCTGGGGGTGCAACCAATGTTGTTGAATCTGATTCTGGGAACGCCACCATTCCTGCTGCCTCTGTTCTGAACCCCAGCAGTGCTCTTCAGGGGGAAGCCCTCAAGATTGAACTTTTAAAATTGGAGCTACAACAGGAACAGTTAGCATTTCAATATAAAAAAGTTGGTAATGGAAGCTGAATTGAAGAAAGAGGAGTTGGCACAACAAATGGTACTCAAAGATAGGCACACTGAGCACCAGAAAATTCAGCTGGAGAGAGCTAGAGTGGAGACTTCAGCGAAACCAGCTGAGAGTGTCAGGTCCCCAGCCACCAAGTTTATAAAAGATTTGGTTGGTGTGTATGTGGAGGGTCCTAAGTGTTTGTTAAGCAGAGTGCCTCAGACTGGCTATGACTGTATTCTGAAACTGAGTGTGGAAGAAAGGAGTCAGTATGAGTGCAGGAAATCTGCTTTGATTGCCAGGTTTGGCAAGACACCTACCCAATACCTGAAAAGTTCAGGGAATATAAGAAAAGAGAGAATGTGTCTTGGTTTGACTGGGTGAGTGCTGCACATATGAACACGATGGGGTGGATTGATGGTTACATTGTGAAAACATTTGTTGAATTGTCCAACCTTTTTTTTATAGCATTTTTCTGAAGCCTGTTCACCAGAGCTGCGTAAGTATGTGGCTGACCAGAACATATTTGATCCCTTTAAGCTGGTCAGGCTGGCTGACAAGTGGGTCTCCCACCGGGTGTCCCCTAAGGACTCCAGTTGGAAGGACAAGGACAAGGAAAGGGGACCACTCCGAAAGCTGAGGAAGAGCATTCACAGTCGAGTAAACCAAAACCTTCCTCCCTAAGGCCCCAAAATCTAGTGCGGATAATTCCTATGTGGGTGGGAGTAAGAGTAGTGGTCCTCCTGCTGCGAAGCAGGCTCCCAATAGCTCCAGTACCGTACCCTGCATTCCTGGCACTTGTTGGGATGTGGGGCTCTGAACCACAAGAAGGGTGACCCCAAGTGTAAAGGAAAGGCACTTGGAGTCCAGGCTGTCAGCCTGACCTACGCTTACCCCATGCCTGAGGTGGAGGCCACTGTCCTCCCCTCCTCTACAGGAATCACATTTGGTGCTCCTGTAGAGATTTCCCTAGTGTCCCTTGGGGCCTGGGCTCAGTACGCAGAAGTACTGGCGACAATCCCACAGAACACCTATAGGTTTTTGAGAAGTGTCCTCTTGAATGGCCAGCCTTCTACCTGCTTGAGGGAAACTGGGGCAAGCATGACAGTGGTGGACAGGACCCTGCTCAAGACAGAGGACTATGTAGGTGCTCCTCTGAGAACGACGAGGTTAGCTGGTGGGCCTCCCCAATTATCACCTGTAGCCTTAGTCAACATTACGATTGGAGAAAAGACAGCTTCCTGTCCTGGTTCAGGACAATGTACCTGCTAACATTTTGTTAGGCAATGATTTGGTAGAAATGGGGGTGATCACGGATGGTCTACCCATGGCTGCTGTGGTGGTCACCCGATCACAGGTGACACCGGGTCCAGCTGTGAGTCCGGTACCCCAGCCGACGGGGAAAGCCAAGGCAAGAAGACAGAAGAGTAGGGAGGCCACCTCTGCGAAGGGGACTCCTGCTCTTCCTGCTGCTTCAGCAGCACCCACTGGGACACCTGGTCCAGTGGTAAACTCAAACTCAACTCCTGAGGAGGAAGAGGCAGAAGACCATCCTGTGGAAGAGGTGCTCAACCCAGAGGATCACCTTGGCCTTCAATGCCTGCTGGCTGAAGGGGGGCCCTCTAGGGGTGACTTCTGTAGGGGACAGAGAGAGTGCCACTCTCTCGAGGGTCTGAGGAAACAGGCCCTGGCCCAGGCACAAGGAGAAGTGCCTGGGTCATTCCAGATTTATTGGGAGGTTGAGCTTCTTGTTAGTGAGCCCACTAAGCCTGAGCCTGGTGCCCTCAAGAGGTTGGTGGTACCCCAGGCCCTTCCTACTGCAGTTGGCACATGAGGTGCACTTAGCTGGTCACCTTGGTACCAGGAAGACCAAGCAAAGGCTCTCTGCCCATTTCTACTGGCCCCGGATGGGAGTAGAAGTGGAGTCCCACTGCATGACCTGCCCAACATGTCAGCTGTCTGGCAAGACTGGAGGCAGTGTCATTACCCCACTGCAGCTGTTGCCAGTGGTTGGCACACCATTTGAGAGGGTGGGCATTGACATTGTCGTCCCCTTGACCCTCCCATTTCAGGTGGACATTGGTTCATCCTGGTCTTGGTAGATCAAGCCACCAGGTTATACCACTGAAGCTATACCTCTTTGGGCTGTTACTGTCAAGGTGGTTCCTGGGCTCTCCTGGGCATTTGTACCAGGGTTGGATTACATATGGGGGTTGTTTCTGACAGAGGATCCAACTTCATGTCGAGTTACATGAAAACAATGTGGAAAGAGTGCAGGGTAACCTACAAGTTCTCCACCTCTTACCATCCCCAGACCAATGGTTTGGTGGAGTTATTTAACAAAACTCTCAAAGGCATGCTGGGTGCTTTGGAAGAGCCCCTAAGGAGGAAATGGTATCTCCTCCTGCCATGCCTGCTGTTTGCTTACAGAGAGGTACCTCAAGAGGTCGTTGATTTCAGCCCCTTTGAGTTTCTCTTTGGTCATCCCGTGAGGGGGCCCCTTGCCTTGATCAGAGAAGGTTTGGAAGCCAGCCCTCCAGGTCCTGCCAAGCAAGTGGGGGGGTGTGGGTTAGGCTTCAGACGTAGGATGACACAGATGATGGGTTAGGCGACAGGGAATCTTAAGGCCAGCCAGGAATTGAACAAATACTGGCATGACCTTAAAGCATCACAAGTGGATTGGACTCCAGGACAGGAGATCCTTGTGATGGAGCCTACCAAGCCTCGTGTTTTGGCAGATAAGTGGATCGGACCTTTCAGGATCATCTCCAAAATGGGCAAAGTCAATTATCTGGTTGACATGAGAGTCCCTGGGGTAGCCCCTCAGGTATTCCACATCAACAGGCTCAAGCCTTTCCACAGGCAAGCAGAAGTCTCACATCTCTTGCTAGCTTCAGAGCAAGAAGAAGATGAGAGCGAGCCCCTTCCCGATTTGCTGCATAGCAACCCTTAGGATGGCTCAGTGGAGGGAGTGCATTTCTCTCCATATCTGGCTCCAGAGCAGCAGAAGGCATGCAGGGCTTTGCTCCAGCAGTATGTGCCTCTGTTCTCGCTGATACCAGGCCTCACTCCGTGGTGCAGGCACTAAATTGACATTGGTGACAGCGTACTTGTCAAAAGCAGATGCTACAGGATGTCAGACACTGTTAAGAACCAAATCCAGGCTGAGGTCGCCAAGATGATGGATCTGGGTGTTATTGAACCCTCACCCTCAACCAGTCCCTGGTCCAGTCCAGTGGTTCTTGTTCCCAGGCAGGTACCAAGTATTGGCGGTTCTGTGTGGACTACAGAGGGGTCAATGCCGCCACCAAAACTGACGCGCAACCATTGCCTAAGGCTGATGAGCTCGTGGACATCATAGGTGCTGCCAAATTTGTGAGCACCTTTGACCTTACCTCAGGCTATTGGCAAATAGCTCTGACGGACCATGCCAAGGAAAAGACTGCATTCTCAACAACAGAGGGGCTCTACCAGTTTTGAGTCATGCCTTTTGGGTTGAAAAATGCACCTGCCACCTTCCAGAGATTAGTCAATCGTGCGCTCAGTGGGCTGCAGGCCTTTTGTGTGGCCTACCTAGACGACATTGCTGTCTACAGTTCCACCTGGAAAGAGCATTTGACTCACCTGGATAAGGTGTTGCAAGCCTAGAAAAGGGCTAACCTCACTATCAAGGCCACCAAGTGCCAGATAGCTCAGGGCAAAGTCACTTAGCTTCGTCATGAGGTAGGAGGGGGTCGAATCCAACCTCTCCCCAGTAAGGTGCAGAATGTGCATAACTGGGAGACTCCCACTACTCAAACCTAGGTGAGAGCCTTTTTGGGCCTCACTGGGTATTATCGCAACTTCATGGCAGACTATGGAACCATAGCTGCCCCTCTGACAGCTCTGACTTCGCCCAAACAACCATGGAAGGTTAATTGGACAGTAGACTGTCAGAGGGCCTTTGTTGGCTTGAAAGAAAGTCTGTATAGGGCACCTGTGTTGTGTACACCTGACTACAGCAAACCATTTATCGTCCAGACGGATGCCTGCAACACTGGAATTGGAGCTGTCCTGTCCCAGTTAGATGGCAAAGGGAGGGAACATCCGATCATATTCATCAGTAGACAACTCAAGGGTAGAGAACTTAGGTGGGCTACTGTTGAAAAGGAATGTTTCAGTATAGATTGGAGCTTTAAGTGTTTTAGGCCCTGCCTTATGGGGTCTACCTTCAACGTCCAAACAGACCATAAGCCCCTGAAGTGGCTTATGCAGATGAAGGGTGAAAACCGAAACTGCTCAGGTCGTCAATTAGCCTGCAAGGGCTATTGAGCATAGACCAGGGAAGAGTCCCGATAATGCAGATGGCCTTTCCAGAAGGTATGTTGACCGTCTGGATGAGGGTGTCAATCTCGTGGGAGATTGGGGGGGGGGTGACTGTGATGCTGGAAATGCATTGGAAGGACAGGGCCTTGTTCTGTAGTCCTTTTTCATGTGTGTTCTGTATTGTTTCTGCCCAGTGTGGAATCTAATTGGGCGTCACACACTAAACCAGGACTCTTGCCACCAGCCTAAGATGCAGCGCACAATTAGAATACTTTTGCTTTATTTCCTAAGAATTCAGATTGAGATGGCACCCAACCTGTCTCACATCCCCTTTTACAAATACCCCGAGTCACAATGGACCATGAACCAGGCTGGTGGGTGGTGATACAATATTTATTTATTTTAAATTCAAAGAAAATCACACAAATTTAATATTGGCCAGCAATCACCAATGGGGTGATACTTACAAGGTAAAATGATGAAATACACTTAGTTTGACCTTCTACTATAACATATCCAAAGCACAAAAGAATGGAAGCAATTTTACTGTTCGGATAGATAGCACCCAAGTTAAGATTTCCCCCTGCAATGCTCTCTCAAACCCCTATTATTTGAAATTTTGGAGTCTGGTGTACTAGGCAACAAACAGAATTAAAATCCGACCTTCCCCCACGAAATGGGATTTAAAAACCTCTGCAATTGCATAAAATAGCACTCGGTATTACTAAATATTTAATTTAAAGGTGTGGTTGAATGAAGGACGGAAATCTGAGTTATAACAGGATCAGGGATGTAAGAACACTAGGCAAGGTACCAACAACAGGTATGCAGTTCAAAAATCAACTTTGAAGTGACAACATAGTGCAGCCAAATCACATGCATAGAAATTGAATTTGCTGATTTACACGGGTTTAGATGTCAAAATGGTTTGAAAAACGGGTGAAATAGACAGAATCAGAATGCGGTTTTTATGCTGAATGACAGAGGCACATCACAGAGATAATATGCAAGTGAAAAAGTGACTCTAAATTAATGACAGGATGAGATTCTCAATGGGAAAGGAAATTTTGTTTTAAAAAGAAAAGCAGTTGACAGAGAAAATCGGTTTGGAAAGAAAAGGTCAAGTTGTCTAGATTTTAGTGGCTAGAAAAGAGAAACGCCACCCGTGAATAGAAAGGCTAAGCTGCAGTTTTAACCCTTCACACGGTGTGCGTCTTTTAGGGAGAATTAATTAATTTAATCAAAAATAATACTAATGACAGAAATGAGTGGAAGAATGGCGCTAATACTAGGAAATCAAGGACAGGATGCACAGAGAATTCTGACAGTTTTAAACAAGTTATCAGAGTATTGATGGGATTACTTAGAAGGTGGAACAAAGACATGGGGCCTCATTACAAGTGAGGCGGTAAGGGGTTAACGGCGCGGGTAAAGGTGCCAGCGCCATTAACCCTGTACCGCCTCATTACGAGGTCCCCTCGTGGGACCCGCTCTGGACATCTGGTCAGACCAGACGTCCTTTGCGGGTCCCGCGAGGGGACCAGCATGCTAACAACGGGCCCATCATTAACGGGCCCATTGTTAGCATGCTCCCCATTCCCATTAAGCCCTATGGGGGCTCGAATGGGGATGGTCCGGGTTCCCTGAATGTTGTGCAGTGACCTATGCGCCTGTTGGGAGACATTGGAATGTGCATGAATACATTGGATAGGTTGTGCATGGCAAGTCAACATTCACACTGTCACTTGTACTTTGCTCTCGCTGTGCATTGCACCGGCAGGGGGTGTGGAATCATTTGACTGGCAGTTTTGGGGTAGCAGGCATTGTATCAGGGCATCAACGCGGTTGTCGTGGGGTAACTTACATGTGCACTTATTCCAGGCCCAATGGGTACCTGTGTACATGGCCATCGGTTTCTGTCGATGCATTGTGTGCATGTGGTGCTGTCAGCCGATTGGTTGATATCGAGTAATGTGTGGGTTGTGTCGACTTGATGTCAGTCATTGTGTTGCTGTCTGGTACTTTGCAGTTTCTGTGCTCATGGGGCTGACACACATGTTGATTGATGTTCAAGGTTGGTCATGTACGCAGTCAATGTAGTGGTGACTGTGCATGGGTGTGCGGTGTACAGGCAAGAGGTAGTTTTGTGTTGCGTTGTGAATGTGCATTGTCCCTTCCATCTTGTCTGTGTTTCTTGTCTGTCTCATCCCCTCCCCATCCTGCTTCGTCGAGATGTTGGGTGTCATGGCTTCAGTGACCTATGTAGTTGTGGCCTGCTGTCTAACATGGATGCTTCATGCATAGCTGTGGTTGCTGTTGTATGCATGCATGTCAGTCACAGCATTTGTTTATGCCTACATGGTTCAAATCCTATGAGGCCCTCATACCCTCATCCACTCAGGTACTTACCCTGGCTGATGGCTTTGCTTTCTGCAGTTCCCACACTGTCTATGCCAGCCATGCGCAAAATGTCACTCACCTTCTCCTCCCAGGGTGCAAGTTGGAGGCTGCCGTCTCCCTAAGGTGGATGGAGAACAGGCTAGTCACCTTGGCCTTCAGGTCGTTCCACCATTTCTTCATTTCTTCTGCCTCTCGTTGCTCATGCCCCAATGGCACCATCTTGTCTCTGATTTCACCCCATATGGGTTATTCAACATATAACAGTCAGTTTGTTCTCTTCGAACCTGAGCTTCCTCAGACTCATTTCAGGGACCATGCTCTTCCCCTTTCCTTCTGACATGTTTTTGGTGTTTTTTGGTGTTTGGATGGCACTCCTGTGTCGTGATATCCAACTAATTCTGATTTCCAAAACGTCCCCCGGGAGCCTCCTTTTATAGCAGTGACGTTGTTCAACTGACTGAAATTCCGCTAGCCTATGCAGAGGTAACGGTAATTCTGCCAATTTCTGGAGGAAATTCTGCCGCATCCACGGGATTTGGAGGGGCAGAATTACTGTTACTGCCAATGCTATGTACGCACGCCCATGTTGGAATACAGCAAAAATTCTGCTGTGGTGCACGGCGGTATCAGTAATTCTGCAGCCACGCATTTACCGCTGATTCCAGGGCCAACTCGTAATGAGGCCATGTCAATGGTGTTCATGTAATGTTGCATTGCCATATATTTTCTTTGTGTATTTGTTGCTTAGTGTGAGAGCCAGTTATCCTGTCTTAGAGTATTTGCCCTTAGCTTTGGTTAGGTAGGGAAATCCTCATCAGAGTAGGGAGAGTGAGGCATTTTGACTATATTTTTCTTTAATAGAATGGCATATTTTAATAATTCATCAAACAGTTATCCGCCACACATTACTGACCCCTCACATAATACAGTTCAGGGACTGTATTCTTCCAGGTCTTAATATGTTCCTTCACTTGCTTCCTCTTCTTTCTTTTTTGTTCTTCTTCTCCTTTAATTATTTCTTTTCTGTCATAGAATGTTTCAACACTTTTTTCTTTTCTTTAACAAAAGTTCTTCCAGTCTCTTATTATTGACTTTTTATCCTGATCAACACAAGCTGTAAAGTCCCAATATTCTTTCTCACTTCCTTTTATTAATTAGTCTAGAATATATTTCCTTTTGACTGGGACGAGAATGAGAGTTCCCGTAATGATTCTCTCACTCTCTCCAGTCCCTCTCCCGTATCTCCTGTTACCTGCGTTTTGTAGGGGTAACACCACTCTGGTCCTATGTTGACTGGGACCTTCTTCTCTTCATGTCCAAATTGGCTTCTTACCTTTTTAGCAACGCCTGCAACTGATGCTTTGTTCCTCTTTCACTCACTTCCTTCTGCGATAACTCTTCAGCTGTGGAATCAGCATTGTTTATGGACACATGGGTCCACCCCGCCACTTTTCCGACCTACGAGGTGAGGACTTCTTACAAATACACCCTCTTTTCAATTCAGCATTCTATATCTCTTCTTCTTCCCAAAGATGTGCATTGATGACTTGCTTTGGTTCCCTTTTCCACTCAGAATGCTCTCTCCTCACTTCAGCATTCAGAGTGTCTTCCTTTTCCCAAAGCTTCGCTTTGGTGGGTTCGTTAGATTCTATTCCTTGCATTAGATGCTGCACATCCAGCGCTCTCTCAGGGGGAAGCACCAGATGATTTGAAACTCCCAGTCTCTCTCTGTTCTCAGGTGCCCGGCTTCCTGTTTATAACATACTCATGGGGCTTCCTAGTGTCTCGCACAACTCTTTCTTTCCTTTCTGATTCACATTCAATACGGTTTGAATGATCTTCTTTGTCCCAGTTTCTTTTAAGCTTTCTCTCATAAACATTAATGTCACACTTGTTTGACAGTAGCACATTTTAATTTGTTCTTCACATCTTCCCTCATGGTATGTTATTGAAGAGGGTGTAGTGATCTTTGACTTAGGGAGTTCTTTGCTGGAACAGGAGTCCTTGTCCCCAAAGGGGGAGTCTCTCCTGAGGAGGTCCCGCTTGCCTCTACCTCTAGGGAGGGTGTTTTATACAGGCTCACCTCCACTAGCCTCACAAGGAAAGGTTCCCCTTTGGGGAGAAGTGACAGAATCCCATGATTTGCCACAATAAACAACTATGTTGTTCCTTCACCAGACCTTTGGACTCCACATATGATCTCTGTGCTCTCTCCTTTTTTCTCCTCTCCCATTAATGGTGGCACCCAGTGGGAGGCTCTCCTGGCCCCCTTCTACTTCTCTAAGACCAACATTAATGTTTACCTAAATGGCACTGCCTTAGTCCAAGGCCATCATGCCAACCTATTCCTCTTTCATAGACGCTTCCCGCCCCTCATCAACTTCCTTTCTTCTCCTGCTGCCCCGTCTTTCCTTTCTCTGGCTCCTTTGCCTCCACCCTCTGCCACCTCTCTGGCTTCCCCTACTTCTTCTCTGCCTGCCCTTTTACCTCCCTCCTCTGCCACCTCTCTGACACCTTCATCCTCCTCCTTTGCTACCTTGCCCTCTCCTCCTACCTCTTCTGCCCACCCTCAGCCTACTTCTACACTTATGCAGGGTTTACCTCTGATATGTACCCCTCCGCGGAAGTCTTTCAAGGGTGGCAACCTTCTCCACATTGCCACTCTAAATTGCTCAGTTGTCAAACACTCCTCCAACATCTGCAGTCTCCTAGAAGAACTCAACCTGGATGTTCTCAGTCTTACCGAGACATGGGGCAACATTACAAGTGGCATGGCTACCCCCATACCGAGTACCGGGTCTGGGTTCCCGGAATGGGGAAGTACCGGGCCATTCCGACCTTGGATGGCCCAGTAATTCCCCTTCCCGTGAACCCGGACCCGGTACATCCCCATTCCCATTCGAGCCCCCATAGGGCTCAATGGGAATGGGGAGGATGCAAACAACGGGCCTGTTAATGGCGGGCCTGCTGCTTGCATCCTGGTCTGCTCACGGGACCCCGTAAGGACACCTGGTAATACCAGGCGTCCTTATTGGGTCCCGTGAGGAGACCTCATAATGGGGCGGTAGAGGGATAACAGGGCCAGCATCCCTACCGGCCCTGTAATCCCTCTACCGCATACCTCGTAATGAGGTCCAAGGTTCACGGACAGATCTGTCTCAAGATTTGACACTCTCCTCCCTAATGGCCACAAGATCCTCTCTGCGCCCAGATCCAATGTCCTGGTGGGGGGCCTTGATCTTCCTGGAGTGTATCCCTGCCTCTATCATTCCTATGCAGGTCTACTCCTTTGAATGCCTTGTCTGCAGGCTCTCTCTCTCTCCTGGCAGCTCTCTCACTGTGGCCACTATCTACCAGCCACCTGGTCAGGTTACCTCCTTCCTCTCTTAGTGGGCGGACCTCTCCTCCTCCCTCCTGGCCTCGACCACTCAACTCCTCCTCGGAGACCTCAACATCCACCTGGATGCTTCCTGTCCCTCCTTGGGACCCTTTTGCAACCTCTGGGATTCTCTTTCTCTCTCTATTCCTCCCTTTGGCCCGACTCACTCTGCAGGGCACACCCTGGATGTTCTGATCTCCTCAGACCGCCCCCTCTCTAACCCTCCCATCACTCCTCTCTCATGGAGTGACCGCTTTCTCCTCTCATCTCATCTCTCTCTACCCCTCAGGCTGAGCCAACCCCTGCACTGCCATCCACCTTCTCGGTCATCCGACCCATGAAGCGTGTGTCTGCTGAGGCTTTCGCTGCCAATTTCTCTCCCCGTCCTGCAGCTCTGGCTGAATCACATCCTGACACAGCCCTTTCCAACCTCCATTCTTCTATTTCTGACACTCTTGATGCTCTTGCCCCTGCCATGAGGATTTGCTTGAAGCTCAAAGCCAAGTGCAACTCTTGGTATGACTCAGACTTCATCACCCTTAAACGCAAGTGTAAGGTGGCTGAGAGGAAATGGCGGGCATCTGGGCACCCTCTGACAAACTTGCCTGCCGTCTGCTCCAAAGGCAGTACCGACTCTGTCCACACTAAGAAGAGAGCTCACATCCAACCCTGCGTCTCTGCGGCATCTAACAACTAGGCTGAACTCTTCAAAATTTGCAAAGAGCTGGCCAATCCTGCTGCAGTCTCTACCCCTCCTGTCCCCTCCCAGGCCATAGGCACGGCATTGGATTCCCATTTTATCTCAAAAACCTAGGACATCCTGTCACCCTCTCTTCCTCTCCTCCTTCTTCCTCTACTTGTTACTCTACCTCTGGCATTCCTGCGGCCGCCTCTCCTCCCTTCTCTTCCTAACCTCTGTTCACCCCTGACAAGGTGTCTAGACAAGTCTGATCTATGAAAGTCTCATCAAAAAAGGTTCTTCCCTGTTCCTCCAAAACCATGAAAGACCAAGTGACACCCTCACTCCAGCCTTGGCCGACTTCTGCAACCACTCTTTCACAACTGGAACCTTCCTTTCCCCCGAAGCACTCTCTGGTGCACCCTCTTCTTAAGAAACCCTCAGCCGACCCCTCCTGTCCGGCTATCTATCGCCCGATCTCCATTACTCCTTTTCTGGGCAAACTCTTGGAAAAGCTGGCCATCTCCCAGCTTAACCTTCAGACTGAATCTGTTGTTTGTCTCCATGACCATCGGTCTGGCTTCAGAGCAGCCAAAAGCATGGAAACTGCTCTCCTGAACATTCATGAAGACCTGATCTCAAACCTTGATACTGACCACCCTTCTGTCCTCATACTACTCGATCTCTCTTCTGCGTTTGATACTGTCAACCATGCCATCCTGCTCAACCGGCTCCGTGATAACCTGGGTATCACTGATCAGGCCCTGGCCTGGCTGACTTCCTTTCTCTCTGACTGACCCTGCCAGGTCCAACTTGGGTCCTCCCTCTCCTCTATCTCTCTCTCTACCTGTGGTGTTCCCCAGGGGTCTAATCGTACTCCCTGGCTGTTCACCCAATACCTGGCACCTCTTGCCCACCACGTAGCTGCTCTCTGCTCCAACTTTCAGTGCTATGTGGATGTCACTCCGCTCACTTTTAGGCTCCACTCAGCTGCCTCTCCTCCCTCTCTCATCCCAGACTGTCTGTCCGCAATCCAGGAGTGTGTGCCGCCAACAACCTCTGCCTTAATGCTAGTAAGACAGAGATCCTCTTCATCAGCACACCAGCACCTTCCTTTCGTGTGCTCCCACCTGTGAGGCTAAGAACCTCAGGGTCATCTTCGACTCCACACTCTCCTTCTCTCCTCACATCTCTGAAGTCTCTAAGAAGTCAAACTACCAGTGTTAGGCAGAATCCTGTGCAGTTCCCTTAGGGAGCACTACACAAGATTAGGACTACAGGTGAGAGCAATAAATCCCCTTTTGGTATCAGTCTGTACCGTAAAGATTTAGTTCGTAGCTGTGGCTGAGCAGTCAGACTTACCTCAAGAGGGAGATGAGCAGTATTCAGGGTTTACACAATAGGCCCACTGGACTATGGCACAAGGAAACACTGATCAAAGCTTTGTATTTAAAAAGTAGATTTATATTTATTTCATACACTTCTAATAAAACACATGTATCACAGTCATCAAGCAAGTTAAATTAAGTCAAAGGAAAAATATACACACTCCCAAGTTAAATTGTAGGCCAAGTGAACCAGAGTGAAAACTGAGCAAAACGGCACAGTGACAACTACACACAAGGGATCCTCTAACAATTCCTCACAAGGGAGGGAACGCACAAGTTATATAGAAATAGGTTCTTACACACCCTAGCAACACTTCCCATCAGTTTAAGAACCAGTTTAAGCAAGGCAGTGTATCAGTATAAGCAATACTTAAATGAAAACTGAGCAAAATGGCATTTCACAAGGTTAAAAAATGGGAAGGAAAGGGTAGTTAAAATAAAATAGGTGCACCACACAGTTCTAGAGGAGAATAAATCTAAAGAAGGCAGATCTAACAAATGTGACCGGAGTCAGTAGGCCTGTGCCAAAGTCAGTTGGTACAGGGCAAGGGCCCAGGAGCAAAATGTTCTTGTAGCTGCAGTCAAGTCTTTGGTTAACGAAGTGGAAAAGGCGGATGCAGACGTTGAAAAGACAATGTTAAGAGAGAGGGGCGGCCAACCCAACAGGTAGGTAAAGGATTTAAAACACCTTTAGTGCTACTGCGAAGAAAGGGCAGCTTGGCGGAACAATGTACCTTCAAATGGAGAAGTGGCTCCTGAAGTGGCAGTTGTTCCTGGTAGTTCCTGCAGTTTGGGTGATCCAGCAGAGGAAGAGAGGCTCTCGTCGTGGAGGAAGGTTCGAGTTACTGCACTACCCAGGGATGAAACCTGCCGCTGTGCTGCCCGACGAATAAAAGGTACGCTCCTTTAAATCGCAGTCCCGGTGGACTGGTGCCTGGCTATCCGGCCTCCGAGTATTGGGTACGGGAGATTCGACCAAGGCAGGTCCGGGAAGGCAATTGGCAAACTGGTTGGCCCCACCAGTTCAAGGGAAGAAGCCTCTTGCAGGTAAAGATCTTCTCTCGTCGTTTGGAGAAAAGTGGTGAGGCGCTGCAGCAGGGCTTCACCAGTGGTTCAGTCGTTGCAGATGTCTTTGGCTTCTGTCCTCTTCGGCTTCTTAGTTCCAGTGGGGACGTCTTGCTTTTCCAGTCCTCAGGATCCTGCTTTTATGCAAAAAGATCCCCATTCATACAGCCTAGCTGTCACTCACACAGTGGAGTGGTCATCTTGGCGGGAGACCCTCCAGCCTATTAGGATAGAGTGCGACATGGGTTGCTGAGGCAACCCTGCCCAGGGATCCTACTCCCCCTCCCACACAATGGACCCACCCCAGACTCAGTGGCACCGAAAGGAGGGCTTCTCGGCAGAAGCCTGCCAAAAGGACGAACAATGGATTCTCAACCTGGGTTAGGAGTTTAGAGGAAAGAAGTTATATTAAAGTTCTGGCAATAAAAACCTACCGTATTAAAGTTAATATTAAAATACACCAGCGGTATGTTAGAGGCTGTCAGTAAAAGTGGTAGCCTCGGAACAATGGGAAAATCCCATAGGGAAATATTTGCGGTCGAATATTTACGGTAGTAACCAATGCCACCAGCCAGAAACTTTTGAGGGAGGGACTGTACGGTACCCTCTCGAAAATGAGCATAGGGGAAAAACTATTAACCCCTTCCAGTAACTCCATAGTAAGATGGGTTGTACTGGTTTAGTTCATAGGATTCGACTAGTAAAGTCAATGG
Source organism: Ambystoma mexicanum (assembly GCF_040938575.1). Lineage (NCBI taxonomy): Eukaryota > Metazoa > Chordata > Amphibia > Caudata > Ambystomatidae > Ambystoma > Ambystoma mexicanum. The sequence goes on from NC_090941.1 coordinate 978,413,899, forward strand.
GGACTTTACATGCCCTGGGAGACGGTAGTCAGTCCCAGGGTATGGAGTCTATGTTTGGGGGTCGCTACGACACCCCTGTGTCACTGCACTGAGGGTGCTGTGTAACACATGTGAATAAAGATGGTTCCTATGGGGTTGAGAAAGATCCCATAGGCATTAAACACAAAAATAGCCTAGAACACACATAGCAAAAATGCCTTAGAGTGGGAAAAAAAGAGTCTCACTCTTAGCAGGAAAAAAGAAACAAACACTTCAAATCCAGCAAAGTTGCTGGGGGACTCTATAGGTAAGGGAAATTAGCCGTAGAATGAGAATTCTCCCTAACAACCGGCTGCACCTTCTCAGAGGTATTCTTCCTTTCCTCACTTTCCCCCAGTGGCTCACTGTTTCCAGAGCTCTGGTTCACTCTAGGATGGCTGGACTACTGCAACAGCCTATTTCTAAATCTGCCTGCCTCTACTCTCCATCCTCTACAACTCATCCAGAACAGGACTGTGAGACTTGTCCTTGGCCTCAAGCCCAGGGACCGTTTCGCTCCAGCTCTGAAATCTCTCCATTGGCTCCCAGTGGTAGCAAGGATCAGGTTGAAGACACTCTGCATTGTCCACAAGGCTTTCTGGGGCCTGGGACCGTAATACCTCCAATCCAACTCTCTCTACTGAAATTTCGTCCTCCTCAAGTTCTTTGCTCCTCCACCTCCAACTGCCTGAGGGCCAGTCGCTTCTCCAAGCAATGGTTTGGGGGCAGATTTCTTTCTTCGGCTGGTACCTCCCTCTGAAACAGCCTCCCTGCCTCTCTGAAACTTGAGCAGAACCATCTCTGGTTACGGAAGCACCTCAAGACCTTCCGCTTTGCTTCTGCCTTCTCTCTTCCTCTCCCCTGCTGATGATCTGTCTGATACATGCATTGGTCACTGGCTACCCTCTGAATTCGGGCCCAGGTCCCTTGCCCATCCAGCTGCATACACACGCTGCCTCCTGGTACCCCCTGCACTTGTGGTCTGTATCTGTAACCCTACAGTCCCCTTTCCTGCACTTATTAGACACATGTTGTCTGCACTAACCCCTGCACTTGCCACCTGTTGGCTGCACTACGTGCTGTGTTGATTCCTTGTCCTGCACTTGTCCATCTCCCACCTCTCCCACCCTCCCCTGGAACTTCTCCCCTCCCCGCTCCCCTTCACTTGTGCAATCTCAATGTCACCAGGCATAGTAAGATCAATGTTTTTTGTCCTCCCTCTGTTTCCCCTCCCTTGCCTTGTCGCACCTTAAAACACTTGTGTATAAGCGCGTTATGAATGCCATATCATATCATGTCATATGAACCAAAACCTAAAAAAAGGAAGGACTCATGCAAAGGAAATGTAGCAGAGACACACTATGGAGGAGCTGCCAGTTTATGGCTGAAATGTTCTGCAAAAGAGGTTATAGGGAGGAGATCTGCAAACAAAATGGCAGTGATACCCCTTCCCCAGAGCTACATACATTTTTATACAAAGCTAGATACATACAATTGTGAAAACCAAAAATGAGAAAAAAGTGCATAAAAGTCAACCTTTTCTTACGCAAAAATGTTTCTGCAATGTTTGTAACCAAAATGTATGTCCCCAGGAAAGGATTAACATAACACACAACAAGAAAACAAAATGCAACACAACATATAACAAACTATAACTGAATAAATAGCATATATAAAACATCTATATACATATATAGAACAAAGTCATGTTTGCTTGTGGGTTTTTAGTGTGCCTCTGCACTTGCGCGATCTGAATGACACCAGGCCTAGTAGGACCGTTGTCTGTCTTCCCCCTTTTTTTTTTCCCCTCCCTGCCTTGTCGCACCTTGAAACACTTGTGTATAGGCGCATTACAAATACCATATCATATCATATCATATATGGCGTTGATATTGGGGATCTAACTCCTCATGAACGGTAGGTCTGGCGTCATGAATTTTGCATGGAATATTCTTTATTTCATTTGTGAATTAATGCAACCATTTCTAGTTTGATGGCGCATCCCGTTCCCGAGATAAGTCATTATTTGGTTTTTCATCATTATGTTTTGTGGTGTTCCGCACGCCATCTACAGGTCATTTGTAGAAAGTGCTCATCCTCGCGCTGTCTTTGCTAAACTGGTCTTGCTTTTTTTTGTTTTACCAATTTTTTTTTAAGATGAGATTTAGTGTGTCTTACTTTACATTGATTTGTTTAGCGATAAATTCAATACATGCTAATTAATTGAACACCACATTTTTATTTACCTCTGATTTAAATTCTCACATGAATATCATATTTGTATGCTTACTCTGATTATTTGCAGTGTGTGTTTAGCGGCAAAAATGGCCACTACTGCTAACAACACTGCAAATAATCAGAGAAAGCTTACAAATATGATATTCATGTGAGAATTTAAATCCGAGATAAATAAACATTTGGTGTTCAACTAATTAGTGAAATTAACATGTATCGCTTTTTTCCTTTGTGGCAAAAAACAATATTTGTTCATCTTTTTGCAGTGGAATATGAAAAGAAATCTGAGAATGGACATCCCTGGCGAAGCCGGGTACTTAAGCTAGTAACATATAATATATCATATAACATAACACAACATATAACATAACATGTTAGTGTCATCCTGAACAAAACATGCAAATGGCATGAAGTGGCACATGTTGGAATTAGGATAAAGTAGTGAACGGATGGTCAACAGAGGAGCTTAATTTAGGTTTACTGCATGTGACATTAAGAATAGCACATAAGCATTTGATGACGCAGTAAGAACAAAAAAGGCACGGTGTCCCCAGCTTTACCTTCTTGCTGGCATGCGGGAGCTCAGCTTCTTTCTCCAACATATAATAGACGGGTGGAACTGCGTTTTCATCTCTGCAGTACCAGGCGTCCAGCATCTTGGTGCAGACCCCCAACTGTGTAGCAGTATCCAGGATCTGCTCAAACTCCACTGCATCAATCTCCGCTGGCAAGCAAGGTTTTCCATACTGTTCTCCTAGAAGGGCCTACAGAAGACGAAACATGTATAAGAAATGAAAAAGCAAGTGAGTGGTTGATTACATTGTCCAACTGATCCATGCTGTGATGGCTCCATGTTTATAAGGGTGCAGAGACTAATCTCACATATGTGTTTTCCATCAGTGGAAGGCAGAAAACTTGAAGGCATGAAAGTGGAAGAGATGGACGATGAAAGGGCAAGATGGAGAGAGATGAAGAGAGAGAGAGGGGGCACAAGCAAGAGAGAGAGAGAAAGAAAGAATCCATGAGAGACAGAGAGATAGATTGATGGCACACGAGAGGAAGAGATGGACGAAGAAATGGCGAGATGCAGAGATGGACAAAGAAGGGCAAGATGGAGAGAGATGGAAAAAGAGAGAACGACAGAGAAGGCATGAGAGCTAGAGAGAGAGAGAGAGATTTAAGGCACATGAGAGGAAGTAATGGACGAACAAAGGGTGAGAGGAAGAGATGGACAAAGAAGAGAGAGATGGGGAGAGAGAGAGAAGGCACGAGAGATAAAGAGAGAGAGAGAGGGAGGGAGAGAAGGCACGAGAGACGGAGAGAGAGAGAAGGCACGAGAGAGACAGAGTAATTGAGACTGGAGGCGCCAGAGAAAGAGAGGGGCAGAGAAAGGGCAAGATGTAGAGAGAGAGAGAGACAGAGAGAGAAATGGAAAATGAGGGAGAGAGTTTGAGATGGTGGGAGGCCGAGTGGACGATAAATCAAGAGATTAGAGAGAGCGAGAAAGAGAGAGAGAAACAAACGGAATGAGAAGGACTGAGGGTGCGAGAGAGGAATGAGTGGGGGGAAGGGTGGTACAGAGAGAGAGAGAGAGAGAGAGAGAGAGAGAGAGAGAGAGAGAGAGAGAGAGAGAGAAAGTGGGTGAGATGGAGCGATAGGAATAAAGATATATATAAAGTGATAGATGTCAATGGGGAAACCTCTTTCTGCACTGCTAGACGAGGAGAATCAATTATGTAAATGCCATTCACAAAAGTACATAACATCACGTTTTTGACCTAAAACGCAAGTTAACCTGTTCTGCACGTTGTCTTGAACATTTAGACTTTGTTTTTTCTTTGAATAAAACCCTTATCTTTCCTCTTACATTGGTTAGCATTGCATTCTCATTTCCTTAATGTGGTATTGGAAAGTATTACTACTAATGCAGCAGAATGATTTACTAAGGAGAAAGAAAAAAGCTCCCGAAAGTCGACGAACACCCAGAAACGATGAGCAAAATGAGCTCTGACAACAAATCGAAAAGCTTTAATTATGCTTATTCTTATACCATGTAATTGTTACTATGAAGTGTGCAGAAAGTTATGTATGACAGTAATATTCATGTAGCGCCACACACATAGACCTCAAAGCACTGGACATAAAACTAACAGCCAAGTGCAACAGCAGCCGTGGTCCTAGGGTTGACCAACTAATGAAGAGTTGTGAAAAGTTGATGTGAAAAGGAGATCACGCAGGTAAGTGGATGATGGCCAGCAGAGCACTCCACAGCTAATTTTGGACCATAACATTTTTGAAGGGGAGGTATGCTGTTTTTTTTTTTTTAAATGCCTAAGTATTGTGCATTGTACAAAAGGGACACAGCCCCTTTAAGAAAGACCGCAGGAAAAGAGCGGGAGGAAGGAGGAAGGGGAGGGGGAGGGGGCTGGAGGGGCGGAAGGCAGAAAGTGTACAGGCGTGAATAAAGAAAGTTCACGGCAGTGCTGGCTCCGTCTCGTTATTGCGTGACTGAATAGAGCCCAACACTGGCGACAAAGCCGATGCGATCCTTCGCGTGCCGGCAGCAGTGGTAGGAGGGCGGCAAGCCCAGCAGTCGGAAAGGGCCCATGTGCCCCGTTGGAGAGCCCGTACGCCCGGGGGAAAAGGTGAGAGGGCCGGTGCGCCCATTGGAAGGCAGTGGCCTGTGTGCCCTGCGTCTGCAGCGGCCCGTGCGGTCTGCTGGAGGGCCCGTGTGCCCAGAAGTGATCGAGAGGGCCCGTGTGCCCAGAGGAGACAGCAGCGGCCCGTGCGCCCTGCTGGAGGGCCCGTGTGCCCAGAAGAGATCGTAAGGGCCTGTGCGCCCAGAGGAGATAGCAGCGGCCCGTGCACCCTGCTAGAGGGCCCGTGTGCCCAGAGGAGATCGGGAGGGCCCGTGTGCCCAGAGGAGATTGGGAGGGCCCGTGTGCCCGCAAGTGGACCCAGCGGCGACGTTAGAAGGCCAGCACACATAAGCGAGCCGCGGCCCGTGTGCCCACCGGAGCCTGAAGAGCCAGCGACGCGGAAGCCCGGAGAGCCGGAAGAGGCCCGTACGTCGTCGCGTAGGACCGAAGAAGACCCGCAGGCCCGCGGCGCCAACTACAAGTAAGGTGCCGGGTGGGATAACTGCAAAGAGGGGAACCCCGTGTCTCCCGCACGTGACATTACCATAAAAACATTTAAGGGCGAAAGAAGTCACGGCAAAAGAAAACCCTGGGTCTCCCCACGTGACATCTATTACATACCAAGGAAGCCACATTAGAGAAGGAAACCCCGGGTCTCCCACAAGTGACACTCAAAGACCAAGGAGCGCACGCCACGACACAAAGAATTCCCCGTGTCTCCCCATGTGACATCAACGAAACCACACACCAGGAAGGCTGCGGTAAGGAAAGAAACCCCCTGTCTCCCAAAAGTGACACCAAGAAAAAAAAAACTCCACCGCAGAACCCTGCACCACACCCGGACAACAAGACCAACCTGGGCACACGTGCACAGGAAGACACAGCGCCAAGAGACAATCGTGATCAACGCCCACGCGCCACCGAACTAACTAGAGCATACCAAGCTGCACCATCATGTCAGCCCAGGATACAGCAGATCCCAATGCCCAACCAACACCACCAGGAGCACCCTCCTCTTATGCAAGCCTAATGAGAAGACCCGCCCCGTTCACATTAAACCCACACCACGACCAGGGCCAACGATGGGAAGAGTGGATGGAGGAATTCGAGGACTTTCGATGGTGCAATTGGCACACAAGAACCTCCCAACATACTAAGCATCTTTGCAAATGTCGCAGGGAGAGAAATCAAAAATATCATCCGTACGATTCCCCTACAGGACCGCACCACATATGCGAGACTCCGACAAGCCATAAATGAAAAGATTGTTATCTCACCCAACGTGACTATGAGAGATACACTTTCAACCAATGTGGTCAATTGCCTCACGAATCAATAGGAGAATTCGTCATTCGCCTTCAAAGGAAAATATCGAAGTGCGATTTCGCCAACTTTAATGACGAAGAAGCCATAAGGCTACGCATCTTAGAAGGGTGTGTATCCTCTATGTTCCGGAAACACCTCCTAAAGAAATCCCTATCCCTAAAGGAAGTTTTGGACCTAGCCAGAGTTTATGAGAGAGTGGACATCCAGGCAGCAGCCATTGAGAACCCCAAGAAAGGAGAAGTTATAGCAGCAATGCACCCATACACCCGTCACCCAGCTCCACAGACAAGGATAAACCCGAGATATCCGACACAACGAACACCAAGCGACCGCCAATGCTATCGCTGTGGTTTCGAGTATCCACACAGAGGTCCGTGCCCTGCCATCGGCCAACGCTGCATGAGATGCGGTATGGAAAACCATTTCCAAGTGATGTGCAAGGAACTACTACCAGAAGGGAGCTCGACACGGCCGCGACCCGCCACTCGCATGACGGAGACACACACGGAACAACTCCGCCAGGCAGACAGAAGTACGACATTCCCCACAAATGCTTATCAACGTCCAAACACCGTAAGAGCCCTTGAGGGGCTTCAGATTGAACCAGATAGGAAAGATCATGAACTATATGACATCCACCAGAACGACTTCAGGCAAAACCTGGAACACGGGACGACCTACAAGGCAGAAACCCCAAGCCTTTTCGAACAATGAAGAGACCCATATCTCGACCCCCACCACAACATCAGCCGGGAGGGAATGAACCAGCCCGATACCTACAAGATGGCTACGACAGAGAGTACGTATGCCTCCTCAGTGCTGAAACTGAAGACACCTCAGCTCCCAGAGTAACAATACAGTTGGGAAGTACCAGAAACAGATTTATCGTCGACACAGGAGCGACGGTAAACGTCATGAATGAAGACATCTACAGGGAAATAGCCTCCTCATACCCACTACAAGAATCCAAGACTCACATTTTTCAATGGGGAGCGGCGCAGCCGATGACCTCCAAAGGAAAATTTCAATGTGATCTACGGCACAGGGACATCACGGTAACTGCCACGATACACGTCATAAAGAGCCCATCCATCGGCCGTTGCCTCCTCAGCTACCACACGGCCAACGCCCTTGCCTTGATTGACCTACACTACAACCAGTCAGAAGTAATAGAGGGACTACCAGTACCACACAAATCCGTCAGAGCAATGATTGACAGGCCCCTGGCGAAGGGAGACCTCAAGAGCCAATTCCCCAAGTTATTCGAAGGAGTTGGTATGCTAAAAGGATCACGCATCAAACTACACATCGACAATACCATCAGGCCAGTACCGCAACATCTGCGCAAAGTGGGTTTCCACCTTCAAGAACAAGTATCAAAAAAAATCCAACTTCTCCTTCTCAACGACATTATAGAGAAAGCAGAAGGGCCAACACCATGGGTATCGCCAATAGTAATAGTTCCCAAGGACAATGGTCGTCTCCGCATATGCGTTGACATGCGCATCCCGAACACGGCCATCCAGAGAGAAAGGCACCCAGGCACGAGCCTGGAGGACATGTTGATTAGGTTAAACCAAGCAAGGTTCTTCTCAAAGCTTGACCTCAACCAGGGCTACCACCAACTGGTCCTGGACCCAGAATCACGACCCATCACCACATTTGCAACGCACAACGGCCTTTTTCGATACAAAAGGCTCAACTTCGGCATATCATCTGCCGCAGAGATCTTTCAAGAGACCATCATACGCCTCATAGCATCGGAGATGAACGCACTAAACTATAGTGACGACATCTTAATATTTGGAAGAGATCAGGAACAACACGACAGAGCCCTAAGAACCATCTGCTCCATCCTACAAGACGCGGGATTAACTCTCAACGAAGACAAGTGTGACATCAACAAGACAAGCCTTAAATTCTTCGGCCACATATTCTCGAGCAAAGGGATAACAGCCGACCCGGACAAGATTAAGGCCATTACCGATCTCCAAGCACCTACGACCACGGCAGACCTGCGCTCCCTACTGGGCATGGCAGGATACTGTGCACGTTACCTCCCGAACCAAGCCACAACAACTGACCCACTCCGCAACCTCCTAAAGAAGAATACACCATTCGTATGGGATGCACCCTGTCAGGAAGCATTCATAACGATAAAAGAAGGTCTCACCAACAACCGACAACTGGCATACTTTCGTCCGGACTGGCACACCATCATTACGTCGATGCAAGTCCAGTAGGACTAGGAGCCATCCTTGCCCAGACCAATACCGCAGACAACACTCATCACGCGGTAGTTGCATATGCCAGCTGAGCCCTGTCACACACGGAAAAGGCCTACTCCCAGGCAGAAAGGGAAAGCCTGGCTGCAGTATGGGCATGCGAAAAATACCACCACTTTATCATTGGCCGGAGGTTCACCCTAGTAACGGACCACCAAGCCCTAATATCAATCTTCGGGAACCCCAAAACGAAAATGCCACCTCGCCATGCCACCGACCATCTCGACCGCAACGTTCGAAGAAAGGAGCAAAGCCGACCCAACACTCAGAGCTGCTGTCTTTCTCACTCGGTCCAACAAATGGAGGGAACGTCACACAAAAGGAACCGGAGGGGAGGATGTAGACCAGAAGGAACTGGACCGGCTGGCCAAGATAAACGACGAACTCGTAGCCACTGACCAAGGACTCTTGCTACGGGGGAGAAGGCTAGTAGCACCAAGGGACCTAAGGAAGACCCTAGCAACGCTGGCACATGAGGGCCAAAGGGGAATAGACAACACAAAACGATTTCTCAGGAACTATGTCTGGTTCCTCTACATGGATGTGATAGTAGAAGACATGCTCAGACACTGCAGGCCATGTCAACTGGCAGCGAAAGGACCAAACCCAAACCCTCTGCAACTAACCACACTCCCGATAAGACCCTGGCAAAAGGTCTCAATGGACTTCTATGGACCTTTAGAAGAAGGGGGTTATCTATTAGTAGTAATGGATGAACATTCGAGATTCCCCTTTGTTAAGCAAACGCCGTCAACATCCTTCATGGAAACCGCACACATAGTGGACGAACTATTCAGCGAGTGGGGCATCCCCACCGTCGTCAAGACTGACAACGGTTCTCCATTTCAAGGAAGAGAATTCGCAAACTTCGCAAGCCACCTAGGATTTCACCACCAAAAGATTACACCTCTCTGGCCCCAAGCCAACGGGATGGTGGAAAGATTTATGGCCACAATCAAGCTAACCAGACAAAAAGCAGTAGCGGAACAGACGCCTCACCCGAAAGCCATCTGCAGCATGCTTCGGAGCTACCAAAATACCCCACACGACGCCACGGGAAAGCCACCAGCTGAGCTCATGGTGAGGTACCAACCCAGGACACGCATTCCCCGATGGGAGGACTACACCCCTGAAGAAGACCTAGCCATCAGGGAACGAGATGCCGAAAAGGAGAGAAGGGCCAAGCAATGGGCCGACACCAAACGGAGAGCGAAAGAACAACAACTAGAGATGGGGCAAATGGTCCTGGTGCAACAAACTCAACGCAAGAAAACGGACACCCGATACAGCCCCGAGCCGCGAATCATCACAGCCATCTAGGGGCCCATGATCACAGCGACGGGAGAACTGGGAGACATCACTCGCAACTCCTCCTTCTTCAAGAAGCTATATCTGGAGGAGCCCGAAACACAAGAGACACCCGACGAGAACTTCAGTGAAGAAGAAGAAGCAGAACCCCCAGTGGAGTCAGCCGGCGAAAGCTGAGAATCCCCAGGGAGACCCCCTAGAACAGTAAAGAGACCAGTGAGGCTCATCGAACAGATGTAACTGGGCTCCCATGTTAAGTACGGGGGAGGTGTTGTACATTGTACAAAAGGGACACAGCCCCTTTAAGAAAGACTGCATGGAAAGAGCGGGAGGAAGGAGGAAGCGGAGGAGGCTGGGGGGGGCGGAAGGCAGAAAGTGTACAGGCGTGAATAAAGAAAGTTCACGGCAGCGCTGGCTCCGTCTCGTTATTGTGTGACTGAATAGAGCCCAACACTAAGGCCTGTTACTTCCCGGGGATAAAAAGAGAAGACAGACAAACAAAATAGCGGTCTTCCTATTTCTGTTGGTGAGACATTCTATGGCCATCTCCTGGAAGTGCCCGAAGCAGCTTCTACTAAGCCAATGGTCACAAGACCTACTGAAGTGGGTAACGGCAGAAGAAGCGATAGTGCATGAACAGGGCGCACGAGAGGAAGCGAGTACCCTGGAATTGGAGTGGGGCCCTCATCTCAATAACTTACCAACATCCCCGGATCATCTACCGCCGTGAAGGAATGAGCACATGGACATTGGGACGAACTGTGTTCCAAACACGATATTCGACAAGACCCTCCAAGGTACCAGAGATGTACACTACATCATACAACTGGCTTACTCATGAGCCTGGGTTGGAATGAAGGGGAGGGAGCTTGGTGTAATTCGCTTTATTATTGTAGTAAAGACCAATAAGCAAACGTTGGGGGACAAAAAAAGAAATGCCTAAGGTCTGCTGGGGTTATATACAACAGAGTGGTATTTAAGAAATGGTGCAGACCTGCAAGTCATGACTGTATTGGGGAAAGAGAGACTGACGGGGAAAGAAGAGGAGGGTCTTAAAAAGTTTCCTTCCCTCTTTTCACACCTTGTATTCCCCCGCCTCACTCCTCTTCCCTTCCCACCTTCCGCAGCCTTCCCCCTCCTTATTCCCAGCTCTCCTTATCACACGGTCAGTTTCTTTTTTTTTTTAAACTTGTTTTTTATTATTTTTATACACTTATATTGCCACATCTGTTCAATTAACATTCCTCAACTACTCCCCCCCCACCTTCCCCTCCCAGTGACGAGTTCCAGACTCTGAGATTGTTCCATTATGATTGTACGATGTCCAATATTCTAATGTTGTGGGGGCACCAGTGTTGCATGCAGTCACTTTGTAAATGTTTCAGTATTTGCCCCCATTCTTCCTTAAACGCATCTTGGGCCCCTTGAAGTTTGTATGTTACCCATTCCAGGGATACAACATTCCATGCTTTTTGTAACCATTCATAAATCGTGGGTGCTGATCTGTCCTTCCAATGTTGGGCTATTGCAAGCCAGGCTGCTATTACCATGATCATAAAGCCCCTTTCCTCTACTTTAGTGAGGCCTCCTGGGCCCGGTTCCACATCCCTGCCTTACAAACCCTTTCCCAGAGCTGCTCTGTTACTTTCACCGTCTTGCCTATCTGTTCCCTCACCCCATCCCAGAATTGTTGAATTGACGGGCAGCTCCACCAAATAAGTTTCTTTTTCTGAACAGTATTCCTCAATGTTAGAAACTGTTCCATTGAGTTCTTGTTCCCCAAGTGTATGACTTTCACACCAAGGGTCTAGTTGCAATCTCGTAGGATTATCCTGCAGAATTCCGCATGTGGTAGTTATCACTCCTGCTCGTGTTTTCCTGTAAATCCATCTTATTACAGCTTTACTACTGCCCCAGGGGTAATGGTAGTGGTATTGGTGAACTATTGCTGGTTACTGCTGCTATTATTCCCTTTCAATACCGCCGTTAGTATATGCCTGCATCCTTGTAATGGAGAGGGAGGTAAAACATTCAGTCTTCATTAAGAGTCGGGCAGTATTCCAATGGTAATTGCACCAGAATACCACCCAACGGAATTACCATTGCCGCCACTTGGTCCAGTGGAATTACCACCGTATTACAAGTGGTAGTGGCAGAGTTAATCCCCATTGTTTTGGAGTTCATTGGACTCTATAGGGCATTTTTGGCGAAATGTGTACCTAAGCTTCCTTATAAGACTACCTACGTGAACCCTCAATTTTTAAGTCTTAATGACGTTTCATATGTTGTGTTCTTACATATCATATTTTGCAGGGTATCCCATGGTTTCAACGATGGAAATTACTTTGAATGTATTTACTTCAAAGGTATTACTTTGAATTGCTTGGAAATATATATATGTAGTTGTGGGTTAAGGGGTGTGGGGTAGGAGTAGTAATAAAGGGTAAGGGAGGCCATGGGAGCACCTCCCGAACAAAACCAACATTTTCTTTTCGAAGTAATCACTTCGAACTAAAATACCTCAAAGCAATGTTTTTCAGTAAATTGACATGGGACCATTTTGCAGAGCTGGTCCCCCTAGTGTTCCTACTGTAATGCGAATACAGAGCTCATCAGAGAAAACTCAGGTTGGTCCTATTTTATTTTTGGATTTGGTGGCGTAAGTTCCCTAATGTTTAAAAAGCATACGTGCATGTTTTCAGAGGAAAGGAGCTGGCACGTGGATGTGCACAGGCATACTTTGAACTCCCTCCCACCTACTGCACACCCATAGCCAAGGCGATGGCTCTGGGATGCCCCACACTGCCCCAAATATGGCCACAATCGGTCTCCTTTACATGTAGCCAGGCCCTATAGCCCACTGCAGATCGATGGGGACACCTGGGTCCTGCAAAGACACTCCCTCTATGTGCTGGGACCATGTTGCCTCCTTCCAGTAGCATGGGCTTTTCCCTTCCAGCCGGCGATAGGGTGCTACCAAGGGAACAATTGGCAGAGCTTGACCACAAAGCAGTGGGCCCGTTTATTGAACTTCAGTCTCCCTGTCAGATGGTACTCAGTTGGTGCAGCACCAGGGGAAGGCCAGGCTGCAGGTTTGGGCCTGCGGCTCAGGTGGAAAAATGTTTGCTCTTTAGAGAGGAGCCATGTTTTTCAGCACTTTTCCCCTGAATTTCTCACTATTTGCGGACTGTCCATGCGGTAGGAATACAATAGGGAAGTGAAGCAAATCGTTAGTGCACACCTGCTTCTGTTACGATGGCCCTCATTACGAGTCCGGCTGTAGCCGTGTCAGTAAAACCGGCAGGCTGCCGCCGGACCCGTAGGGTTTACCGGCTCCGGACTTGCCAGAATTACAGGGGCATTAAAGCCCCGGTGATCCGGTAATTCCAGAGCCATTCTGTAAATCCCCATTCCCGTGGTGTCCCATAGGACTCCACGGGACTGAGGAAGTGGAAACACCGGCACCACGTGGTAATGGTGCAGGTGTTTCCACATCTGTCTGCGGCCGGTGGCGTTACGCCTGCCAGGTCAGATTGGGGGTCCGATATGTCAGGCGGCAGTAATTGCAACTCCCCATTCCCGTTTGAGTCCGATAGGACTCAAACGGGAATGGGGAGCATGGAAGCGCCGGCATCGTTAATAACGGCGCCAGTGCTTCTGTGAAAGTCTGCGGGCGGGTGCCGTTCCACCCGCCAGGTTGACCCTGGTGGGTGGGACGGCACCCGCCTGCAGACTCGAAACGTGCCGGTCCACTAACAACGGTGCCGGTAAGCCTACCGGCACCGTTGTTACCGGTCCGGCACACTCGTAATGAGGCTCAATGTAATTATCCTGAGTCACCATGCTAGCCCCTGTTCTGGGAACCTCCTCAATTCGCTCGTCCAACAAGTAACTCCCCTTTGGCCCCAACTGTCCGCACCGTATAATTTCATCTCCCCATTCCCTACAATTAACATCTGGGCTCAAACTGCCAACTCCCCAGACCTGAAAATCACACAGAATACCTGAAAGTGTGTGTCCCACTCTGCATCCCATCTCCCCTGGAAACGACCCTGTCAACACTTGCCTGGGTGAGGGGGCTGGCCCTGGATACGACCCCGTCAATGCTTGCCCAAACAAACACTTGCCTGGGTGAGGGGGCTGGCCCTGGATACGACCCCGTCAACGCTTGCCCAAACAAACACTTGCCTGGGTGAGGGGGCTGGCCCTGGATACGACCCCGTCAACGCTTGCCCAAACAAACACTTGCCAGGGTGAGGGGGCTGGCCCTGGATGCGACCCCGTCAACGCTTGCCCAAACAAACACTTGCCTGGGTGAGGGGGCTGGCCCTGGATACGACCCCGTCAACGCTTGCCCAAACAAACACTTGCCTGGGTGAGGGGGCTGGTCCTGGATACGACCCTGTCAACACTTGCCCAAACAAACACTTGCCTGGGTGAGGGGGCTGGCCCTGGATACGACCCCGTCAATGCTTGCCCTAACAAAACATTTGCCTGGGTGAGGGGGCTGGCCCTGGAAATGACCATGGCAACACTTGCCCAAACAAACACTTTCCCGGGTGGGAGCCTATCCCTGTAGTGGGTGGATCAACAGCCTTATATAAGCCTGTGGAGAAAGGACTGGGCACTCACTCTTTTTCTTGGTTGCTGGCGGTGTGGTGTGCTGATGTGGGTTGGGGGCAGAGGCTGCAGAGGCTTTTTTGGCAGTTACCCTTCCCCTGTCTGGCATCATCCTTCTCCCCTGGTTCCCTTCCTCCCCAGTCCTGATCTATTTTTTAATCAGTGGGTCTCCTGACATCTCTGTCTCTTCTTCCCCTGCTTCTCTGTCCTGGCCTCTCAGTCTGTGCCCCCACTGCCTGCCTCTCTGCGCCTCCCTGTCCCTCTCTGCCCCTGTACGTTTGGGGTATTTTAAGATCAGGAAGTAGAACTTGCGCGAAAGCAGCAGGTCATGGATGGCCGAAAGCATCACGTGAGTGCTGAGGTGTTACAGGGCGCAGTGCGATAATTGGTAGCTTGGTCCAGGGCAGCAGGCACCTCAGGAGAATTCATTCAGAGGGCATGCATGCCTAACAAATCAAAGGCATGGGCAGAAACTTGCTTAGCAGTGCTAGATTTCTTCACCAAAGTGAGGGCAGGGATCCCACCCAAGGTCATGTGATAAAAGTAGCCATGAAAGGCTGGCGTAGGACGGGAGGAAGGCAGCCGGACCATAGGCACCCAAATCTGTTTACAGAATTGGTAGAGATGATGCGGATTTACCAGGGGTTTGTGCAGGGGAATATGAAGGAAGTTTTTTTTTAAGAGCGGCATTCTTGTTTGCTTTCTTTGGGGTCTTCAGAGTGAGTGAACTGGTCACGGCCAGCAAGAACACAGATGGTCTTGGGGGTCTGTTGTGATCAGATGCAGTACTAGGGTTGCAAGAATTGAAGGTAATGGTCAAAAGGACTAAACCAGATCAGGAAGGAAGAGGGCAATGGGTATGTTTACAGTGCATCATTAACGCAAGATGCTGCCCCGGGTGGCGTGTAAAAGGTTTCCTGTGTTAAAGGCGGAGGGGGCCCAGAAGTCTCCTGGTGCATAATAACGGTGTTCCATTGACGTTATTTCAATTCGTGCAGTCAGGAAAATGGCCTTGATTAAGTTGAGACAGAACCCTGATAACCATGTAATGAACTTGTTTAGGATTGGGGCTGCTACTACAGGTGCTGGGGCAGGGGCAGTTGTGCAGGGGTACATGGGATTGGTTGATGGAGGTCGGACAGCTACAAGAGATACATAAAGCATTTTAGCGAGTTACTCATAATTTATTAATATACATACAGCCAAAATGGCTTTGTATATACAGAAAACACAGACACATGTATATAAAAAGATTAAAATCAAGATCTATCTCATATCTTCATCAAGTGACCCTCCAGTTAAAAAATATTCTCTGTCAACAAATCTAAAATCACAATACGCTTCTGATAAAAACTAATCACATGGTATATACAATGAACATCATTACCATCCATTATATTCCATAGTGGGTACACATCTTCCTTATTGATTGTATTGTTAAATGCTTTTATAAGTTTCTGTCTCAGGTCATTCAAACTCACACAGGGCAACATAATGTGCTCAGATGATTCTGTTACCATTTCCCCACATAGTTTGCATAAACCTTCCGACCGTGCTAAACCCATTTTTGCACCTTCTATTTCCAACTCTCTTGTGATGTTACAGTTAAAAAACAGATATTGGGCCTCATTACAAGTTAGCTGGAATAAAATCGTAATTACCAGCATGCTAGCGTGTCCGTGTGGCACAGCTGCAGGAATCAACGGTTGATTCTGTGTCAGCATGCACGCGCATGCCACCAAACTCCCCCAAAAAAAAAAACACACCGCCCCCCTCGCTGGCCGGAAATGTACCGGCGGCCATTAGGCCATTAACAAAACACAATCCATTGCAATCCTCAGTGCACATTAGTCAGAGCCACACTCCAAAGCACTGACAAAGTACCACAGACATGTCCTCAAGGCTACCAGCTGCACAGAGGCGCAAGCCGCGGTTCAGCGAGGCTGAACCTTTACATTCTGGTGGACACGCTAGTTGAAAACACAGAAGAAGTGTTCAGCAATGATCTACGCCGGCAAACACAATTGTGGAAAAAGGCCATCTGGGAGGAATTGGCTCAGAAGGTGTCAGCTGTCGGGACAACCCTCAAAACAGTCATGGACTGTCACAAGAGGTGGGACGATCTACGTCTCAGGGTGCAGAATTTCCTTTCTGCACAGCGCAGCCAGGGCATGGCCACAGGAGGCGGACCTGCATCACCTATCCAACTCCTGCCTGGGAAGAAACATGCAGCAGCAACATGCACCTGGAGCCCATCGAGGGAGTAGGAGCTGGGGAGGCTGGAGGTGCAACACCTGATGAGGCTGGTGAGTCTCCGTAAGACCAATGTCAAATCACACACTTTGTACCCTGTATGCAAATGAGTAGGCCAACATGTCAAGTATGTCGTACCCAACGCCAGTACAGCCCTGCTGGCGGTCCACCCATCTTTAACCTGGTTGTACACATCCACATAGAACTTGATTGCCACCCACATCCATACACCACTCCCACATCACACAGTCCGTCTATATCGCCCTCAGAAGATGCACCTGCAGGTACTCAGACACACATCCCCCTGACACTGCACAAGATGCACACATCAATGATACATGTGGTCCACTTGTCCCATCCACCATGTCCCATCCCGCTAAATCATCACCAACGCAGCAACTGCCATAGGCACACAGCTCTCAACTCACACGCTTTTGGTGGGTGTCACCCGCCTTGTAAAGGGCTGACTCACACGCCAAGCCTCCTGCACGCCCATACATTCCAATGGGCATCTCACCCGCCAAAAACAAAATCGGGTGATTTCACCCGCCTTTGCAACACAAATGGTTGAGAGCTATGTAGGCAGCAATCAGATGTGTAACACATCCGTGTCACAATCAGCCACAGCACCATGTCATACAGCTTGTGTTGCACACCCATAACACCTAAACGGAAAACACCAGTACCCCAAGCAACAGCCACTGCACACACCATGTCCGCACACCACACATGCACCCACACACATGCCTTTGTGCACCATGCCATGGCCACCACCATGTCCATGACAACACACTTACATCGGAAAGTATTAGCACTTTTGTCCGTCTGATGAATCCCAGTGATGCCCTGTCTTTCTGACCCACACAGGCACAACATCTGGCAATTAGTCTGAACAGCCTACCACATCCAGGAACACCAGGCCACACCGCCGTCGGACCACCACCACCTCCACCTCCACACAAGACTCTAATGCATCCACCAGCAGACGGGAGAGGGAAACAACTCCTGCACCCCAGCCACTCACAATCCAGGAGACACTTGCCACCCAGCCACCACCCGACCAGGTGGAACCTGCCACCCAGCCACCACCCGACCAGGTGGCACCTGCCGCACAGCCACCACCCGACCAAATGGCGCAAGCACCCCTTCCAACATAGGGGACGGCGGTGCAGTCGAAAGTGTACATAGTGACCAGAGCTACGCAGAGACCAAGGGCTTCAGTCCCGTGGGCCCAATGAGCCCCCAACCCTCACAACCACCACCCCTACGCATTCTTAGTGATATTGAGGGGCACCTGTCCAGGATGGAGGCACAACAAGAATCCATAGCCACAATGGTGCAACACCACCTGCATGAGGCCCAACTCATGCGGGAGGCAATGCAGGCCACCTCGAGGAGGCCTGCATGGGCGCAGGGCAGAGCCACAGGAGCCATTTAACATCTGGCATGGTGTGTGAGGGAGGGGAACAGGGTTATGTCATCCTTGGAGTCAATATCCGTGTTGGTGCAGGCACTTGTGGACCCACGGCACATGCCCATGCCCATGCCACTGGCACCCTCCACATGTTCAGCTACTGGAAGTTCCCTTGCAAGCAGCCCAAGGCGTAGATCAGAGAAGCTGACTTGCTTAGCAGAAGGGCGCACCCCTCAGCCTAAAAGGGGACATAAATAGGACACAGATTTGGTGTGTGTGTGAAGGGATAGTTGGGGAGGGGGCGTGGGGATAGTTGGGGAGGGTGTGTGGGGATAGTTGGGGTGGGGGGTGTGGGGATAGTTGGGGAGGGGGTGTGTGCATAGTTGGGGGTGGGGGGATAGTTGCGGAGGAGGTGTGGAGAGGGATAGTTGGGTGGGATAGTAGAGGGAGTTAAGGCCTTTCACTATTGTAAATATTTCATATCACAATATATTTGGTGTTGGCAAAATAATCATGACTGGACATTGATCTTTCAGTGTTAGTGCATTTATTCATGTACAGTGCCCAGTGTGCTCAATGTCCTGTGCTGTATGGGTAACGGGTGCTCAAAAGTAGTGATCAATTAAGTCCCCACATGTGGCACGTCCATCCCTCCCATCGCAGTGCTGTGCAATAGCCTTCTCATCATCAGTGTCCTCCTCAGCCTCGGGTGGCAGCATGTCCATGTTGGGGGGCACGGGGGCGTTGTGCCTGATGCACATGTTGTGCAACATGGCACATGCAAGCACAATCTTTCCAACCTTTTCTGGGCTGTACATCAGTGCTCCTCCCAATCTGCTGAGGCAGCGGAACCTGGCCTTCAACAGGCCAAAAGTCTGCTCAATGGTTCAGCGAGCACGTACATGGGCACGGTTGTACGCCTGCTCGCGGATGTTGTGGGGTTGCCTGATGGGGGTCATTAACCATGGCATCAGGGGAAACCCAGCATCACCTGCACGGGAGCAACAGAAAGTCTATATGTACATTTCTGGGTTACATCATGTTTGCACAGGCTGTATAGTGTACATTTGAGGAGAATAACATGCACAAGCGAAATTGAGTTGAGCTAGCATATTTTCATTTATGTGTACCAGAAGGGAACTTGGTCAGTGTGCATATTGGGTGTGTGTTATGCAGTTGCATTCACATGGACCATTCATACACTACATGAGCTACATCACTTCTTGTATAACTGACACACATTAAATGGATGTATCTCAGTTTTGTGTCACAAATGAAATTCTAATATATGTCCATGTACCACAGTACTCTTAGCATTTCCATGATGTGCAGGTGTGATTTTGTGGTACTAACGGTATGCAGTCTTCATGATAAAATCTCTATATAGACATGCCTATATGTCGTGACTCATATGACAATAACACGTATTGATGGAATGTGTGTGTGTGGTGAGGTACAGTATCTAGAAAAGGGTGGGGGAGTGTATTTAGGGGTGGGAAGCTGTGGTTGGGGGTAACCCCTCTAAAAATAATATATTGGAGAGGATATATCTTTCAGTGATTTTACATTTTGCTAGTTTTAGCATAAATGCATTGAACAGAAAAGTTGGACTCACCCCGCAGCCAGGTGTGCTTTGCTGATTACTGCCCCCGACCCCCAATTCAACACTGCACAGGACCTAGTAGTTGGACTCACCCAGCAGCCATGTACGCTGTCCAGTGTGTCATGCCATGTACCGAGGCTGTGTGGGGTTCCGCAGCACCATGGAGTCATGTGCTGAGCCAGGAAATCTTGCACAGCACTGGCTGATGAGGTGGCAGACATTACACACCATCTGTACGGTCAGTGAATGGAACAGATTCCTGTTGCGGTACACTGCCCCCATGGCATGCCTGGCCACAAGCTCAACATGTGTGCAGTCCACCGCACCGATTACATTAGGCATACCTGCAATGGCATGGTAGGCTATTTTGTCATATTCACCTCGTCAGCAGTCCAGGGTAGGCTGATGTGGTCTCGTACGTGGCTGAGGAGTGCTTCAAACGCCTCAAAGAGCAAACACGAGAAATAGGTTTGCGAGATATCATGCAGCTGCCCAACTGTGTGCTGATATGTGCCTGTGGCAAGGAAGTGTAGCACAGACACTCCCTTCAGCAAGGGGGAAGGGGGGATGGCTGTGCGGATATAAATGAGGCTTACCAGGTCATCATGTATCAGGTCCACTATTGTGGCGATGGTGTCCCTGTCTAACCGGTACAGGGTGTGGATTTGAGCAGGGGTGAGGTTGAATGGTGTTGCCCTTAAGCGAGGGCTGGGAGGCCTCCTGCAGGCTGCATCCCATCCTGCTGGGCATTGGGGATTTGCTGGGCCATAATAGCCCTCCTTCTCCTCAAGCGCCTCCGCTGCATTCTCTGCCTCACAGACTTTTCAATTAATAGCTCTGCAGGCATGGCCTCTAGCTCCAGTAAGGCTACAGCTACTGCTAGCATTGTGGTGTTGGAAGGGGTGTGGGAGTGGTCCTTTTGTGCTGTGGCACAGCCCATTGAGTCAGCCTGTGCTGATTGTCAGCACCTGTGGCATATTTCGACACACCAGAATCCACTTAATGCCTGGTGCGTGATGCTGGTGTTTCCGGAATTCTTTTCACGTTGTTATCGGCATGTACGGTGGATCACTTGTGATGCCGGTGGGACCGGCATCTCGGAGTACGCCGGTCTGGAAAAAGGTGCTGCTATAGATATACCGGCACCACTATTTCCGGACCGAGATACTTGTAATGAGACCCATTGTCTAGTTATGCTACTTCTGGGAGAGGCTTCAATATATTGTGGCACCTGCGTCCGATTCAACCAATACTGGATAAAAGGACCACTATTCACATTCAATGCCAACATTAACATATCTGTGCTATAATCACATATTTTACGTTTCACCCATTTCTTCTGTTCTAGCAAGATAGATCTTTGAGGATTTCTTTCGTACCCTGTCAACCAATGTGTATTCTTTTCCAGGGGCTTCCTGAAAATCCCAGACATTTCATAACTTTACAGCAATCTGAGGGCATGGAAATAGTCAACCATTATCGTCCCATTATCTAATCGCAATAGTTTTACATAACACATGGTCCATTTCTTATAAGACTCCCCAGACGCACTTATTAGATCAAACTCCAGGCAGATGTATTCTACAAGGAGTGACTGGGGCATACTCAACAGAAATCATAAAAGTTTTCCACCGCTTGATACTTATCACCCCACACTTCCACTCACTCCATATAACATACATGGAACAATTTTAGAGGAGTAAAGAAGTAGGATGGTTTTAAGTGAGCAAACACCCTGCCTACCAATGAATGTGCTCATCACACGTGCAATTCCCATGCAGTTAGCCTTGGTCTCCTTCCAATGTGTTGCCCAATCTAACTTATCATCTACCACAACACCCAGATATTTGTATTTACTAACTATCTCAACAGGCCTTTGGTCAATTTTCCACATATATTGAGGCATGGGTGTTGCTAGGTCTGGAAAAGACCCGGGGCTACGCTGATATCAGAACTGTTGGGACTGGGGGCTACCCAGCCTTTTGGCTGTAGCTCCTGAGATTTTATATGGGGCTACATCCAAAAGATCAGGGGCTATAGCCCTGTTAGCCCCCCCTAGCAACGCCTCTGAGGCGTGGGTTTTCTTTTACCTACAACAGCCATAATCTTTGTTTTGCCAATATTAATTTGAAGGCCATTAAGCCTTGCATAATCACTCAGGGCATTGAGCATTCTTTGTAGCCCACATGGGGTGTGGTCCAGTAATAGCAGATCATTAGCGTAGCCGAGGCATCCTATTTTTAACATTCCTACTTTCCCTGGCCTCTCAGCACGCTGGTTTAAGTGCTCAACTAGATCAGCCAGTTAGTGATTTAACAGGGTTGAGGTCAGAATACGACCCTGCTTAACCCCCCATAGAGGTGGAGAAAACCTGAGAAACTCTGCTCTCCCCATTCAGGTGCACTCTAACGCTGGTGTCACAGTGCAGCTGCATGATCATAGTTAACAGGCCTTGAAGTATGTTCAGCACCACAAATTTAGTGCATAAATGGTTCCTCATCACTGTATCAAAGGCTGCACTGACATCTATATAGGCCCCAAACACAGGCAGTTGACGTCTGTCCCAAGCATATTCCACCACAGACACCAATATGAGCAAGTTATGTATGGTACTCGATTGGCCTCTAAAGCCAATCTGGTTAGCTGGCAGCATTTTCGCATCTGCAATCCATTGGTTAAGCTCATTCAACAAGTCTCTACCAAATATCTTAGCTGTAATATCCAGCACTGTGGGCATTCGATAATTAGATGGGTTTTTCCAGCTGCCTTTCTTGTGGTCAGGTAGAATATTGCTTTCTCTCCACGAGCTTGGGGCCTGCCCATATTTGCCAATATTTACAAATAAGATATGCAGAGCTGGGGCCCAGATACCCGGGGACATTTTGATTAGACCATTATATGTCCCATCTGGCCCAGCAGCCAAAGATGTGTTCAGCTTCACCATGTTGTGATGATATCTGCTACTGAGGATTTACACATCCAAGTTTCTCTAATAATTAAGTCATCAGAGTCTTTCGGGTCAACAGCCCCCAGTGTATTAGCGATATGGATTTTCCACATCTCTTCAGATACACTATTTGTTTTGTTTGTTTGTTTTGTTTATTTTATTTCTATAGCGCTCCGGACCCGGGATTAAAAGAGCACTTAGTACAAGTTACAAGGCACAGTACATGGTAATAAACAGCAATAGTTGAACAACAGTTATATACAAAATATACAGACAGTGGAGGTGATAGCAACCAATAATGATAACATCAGACATGTGCAATATGTACTGTATATAGCTAAATCTAACTTAAAGGTTGACTTTTTGTCAGAAGCCACCCAATGGCAAGTTTCCTGAAGGACTGGAAGGATTTGGATGACTTAATATTCAGTGGCAGGGCGTTCCAAAGTTGGGAGGCGAGGACAGTGAAGCTCGAGCCTCCGGCTCTTTTAGAGGTGAATTTAGGTACTGTGAGACATAAGGTATTGGAAGATCTCGTGGTTCTGATAGAAGATTTCATGGTGAATTTGTTGGTAAGGTAGAGGGGGCTGGATGGTTGAGAGCTTTGTAAGTGAGGCATAGGGTTTTTCGATGGATTTTATGTTGGATGGTGAGCCATTTGCATGTAGTTCTAGTGGCAGAGATGTGCTCACGCCTGGGAATGTTTAGCGCTGCCCGTAGCGCATTGTTTTGAAGGACTTGGAGTTTACTAATTATCGCTTGGTTAGCCCCTAGGTAGAGGCTGTTACAGTAGTCTAACTTAGATTGTATAAGAGCTCTGGCTAGCGTGAGGCAGCTGTTAGAGGAAAGAAATGGTCTACAGGCTCTAATTAGTTTTCCTGTATAGGCAGTGGCTGAAGCGGTCGAGTTGACTTGCTTAGTGATGTTAATATTGGCATCGAGATAGAAGCCAAGTGTTTTCACGTTTTTGGCAACCGGGATAGTATTGCCATCAATTATGATGTTGGAGTAGTTGGGACTTGGTTTTGTAAGTTGTTCGGTGAACCAACAATGAGCAGTTCAGTCTTCTCGTCATTCAGGCAGAGGCCATGTGTGGCCATCCATGCCTGAATGACAGAGAAGATTTCATTGATCCTGGCTACATCAGTATTGTAATTGCCTGAGATGGTGAGGAGAATCTGGGTGTCATCTGCGTAGTTTGTGTAGGTGACACCCAGACGGTCCAGTTTATCAAAGAGGGGCTTTGTAAAGATATTATATAGGGTGGGTGAAACACATGAGCCTTCTGGGACACCGCAAGCGATAGGGATGGGGTCTGCTGCTGCCACCGGAGAGAAGACTCTCATGGTTCTATTGGCCAGGAAGGACTGTATCCACGTGACAGCAGAGGGGGAAAAGTGGGTGGCAGAGGAGAGGTGGTTGCAGAGTATTTTATGGTCGACCAAGTCGAAGGCTGCTGAGAGATCTAAGAGGAGTAGGATGGCAGCTTTACCCTTATCTTTAATTTCGTCGATCTGACTTTTAAGATCAACAAGGGCAGTTTCAGTTCCATGTTGAGGCCGGAAGCCTGACTGACGCAATCCGAGTAATTGGTTGGACTCTATGTAATGCTGAATTTGCAAGTAAGCAACTCTGTCAAGGATTTTTAACAGGAAGGGAACGGTTGTGATAGGCCTGTAATTTATGGGGATGGCTGGGTCCAAGGTCTGTTTTTTTAGTAGCGGGAGGACCCATGACTGTTTCAAATCGTTGGGTACCGAGTTGGTGGAGAATGACACGTTTATGAGCTTAGAAATGAATGGAGCGAGGTCTCTTGTTGCATCTTTTATAATCTGTGCGGGGAAACTGTCCCCTTTGCAGTTTGACGGTTTGAGGGAGGTTATGATTTTTTGCACTTCTAGTACGGTTACTTTTTTGAAGGTGAAGCCATGGTTAGTGTTAGGGGTGGTGGGTGGTCTAGGGATAGGGGGGCTAGGGATGGGGCTACTATTAGAAAGATGTAGTCTTTTATTTTCAATTTTTGTTTGTAGGCCAGTGATTTTGTTTGCAAGGGCATCTTGGATACTAGTGCACCAGAGTTGGTCCTTCACAGACGTGTCCGTAGGTGGATTGGGGTTTTCTAACTCCTTCAGGATGGTGAATAATTCTTTGGTACTGGAACTAGCATTACTTATTCTTGTATTGTAGGCTTCCTTTTTAGTGCGAATTATTTCTTTTTTATAAAGGGAGGATGCATTTGTGAGATTGATTTTGTGTTCCTCTGAAGGGTTCATTTTCCAAAGGGTTTCCATTTTTGACTTTTTATTTCTTAGTATTTTAAGTTCTGGTGTGTACCAGGAGTTAAGATGTGCTTTGGGTTTAGCTTTGCATAGTTTTAGAGGGGCAACAAGGTTGATAGCTTTGGTCATGGCGTTATTGTAGGTGTCTACTAGTAAGTTGAGGTCCGATGTGTTAGGGATCAAGTTTAGGGTGGGTAAAACCAATGGGATGAGGGCTTCAGCGGTAATGTTCCGCTTATTTCTCGTCAGACATGCTGGTCCAGGTGGGCACTGTATGTGGTGTGGGTTATTGGTGCTGATGTCAAATGAAAGTAGGAAGTGGCCGGTCCATATGAGTGGTTTGGGGTCTTTGCAGATAGTGTTGCAATTGTGGGCAGCGAGCCAGTCTAAAGTTCTGCCTTTCTGGTGTGTAGGTAAGGTGTTAAGTTGAATGTAGTTGTGTTCGCAAAGTGCATTAGCAAGGGAGGATGCTGGAGTGTCATGAGGATCATTGTATCACAAGTTAAAGTAACCTAGAATAATATTCTGTGATAAAGGTTTAGATTTTTCAGCTACGAGGGAAGTTATATCTTCCTCGAAGGAACCTATGGGACCAGGGGGTCTGTATATTAGTTCCAGGCTGATAGTATTCTTAGGGGTGATTTGAATTTTAATGGATACCCACCCTTTAAATTCACAGGAATTTAGAGGAAGGGAGGTCACAGATCTAATGTCAAGTGAGGATTTGAATATGAGTGCTACACCTCCTCCACGGGCATTAGGTCTGTCGGCCCC
Source organism: Ambystoma mexicanum (assembly GCF_040938575.1). Lineage (NCBI taxonomy): Eukaryota > Metazoa > Chordata > Amphibia > Caudata > Ambystomatidae > Ambystoma > Ambystoma mexicanum. The sequence goes on from NC_090941.1 coordinate 978,439,600, forward strand.
GAGGATGGAGTAGTTGTCTGGAACTGCGAGGGTTTGAGAGGGTCCTGCTGCGGCATGAAGCCAGGTTTCTGTGGTGGCGAGGAAATCCAAGTCTGCTGAGCGGATGATGTCGGCAATTTCCGTAGGATGGGCCACAATGGATCTAACATTAAGTAAGGCTCCTTTGAGTGGCACAGTGTTTGCAATGGTGTTTTTATTAGAGACTTTAGTTGTAGGATTGTTAGTCATTTTGCTGAGTAAAGTGGGGAGTCTACAGCCTAGTCTGTCGTTACGGGTCGTGAGGTTAGGGTGGGCTGTAGGGCGATGTTCTAGCATATTGCAGGAGTTCTGGAAATTGTCAGAATGGTCATCTGTGGCTAGGTTAGGTAGAGGGTTACCTAAAGTAACGCTGATTTTAGTACTGTGGTCTGTAGGTGCACTGTGGGGGAAAGAAGGCAGGGAGGGCAGGAAAGGTGTGGGGCATGGAACGGGGTGGTGTCTGGGACAGCCAAGCTTGGCGAGTCCATTACTGAATGGGATATAACTATTTCTTCTGCATGGCGTGCAATCGGGCATAATGCAGAAGGGGAACATGATGAATACTAGCCAGGCTGGCATAGTTCAGATATGGATTCGGGGCGGGATGATGAAGGCACTAGAGGGATGGTAGATGTAGTTGGCTGGGCTGGTGCTTATAAGCACTGGGGCAGACAGGCTAGTTAAAGATAGCGCTGGATTCGAAATTGAAGCACACTTGCAAAATGGCGTGACTAATAGGCAAGTTTAAGGTAGCAGCTATCTAGCAATCATAAGGCACAACACAATCAAATGTGGTCTATTAGCGACCATAAGGCACAACACAATCAGATGTGGTCTATAAGCGACCATAAGGCACAACACAATCAAATGTGGTCTGTAAGCGACTATAAGGCACAACACAAGTCAAATGTAGTTTGTTAGCGACCATACGGCACAACACAATCAAATGTGTTCTGTAAGCGACCATAAGGCACAACACAGGTCAAATGTGGTCTATTAGCGACCATAAGGCACAACACAATCAGATGTGGTCTATAAGCGACCATAAGGCACAACACAATCAGATGTAGTCTGTAAGCGACCATAAGGCACAACACAATCAGAAGTGGTCTGTTAGCGACCATAAGGTAGTCTAGGCTATTAAACTATGGAGGGTTAGGTTAGGAAGCTGTGGGCTAGGTGGGGGCAAGTAGGCACAATAAGCCTCATAGGTAGAAGCAGATGGCTGGCACAGTGTGAAAGTGGGTTTGTTCAACTAAATTGTCACAATGCAAGAATAGGCTGTTTCAACTTAGCTGTGGCAGTGCAAGAATAGGCTATTTCAACTTTGCTTTGGCAGTGCAAGAATAGGCTATTTCAACTAAATTATCACAATGCAAGAATAGGCTGTTTCAACATTGCTGTGGCAGTGCAAGAATAGGCTATTTCAACTTTGCTGTGGCAGTGCAAGAATAGGCTATTTCAACTACATTAGCACAGTGCAGGAGTAGGCTATTTCAGCTTTGCTGTGGCAGTGCAAGAATAGGCTATTTGTAGTGATGGGGGTTCTAGCACAGGCCCGTTGAATACAGGAAATCCACAAAGAGGCCCTTTTCAGAACCGGGGCAGACGAGGGAAGAATCGCCAACCAGGCAACCACGGGATGCGAACACGTCAATGGCAACCGGGGCCGCCGACTTGGTGATCCCCATCTTCAATCTAAGTAATCACACCCTCACACCAGCAGAGACCCGAGTACTAAGTAAAGGACTGTCTTTTGTACCGGTTAATAAAGCTGACCTTTTCACCACGGAAATGGAGATGCGCAATTTCTTCCGCACAATTCGGTTGAAGTATTTCTTTAAAGATCATGATGATCAAAGACCACGGGACAAGAGTGTTTCAGGTTTGAAATTACCCTCCACTTTTACCCCATTAACCTCGATGGTCTCCCCAGAAATCATCAGTTTTGAAAACAAGATCATTAGTGAAATGAAAGCTTTGGTTCATACTAAGAACACACATAAAGATAATTTGTCCAAAGAAGAAAGGGCAGCGATGAAAGATCTAGCTAAGAATACTTTGTTTGTTATAAAACCAGCAGACAAAGGGGGAGGAGTTGTCTTATGGGGAATAGAAAAATATCGAACCGAAGTTAAAAAACAGTTGGAGAAAATCATCTTTTACAAACCTTTGCCCTGTGACCCAACGCCCAGAATCCGAGAAGAGATCGAAAGTCTTATGAATCATGCGGAAATGGAAGGGTGGATCGACTCTGAGGAAAAAGCCTTTTTGACACAACAACACCCAGTCACACCTGCGTTTTATTGTTTACCCAAAATCCATAAAGACAAGGAGGTCCCACCTGGACGTCCTATTGTGGCAGCGATTGGCTCCATTTTGGAGCCTCTATCGATTTATACCGATTTTTTTCTAAGGCCATTTGTGAAAACAATGCGCTCTTTTATCCAGGACATGACACAAATGATCAAAGTGTTGGATACTTTAGTGGTAGAAACGGAAGACATCTTAGTCACTCTAGATGTCGAGGCATTGTACACAAGTATCCCGCAGATGAAATGTGTAAATATCATGGGTAAATATCTGGAGAAAAGGGAAGATAAGACGGTTCCCTCAGCATTAATTTTAGAATGCGTTAGACTAGCCTTGACCAACAATTTGTTTATTGAACAAAATACGTTCTATTTACAACAACATGGAACGAGTATGGGTTCAAGTTTCGCACCTGATCTTGCGAACCTTTTTATGGACGATCTTGAGATTAATTCTGTGTATGCAGAACACAACCCATTTAAACATCAGATGAAAGTCTGGGTCCGCTACATCGACGATGTGTTCATGTTGTGGGGAGGTAACTCGGCAGAACTTGATTTGTTCCTCAATTGGGTTAACGATCAAGAACAATGTATTAATTTCACCATGAGTTCCAGTGACAAAATGATCTCGTTTTTAGATCTTGAGATCTATAAAGATGCCAACAATAAAATTGGCACAACTTTATTCAGGAAAGCCACGGACAAAAATACATTGTTATTGTTTGAAAGCTTTCATCCACAATCCTTACGGGAGAATTTGCCGTTTGGACAATTTCTACGTGTGAGAAGAAACTGTACCCATAGAGAAGACTTTGATAACAACAGCAAAGATCTATCCACTAGACTGAAAGCGAGAGGATACCCACCCTTTATAGTCCGTAGGTCGATGAAAAGAGCAAAAAATACACAAAGGCAAGATTGCCTCACTCCTCAACCAAGAGTCACAGAGGACAAGATCACGTGTGTATCCACATTCTCGCCTGTTAGTAATGAATTACGCAGGTGTATCCTGAAAAATTGGACTATAATTAACACTGACGACTTTTCCATTAGTAAACCATGGTTTGCATTTCGACGTATGCCCAACCTGAGAGACAAATTGGTGCATACTTACAGAACACCTATAGAAGAGAAGTCGATGACCCAGCCGACCCCGTGGAATTTACCACCGGTAGTAGGCCACTTCACATGTGGTCATTGCTCAGTGTGTAAATTAACATCCTATATGAAATTTGTCAATCTCAAAGGAAAAAAATGGGTGTTAAAAAACTTTACCAATTGCAATTCCAAATGGGTAGTCTACGGTATTAGGTGCCCATGTGGTTTACTATATATTGGGAAAACTAAAAGACCGATACGTCAGAGAATCTGCGAACACAGATCCTGTGTGAAAAATCAGGTACCAGGGAAACCCCTGGTAGCACACTTTAAGAGTGTTGGCCATGGGGTGGATGACATATACTGGTTCATCATTGAGATGGTACTTCCCCAACCTAGAGGGGGTAACAGAGATCTGAAATTAAGACAGGCCGAACAGAAATGGATTTATTCCCTAGACAGTGTAAGGAATGGACTTAATATTTCCATTGAATGGTCCCTATTTATTCATCATAAAAAAATGAATATAAATGTAGGGTAGTTTGGGAAGAGAAGTGCTGGAATGCATGCCGTGTCCCAGCGCCACTGCTTTAATCAGGAAATGTCTATCCCCCCAAGGAATACATGCAGTGATCCCGCTATCATCTCGGGTATATGGTCACTTGATAAAAATGGTGTGACAGCCATATCGCACATTGATGAATTTTGGTAGAGATAATAATTGCTTTTATGAAAGGTACACACACGTACTTTTCTAAGTTAACATTGTGCCCAGTTGATAAACCCGCTCTAGCTCGGCGGATGTAAACATCACAATAGCATAATTGCGAGTCATGTGAGCGTCACACAGAGGTGGCCACGCAGAAGTGTTACTAGTTGACAAACCCGCTCCAGCATGGCGGATGTAAACACTATAACAACACGGCCGCGGGTCACAGAAGCGGCACATAAAATGCGGCTACGTGCGTACGCAAGTTCATGAGGCTGTCTATTTAAGATGGTGGAGGACAGGGATCATTTGTTTCGACCGCTCCGAGATGATAGCAACGTGTGCAAGCTCTCCTGCAAGGACACGACTGAATTGCGAGGTAAGACAGATGCGCAATAAGGGAATACTTACTAAGGTACCGTGTAAGGGAATCTACCCCTTTTTTTCCATTCTTCTCGTTTTTGGCCACATAGACTTTGCAGCAAGAAAATATCGTTGTCTGCAGTGGGCTACCCCCCATCTCTTCCCAATAATAATTTTATGGGCGACTGATTAAGAGGTAAGCCCCAAGAACTAAGAAGTACAATTACAGTATTATTCAGGAATAAAACCCCATTTTTCAAAACGCATTTTCGTTTTGTCACAGGAGATTGGTGAAGGCGTCTAGATAGATGATTCCTCCGCCGTCCCAGCTGTAAAAGCACAGCAGATATCCTTCGAAGCTAGGATCATAGAGGGATATAATTACAGAGTTCCCATTAGGTAAGCTTTTACTTAGTGTGATCGTTGGGATAGTTGCTTTCTCATCACTCGAGGGGGAAACATAGAATAAGAATTGTTCCCTATAGAATATATTTATGACAAGGAGAATCGAGATAGCAAATAGGTGCGTAGTCTATAAAAAATCTTTGAGAGACAGATATTGACAATTCCCGCTTTAGGATTAATAAACTAAATGTGTAGAAAGAGGCGAATTGGGTAAACAATGTTGTAATAAGAAAATTGAAATATGCAAAACTTGCAAGCATTTAGTAAAAATGGGAAAAGAAGTAGCCCGTTAAAGTCATAATTCCCTGCGGTTTTTATGGAAAATAGAGATGAAGTTGGAATAGATGCTATGTATTACTTGTGATGCACAAAAGAATAGAAACCATGTTTTTAAGTATCAATGTTTGTTTGTTTTTTAGAATTGTTGAGATTTTGGCAAACTGAAATGTGATGGGAGAATACCAGAACATGTATAAAGACTGAGTGCCCTGAGGACAGCACCAACATAATATACAGAGTGGATGAATTTCTATGTATATTTCACATGTTTAATTCTATGTTGGTTCTAGAAACACATTGTTGAAGTGTTGGCACAGCCTTGGTGCCCGTAGAAACTAAGGAGGGCATGAATAATAGTGGTGGCTAAAATACAAAACATAAAAATACCCCACATGGAGGCATAGAAAAGATTTCTCTGGAAGTATCAGTCTCTATGCCAGTTGTTAAATATGTATACACGGATATATGTGGTTCATGATGTGTCTAGACCACAATGATGTGTTACTTTTAAGAAAATTCAGTTGTGAATTTTTTTGATAGATATTAAAATATGTGTATATTTTTGATAAGTACATGGTTTTTCGCTTGTCTTTTTGGATAAGGGGCGAGCACAAGCAAGTTGACATGCATCTATAGTGACTCATTCTGATTAGCAAGGGGAGGAAGCTATATTCTGGGACTCTTTGTATTTTGGTTTTCACTGTCCTCACCCACACAGCCCCTAAAAAGAGGACTTTTGTAGCTCTTTGAAGTTGATGTAGTTACCAAACCTAGCAGCCAATCCGGTTGTATCCTGGGTCAATGCCACAAGTGGGGAAGGTTGCATGGCCCAGGTATCATAGGGCGGCCATGTTTGAAGGAGCACAATCCTCGTGGTAAGCAATGGCGGATGCCACTCAATTTCGCCAAAAAACGGGGATTTGCATTTCGTATGTTTAAATGCAGTGTTCTTGATACAAGGCGGTCGGAAAAAAGATTTTTGGCATAAAGACGGTCGCGGGATGCAAGATCATCTGCGGAAATAGCTTAGGCTCTGTGGAAATGCCTTTAAGCTTACCTTGACACCCAGCAGGGTGAAGGTGCTGGTGGAGCTGCTCCTGCAGCTCGGAAGCTATTAATAGGGAGAACTATTAATAGGGAGGTCCTTTTTAACCGGGCCCCTAGACATTAACCAGATTCCCATGTTGTTATTATTTCTGGCAAGATAGGCCAACTGCATCCACACCTCTCTTTCAGAACTTGTGCAATGCACCGTCGACCAGCCGCGGTAAGCTGTTTTTAACAGTTTTATTTGGTTAGCTATCTCAGGGGCTGTCCTTCCCTTCATGGTTGTGGAGTATACAAGGGCAGTGTCATGACAAAGTTTCCTTAAAGTCATTTGTATCTTATGATCATATCTCTGCCCATCATGGTCCCCTCTATTCCACCTTTCACTGGGACTCTTGGTCTTCCTTTTAGTAATCGTAACCTCCTTAACCGTCAGAATTAGGGCTGAGAAGTCTTGTATTGGAAGCAGGCCAATAGAATCATGTTTCTGCATCCATCTCTTTATATACTCTGGCAATTCCCTTTCAGCTAAAAGCTTGCCCTTATTAAAGTTAGTTTTATACCACTGCATGCGGTTCGCCCGATGGCTCAGAAAGATGTCCCCATTTAGATCATAGTGTACACCACTTTCTCTGGTAGTTAACTTCACACAGATCGGCATGTGATCACTTTCCTCTATTATCAATATGGCCATGTTCTCGACAAGACCCAATGCCACCTGATTGACAAAAACATAATCAAGGGTGGATGCACTGTTTCCGCTTATGCGAGTGTATGACTTATGGGCATCCCAAGTGCAATGCCCATTCAATATTATAAGTTTATGTGTGTATGGCATCTTTCCCCAGGCATTTCCCTGAGCGTTGAAAGCTGTGGCATCATACAATAGTTTACAGATTTGTACAAATGCATATAGCAATTATTATTTCACCCACACTTTTGCTTTCAAATAAACACTGGGTGATTTAGTAGTTTGTTTTTCAGCCGCCCTCCCACCCTCTACTTTGGTCTGTGTGGGGGAAGTCGGACAAAAAATTAGGATGATTTGGAAATTTTGGATTTCAGACCCCCCGCCACTTAAAGGCCTGTGTTGGGGAAGACGAACAGAACAATTGGGATGATTTTAGCAATTTTGGATTTCAGACCTCCCCCTCCACTTAAAGGCCTGTGTTGGGGAAGCTGGACCAATAGGATTACCCAATTAAATTCCAGGTTATAGTTTTAAGCGCACACTGGGAATGAGCTTTGTTAATTTTGAATTGAATTTTAACAAAAATCACCCCGTGGTGTTCCTCCAAATGATGAATTAATTAAACTAATATTTTTAGTTAACTAGGCTAATGATCTAAACAGTTTTGCCCCCGCCCACTAAAAAGGGAAAGGTTTTAAGGCAAGCAGACTCTCCCACCTGCTGGTTTCAAATGGTTCAATTCTACTTACATGTAAAACCTCTGTTTAAACTTCAGGAAAGTCAGCTGCATTTCAGCACCCTCTTGGAGGACAGGGCAGGGTCCTGGTCACTTCACTCTCGAGGATGGCCTCCAGCTCTTCACCATAGGGCCCAGTCAGGTTTAGGCCTCCCCAGCAATAGGCTTCTCCACCCAGATGCAATTTCAGCAATCTCCTTTGGTGGTTCCTTGCAGCTGTCAAGTGGTAATTATTAGCAGCTCTTCCCTTCTCTCATAGTGCATTCACTTTATATACCAGTGATGGCACCATCAAGATTTCAATATGGGGCAGTGCCCTGCACGAATTCCTGCATCTTTGATTGCTCTTTCACATTCCTCTCTAACCCGCAGCCCATGCCCTGTCTAAGGATTGGTTCAGGAGTATAGAACAGGAATATTGCAACTCCCTTTTCTTATGCCCACTTTAGCCAAAAAGTAGCTATATGGCAACACTTTGTGATTTACTAGTAACTACCATAATGTATAAATTTTCCGATTCAGCCAATCATGGGGATTTAAATAAAACAACAGTCAGGTCTGCACCATGTTGCACGGGCGTTTGGCAATTTTCCTCTGCTTTTACAAAATTAATTATGCACATGCAACTTACTCTCCACATACCTAATTATTACCCTCCACCAGCACGCCAATTCTGAAATTCTGAAATTCTGAAATTCAGGACATGTTCAGAGCAGCCAGAAACACATTTTAGCTTACTATTACATTTCCCTAAGTTGCAGGTAGACACATTTTATTTACCAAATCGCCTTGAAATTATCTAAAAAATGAAACACACATGTATGCAGTGCGACTTGTGGTTACTGAGAAAAAGGTCCAAGTTATAATTGTCCTTTCAAAAATGTAAAATCCTCATATTGTGCAAATATGAGCTCCCCTTACTCCAGGCAATTTGCCATTCCTGGCCAGCATGTGACCAAAGCTTCCTGGACTGTGAATCATCAGCCACAAAGAGAACCCCCTGCAGATAATGAGCTAGGCCAGCCCTGTGATGTCACAACGCCCTGCTCAGAGCTGGAGGTAAAGCTGATGACTTTCTGCCAAACTCATAGTTGGGCAGAGCGGTAATGCAGTGGTTATATCGTTACTGCTGCATTTTTACAGCTCCGCCCAACTTGTGATGAGGCCCAAAGTCTTTTCCCTGACATCTTTATGTCAGCAGGGGAACTTTTTTTCATGTCTTGCTTTCAAACTGCAAACGCACAGGTAAAGCCATTTTATTGTCAGTGTTTGCAAATCCTGCTTTTCATGTGAAAGGGGCCTTTGAATTTCTCTACTATTGCAAATTGAAAGGATGCTTTTCCTTTTGTAATGACATATGGGCCTTTTTCACATAGCACTTCCGTGTGTTAATTGGTTGGGGCCTTGGATTAAACCCCATGTGCCCCTCCCCCCTTGTTTTTCCAGGATTGGTTTGTGGGGAAGAGCAGGGCAGAGTGGGGGTTTCATCTGAAGTCCCTTTAAAAAAAAATATATATATTTCTGTTGGAGCCCATCTGGTTCAATTTCTTTCATTAGAGAGTGGGCCCTCCAGCATCCCCTTCCGTCTTTGGGTTGAGGGGTGTAGCACAGCACCTCCTTTCTTCTTTCCTTGCAGGGTCCCTGGGGTTCTCCCCAGACTCCCCTCTTGCCCCCAGGCTGGGAGTGAAGGAAGTTAATTATCTAGCAAATAGAAATAAAAGGTTCCGTTCTTTTTACACAACATATTTCCCCAGAAGATGTACATTGCATCCGAGAGAACAATATTACATAAAATAGACATAACTTTTCCAAACATCAATTCATACATTTTTTTAACATTTCCAAAGAATATGAATTAAAATGTTCCCCTGTTACAATTCTCCATCAATGGTTTTCATTCTTCGGACGGTTCCTCTGCTTGACTTTGATTTCCCTCCTCAATCAATCATAAAGCTTGTCTGGGATGACACATTTTCAACTATTTGATGTGGACCCATTTTTCTTCTGTCTGTTCTGCTTTTGGGATGCAGATCTTGTAGGCAACAGGTGATATTTTATCTACAATTTCAAAGGCCCCATGCCAAGATGGAAGAAATGTCTGCTCCTTGGCCCGATTCCTTTGAAAATTGTACAAGTAAACCTTGTCCCCTACTTCATAATCTTTCTTGGTGGTCTTGAGATCCTAATAGGTCTTCATTCCTTCAGCCGGCTTTTCTAAATTGCCCTGAGGATAAGCAAAAGCATGCTGGAGGTGCTTCCTTACATTTTCATGAGTAGTGTAAGTATTTATCAGTGTCTGCTCCTGAGTTATGTAGAGCAGATGATGAGGCAATACCATTTTTCCTCCAGTCATAAACTCAAATGTTGTTTCAGACGAGGGTGTAGACCTAATAGCTATCAGGACAAGTGGTAATAGGATGTCCCAGCTGGATCCACAGTCTGTGACAAACGTCTTTAAGATACTCACAAATTTCTTGTTGTATCTCTCTTACCCCCCCGAATGCCAAGCAGAAGGCAATGTGGAGGTTTTTTTTTCCCCTAGAATCTCCCACATATTTGCGATTATCTCATTGGTAAATGGCTTCCTCTGTACTGTCTGACTCAATCCTTTGCGGGAGGCCGAAACGAGAAAAAATGTGGTTAATCATTAGTGCAGCAGCTGTCTATGCCTTGCAATTTGGAGCTGGAAGACACTCTACCCACTTTGTCAACAAGCATGTCACAGTCAAATTGTACTTGTTTCCTCTAGAGAAGCGAATCACTGTCCTGATTAAATCAACTTGCAAATCTGACCAAGGCAGTGTCATTCTCTTTTTTTGTAGGAGAGCTCTGTGTGGGAGTGAACTAAGTTTAAATTGAACACACACAAGACACCCTGTTAGGTAAATGTCGAAGTCCTGGCCCAGGTGTGGTCAGTAGGCAACCTTGCACAAGATTTCTAATGTCATGTGAAAACCCCTATGACAGGCAGTGGCCGCGTCATGGGCAGGGTTCAACATCAGGCTTCAGAATGAGGTAGGTACCACCCACTGGTCACAGCCATATAGGGCTCTCCTTACCACCAAATCGTCTTGGATCCGGTGCATCTTCGAAAACTTCATCAACACCCATAGATTCTCTTTACCGATATAATCCGACTCTGTTAGAGGAGAAACACGGGGTCTTCAATGTGTTGATAGAATTTTCCATTGCTCTGGTCCTCTTTCTGTGCAGTGATCAAATCTGCATCTGGGGTATTTTTACTCGACTGCGCTGTCAAGAGCTCACTATTCGCATGAGTTTGTGACCTGGTGACAGCGACAACTTCTATTTCCCCCCCACAGAGATTCAGTTTCTATGGACTCCCCCCTACAGAGCTCCGGTTTTAGCCAGCTGGTTAGCCAGGTCATTCCCAGTCTTACCTGGCCCCTCTATTTTGAAATGACCCCTTATTTTCTTCCAATAGATGGCCATCTCATTGGAGGTCACCAGATCGTCAATTGACTGGATCAATTTGGCATGCTTTAGGGATTTATTGTTGGCACAAAGCATTCCTCGATTCTTCCATTTAATCAGGTGCTCCACGTACCCATTCTTGACATAATAAGCATCAGTGATTATGACCAGTTCATTGAGTGTGAGGATGTCTTGATGAACTGCCATCAACTTTGCAACCTGACTACTTTGAGGTACTATTTTGTAACCAGCAGAGGGTTCCAGGATATTATTCACCAAAGCATTCCAAATGCCAGCCACTAGTTATTTCTCCCCATTGTAAAAAACATAGTAGGAACACCCATCCCCATAAAATGTGGGTATCCCCCGACATGCGTCTTCATCGTAGACCTTGTGTGGGGAAGTTAAGTATGCCTCCAAGTTGTTGTTGGTCATTAGACTTTCATCCTTGAGACAGTTTTCTTGAGCACAATCATGCAAGTTTGCCAACCCTTATGCTAGGGGACTATTCTTGTTTTGGCCATATCCGACCTCCACAAGAAAGCCTTGCATGGACCGATTGGAGATATTGCAAGGGTTGGTGAGGAGTCTCAATAATTATGTGCTCCCCGTGGATGAATTGGCGATCATTTTTCAACACCCACACCATTGCTAGGAGTGCCTTCTCGCAGTCATTGAATTTTTCCTCCACAGAGGACAAAGTCTTGCTCGCGTACGAGATGACTTTGTTGACCGTGTCATGCTTTTGATACAACACCGCTGTTAGGCAAGTATCTGAGAACCCCATCTCCAAGAACAACTCCTTGTTTTTTATGGGGTAAGCCAGGCAGGTAGCCTGGGAAAGGCCTCTTAACTGCCTCGGCCTGTTCCAGACCCAACTCCCACTTGACTCCAACTATAATTAGTGAGTCCAAGAAGGCTTCTTAATTCTCACAGATAAGAAGGGTCTTTTAATTTCAATAAGGCTTCCACCTTCTTCGCCTAGACATTAAGACCCTAAGGGGTGATCTCATGCCCTAAGAAGTTCACTCGGGTCTTACACCACTGTGCTTTCTGAAAGGACAGTTTTGTTCCGGCTTTCTGCAACTGTGTCAGAACATAGCAGATTTCTGCTATATGTTCCCGCATAGTTGAGGTCTTGATCAGAACATCATCGACATAGGCCAGGTTTCCCCTTTTGTGCAAGCCGGGCATGTCTATATGTAGAAAGATGTTGAACTCATTGCCAGAGTTTATGTATGCCAAGGGGGTTCAGGTCCACATGTACTGCTGCCCCCTGAAGGTAAAGGCACGCTTTTACTGGTCTTCCCTACTCACAGGCACTGTCCAGTAACCATTGGTCAAGTCAATGATGGTGTACACCTTTGACCCTTAGATCTGTGCCAGCCCCTGATTGATGTAGTGAAGTGGCCCTCTTGACATGCAGAACAGATAGTTCAACTCCCTCAGGTCTGCACATAGTGTCCATTAGCCATTTGGTTTGAGTATGCCCAGAACCAGATTGTTGAAGGTACTGTGGATTGGTCAAATTATCCCACATGAATTTAAATTCTTAATAATCACTGTGAGTGACTCAATGGACACGAGAGGTAACTGGTATTGTTGAACAAATACTCGAGCCATCTCAGGGTCCGTGGGTTGAATGAATGGATGTGCATGCACAGTAGTAGGAGTCCACTGAAAAGATATCTTGGAATTCAGGAAGACATGTTTCAGCTTTTGTGTTTGCTCCTCGGTTTCACAGACATCAGCAAGATTGATACTTTCCTAGACCATCTGCTTCAAATCTGGAAAGATCTCGTGCTTGGCAATTTCAGCAGTACCCTACAGTTGGGTGGAGAGAGATCTCTTTTGGTGGTGTTGACCTGGACAGTAGGTTGCAGGGATTCGAGGTAGTGGTCCTTGAATCTGAACACTACCTCCTCCCTCCTGATGTCACAGGTCACCTGTTTGACCCTGTAGGGGTGGGAAGAGTACACCACGAAATTCCCCCATGCCGAGTAAAGATATTTTCTGAAGGAATACCATCGCTGATGTCAAAACAGTCATTTGGGATTGGTCCCATGATTTCATTACCTAAATCAATAGAAAAATGTTAGGCATCAACCGCCATTCCAATAAAGGTGTCTGCGCCCAAAGGGATTCTTCAAGGGTCGCTGTTATATACCATTATTCATATGATGTCATGTTCTAGGTCTACTAGAGGTGTCAGATTTAAATACAAACCGTGTTGTTGGAGATGGGAATTTAAATGTATATAGGCGTCTGGATGTTTGAAGTTGTGTCCTCGCTTAATTTTGAGGGGAATAGTGAATTACTGCACCTGTCCTGGGATGGGAACCTCTTCTCACACTTGAACTTCAACCACATATTGCAGCAACTGAGCTGACCAGAATGCATTTTCGGTGTTGCAAAAGCCCATGGGGTTACCCCCGTAGTCGGGACCAGGCTTTGTTATTAATTAGGTCCAAATTCATTGTAAATCGGTTGAGAATATCACTTCCCAGATAAAAGGCAGAAGAGACATCTCTCATGACCCAACAATTATTCTCTATGCTTTTGTTGCCAATGGACATTTTTAGCATACACCTGCTAGGCAGGAGATGTTTGGAATTTGGAGTTTCCAAACCTACTTCCCATTTACTAATCAATTTAAATGTGGGAATGTTCTGATCTTTTGGGAGTTTGCTGAATAATCCTTGATGAAGCTCCACCCATTATTCAGTCATACTCTGGCGAGCACCGGCTCCTCCACCTCATTTAACTGAATGGGGTAAACAACTGTTTGCCCTTTTTCTGAATGTCCATCAGACTTTGAGTGGTCCTTCCTTGTCAGGTTTCACGGCACTCAAGTTTTCTTCCGATTTTGGACTGGTGTAAAACTTGAGGGTGTTCCCTTCCAGTGTGGACTGCCACTTAAAACTGGGAGGTTGATTTTCAAGAATGGAGAAGGGTTTCCATCACCAGTTTGTTCTCCTACAGAAATGACAGTGATGTCTGGACCCTGGTTATTCTTGAAATGGAATTCTACTTTCTCAGAAAGTTAATAAATTCAATGACCGGTCCCATTCATGCTTACATAATTGGCACTCATTTTCAATTTTATAGGCCGGCTAGTCGGAGTCCAGAGGACCTTGTTTACACAGTCGACCAGAGGTGATAACCTCCTCAGGACACCATTCCCCAGTAAACAAGGTGTGCCCTCTGGGGCCACGACTATCGCCAGATGCTTTAATCGATGTCACCCGATTTTATTTCCAGATCTGCAGTCCCTTTGACAGAAATGTCATTCCTGTCGAAATGTTGGAGTTGTCCGGGAAGTGGTGTGAGAGGAATATGGTGGCCCTCCCCGTCCTGAGTTTAGTTGGTCAAAGGTCTTTTTGGACAAGAGGGTGGCTTGGGTTCCAGTATCCATCAGAGCTGATAATTCACACACCGCCTGCACCCTTACCAGTGCGTACAATCTGTCTTCTTTCTCTTCAAGGGTGCAAAGAAAGTGTGAGTTTTTGCCAACCCGGTGGTCATATTCTTATTATTGAATTCCGACAGTTTGGTCTTGGTCAATTTTTCATGTCAGAGTTCGGTGTCGGAGTTCGGAAATCTGTAAATAAAATTTTACAACTCACAATGGGAGGGTTTGGAGAATCCTCTTTCTCCTCCGATTCTTTTTTATTTATTTGTTTGCATTTATATCAGCACAAAAAACCCAGAGGCATCTAGGTGCTCTGCTGTCCCCCTTTTCCTGGGGGCAGTTCTCAGAACCTATTGGGGGGAAGGACACCTCCTTTTCTATTTTCTCTGGCACACATTTTGAGGTTGAAGTGTTTCTTGATCTGGGTCAGTTTCCATAGGTACACAGTCCAATTCAGGGTCTTTTGGGACACACTTTTTCTTGGAAGGGATTCCTCCGTTTCTGAAAGAGAAGATTTCCTTACCTGAATCCTCCTAGGATTCTTCTCTTTCAAAAGGAATGATCCGGAGTTCCTCCACAAAGTGGGTTCTTCTTTGGCCTCTCATACTTACCCTTTGCTTTTTGGGTTCTAACATTTCGGGGGTAGAAGAGTCACTTTCAGACTCAAGGTTTTCTAGGGGAAGCTTCCTCTAGGGATAGACAACCTCCCTCCACCCAGGCTCCCTCCACAGGAACCTGTGGTTTGTAGGATGTTTCCTCCAGTCATCACCCCCCTGCAGCATCAGAACTGGGTTTTGGGGCATTCTGGGAAGCAGGGTTGGGTTGAGGGTTGGACTGAGCCATCAGCATGCGCCCCAGGTCTTCGGTCAGTTGCTGGACCTGTCGCTTCAGCTGTGAGACCTTTTCTAGGTTGTAGGGAGGTCTCGAGTCATACCTCTGCTGCTCCCAAAAAAGGTCACCTATCCTTTCACCCGGAGTAGCTCGGGTACTGGAAATTCCCCCCAAACTTTCCATCCTGAATCTCCCTTCTCTCGGGTTCTGGGATATATTGTACTGGGACTGGGGAGAGAGAGGAGGATTATTTTGGAAGTTTTGGTTCGGGGATATCTGGGGGAAAAGTTCAGATTGGGAGGTGGAGTGAAACATCTCTCCTGAGGGAAGTAAGTCCTACTCCCTCATTTTCTCATCAAGAGAGTTTTCATGGTCTGATATAGTCACTGGATTATTCTTAACTTTCCAGGACACACTGGTCCGGCCACCTTCCCATCTGTGCGATATATATATGATAGGTTATTTATAACACGCTTAATACCCAGAGGTTTCTAAGCGTGGACCCGGGGATCGAACCTGTGTTGCTCCGTAACGTTTTGCTTCCAAGGCGTGCACGTTGCCTCTGAGCTATCCTCCCGAGACGTGCTTGCCTCACATGCTCAATTAGTTCTACATTTTCTTGCAAACTTCCAGTAATTTCCTGATTTTTCTGTATCCATTTTCAAATAATGCGCTGCATGTGCAAGGACACTATTCTCCTGGTTCAAGAGGTGTTTTTCCTTCACCAGTTGATAGAGGTGAGTACTCAAATAAGGACCAACCTTCTTGATCAGTTTGGCTAGGCCTGGGTAAGTTAGTTGCCTCATGTTTCCTTGGGCTTTGTGGGTGGATAGCATGAGGTCAGTCACAGCCGGCCCATAGGAAGACTTGGTTAACTCGCATGAGGTTCCTGATGGGCTGGGCATCACCCCTGGATCAGAAAGCCCTTTCCCATACCCTGATTGGTCAGGGGGCTTCAATGCCTGTTTGTAATTTTCAATTTCATTTGTCAAACTCTCACACCTGCCTCTCTCTGTCCTTATTTCCTGATGGTGTTCAGAGAGATTTTTTTTAACTCTGACACCAGGGCCTGATTGGCCTCAAGCACTTTACTCTGGGACATTAATCGATCTTTCAATTCCCTGATTTTATTCTTATTTGACTCATTTTCATTTTGATGCAGCCTGCATTGTGCATGCATATTCAAATCGGTTTGCTTTCAAAAGACCAATCTCTTACACTTTCGCGTTTCTACACTGTGCTGCCTGTAACATGTCAGCTTCTGTTTGCCTCACATGCTCAATTAGTTCTACATTTGCTTGCCTACTTCCAGTAATTTCCTGAGAACCTAGCGGATTTTTCTGTATCCATTTTCAAATGATGATCCTCCTGTGCAAGGACACTATTCTCTTGGTTCAAGTGGTGTTTTTCCTTCACCAGTTGAATTTTCTGTTGTTTCAAAGTAAGGAACTTCTGCTATATCTGATCAAAGTCATTTTGGGAATCAACCCTTTTATAATTAACTGCCTGTTTTCATTTTTCAACTCCTTTATTTGTAATTAAAAGGCCATACGATCATCTAACAGCCCTCTATTATAAATACTCTCATCATTTATCTTATGTCGCAGTGTTCTCAAATTTTTCACATACTCTTTATGTGCATCCTGCAGTGCAGAAAACAAACTGCGTTTCACACTCTGCATTCTCTTGCTGCTGGGTTTTTAACTCATCTTTGAGTTGTTCCATGAGGTTTTCTTGTTTTACTTCAAAAATATGGCTCTGCTGTGCTTGATAAGTTTTTTCTGTGCCTCACTGAGAAGCTCAGTCTGACTCTGCACACAGGCCTCACTCCTCTGCACTCGCTCTTCGACTAACTGCAGATGGACGTATAGATAAGGTGTGAGCTGAGCCATTTGACTCAGTTCTTCTTGAGCATTTCAGGTCATAGGAAATGCCTCTAATGCTTTATGCCATATCCCACATCTTGCATCATTTTAGCTTGCCCACTCCCTTCATCCACCTCTGTCCACTCACTACGAATAAACAGCTTTGTAAGAAATGTCTCCTGGCATCATCTAATTCAATTGCATTTAAAAAAAATTACCTTTCTTATTAGAATTTCCTTTTAGCAGGGGCAAAACCACCCTGTTCCTGCTTAACTTCCACTTATGATGCCAAATCAAAATCAATTCTTACTCAATCTTACTTTTTCATCTATACACCTCATTGGAACTCAGGGGTCAAGTCCTCAAAGCACTTTAACAAAGAAAATATGACTTTCCCTCCACCTTAATGCAATTACATCAAAATTAATAGTGTGTCATAATGCACTTGTCATGAGTCAAAAATAACCAGCCAAATCCCGGACGAGCCCCAATTTTGTAACTGTTTATTGAGAGGCCACCATAAACACAGGGAGTTCCTTCCCTGCCCTAACCAGGTGTCATACAATAAACTGTTCTTCTTTATTCAGCCCTATTTCAGACTTATATAATGCCCTTTGAATCCCTCCCCCTGAGCTACCAATGAGCCAAGAACCAGGCCGGTGTGCAGGAAATATATCTGTATTTATTTGAATAGATAATGGAGATCGCACTAAACTACACACGCTGCCTTCTTTGTGGCTCACAATTAAAATCGTGTTACATAAATAAATCACACAAATTGGTTCAGAAACTCGCAATACTTTACTTTATCCCAGTTTTAGTCAAGAAATAATCAACTTACAAATGCAGTACTGTGCAATTTAGATTTTTCCTGCATGCCTCAGCGGCGAACAGTTTGGTTTACAGGCTTTTACAAATTATTAGAATTGTTCTTTTATAACGTGCTTAATATCAGCGAGTGCTTTCTAAGCGTGGGATTGGGATGCAAACCTGTGTTGCGCTGCGTTGCCTTGCTTCCAACACAAACGTGTTGCCCCTGAGCTATCCTTTCTCACCAAACGCATATGGCAATTATTATTTCATCCACACTTTTGCTTTAAAATAAACACAGGGTGATTTAGCAGTTTGTTTTTCAGACCTCCCTTACCCTCTTCTTTGCTCTGTGTGGTGGGAAATTGGACAGAAAAATTAGAATGATTTGGGAATTTTGGATTTTAGACCCCCCCCCTCCACTTAAAGGCCTGTGTTGGGGAAACTTAACAGAGCGATTGAGGTGATTGTTAGGAATTTTGGATTTAAGACCCCCTCCACATAAAGGCCTGTGTTGGGGAAGTCGGACAGGAAAATTGGATGATTTATAGGAATTTTGGATTTCAGACCCCCTCCACTTACAGGCCTGTGTGGGGGAAGCTGGACCATTGGGATTACCCAATTAAATTACAGGCTATCATGTTCAGCGCCTACTGGGAATGTGCTTTGTTAATTTTGAATTTTAACAAAAATATCCCGTGGTGTTCCACCAAATAGGGAATTAATTAAATTAATATTTGTAGTTAAATAGGCTAAGGATCTACACAGTTTCCCCCCCCCCCCCCCACCCACTATAAAGGGAAAGGATTTAAGGCAAGCAGACTCCCCCACCTTTTGGTTTTAATTGGCTCAATTCTAGTTACATTTCAAACCTCTGTTGAAAGTTGAGTCAAGCCAGCTGCATTTCAGCACCCTCTTGGGGTAAAGTGCAGGGTCTGGTCACTCCACTCTCAAGGATGGCCCCCAGCTCTTCGCCATAAGGCCCAGTTAGGTTTAGGCCTCCCTAGCAATAGACAGCTCCACCCAGGTGCAATTTTAGCAATCTCCTTTGGTGTTTCCTTGCAGCTGTCAGATGGTTATTTCTATCAGCCCTTGCTTCTCTCATGGTGCATCCACTTTTTATACCAGTGATGACACCATCAAGATTTCAATGCAGGGCAGTGCAATCCAAGAATCCCCATGCCTTTGATTGATCCTTCATATTTCTCTCCAACCCCCAGCCCATCCCCTGTCTAAGGATTGGTTCAGGAGTCTAGAACAGGAATATTGCAACTCCCCTTTTAAAATCTTTTTTTTCTTATGCACACTTTAGCCAAAAAGTAGCTATATGGCAAAACTTTGTAATTTACTAGTAACTCCCATAATGTATATGTTTTCAGATTCAGCTAATCATGGGGAATTAAATAAAACACAGCCGGGACGGCACCATGTTGCATGGGCATTTGGCAGTTTTACGCCATTTTAACAAAAATCATAATAATTACGCACATGCTATTTACTCTCCACATACCTAGTTATTACCCTCCACCAGGACAACCAATTCTGAAATTTGGGGCATGTTCAGAGCAGCCAGAAACACATTTTAGCTTGCCATTGCATTTCCCCAAGTCACAGGTGGACACATTTTAATTCAACAAATCATCTTGAAATTATCTAAAAAATGAAACATACATGTAATGCAGTGTGACTTGTGGTTGCTGAGAAAAAGGCCTAAATTATAATTGTCCATTTAAACAAATGTGAATGTTCAGGTTATGCAAATATAAGCTCCCCTTTCTCCAAGCCATTTGCCATTCCTGGCCAGCATGTGACCAGAGCTTCCTGGACTGTGCTTTTATTATCCTTTTTTTTTTTGTTTGAAGTTGGCAGGCTTCCAGTCGTATACTTGGAAGCCATCAGCCACACAGAGATCTCCACCAGCAGATAATGAGCTAGGCCGGCTCTGCGTTGTCATGAGGACCTGCTGCCATCTGGCATACTGTCCTGTTAGCTGTAGTGGACCACCATTCCGATCTGAAAAACCTCCTATTTTCTTGTATTTTATTTTAAGAGTTCAGCTTGCCTTGGTCGCAGCTCCTCCCACATTCCAGTCACACACTGGCTACGCCATTTACTCTGCACAGAAATGTGCCTTCAGAGAAAGAAGGCATGGGGAACATTTCTTTTGACCACCCTCCAGGCAGGCCACAGCTTATTGCCGTTGTTCATATTGGCATTTGTATGTTCTGGTTGAATGGTACCCAGCACCAGCATCAATGCATAAAGAAATGGATAGAGTAGATATTCTGGTAGAAGGTAATCAAGTTACTCGGCACACTACATATTGGCAGATGTATCTTCTGGTTGAATGGTACCCAGCACCAACAGCAACGAATCAGGAAGTTTAAAGAGTGCATATTCTGTTACAAGGTAATCAAGTTACTCAGCACATTGCATATTGGCAGATGTAGGTTCTGGTTGAACAGTAGCCAGCATCAATGCATCAAGACATTTAAAGAGTGCACAGTCTGGTACAAAGTAGTTAAGTTACTCAGCACAGTTGCTATTGGTAGATGTAGGTGCTACCTGTACGTTATCCTGCATTATTGTAACAGAAACTTTGAAAAGTGTTGACTCAGGCTCCGTGTACCCCAGTAGCTCAGCCCGGCGCATCTAAGGGCATGCCAGTTCTAGCTGCAAAGTTCTCAGGATCAAAGCATCAGGAAGGTTGAAAAGTGCAGGTTCAATGTCTCAAGTCTACTTTTAGCCCAGGGCAAAACAACATGTGAGATGTAGATTCTGCACGCATGTGAAATTGCAAGAAAGCATCAGGGAGGTGATCAGGTGCAGATTCCAGTGCAAGGTCATGCAATTCTTTAGCACTGTGCATGCTGGAGGATTGGTGTAATTCCTGCATGGTACACAGCAGCACATCTGCAGGTATGTTTGAAGTGCAGATTCATGCTTCCACTCTTGCAGTAACCCAGCAAGATGCAGCAGGCTACAAGTTCATGCTAGTGATAGGTGTTATGTTAGGCCTCGTGGTTTCAATGTGTGAAATATGGCAAGGTGAGTGAGGAATGTTAGACATAGTTGGCGTAGAGGAAGGTTTTCCATTTTTCTCTGAATGTAAGGTAAGTAGGCGTGGTTCTGAGTTAAAATTGCATGCTGTTACAATCCAGCACAACTGGGACAGAAAAAGCCCCTACCGATCATCAGAATTTCACCCTGGCAAGTTCTAGTAGGAAGGGAGAAGAGGACCGCAGATGTTGGGTGGGCGAACAGGGTTGAGATCTATTTGCAATAAAAGAGCAATCCATTTGCCAGCTGTCATGCATATGGGGTGATGAGGAGACAATGCATTCAGAACTGACTCCCACGCACCACTTGCTATATGCTTTCCTCTGCAGGAAAACACTGCATAAGAACAAACACAACTTGGACTCATGTGAGTGCTTGTCCATCAAACAAGGGAGGGAAGGCGCGAGTTGGGGACACGGATGCCACGATAGTTTCCTACAGAAAGCAGCAGGATGAACAGGGGGTATTGCTTTCTCACGGTATTATCTTATCAGAGAGATGGATATTGATGGAAATAGTCTCAAAATACGAGGGTGCGCGTCACCTAAAGTACAGTAGGTGGCACGAGAGAGCTGTGCCTGGAAATGCCTGTCTAAATCCTATGCAAATGTGTGCTAGCTATGTAAGGTTACATTAAAAAGCTATTATAATGCACCCATCAGCACTGCAAAGGTCTTATCTGAATGATTGTTGTATAAACTGCCCCCCCAACGTGTGACTAGACTTAGACAAAAATGTATTTAGCTCCATCTGTCAACACATGTTCAATTCAAGATGTTAACTCTTCTTGCCACGGTAGGGCAGATTTCAGAGACTGATTTGAACATGGAAGGCTCAGTAGCAGCGGGAAATCGTGTCAGGCTATCCAGTGGGTATTAATGTAAGGTGTATAACTATTAATAGGACTGTTCATAGAACATATATGAATTCTTTTTCTAAGGAACCTTGCAGGCATATCTGAAACCATAGGCCCTCTGAGCATTAGTGTTCTGAGTCACTCACAAGCTTATGATAGAATCAGGTTTTGATCTTTGGCTGATCTGTTCTTAATCCTTAACAGAGTTGTAGTTCGACAGGTACCTGCACATGTGAGTATGGCAGCCCAAAACACCCCCACAGCAGCGGAAAGATTGCACATTCTTGGGAAATCCCACATGAAGAGTGTGGCATGGACGCTTTTGAATCAGTGGCTGGCATTGCTCTGGGGATCCGTCCAAAGCATTGTTCTTCACCTGCCGAGCCATTACAGAAGAGGAAAAACCATATGAAAAAAAAGCTTGTTCCCACCCCAAAAGGATAGTCCAGCCCCGAAATGCTAGATTACATCGCTTCTGCATGAGACCACAAGTAACCGCAGACATGTTCCGGCGTCATCAGCAAGCTGTAGCTTGGGCTAATTTCCAGGACAACAGTCAGTGGAACACATGGACATTTGCAGGACACAGTTTGGCAAAAAGAGATTGGACAACTCAAGACTCAAGTTTGGAACTTCAAACTTACCACAAAACAAGGTCCCACTGATGACCGGAGGCACTCCTTGAGCAGTTTCATGCGACACTGTCGGACGTGAGAGCCATACACGTGCTGAGGATCTACTCCATCGTAGCCATCCAGCACCTGGAAGCAATCAAGGAGAAACGATTCTGAAATGTACATACATGCAGCTGTAATCACTGCACCAAAATGGTCAAATGAGAACGAAATCCTCTCCCAAGCTCAATTTGGATTTAGGAAAGGAATAGGAACTTTGGCAGGGGGCCTTTTGATTGCCCTACTACAAGAAACGGGTTGGAAAACAGGGTCCATGCCTGTCTATTTAGCAAGCATGGATTTATCCTTAGCTTTCAATTTGGTGGATCGAAACATATTATGGAGGAAATTAAATCTGTTAGGTTTACCAGAAGAGCTTTTGGCTATGCTTATTCATCTCCATGAAGGCTTGATGATTCAAATCCGCTTAAACAATGAAGGACTTCTTTCCTCGCCAATCAAAACATCTGACGGATTAAGACAAGGTTGTATTTTTGCCCCAACATTGTACAATCTGTACACATCTGATATTGGCCCATTCCTATTAAATGACTCCTTTATTCAACCTGAGTTGGATGGTCAAAAGTTATGTTGGTGTTCCTATGCGGATGACTTCTTACTATTTGATAGGACTCCTGTGGGGCTTCAGCGCTTGCTAACAACTTTTGCAATGTATATGACGTCAAATGGCTTATCAGTAAATGCACAAAAGTCCCATGTTCTCTTCTTTAGTTGAAAGCAAAAGCTGCCACAAAAAAGTTGGTTCCTGAACAAGATATACGGGGTAATTCATGGATTTCAGCGCAGAGGCAGCGCACGCGAGCAGCGTAGAGAGGGAGGGTGCATCTGGGTGCGCCAGCCGTGTGTGCTAAACAGCATTCTGGCGCACTGCGTATTCATGGAATTACTAAGCCATTTTGAGCGCTGGCTAAGATAACATCCCACAGCTCCAGTTACGTCCCCAAGAACGCCTCTTGCGCAAGGAAAAGCCATTGAAATCCCCAATGCAGCGCAAAGGGCTGCGCTAACCCTGGACCATTTTACAGGGCAGCTACACTGTAATCGTGTGAAAATACTACGCGTACCCCGCTCTGGGCAGCCAAAACGTGTGAAAATGTACTTGCGCACCCCTCGAAATACACGTATCCCGCTCGCGCCAGGTAAATTGCGTAGAAAAAGTAGCCCCTGTGGTGTGGGCTGCCTGTGGGGCATACCCAGGGTGGATGGGCTGCCTGTGGGGCATGGGGAGGGTGAATGGGCTGCCTGTGGGGCATGCCCAGGGTGGATGGGTTGGCTGCGTGTATTACTGGGGTACGCGAGGAGTTTCACACGCGTTAGGCCTTGGGTGAGCGGGGTACGTGTATTTTGGGGATACATGGGGAGTTTCACACGCGATAGGGCGAGCGGGGTACGTCTATTACTACGGTACGCGGGGAGTAACACACGCGATAGGCCCTGTGCGAGCGGGGAATGTGTATTTGTGGGGTACGTGGGGAGTTTCACACGTGATAGGCCCTGTGCAAGCGGGGTATGTGTATTTGTGGGGTGCGCGGGGAGTTTCACATGCAATAGGCCCTGTGCAAGCGGGGTACGTGCATTTGGGGGGTATGCGGGGAGTTTCACACACGATAGGCCCTGTGCGAGCGGGGTACTTGTATTTGGGGGGTGCATGGGAAGTTTCACAAGCGATAGGCCCTGTGCGAGTGGGGTACGTGTATTTGGGGGTTGCGCAGGAAGTTTCACACGCGATAGGCCTCGTGGGAGCGGGGTACATGTATTTGGGGGGTACGCAGGGAGTTTCACACGCGATTTGGCATCCCCCCATGTGGTTCCCCCCCTCCCCATGCCCTGCAGGCAGCCCACACCACAGGGGACTACACTACAAACCTCCCCATGCCCTGCAGGCAGCCCACATGGACTTGCACCATGCACTTGTGAGCACACTTGTGAGCCCCGACTCATGTCTCCGTGCACCCCCACCCACCCAGCAGTGACGGACACCTGCCAGCAGGCCCCAACTCATGTCCCCCAACCCACTCACCCACCCAGCAGTGACGGGCACCTGCCAGCAGGCTCCGACTCATGTCCCCCCACCCACTCACCCACCCAGCAGTGACGGGCACCTACCAGCAGGCCCCGACTCATGTCCCCACCCCAACATGTCATCACAATCCACACTCAAGGCCCTGATGGCCATCCAAATCCCACCCCACGCCACCCCAGTCCAAACACCCAACCAAGTATTCCATCCACCCCACATTGAAATCCCTATGTCATAATAGATAGATCCCAAATGGCAAGTATGCACATCAATACATGTCCATCACACACACACAATGGGTGCAAGTGAATGAGAAAACCCACATTGTGACATGCATGAAACCAATGAGAGAATACCACACAAATGAAGTATGAAACCAAAATGTATTAAATACAAAAGCATTGGAATGAAAGAAAATCACACAATAATAAAAATAATAAACAAAAGGATGCAAGTCCAAAATGAATTAAAAATATATTAATGCAGAATCCAAATCAATCCAAAAGAAAAAGGTTCCAAAGCGCTCGTCCATCAAACCAAATCCAAAGGTAAACAAAAAAGAAAACCATTGCTCCATGGGTAAAAAAAATCCTGTCCAGAACTATGTACAATGTAAAAATCCAAGGAAACCTACAAAATACCCTACCAAACTAATACCTATATACAAAAAGGTGGGGCATAGTCCATGCACCCCAAATGAAAGAAAAATAGAAAGGAAACCTAACACTAATTAACTATATACAATGGCGGCGGGCAAGTCCTACGGCTCACTTGTTGATTTCCCGGGCCAGGGCATCATCAAACTCCTGTTCTGAGTACTGGAGGCTGGCCTGTTCCCTGGCCCCGAGGTCTCGCAGGGATAATGCCATGTCCAGCTCCAGCTCCCTGTGAATTTCCTCGAGGCACTCAGCCCGCCTCAGCGCACTGCGCATGGAGTTCTCTGTCCTGACCATAGTGAGCCATGCCTCTTCCGCCAGCCGCCGCTCCGCATCTATTTGATGGCCCAACCGCTGCCACACGGAAGACACTCCCAATCCAGGTTCCTCTGGCCGATGCCTGCCCCTCTGATGTTGATGGCCCCGAGCCATCATCGCTCCCACCTTGAGCCTTCTGCTGCCGTGCAAGTGCCCTGCCTGTTGATGCCTGCACGTCCTCCTCCTGCTGGGGTCGAGTTGTTGGGGTGGCCACCCCTGCTGGACCTCCGACTCCCGACTGTGGTAGGGATGTGCCCTCCACCAGCCTGGCCGCTGGGTCAGAGGCAGCTCCACAGGGTACCCAGGTGATACTTGGGCCGGAAGATGGCACGGAGGACGACTGGCGCATAGGGGGTTCAGTTGAGGAGGGGGTCAGCAGAAGGTCCAGAACACGGAGGAACCCAGCAGCGGTGATCCCTCCTAGCCAGTCGACGCGGCATCTGAAATAACGTACAGCGTCCTCACGAGAACCCTGCACGTTATCCGGGATGCCAAGTTGACGCAACGCCACCCCAGCCAGGACAGGCTCAACACGCTCCCGGATTGCCACTTCTGCAGGGAGAGGAAGGCCAGTTGTTGTTAGCGGATCCCCTCCCTGAAAACAGGTCTGGACGAAGGCATCCATGCTGGTGCAGGATGATGCAGCCACAGGATTGGGGACAGGATTACACACAGGCACCTCTGCGACCGCCTGTGCTGCCTCCTGTCCCTACCTCTGGACTGCACCACTGGCACCGATGGAATCCCCCCTCCAAAGCCCGTGTGTGTCCCTTCCACGGCCTCCTCCTCAACCAAACCCTCCACCAACCTGGTTGACTCGGTGCCATCTTCTTCCACAGGCATCTGTGGGGTCTCAGCTACCCGTTCTGCTGCTGAGGAGTCCACCTCCGACCTCCGCCTCTTGGACGTACCCTTGACAGCTGCGGCCACGGACGCGGCACCAGACCCCTCACTCCTCGACAAGATGACAACATGGGATGGGCGCTGGGCCTTGCGTCTCCGGCTGGCAGTGGGACCCCTGCCGCTGTGCTCCACAGCACCGTCTCTGCCCTCTTCATCAGTTGACGCTGCAGACAGGGAGAGACAGAACACAGGCATCACACATGACAGGTGCGCATGAGTGGCAGTTTCAAACTTCACAAATGGCATCACACTCCCCAACACACATATCATTTGAACCCACACAAAGGCGCAAATCAACAGGAATGTTGCAGCAGACAGCACCATCCATACACATACAACAGCATGAGCATCCAAAGGATAGCCTGATGTCACATGCAACACGGGGAGTGCCAAACACATGCACACACGTCACAGACATACATGCATCTGTACATCTCCACCACCTGTCGCAGTGAAATCATCGGCATCCATGTCACATCTGCCAATCAACCTCCTACCTGTCAGTGTCACATGCATCCATGGTGTATCACAGTGGCACACATGTCAAATACACACACATGCACATGTACACTGTGCACATACATGAAGGTGCAACCAGCATCCATGTGTCACACCACAACCATTCTACAGCACATACGCATAAATGTACACGTGTGCACCAACACATGCATTTGGGCACCATGCATTTGAACACATACACCATTGATGTGCCTCACACATGACTGGACTCACATGCGGGAGGCTCATGTCCCTGTACATACACATCCATACATGGGCCTTCCAAAACATATGTCCAACCTGCACACTCCTGCCACACCTCGACATGCACGCCGTCCAATCAGTAGGCATGGTCACTTACCGCTCGACTCCGGACGGGTCTGCCTCTGAAGGATCTGGTGGTGGAGCGCTGGGTTTATGCGTTCCAGGACCCTCATCTGGATGTTGCTAAGGCGGACCCGGCAGCCCTTTGCATGCTTTCCCTTCAAGAGGTGCCAGGCCTTGCTGAGTGTCCTGGACCTGAAGTCCTCCCAGCGCTTCTGGACATGTTGCATGGCACGGGCTGCCATCCCCTCCTCGTTGATGGCAGCCACGATGTCCTTCCAGATCCCCTTCCGTCCTTCATTGTCGGTGCGTGAACTTCCAAAGAGGGCATGATTCCCCAGGACTTGCTCCACCAGGACGCCAACTTCATTGGCACTGAAGCTGGCAGCCCTCTGCCTCTCTGGCTGGAGGTTGCCACTGGTGCCAGATGGTGTTGTGTCGGACATGGCAACACCCAAGGCAGGTGTGGGTGGGTGGGCAACTGGGGCCTGGGTCTGGGCTGTGGAGCGATGGAATACCAGTCGGGAGTCTTCTGTTCCAGCAGGGGTGGTCACAGCAACTGGACCCCTGCAGATGGCTGACGTGCAGGCACCAAACAGCAGGGCACGTGGCCAGCAGGCAGGCAGCAGAAGGCAGGTGGGAGCGTGCTCGGGGCTCTGCGGGGCAGGACAATGGCCTTCTGGGAAGGAGCGTGGTCTTCCGTGTGCTGTTGCGTGGCCAGCTTGATACGGAGTGATTTGGCACATGAAAAAACTGCACGTCAGCGTGTAATTCGAGGAAAGGCCCTTAGCACGTAAGCGCGTATGTGACATAGCGCGCACGGGTGTTTCCCTCAACACGGGTGTATGTTGATTGTACCCATGGAAATACTGCACGTCCGGGGGTCACTGCGTGTAATTGGAGGAAAGGCCCTTAGCGTGTATGCGCGTAAGTGACGTTACACGTGTGGGCTGGCTTAAAAGGTATGCGTAGGACGCCATTTTCTTGTATGTGCTTTTTGTGGAGAGCGAGCGGGTGATTCTTGTACTTCTTGTCAGCTCACACGCGATTACTTCACAACGGTTCCAGTTCGTACTCCTTGTATATTCAGACAGCGTTCAATTCTTCTTTTGGCGGGGGTGTTGCCAACGCGCACACGCGTATCTTTTTCACGTTCTTTTTCCAGG
Source organism: Ambystoma mexicanum (assembly GCF_040938575.1). Taxonomy (NCBI): domain Eukaryota; kingdom Metazoa; phylum Chordata; class Amphibia; order Caudata; family Ambystomatidae; genus Ambystoma; species Ambystoma mexicanum. The sequence goes on from NC_090941.1 coordinate 978,468,110, forward strand.
CAGATGGTGAGTCGCGCACGTATTTTTCAACTGTGGTTGCCCCCGTGTGTCGCGTACCCATTCAGAGGTCATTGTAGCCAGCGTGTACCACGCGTACGCTTCTTTTTGTGTTTCTGGGTGCCACAGCATAGTGCAGGTTCTTTATTCCACGCACGTGGGCTACCAGGGGTCGGTGCATGGTAAATTTTATTTTCGGGGTGCCTGAGCGTTGCGTGACCCGTCATCTTCCCCCAGGGGTACAGACAGCCTTGTTAGAGCAATAGGGTACGTATTCCATCTAGTACCCTGCCCCTTTCACCCCAATTGCCCAGGACAATTGTTTACTGCAACTCCCATTTGCACAAGAACATCAGTGCCATGGTTGGGAGGCGACCAAGCGGTAAGGAAGGCAAAGGTGGCCAACCTTCAAGAGGTGGGCGCGGTAGAGGACATGGCCAGGATGTGCAGGGTGGCCCAAGAGGCCAGTGTGTGGAGGACCAATCAGGGACACCTATCCGCCCCCCAATGGGTCAAGGAGATGCAGCTGACAGCATCCCAGCTCAGGCCTTGTTAACCTGGCCCATATTGTCAACCAAACTGGCACAGGATGACTCCCAGGCTGACTTCTGTGTCACCAAGTCAAAGCCCCGGGTGGCGGTGAAAGTTGCTGTCACCAGGCCCCGTGGATCTGGGGCATCAATGTCATCTTCTGCCTGAAGTAGCCAGGGTGAGGAGGCTGCAGGGGCAGCTGCAGCTCAATCCACCCCAGCTCCGAGTCTCCCAGCCTGGACAGTGTTGGTCCAAATCCATCACACCGAGGTTGGTCCTGCCAACATCACCCAGCAGCCAATGCCTGCAGTGAGACCTTTGGTCATCGTGCCTTTGGCTACTTCCAGTGCCCAGTCCACCTGTGCTTCAGCCCCTACCAACCAGAGCGGTGTGAGCCACTCAGGGTCCGCACCACCTCTCAAGAGGAAGAAGGGTGATCTTGTGGTACAGGCTGGGGCCCCAGACACGGCTCCACCCTCTGGCACATCAAGGAAGCATTGTTTCAATGATGTGGAACTAGACGCACTTGTGGGCTACGTGTCGGCCCATGGCCGCGAAATGCTGGTGACTGCAGGGTGCAAGACTACGACTGCTCAACGTAGGGCCCACAGGCAGACCATCGCGGACCAAATTAGTTCCCTTGGATTTGTGAGGCGCACAGCTGATGATTGCTCTAAGCGGTGGAATGATCTGAAACGCAGAGCAAAGAACAAGCTGGCTTCCAATCATGCCTCTACTCTGGTGACTGGCGGTGGGTCTCCACCAGAGGAACAACAACTCACAGAACATGAGTCTATCGCTGGAGCCTTCATCACAGAGGATCAGATCCAAGGTGTGGGATACCTACCAGATCTTGAAGCAATGTCCGGTGAGTGCCCATGCATGTGTGTGCAATCCATGTGTATGTTGCTTGGGTGATGTGTTCTGATTGAGTGCCAGGTGAGGCTGTGCAGTCATGACTGCTATGGGTCACCCATGTGGTGCCTCCAAACCATCCCCCGGCCTTGGGTTTGGGTTTCACAGTATCCCTTCTAACCGCAGTTGACAATTTGCACCTGATTACTGCACTTGCCCTTCAACTGCCATCATGCCACAACATTCTTCATACTGTTTTCGTGTTCATTCTGCCTGATTAATGAAATCCTTTGCATGTTTACCACACATTTTTGTGCCGTTCTTCCCCAAATGTTACATACTTTAGACATAGATTACACTCCACAATGCCCCACATTTCTTCACTTGTCATAGGAAAGATTTAATCAATCAGGCTGATTGAGTAATGTGCACCTACACATGGCCTGCACACTATCACCTTGGGGCCCTGTTTGTATGTTCAACATGATAATTGTCTTCTGTCATGTTGAAGTGACCAACCATTGATGTATCCATGTGCCTGCCATCAGTGCATTAGTGAACACTGGCTTTGTTGCAGCGTGTGGCACATGCGTGTTTTGTCACACTGTTTTCCATGTCCTATTTCATGATGTCCATCTCACATGGATGGGTGACAGTACTGATTTTCTACCATCTGTGAGTCCTTGTTAAATCTGCCATGGCTATGCTACGTGCCATCTGTGTGCTGGAATGTGTCATGTATGTGGATTGTCCATGCCACTCACAGGCTCATGTGTGATTGTGGTGCTATGCAGCATGCATCACATCTGTTGGTTTTCCATCTTGGAATTCTCAGTGTGTGCTTTTAGGCTCACCTTCCACTTCATTGCGAGTGCATGCATGCCAGAGTTATTGTAATGTGTGACATGTGACATTTATGTATTCAATGTTTACCTTGTGATGCCTATGTGTGTGGCCTATGCTGCTCATGGCTGTCTTCATTACTTTTCTTTTATGTTTTTGCAGGTGATGAGGCACTAGATGCTGTTGAGCAGGAGGAGATGGCGCAGAAGCAGGAGTACTCACAGACACAACCAGGCACCAGTGGAGGATGTGGGGTGGTGGTGGGTGAAAATCCATTACTCCTACAGACCATCCTGTCCACGGATGTCACTGGGTACACCTCCACAGACCTCTATAGCTCAGCTGCTGAATCGGACATTGAGACATATGTGTTTCTGGCAGGGATGCTGTTCTGTCCAACCCACCTGCACTGGGGGTAGACCCCTCTATGGGGCATTCTGTGTTGGAAAGTCTGCCTGTGGCAGTTACGGATACAGGGTCACACTCGACTATATTTGCTCCTGTTCCTGGGCCAGCAGATCGAAGGAGGAATGCAGTCCTGCAGCCTCAGGCCATGCCAGCACAGCAAGGTGCACATCACCTTGCCCCAAACAGGTGTGGTGCCCGCCAACGCGGTGGCCGTGCGCCACCAGGCAATACTATGTGGGAGAACTCCATGTACACTATAGCAGCACCACAGGGGGCATTGTGTGAAATGATGGCTCAGGCCGTGGATAGGGTGGTCACTTCCGTTCTCCCCCCTGAAAGGCAGGTGGCGCTCCAGCAGCAGGCAACAGAGTCCATTTGCCACTCAAATAGGGAGGACATGTTGGCGTTCAACAGGGACCAACAGGCTGGACTGGAGACTCTGCGCACAGCCATATCTGCAGAGTCACAGGCCCACAGGGATGCCCTGAGGTTAGAACAAAGGTCCCTCAGAGATACTCTGTGTGAACTTGAGATGTCCCGGAGTACAAGGTCAGAACAGTAGCTGGAGCAGCTGACATGTACACTCTCAGCTGAGCTCCAGGCAACCCGTCAGGAGATCCGGGCATCACGCGAGGCCATGCAGGCAGAAATGCGTGCTACCCGTGAGGTGCTGCCTGGGGATCTCTGTACCATCATCCTGCAGAACCAAACCTTTCAGACCTGCATGCTTGCTGCCATGGAGGAGCATGCCAGGGCTTTGCGTTGTCTGCCTTTTTCTTTCATCAACATCCACGCATGTGGGTGTTGGGGTGCACGCTGTACCTCGTCCCTCCTGTGCCCCCCCTCCCCTCTGGTCCACACATGGCCATTTTTTTTTGTTGTTTTTTTGACATTTCATTCCGATTTGCTAAATGAAAATAGTATTCAATTAATTTGTTATCTTTATTTCTTCTTCTTATTTTTTATATTTTTTATGTTCATTTTATTTTCAATCTTGATTTCTTATTTTCATTTTCATACATTTGTTTTTATTTGGTTATGCTTCTGATGTTTACTTTGTCATTTTAATTTGTTTGTTTTACTTTACATTTACTTTTTCTATATTTCATTTACATTTACATTTTTGTTCATAACCATTTTCTTTCACATTGAGAATTAATGTTACAGTGTGTTGCTTTGTGTGCCTCCCGTAGGCATCCACTGTGTATTCCAGCTGGGCACATGCAGGCTTGTCCTGTCTTTGGGTTAGAAAATTGGGTTCCTGACACACACCCCTCCTGCTTCCCCTTTCCGTGGGCTCGCAAAGGGTGTGACCAAGTGACAGTAATTTACACAGAGACATTTGGCTCCCATAGGTTTAGTGGGCAGTCTGTAGTCCAAACTGTGTATACATCCATAGTGGGGATTGTTGTTCATTTCTCCACTGCATGGTGGATTTATATATGGTTTTACATCCAGGACTTTTTCCTTATATACATCTAGCTTCTTCATGTCTTAATGAGCCCGTCTCCTTTGCAGATGCAGTTCATGTTGTATGCAGTACACTGCCACATTTGCCTACTAGCAACACTCTGCAGTTGGAAGGGGTCGATGTGCTGCCTTAGTCAGGTTGTGACACTTGCACTACTTTAATTTTTTACTGTCATATGTTGCCACCGTTGGATCCTGTATTGATGTTTTATCTTGCTGGTAAGTATTTCTTCATGTATGTTGGTTTTTTTTTTCATTACTGAGAGGAAATTGTTTCTGGCCCGTTTCCATTTGGGACACTGCAGTTTGTGACACTTGTGTCATGTGTTGTGCATTCATTTGGTTGCTTTCACATTGCATGCCATGCCATGGTGTGTAGGGAGGGGTTGGGTGACATGCCACTATTTGGATGTAGTATTTTGCAAGGGGGTAGTCCTTCATGCATGTGTGCCTTTTACTGACACAGCATTGGCTGTCTTTAAGTAGCTAGGGATGCACACAATGTAGCACTTCCAGGTGAACGATCCCAGGGTGGTATGGTTGTGACAGTTGACGGTCTCTTTTGTCATCATCATTGATTGTCAGCTGGTATGTGCCAGGCCTGTGTGCACTCCGCAGGGGTGGGATTTTAGGTGAAGTAATTTGCCACAAGCTGGGTGTGGGCTGCCTCACCACATGCCCTTTTACCTCCCATGCGCAGTGGACGTGCATGTGGTTGGGGATGTGGGGGCACCACCGTGTCCACCGGCACACCTTGCCGAGTTGCAACTGTGTAGGACAAATGCTGCCACTATGATCCTGCACACTACTGGGGCGCATATAGCAGCTGCCCACCAGAGCGGTCAAGGGAGCGAAAGCGTGACTTGAGCACTCCGAATGTGCGCTCCACTATGCCCCAGGTTGCAATATAGGCTGTGTTGTATCTTACCTCGGGTGGTGTGGTGGGGTTCCGAATTGGCGTCATCATGTAGGTGCTCAGAGGGTAGGCACTGTCCCCTGGGGAGGTGATAATGTTTGTCATTAGTGGCATTTTCACATTTCTCAGTGTCTGACATGCATGCATGTGCAGAGGCATTTATACTCACCAATTAGCCATGTGTCACCATGCCGCCCAGCTTCCAGGTCCCGGTTTAGGGGTGACATTCTGAATATGAAACTATCATGGCTGGACCCCGGATAGTTGGCATATACTGAGGTGATGATTCCCTTGGCATTACATACAACCTGCACGTTGATGGAATGCCAGTGCTTGCGGTTTCGATAGATGTGCTCAGTAGCCCTAGGAGGACGTAGAGCCACATGGGTGCAATCAATGGCACCTAGCACTTTGGGGAAGTGTGCCACCCCGTAAAAGTCCTGGACAACAGTGTTCTGGGCATGTATACGTGCCTGCGGACTGAGAGGCGTGCAATCATGATGGCCAACACCTGGTGTAGGCAGCGTGACTGCGTGGCCTGTGAGACACCCCCAACTATGGCACTTGTCCGCTGAAATGACTAAGTAGCCAAGAAGTGCAGTACATTGAGCACCTTTTGCAAGGGGCTCAGTGCTTGGGAGCACAGGGTGGGTGATGTGAGGTCATCCTCCCACTCCCTGACCAGCTCTAGGATTATTAGTAGTGGAAACCTGTACCTCCCATACACCTGGTCATCAGGCATCCCAAAAAAGGCTGATCCTGGGTAAAAAATGCGGGGCCTGGCTATCCTCCTCCTGCGGTGTCCCACGACCACTGCTGCGAGGAACAGTATATTCATTGTAGCGTATGAGCTTGTTTGTTGTTTGTGCACATTTTTATGCTGCACGGGGCCGCTTACGCCTGCTTCCTGCTCGCGTATGTGTTTCTGGATTAGCGCATCTTTTTTGGCGCACGGGTTTCTCCTGTTCGATTCCATGAATACGTGTTGTTAGCATGCGTGTGGGCGTTACAAGCATTTACCTCCCGTACTTACCCCGTAACGCAAACATTTTCACGCGTTGTTCCCCATTCCGCGTGTTATGCCTCGTGTTCCACCCCTTTTCTTGTGTGCGCTAAAAGATGTGCGCTTTTCCTGTGCGCGTCGCGCATGCCGTTTAGTGATGTGTGTGCCCGCGCGCACCACCCACGGATTTGGCACACATCCCAGGTTTTACAAGTGCAGCGCATTCCAGGAATAGATGAACGGCTGCGTGCGCGGCTTTAGCACGCATGAGCTGCGATTTTCACGCTTGCGCTCCCCTTTTTGGCACACATTTATTCCATGAATTGCCCTGTAAATTAGGAATCAAACATTCAATTATATATTTGGGACTTTTGTATGCGATAAACCAAATGGCGCGCAACCCTTAACCCACTATCTGATGAAAGTTAAGGCATGCATCACTCAAATCCGCATTATGGACAGCAAATTTGGTACATTTTCTTATCTTCCTTAGTTAAGATACTATAAACAAAAAGTCTTCCCTAAAATCTTATACAGCATTGAAATGCAATTTATAAATGGCAACTTGGATGTGAATAGACTTGAGGCAAGGATACTTAGAGAAACGTTATTCTGTCTACCGAAATGCATTCCATTAGTAGCGATATGTTATGAATTGGGTTTCCAGTCACTTAAAAGTATGGTAGAGTGGAAATGTCTACTGTTATTCCGAAATCTCATAAATCAATCCGGTAATAACTTGTACAGTGATCTGTCGGGTATGCTTAAACAAGGCACACCCAATTCGATATTTCTTGCTAAACTAATGAAAATCTGCAAGAACTTACTGAATTGTGCTGGAGAATTGCTGAGCACTCTTGTGCTTAATCCAAATAGAGGAAAACAATTGCTCCAACATAATGATTGGGCTATTACAACCGATAGATTATCACATTATAGACTGTATTCTCATATGGTCTCTTATTATAAATATATGGGAACTCCGAAACCTTATCTTACCTCTTTTCCAAATAGAGGGTGGAGAAACATATTTATGAGATTTCGATTCAACGTACTGTTAACCTGTGAAATCATCACAGCACGAGGCAAAATTTTGGCAGCTCCCATTTTGTGTAGATATTGCAAGAATACTGAGGTAAAAGAAACATTGAGACATTTGATGATTGAGTGCCCGGCTTTGACTCCAAAAAGAACATCTTATTTTGACCGTTTTGTCTCAAATGTGGATCTGGACTTTTTATGGAATCGTATGCTATTTGACAAAAGAATTCCTTTGCAACTAGCGGTTGTAAGATTTCTGAAGATAGAGTGTGGCCTTGTCTAGTATTTGACTCTGCAACCAGTTCAGCGTAAAGGAAGAGACTAATGTATTGTGTTGAGGAATTTGTTGTTAATAGATTGCTTAAGATTGTTATGAATGTTAGCACTCGCACACTAAATTTTGGAATATTTTTATACATTACCCACTAGCAATTATGGTTGAAACGATTGATTGTGAATATGGATTCTATGTAATCTCTATGTAAATTTTACTTTACTGACTCAAATTCTGCAACTTTTGCTTGTCTTTTAGATAAATGTTATATCCTAAATGTTGCTTAATGATCTTGGGCCAGAGTAAAGATTGTTAGTATCGTATTCATGATTTTTTTGTAATAGGCCGGTTAATTCAAGTATGAATTTTAGTGTTTGTATGCTAATCAATGACATTTCTCTTATTCATTTTCCACTATGAATTTTGGCTGAAATTTTAACTGTCTGTATTGATTTTTGTAACTTTTAACTGTGGTAGGTTTTAGCATTTTATTAGTTTGTTTCTTAGATAAATGTCATAGTGTAATGAGGTTTTCTTTTAAACTCTGTAGTGATTATTACTATTCTTTCTTTTTCGCACTATTTTGTAAAGGTTTTTTTAAAATCATATACAAATAAAAAAATAAAAAAATAACAAGCAAGCAATGCATTCCTCCTCTGAAAGGGACGCCCTGAGGCTGCAAACCAGTGTTAGGGATCGCAGATATCAATGGCTGGGAGAGACAGCATGACCCATCAAGCTTCCGTGGAGAGGCTGCATGACCCATCAAGCTACTGTGGAGAGACTGCATGACCCATCAAGCTTCTGCGGAGAGACTGCATGACCCATCAAGCTACCGTGGAGAGACTGCATGACCCATCAAGCTTCCATGGAGAGACTGCATGACCCATCAAGCTTCCATGGAGAGACTGCATGACCCATCAAGCTTCCGTTTAGAGACTGTATGACCCTCAAGCTTCCGTGGAGAGACTGCATTACCCATCAAGCTTCCATGGAGAGACCGCCTGACCCATCAAGCTACTGTGGAGAGACTGCATGACCCATCAAGCTTCCATGGAGAAACTGCATGACCCATCAAGCTTTCATGGAGAGGCAGCATGACCCATCAAGCTTCCGTTTAGAGACTGTATGACCCTCAAGCTTCCGTGGAGAGACTGCATTACCCATCAAGCTTCCATGGAGAGACCGCCTGACCCATCAAGCTACTGTGGAGAGACTGCATGACCCATCAAGCTACCGTTTTACCTTGTGTAGCATTAGATATTGCCTACTGTGCATTCACATGACCTGAAAGCAAATCTTTCCCCTCAACTTTATGAACTTCACGGTTGTTACCCTGCACAATTCTCATACATAAGCTTCTTAACCCACACGCATCCCTCCCTCCATCAATATTGTAATCCCCAGATTTGCAACATTTCTAAACTGCAAGTTTCTTCCCCCTCACCCTTTCGCAAACTTAATGTTCTACCCCCTCAACCTTTTCAATGGCAAACCTTTTCTCCCTCAACCTTTTCAACATCAAAGTTCTCATGACTCAACCTTTTCAACTTAAAGGTTCTCACGTTCTCACCCCTCATCCTCCACCGCCACAAGATACTTATCCCTTAGCATTCTCAACTTCAAGGTTGTTACCCCTTGACCTTCCCAAACTAAAGATTATTACCCCTCAACATTGTAAACTTCAGGGTTCTGATGCCCCAACCTTCTCAACATCGAGGTTCTCACGGCTCAACCTCTCAACTTAAAAGTTACTATCCCTCAACCTTCTCAGCTTCAAGATATATATCCCTCAACATTCTCATCTTCAGTTTCTTACCCCTCAACTTTCCCAATCTTAACATTCCTATCCCTTAGCCTTATGAACTTCAAGGTTCTTATCCCTCAACCTTCTCAATTCCAGGTTGTTTACCCCTTTACTGTCTCTGTTCAAAAGGTGTGTTTTCCTATTGTCATTAATTGAGCAGTGCTATCTGCTATCTTTTGGTCTGGGGGTGCTTAACAAATACTGTAATAAATAAAGACATCCTTCCTTTCAGGGTTCAAATGTCATGAGGACCACCAAAAAGAATACAAAGGCATGGAAGTTATGGAAAGCAAAAGGTTAAAACAAATGTCCAGGTTTCAGTGTCTTCTTGTCTCGGGAGGATAGCTCAGGGGCAACGTGCTCGCCTTGGAAACAAGACGCAGAGCAACACAGGTTCGATCCCCGGGTCCGCGCTTAGAAACCTCTGGGTATCAAGCATGTTATAAATAACCAATTACAATTACAACCACACCAAAAAACATTAAAGGAATACAAATAAAGAAGTGGTACACACAACCTTAATCCAGTCATGATTTTAAGTTGATAATTCTTATAATCAAGCAACAACCGTGGGTTCTATGCAATAAATCATTTAAAGATAGGATTCCTGTATGACTTAACTCTACAAAGGACTCTAACATTTGACTGCCTGCTTTACTAGCAACGAAACTAATGACACTCAGAGTTTTTGAAGATGAAACCGCCAGCCAACTATTGAAGTCTGGGTGCAGGGGGACAGCATATCACCTTAAGCAAACTACGCCTACATTTTAGGAAATATGTAAAGAATTTAAAACTGCTATGCTTACAAATATTTGTTTAGGTATTTGATATAGTGGTCATCTACATCTAAGGAACAGCGCAACACCTTGTGGTGGTCATTTATGTAGCCAGAGCTTCTTGGCTCAAGTTGACAACAGATGAATCAAATCAGGATGTGATTTGGACGAAAACATTTTATTGCGCCAGTAAAGTGAATATAAATAAAACGTAAATAAAATAAAGTGCAAGCTGTACACTTATTTCACTACAGTATTTTACACGGGTTTACAGGTTGAGGGCCAAAGAGATAAAGTCACTTGCTCAGAATCACAGTTTTATGGCCAAGGTGAGGAAGGAGAGCTCAGGGGCAACGCGTTTGTCTTGGAAGCAAGACAACCCAGTGCAACACAGGTTCGAATCCCAATCCCGCGCTTAGAAAACGTTTATAAAAGAACATTCATAATTATAAGTGTTGAAGTCGGATGTGTCCAAAGGGATGCCAAAATGGGGAATAATATTTCATACAAATACTTGTCGTTACTGCATGTTTAGCGGACGCAGTAACTGAACATGAGTTTGGCGAACTCTTGTTGAAGCCCTGAGTCTCCATGTTCAATATTCAGCCTCTCGGCCACATCTCCTCCGGGGCGATTGATGTTTAACTTTTTCCTTTTTAACTTTTAATCCTTACATTGATGTAATCGAATGAATGCCACGTTCCATTAGTTTGAGATCACTACTGCTGCCGACCTGATGTCTATCGTTCTTAATACACTTTCCACTTGAATCCATGTTTTCATATCCCCTAGCCCAGGGGAAGGTAGCTGCAGCAAAACAAATGAAATTAAATATTTCAAGAAATGCTGAAAAAATCTTTCGCCCCTGTGACGAAGTGCCAGTGCTAAACCAGTGATTTTGTCAGAAGCATAGAAGCAGTTGGGTCCGACTAAGACTGACGCGGTTCTCCAAGCTGCGGGCCAGCCCCGTCCAAACCTAGAAACCCACAACTCCCAAATTCCCTATACAAAACCAGCACAGCTGCGTTTCATTACCACAAATAGAGATCATAGGAGGGGCAAGGTTTGTCAGGCTCACCCAGGGGAGGGATGAGCCAACACCAAGTTCCACACCAGGGCTGTAAGCCATCCCTAGAGTCGGGACCCGGCAACCAATCCCTATCCCACCTACCATGCCTAATTCCCATCACACCAGAGGTAGACTGGATAAAAAGGCCGCATCCCTATAAATATCCAAGGGTTCAGTTAGTAACAGGTGGAGCCTGGAGGAAGCGCTCCCTTGGTGCAGGATGGGGAGGGAATGAGAAGACGCGAGAGAAGGAGTTGAAGAAGGAGCTGGAGACAAGAGACTCAAGCGGAGCCCACTGAGCTTAGGGGGGTCAGTAGACAGGAGACTGGAGCACAGCCCCGGAGCTTAGGGAGAGCAGGAGACTGGAGCACAGCCCACATAGCTTAGGGAGAGCAGGTGCTGGAGCAGAGCCCCCAGAGCTTAGGGAGAGCAGGAGACTGGAGCACAGCCCAGAGAGCTTAGGAAGAGCAGTATACAGGAGACTGGAGCACAGCCCACAGAGCCTAGGGAAAGCAGTAGACAGGAGACTGGAGCAGAGCCCCCAGAGCTTAGGGAGAGCAAAAGACAGGAGACTGGAGCACAGCCCCCGGAGCTTAGGGAGAGCAGTAGACAGGAGACTGGAGCACAGCCCACAGAGCTTAGGGAGAGAAGGAGACAGGAGGATGGGGGCTGGAGTAGAGCCCACAGAGCTTAGGGAGAGCGGTAGACAGGAGACTGGAGCAGAGCCCCCAGAGCTTAGGGAGGGCAGTAGACAGGAGACTGGAGCACAGCCCACAGAGCTTAGGAAGAGCAGGTTACAGAAGACTGGAGCACAGCCCACAGAGCTTAGGGAGAGCGGTAAACAGGAGACTGGAGCACAGACCGCACAGCTTAGGGAGAGCATGAGACAGGAGGGTGGAGGCTGGAGTAGAGCCCACAGAGCTTAGGGGGAGCAGGAGACAGGAGGATGGGGGCTGGAGTAGAGCCCACAGAGCTTAGGGAGAGCGGTAGACAGGAGACTGGAGCACAGCCCACAGAGCTTAGGGAGAGCAGGACACGGGGGACTGGAGCACAGCCCACAGAGCTTAGGGAGAGCAGGACGCTGGAGCACAGCCCACAGAGCTTAGGGAGAGCAGTAGACAGGAGACTGGAGCAGAGCCCCCAGAGCTTAGGAAGAGCAGGAGGCTGGATCAGAGCCCACAGATCTTAGGTAAAGCAGTAGACAGGAGACTGGAGCAGATCCCCCAGAGTTTAGGGAGGGCAGTAGACAGGAGACTGGAGCACAGCCCACAGAGTTTAGGAAGAGCAGTTTACAGGAGACTGGAGCATAGCCCACAGATCTTAGGGAGAGCAGGAGACTGGAGCAGAGCCCACAGAGCTTATGGGGAGCAGGAAATGGGAGACTGGAGTACAGCCCACAGAGCTTAGGGAGAGCAGGAGGCTTTAGCAGAGCCCACAGATCTTAGGGAAAGCAGTAGACAGGACACTGAGCAGTGCCCCCAGAGCTTAGGAAGAGCAGTATACAGGAGACTGGAGCACAGCCCACAGAGCCTAGGGAGAGCAGTAGACAAGAGGCCGGAGCAGATTCCACAGAGCTTAGGGAAAGCAGTACACAGGAGAATGGAGCAGAGCCCACAGAGCCTAGGGAGAGCAGGAGACTGGAGCAGACCCCATAGAGCTTTGGGAGGGCAGTGGACAGGAGACTGGAGGAGAGCCCCCAGAGCTTAGGAACAGCAAGAGGCTGGAGCAGAGCCCACAGATTTTAGGCAACGCAGTAGACAGGAGACTGGAGCAGAGCCCCCAGAGCTTAGGGAGGACAGGAGACTGGAGCACAGCCCACAGAGCTTATGCAGAGCAGGAGATGGGAGACTGGAGCTCAACCCACAGAGCTTAGGGAGAGCAGTAGACGGGAGGCTGGAGTAGATCCCACAGAGCTTAGGAAGAGCAGTATACAGGAGACTGGAACACAGCCCACAGAGCCTAGGGAAAGCAGTAGACAGGAGACTGGAGCAGAGCCCCCAGAGCTTAGGGAGAGAAAAAGACAGTAGACTGGAGCACAGCCCCCGGAGCTTAGGGAGAGCAGTAGACAGAAGACTGGAGCACAGCCCGCAGAGCTTAGGGAGAGCATGAGACAGGAGGGTGGAGGCTGGAGTAGAGCCCACAGAGCTTAGGGGGAGAAGGAGACAGGAGGATGGGGGCTGGAGTAGAGCCCACAGAGCTTAGGGAGGGCGGTAGACAGGAGACTGGAGCACAGCCTACAGAGCTTAGGGAGAGCAGGACATGGGGGACTGGAGCACAGCCCACAGAGCTTAGGGAGAGCAGGAGGCTCGAGCAGAGCCCACAGATCTTAGGGTAAGCAGTAGACAGGAGACTGGAGCAGAGCCCCCAGAGCTTAGGAAGAGCAGGAGGCTGGATCAGCGCCCACAGATCTTAGGGAAAGCAGTAGACAGGAGACTGGAGCAGAGCCCCCAGAGCTTAGGGAGGGCAGGGAGAGCAGGAGATTGGAGCACAGCCCACAGAGCTTAGGAAGAGCAGGTGACAGGAGACTGGAGCACAGCCCACAGAGCTTAGGAAGAGCAGTATACAGGAGACTGGAGCACAGCCCACAGAGCCTAGGGAGAGCAGTAGACGGGAGGCTGGAGCAGATCCCACAGAGCTTAGGAAAAGCAGTACACAGGAGAATGAAGCAGAGCCCACAGAGCTTAGGGAGAGCAGTTGACAAGTGACTGTAGCAGAGCCCACAGAGCTTAGGGAGAGCAATGGACAGGAGACGGGAGCAGAGCCCACAGAGCTTAGGGAGAGCAGTAAACAGTAGGCTGGAGGAGAGACCCAGAAGGCTGGGGTAAGGAAGAGACAGGAGTCTGGAGGGAGGGCCCAGGAAACTGGGTAAAGATAGACTGTGACCATGGGGGGATCAGACACACAGTGGGCTGGAACGAGCGAGACCTGGCAGCCTGGGGAGGAAAAAGTCAAGAGGTTGGGAGGAGATTGACCCAGAGGGCCTAGACAAAAAGGGCCCAGAGGAGTGGCGGGAAGAAGATAGCACAATGGGGTGAAGGAGGTGCTTAAAGGAATGAGGAAGGACAGCGTTATAGAAAGAAGGTAACTGGAAAAGCTTAATTGTTGTAAAGGTGGCACCCAAAGGACTGAAGAAGAGAGGCATAGTAGGGAACTGGAGAACATGAATTACTCCAAGGAAGATGTCTAGAGCAGTGTAGGAGAGAGATAGCAGGGAATTGGAAAGCATGAACTGTTCTAGAGGATGCAGCAAAGGGGTGAACAAAGTGAGGAGGAGCACCAACAACCAGTGCGAGAAAATAAGGATGAGACATGGATAAGAAAAGAACAGGAGATGGAGGAAAGGGAAGCAGAGTGCGCAGAGGAGGTGCTGAAAGAAGTGGAGGAAAGGAGAAACTTCAGGAAGGTGGAAGATGAGGTGATAGAAAAAAGTGAGGGGAAACATTGGGCAACCACAAGTAGGCAGTAGGAACAACTGGTAAGGTGAAGTCAAAGCTTGAGAGGACTAGGGGAGTAGGAAGAACAGAGAGATTTGAACTGGAAATCTGTCTAAGAGAAGGTAGTAGTCCTGAAGACGAGAAAAATAAATAACCGGGGGAAATGCTTTGGGGAAGTGAAACATGAGATGAGACGTAGGGAAGGTGAGAGTGATTGGAGTAGGTTTCTGGAGGGGCAGATCCCTGAAAGAGAGGGAAGAAGAGAGGGACCTAGAGGCCCCTATCAGATTAATGGCATCCTCCTGTCATCCCCTGGCTCCAATCCATCTTGGAAAGCCCAGCACTCATTGCCCCGCTGCAAGAATCCACCCACCAAATCCAAGAACACAGTGTTGTAGCTGAATAGAATGTGGAATGTTTGGTGGGTAGAACTTGGGAAGGAATGGAATGCAGAGGAGTCAGTTATGATATGGGAATAAAGGATTTCAGACATGCAGGCTGACTCCTGTCATTATTTGATGAAGATATAATAATTAAAGTGGTGTCCATGAGGCACACAACACACAGCTTGCTTCTGGGACTGAGAACCAAGGATAAGCGAACCCGAGAACTTTGGGAAACAGCATACCGACATCCTTAAACCTGAGACTGAAAATACAGTAGAAGAAACCTCGAGATCTGTGGGAAAATAGGGTGCAAGAACCCCTAAAACCCAGGACTGTGATCTCAATTTACTGTGAGGATTTGCCAGGAGACATCCAACCCCAGACTGCCTGAACACTTGCAGAACATTTTGCTGGAACACTTTACTTTCACGGGAAACACGTTTTTTGGTTAGGTTTCACAGACGGTACGACCCCCATTCATCGACATGCATTTTGTCAATGGGGTTTTTGCAGATTTTTTCTCAAAAAAACCCATTGAAAAAAATAGGGGGCTGTCAGGAAGGGTATATAAGAGGTGGGGGGGCCAGGAATAATGTAAAAATAATCTGCGGTTGAGGGAGGAACCCACCCTAAAAGAAAAATAAATGTGATGGTTTTTTTTTAGAAGAATGAACAAAGAACCTCCCAGACCACTACCCAACCACGGAGAAGAACCTTTTCATTGAATTCAGACCCTACCTGTTTATTTAGGACAATCCTGTACTAGAAGTAATAACACATTTTGATAACCCGATTGCCTGGTCTGTGCTCCTTGTCGATCCCCATTCACAAAACCTTTTCCTCGCCTGTTTTGTTATGTTGAGAAGCTTTCCTACTGCACAAAATCACCACCGTAGTGGTCTCTGAGCACCGAGTGTGCGTAAAGTGCGCTATTGCATAATGAAAAAGCTGCATTATGCAGGTGGCAATATTTAAACAAAAGGTGCAACTGCCTGCACACTGCCTGCACATACGGGGTTGGGGGAGCTGAGACCGGTCACTGCCAACCCGTGTGGTTCTGGGACCAGTCATTTAGGAATCAAGACACATGCACAGCACTATTTTCGTTCTTGGGAATTTTCCAGCCCTTTCCCGCTCACCTTCGGAGCCTCCCCTTGTGATCTCTGTCTTTACCGCCCTGCCCCGCCTACTTACATTGGCATGGGGGAGGGGGAACAGAGGGATCTGGAGCAGGAGCCTGGCATCAGCAGCACTGCAGTGTCAGTGATTACTGCTCTTCGGCTTGCAGCAGACCATGTGATAGTGGGGGAGGGGTCAGTAGGGGGTCCGGGTAGGGCCAGAATATGTACTCTTGATAGTTCTGGATCCTCTCTTCTGGAACTCCTCCTGGGGGAGCATGATTGTGAGGGCCTGCAATGCCCCGTACCCCAATCTCTATCAGGAATAGAACATGCCGCTCCTCCTAAGTGTGATGTAGTCACGTGATAGAGATTGACGACCATGACGGCCCATGTGACAAGGAAGAATAAAAGGGAGAGGAAGAGCCTGCAAGGGATCTTCTGGCTCCGACACCACCCACAGTGTGTGTGTGTCTCCATTTGTTCCGCCCCGAGGCCCGCGCTGCTGTGAGACCCTGGGACATCACATTGGCGATGAGGATGGAGAGCCGACACCCGCGACAACGCCTCGACCATGAGCCGAAGCTATTGCTTGGTAATGCACACAACGCCAGCAACTCACAACACTGGCACCAGCGTATTACAGCGTGTGCAGCGACTGGGAACCAGACATGACCACAACTCGCATCTCTGCGGAGCTAGCGGACAACGGAGTAAGTGCAAGAAGCAGGCAATCTCCCAAGCGGTGCTAAGCACAAAGGCAGCAGCTTCATAAGCGTGAGTAGGCACGCAAGCACCACATCCTTTTCCCCAGCCTGCTGCAAACATGGCAACCGCCCACTAGACCACCAGGGGAACAGCTCATAGCCACATAACCAAAACAGCACTCTTGCATCCCGCACAGTGCAGCCTCAGCAGGAGTTCATCTAGTAAGAGCATGATCACATAGCAACCCCTCGGTGCACACCCAGTAGTGCCAGTCACCCACAAGAGATTAGGCGTGGAGCAGACGACCAGGAGGGCACCAGGAGCACCGTCCAGCAACATGGTGTCCAACCAAACTGCACCACCAGCCAGAGCGCAAGAGCAGGAACAGAACCCCAAAACCAACACATGGCTGGACACAACGCAAGGCAGGTTCATGAAGCCATTTGAACCGTTCAGGCCCAGGACGGCACTCTGCTGGGAACTATCGGTCCAGTAGTTCAAACTCAGGCTGAAGTACAGGAAAATCACAGTCCCAGAAGAAATGACTACTCTGCTGATGCTCAACCTGTGCACAATGGCACTACGACTCTTCAATGCGCTCCCGAACAAGGGCACTTAGGATGACTACGACACAGCCAAGGAGGTGCTGATGAGGAAGTTCAAACCACAACTGAGCGCAGATTTCGAGAGGTTCAATATGAGCCAGGCCAGACAGCGCCCGAGTGAGAACATCAATGACTTTCATGGCTGCCTACGGGAAAGGGCCATTGGATGCGACTTCCCCCCATGAAGAATTTGCCGTCCGGCAACAGGTCATTCATGGCCTTTCCTCTGAAAAGCTCTGCTGGACCATCCTGTCAGAGCCAAATCTGCAACTGGACACCATCCTTGCCATGGGACGGCAGAGAGAAAGGACAGATGAAAATGTGGCAGAAATGGAGCAGATGATCAGCCGCCTGTCACTGGACATAGAGAACCCAAACAGTATGACCACCATAAATGCGCTGCAGCAGGGGAGAAGCCAACCGAGACCCACACAGAAGAAACCCAGAGACTGCCTATGGTGTGGAGGACAACAGCACAAAGACGAGCTATGTCCAGCGTTCTGCACCACTAGGCAACACATGTCGGAAGCTGAACCATTATGCAGCAGTGTGCTTTGCTCCCGGGGGACGAGAGAGCCATCAAACGTTGGACAGATCCAGAGAATGGAAGGGAGACACACGGCAAAGGCGTACACCATCATACCAGCCCCGTCAACAAGACACGCGGCCACATCGACAATCGACACAGACACACAACAAGCCAGGAGGACAGGCTCGAGCGGTAGAGGCCGATGACGTTGACAAAAGCAGCGTGGAAGATGACCAGTCAAGCAGAGGGTCATCCCCAGACCACACACCCCGGCACAGGAAGTCAAGAAGAGAGAGAGTGAAAATGATCTTGGTGGTAAAGCCTGAAAAAGGGAAAGGCGCACAGAGCACAAAGTCACATCGCACGTACGTGGTAATGGCGGAATAAATCCCAGTGCGGCTGATGATAGACACGGGGCCACAGTGAACGGGATGCCGGCAAACAAATTCGAAAAGCTATACCCCGAGCCAACCCTAAGACGCAAAGTTGTGCAACTTATCACCTACAGGTGCAAAAAGCCGCTACCTGTAAACCAGGCTCAAATACGGGGACAGGAGCTGCAAAGCTCGAATATACGTCGTGGACGCCGGGATCGAGACTTTACTCTGCTGCCCAACGGCAGAAAGGCTACAACTCATCTTGTTCACTTTTGCAATACACTCTGGAGTGATCGACCGCAGCCTGAAGAAACATGAGAAACTCTTTGAAGGAATTGGATGCCTAAAGGGAAGAACTGTGAAGCTCCACATTCACCATACCCTGGAACCAAGGGCTGTCAGACACATAAAAGTACCCTTCCACATGAGAGCAGCAGTGGAGGCCAAAGTCAACAAGCTGCAGGACCTCCGGATTATCGAGAAAACTATGGGCCCCACACCATGTGTATCCCCCATAGTGGTGACAGCAAAATCAAAGCAGCCCCAAGCTGTGCGCATCTGCCTCGAAATGTAGCCCTCGGGGGAGAGAGACACATCACTCCAACAATTGACGAACTGATTGTAGACCTCATGGGAGCCACTGTTTTCAGCAAGCTAGACATGAGATCAGGATACCACCAAATTCGCCTGGCCAATGAATCCTGTTACATTACAACGTTTTTGTCTCACGGTTAAAAAGCTACCGCAGACTCAACTTTGGGATCTCCTCTGTGGCAAACGTTTTCCAGCATGAGATTAGGAAAGTACAAGACCTTCCCAGGGTCACAAACATGAGTGACAACATCTTTCTCTACGGGAAATGCGACAGAGAACATAACTTGAGGCTGGTGGTAGTAATCCAACAGCTTGAGCACTCATGGCTCACCCTCCATGCGTGTGAATTTGGAAAATCGCCACTAATCTTCTTCCGGTACGTTTTCAACAAAAAGGGACTCTTCACGGACCCAAGCAAGGTGGCGGACATTAAAAATCACCCGAGCACCCACAAACGCCACAGAAGTCCGCAGCTTCCTAGGGATAGCGACCTACTGTGGGAGGTTCATCCCTGACCTTGCCCCCACTGCCAACCCCCTGCACAAACTTACCAAGGCAAAAACCATGTGGGAATGGAATGAAATGCATGAAGCAACATTTCAGAGACTAAAGGACTCGCTGTCAGACGATGCCACCTTTTCTTTTTTTCGACACATCTCGCAAGACAGAACTGTTGGTGGGGGCCAGCAACGTCGGCCTAGGAGTTGTACTAACGAAGACAGGCAGAGATGGCACGATAGTCCCCGTTGCATTTGCCATCCGGGCACTCACGCCTACCGAGAGGAACTACAAACACATTGTGAAAGAGGCACTGGCCATAATGTAGGGATGCCAGCATTTCCACGTCTACATTGTAGGGCACCCAGTCAAGGTACTGACGGACAAGCCCCTGATACCAATATTCAAAGGGTTAGCACCTCACCCACCCGCAAGAATAGAACGCTGGATGCTCCACTCTAACAGTTTAACCTAGATGTGCAGTACCGAGCAGGAGCCGACAACCCAGCTGACTTCCTCCCACGTCACCCGAGACTGGCCACTGTGACAGAATGTGAGGCGACGAAAGAAACAGAAGAACACGTTTGTCACATCATCGTATGTGCCAGGCCAAAAGTGATGTAGCTGAATGAAATAATATCTGAAACAGAAAATTACACCTGCCTCCAAATCACTAAGGAGGCAATACTGACAGGTGAATGGAAACACAACCTCACTGTGGTGGTGCACCGCACACCGCAAGTTCAAGAACTAATGCAAAGCCTGTTAGGGATCAGACATGAACTGTTTGTCTCCCCCGAAGGGCTCATACTCAAAGGATACTGCCAGTGCCTTAAGTGGCACTACAAATCGAGCCGGGGCCCATCGAGGGGGCGTGGCCTAACAACGGGGGCCTTGATGGGCCGTTAGGCCACGCCCCCTTGACGAGCCCCGGCTCAGTGGGCTACTGGCACCCCTGCCAGGCAGCCTTTTGTAGAGATTAGCACCCTCTCCCCTACTTGGGAGAGGGTGCTGATCTCTGCATTTATTTTGTATAGGCTTGCCTGGCAGGGGACAGCGCCTCGCCTATTCAGCCTTAATGGTGGTGCTGCCCCTCGCCAGCTGGGGAGGGGCAGCGTCACCATTAAGGCTGAAAGGGTGAGGCCACTGGAAGCAGAGGCCTTTTTCCTAAAGACTGAAACTCCCGAGAATCCGCGGGAGCTTCAGTATTTAGAAAGCAAGGCCTCTGCTTCCAGCGGCCTCACGTTTTCTCCATAATGGTGGCGCCGGCCCACGTGCATCCCTTGATTAAAGGGATGCCTCGCAGGTGCGGCGCCACCATTATGGCTGAAAGGCATTTTTTTCTGAAGCCCGAAGCTCTCGCACACGAGCGAGAGCTTCAGGCTGTAGAAAAAAATGCTTTTTCCTGTAGTGGCCGGGGCTGACAGGGGAGATTAGTGGGCCCCGGCAGGGCCCCGCCTCAAAACGAAATTTCGGAGACTGCCGGGGCCCAGCCCCGGCAGGCCCCGGCCCACTTAAAGCCCTGGATACTGCATCAAAGTGCCCTCCAGCCTACAAGAAAGAGCACTCCAACTAGCGCATGAGGGCCACCAAGGAATCGTAAAAACACAAGCATTTCTAAAATCGCGAGTGTGGACGCCACACATCCAACAAAGTGTAATGACCCTAGTAGAGATCTGCTCGTCATGCCAGGCAGCTCACCAGATAGGCCCCCCAGAGCCAATGGCCAGCCCACCCAGGAGTGAACGCAGATGGGACGCGGTCAGCGTTGATTTCTGCACCATTGCAAATTACGCTTACTATTAGTGGTGGTGGACGAGTTCACGCGATATCCAGAGGTAGAACCAGTAAAGTCCATTGATGCAGCCTCCATAACTACAGCACTGGAAAAGATGTTTGCCATTCACGGCATACCCTCATCAATCGAGTGTGTTAACGGCCCACCATTCAGGAGCAAAGAGTTCAAAGGATTCCTTGATAACATGGGAGTACACCACCACCACATCATGCCCTACTGGCCCCAAGCAAATGGGGACCCGGAAAGATGTATGTCCTCAATCAACAAAGTTGTGCGAATAGCCAAGGATAGAAGTCGACCGTAGCTGTCAGAGCTATACCGTTTTCTCAGTTCCTACCCACAAACTCCACACTCATCCACTCTAGTCAGTCCAGCAGCACTGATGTTCGGATTCCCCATTCAAGCAGGACTCCCGCTCCCCCACGCCAGAGGCCTCCTCTGAGTGGATGGAAAATGAGTCAAACAACAGCGACAGGAACACAACGAAAGAGAGAACAAGGCCAGGGGGGCAAGGCCAAACCAACTACAAGTAGGAGACCCAGCCCTAGTAAAGAACCGTGCCTCTGCCCGGAAGATGGCGCTCCAATACGAGTCCCAGCCATGGACCATCATGCATCGAAATCATGGGATGGTGACGGCATCACGCAGATCCTAGCCTTCAACCACCTGGCAAGAAGTGCCAGAGAACACCCCAACAACATCCTTGCACACACCCCTGGATCAAACACCTCAAGCGGAGAGACCCAAGGAACCGCCGGGACAACGCCCAGAGCCCCACACAGAATCAAGGAAAGAGCCAGAGAGCCCTGGTATAAGTGATACCCCGAAGAGGGAGGGCAGTGACCGGTACTCGCTCCGCCAGCGACCAGCCCAATCCATGCGACTGCGTGGCTTCCTACTAAATGGAATTTACCGGCAAACCAAGGTACAGAAAGAAGCAAAGACAGTAAGATGAGACCAGTTTGATGTTAAGAGCACTCTCAGAGGGTCAGAGGGAAACTGTTACATCCTTCGCAAAGAAAGGTTTTGTTTGTTATCCAAGTTGGGGAGGGATGTGACGTAGTCACGTGATGTGAATAGAGATTGACGGCCGTGATGGCCAATGTGACGAGGGAGAATAAAAGGGGGAGGAAAAGCCTGTGAGGGATCTTCCGCCTCCGACACCATCCACAATGTGTGTGCGTCTTTTTGTTCATCTCAGGGGCCCGGGCTTTGGGGTGGGGTGTTGGCACCTGCTCCTGCCTGATGCCTGTGGGCTTAAGTGCTAAATAAATAAAATGAATACAAAAGCAGGGCCAGAGGTCTTTTTCAGGGATCATGCCCGGTCAGGGTTTTTGGGTGGTCGGCAGGTCCAAATAATTCTATAGTAAAGAAAGAAAGAAAAATGACATTATTCTCTACTCGTCTGCAGGAGGGTTACCAGTCTGGAAGATAAGAAAACCCACTAGAGGCATCATGGGTGGGGTGTGACCTTTTATTCTCCCTCATCAAATTTGTTATTTGTTTCCTTCCAGGCAGTTGTCCGAGCCTCAAGACGGATACCTCAAGTGGTGGAGACTAGGACAATGAGGAGGGATGAGGCAATAAGTAGGGTGACCAGATGTCCCGGTTTTGCCAGGACTGTCCCAGGATTGGGCTTGCTGTCCCCCTGAACGGAGAGGTTCTTTTTATTCAGAAACCCTTTCGGGGAAAGGAGGGGCGACAGTACTGGTTTTGGATGAAGGGACAATAATTATAAAGTACGCATCAGAATCTTTATGTGGCAGGTTGGGCTCGAACCCCCAACCTTTCAAGTACCACTCACATGCATCAACTGGTTGTGCCACAGGGACTTGTTGAGGAACGAATAAGCAGAAAGGCTTGTCAAATCAATCGGAGCAATAGCTACTTTTGTATTAACATGCTTTAAAACCCCACATTTTATAAGCATGATCAGTGCCGGAAATACTGTTTGGGGGGTGTTGGGATTGGGAGGAGGGTTGAGGGGCGAAATGTGGGGGTGAGGGGGCATTGTGAGAAGCTAGTCCTTCATTTATGTTGTTGGCCATCCCGGATTTTCTTCTTGAAAATGTGGTCACTAAAGCGATATGTAATGAGAGAGTTCTCTAACCTTCTGTAAACAAGGCAGAAACCCAGCCAATGGATGTGCAGACAGTAAACATATCCTCTAGTGTATACTTGTAATGTTTTCACTCTAACAGTAAACCTCTTACCGCTCAGTGAACTGTAGTGACCCAGGATAATCCCATAAACCAGGCAATGCCAGACATGGTGAAGATTGATTGGCTCCCACGCTGAATAGATGCCAAGTGAATTAATTTTAAGCAACTTAAACCGATAATTCACTGTTTACATTGCAAGGTTTGAATAACGTGTAATTATTTACACACGTCCCTGGGAAAATGGCTACAGGTAAAATGTATTGTTCCGCAAATCACGTGAACTAGCCCGCATGAGAAGATATTTTGTATCCTCATAAGAACACTCTGCTGCCTGCTCCCCAGGTAGCCCTGAAGCAGATTTATATCTGATTACCTGAAATCATTGGTTATATGACTGGTCTGGTATTTATCTACCTGAATAACTTCCCCGATAAACCGCTTATAAATGTACGTTTGTTTCTTAAAATTGTGCTCCCAGCCAAAAGGTTGTATGTTTGAAGCGCTTTCGCCAATGCACTGGTACATAAATGACCAAACGGTACAAAACATGCAACTTAGGTCAATAGTAAACCAGACAGCAAACATTGAAAAATTAGGATGGAGTAGAAAGAGAGAGAGAGAATGGTTGGTCCTTGAGGAAAGTACGGAAAGTAGCAAGAGAAAAGGCAGCGCGAATGTCAAGTGGGAGAGCGTTAGGCGCTAACAAGCAAAACATTCGGAAGTGGGATTGGGCGCAGGGAGGACGCGGGACAGACAGAAGAAATAAGGCATAATGAAGGAAGCGAGAGGGAGCGTACAAGGAAACTAAAGAAGTCAAACAGAGAGGAGCTAGACCATGCAGACATTTATAAACAATACAAAGGAAATTAATAAGAATACGATAGCGGAAATCAAGCCAGCAAAGAGAGATAAGGGGGTCTGAGATGGAAGAACGAAGTTGAAGACGAACGAGAAGACGAATAGAGGCTTTAAAGATAGACCCCAATGGGACTATGGCATATGCAGGAAGACCGACCAGCAGGGAGGAACAATAGTCTAATCGAGAATAAACACGATAGGTTAGCAGCATAAAACGTTATGAAAGGGTGCATTTTTGTGAAATTACTCAACGCATATCTACAGAATTTAGCCAAGCAATGAAAAAGAAAGGTTAGTGTCAAAAATAACCCTGAGACGCCCAGTGGAAGTAGAAAAAGGAAAATGAGACGGAAGAAAAAAAGATTGGTGCGGGAGGGGCGATAACAGACAGAGAAAATGGTGGAATGTATATAACGTCCGTGTTTGAGGGATTAAGGTGTAGAGAATGTGACAGCATCCAGTTTTGAAGAGAAGACAAACAGGATGAGAGAGTGGAGAGAGTCAGATAAAGAGGAGAAACAGAAGAGAATGCATGAATCATCTACATAAAAGAGACACGAAAGCCCAAAGGAAGCAATGATTTGAGATACCAGTGGAGTTTAGAGAAAAAAAAAGTGGACCTAAAACCGAGCCCTGGGGGACACCACAACCTACAGGAAGCGCAGCTGAAGATTGACCCCTCAAGGAAACAGAATATGTGCGATTAGAAGGATAAGACACAACTACTGATCAACAGAACCCAAAATCCCCAAAGCAGAAAAAGTAGAGAGGAGGATAGCATGATCTATTGTGGCAAATGCTGCCGAAAGGTTTAATAGTGCCAGCACTGAGGATAGTTTAAAGTGATGAGCCAGAAGAAGAGACTTTGTGACATGTAAAAGTGTGGTCTAGGTGGAGTGGCTGAGTCGAAAGCCTGTATGGTTAAGAGGTAAAAGTTTTGTTTGAATTAATAAAGGAAGAAAGTTGAGAATAAACAGCATTTTCCAGTATTTTAGAGAGAAACAGTAAGAGAAACAGGGCGAAAGTTAGAAGGGATAGAAGGATCAAAGATAGGTCTCTTCAACAGAGGAATAATGATGGCATGTTTAAATTCTGAAGGGAATATCCCAGATGATGAAGATAAATTGCAGTTAGCAGTGATGTAAGGAATCAAAAGAGTTTAGACTTTGGGAATAATGACGGATGAAACGGGGTCAGTTGAGGCTGCTGAAGGATGCTCTTGGGTCAGGAAAATACTAGTATCTGTATCTGAAAGGAAAGAAAAGGAATGAAGAGTTTGCGAAGTAAGAGAAGGAAAAGCACGTGAAGGGGAAAGGGGAGCAGATGGAAGAAACGCAGACTTAACAAAGTACCAAAAGGGAAATGACAGAGGAAACTCCCAAATTTCTGACAGGCAACTTGTTTGTCAACTCCTTTTGAACCAATTAATAAATAGACATATCCTGCCTCATCCTGTATTCTTCTGCCAAAAGCTAAGAGGGCATATCAGTCGCATGACAATCTTATGCAAAGCTCAAAAACCTTGAAGCAGCTGTCCATCGCAGAACTTTAGCATGGGGTGAATATCATGGGGCATTCCTGATCCTCCTAGAACAAGGGTCTGCAACCTTTGGCTCTCCAGATGTTTTGGACTACAACTCCCATCAGCACTACCCTGCACAGTTAATGGGCCGGGATCGTGGAAATCTAGGCTGGCAGTATGAATTACAGCCACTCTATCCACTCGGCCCATTTTTCCCCTAACATGCAGCGCAAGTTCCCAGCGCCTTCAGTCAACGGGAAACAATGAGCCAGCCATCATGCAGACGCATCATGTTCATGCAATTGTTGAGCATTGCTAAACAGGAAACCATGACCATCCATTCATTGTATAACAGTTGGCTTGGCACTCCCAGACTACATCCTGGGCCGGCATTGGCAGTCTGTGCGGCTGCCCACGGCCCTGCGGTGATAGGAGCCCCGGAGGCACCAGTTGCCTGCCTCCAGTACATAAAATCATATTGTTTTCAAGAGGGTGTGCTGCCTCCATGTACGAGGCTCCCTTTTTTGTTTGTCCTAGTGAGGCAACGAGTTACCTCTCAATTTCCTGCTGCAATGTTCTCTAGGGAAATCCCCCCTTTTCAGTGGTTCATCAGACTGCAGGCCCACTGCTCATCAGTTTCTTTCTTCAAGCAAAGCATTTAAAGTGGGAGCGATGTACAAGTGATGGCCCATTTAAGAGACCATTGTTTTGGACAAGACATTCTTAACATTTCCGTGTTAAGAACTGCAAAGAGGCATATTTATTTTGAAAGCACACACAAAGCACCAGTTTAGTGCCTAAATCTATGCCCTCCTTCAGGA
Organism: Ambystoma mexicanum; assembly: GCF_040938575.1. NCBI lineage: Eukaryota > Metazoa > Chordata > Amphibia > Caudata > Ambystomatidae > Ambystoma > Ambystoma mexicanum. The sequence continues at coordinate 978,494,513 of NC_090941.1, forward strand.
CAATTATATATATCACACAAAATACTTTTCAACTATCTGCCTTAATTTCACATGTTCATATCAATCATTGAAACACAAACAGGTAACCTTTTCACACATTACGTTTTGTTAGGATTCTTTAAGTCTTGAAACTACATTTTCAAAATCCACAGGCCATATTTTGCATTCGGCTGAATTGCATTCTGGTATTTGTAGTCTGCCATTCAAGGTGGGGGGGGATAATGCCACAATAGGACTATTTTTGCCTAGCATATTTCTATAAGGATTTATATACATTATTCTGCTATGTGTACGTTTCAAGTTATCTTTATAAAACAGAGTATTGTTGAAAGCCAAACGTGGGGGTGAGAGGGGAAAGGAGGAGAGCGCAAGTGAGTCATAAAAATGTGCCCAGAATGTGGCGGGAGAGGCTACAGTCCTGGGGACTGTAGGTGTTATTTTCCCTGGTTCTGGCCCTGAGCTGATTTTGAGGGGAGAAGTCGAGGATCCATGTGGGTGGACAGCATCCTTCCACTTTTTTCAGAGGGCAGACGCAACCCCCGGTGGGAGTTTATGAGGCGGCATTCCACTTGCTTGCTCAAGTGTTCAGCTACTAGGATTTGATTGATTAGCTTTGATACATTTGTATAGCACACTTATCTAACTAAATTGTATCTAGGCGCAGATTGAATACTAAATCAAAGCACTAGGGGGGACAATTAAAGGCAATCGGTACAATCAGATTAACCGCCCCAAACAAAAAATATTACCACCCATCCCGTTACTTGAGCAGTTGGATTTTTAGGGCTTTACGGAATTGAAGAAGAGATTTGAGGGCACGATTAGGCAAGGAAAGGGAAAGTGGGTGTTGGCCACCCAGGCTGCTCAGAACACGGCATTGAGTTGTACCATAGAATACAGCACACCTTCCGGGCATCCTGATTGGACAGCGACCCCCTACCAGGATACTACTGGAAATTCTCCTCGCTCTGATTATTTTTCCAGGTTGTTTTATTTTTCTGAAAGGCAAATGTGCATTTGTCTTGTGCACTTTCTTCTAAGGGGAAAGGTCAGTTGAACTAAAGTTGTATATTTCCTATTAGAATATGTTTACTTACTGTGCATATATTAATGGGTGACAGCTTTTTATTTTTGCTACGGGGGAAGAGATTCCCACACTGAGTGATATGATTTACAACGTGTAACATCTCAGCAATAGTCACCTAACATTCTGAGTTGTCTTTGCAGCATTATACTATAGGATCCCCTGTTAATCCCGCACCCACAAAACAGATTTGGCCTGCCCACCCACTCCAGTCATAGGTCAGGTGGTCCATTAATGAGGCTCCCTTCCCATTTTGAAGTGAGCAGCACTTGCTAATTTTGCAATAGCCACCCCTTTCTCGGTCCCGTGAGTGTTGCCTCTCACTTCCCCCACCAGTGTCCCCTTGTGTCCCCTTCTCCCGCCAGTGTCCTCATGTCTCCCCTCCCCCACCAGTGTCCCCTTGTCTCCCCTACCAGTGTCCCCTTGTGTCCCCTTCCCCCGCCAGAGTCCCCTTGTCGACACTACCAGTGTCCCCTTGTGCTCCCTTCCACCACCAGTGTCCCCTTGTCTCCCCTTCCCCCGCCAGTGTCCTCATGTCTCCCCTACCAGTGTCCCCTTGTCTCCCCTGTCCCCTTTACCAGTCCCACCCCCCTCTTATGCCCCCTCCTATTTTCACTTTGCCCCCTGTGAGTGTTCTTTCCCCCCTCCCCCCTTCCTGCCCTTACACCCTATGCCCCCCTCCTCTCCTCCATTTCCTCCCCTCCCTCACCTCCGTCTGTCTTTTTCCGGCACCACCCCAATTGCCGTCTGGCACAGTAATTTGTAGCCGCCTGTCCTATCAGCCGTTTTGCCCCCCCACACCTCTAAACTTTTCTAAGCACTTACTTTATCATCGGTCACTTGACCACGGATAACAGCTTGTCTGTCCCCCCCTTGTCCCTTCTGTTTTCTCCTCCCCATCCCGCCCCAGCATTATCTTGAATAGTCATCGACCTTCAATTGATAGTCACTTGTCTTGTTCCTTCTCCTCGCCCCTTCCCTCCTCTCCCCACTCGCCCCTTCCCCTCCTCTTGTCACTCTTGCACAGCAACAATTGTCGTCAGGCATAGTAATGTTACTGCTAGTTTTGTCTCCCTCTTTCCTCCCTCTCCTCTCCCTTATTGTTACATGCACTTATACTATCTGTTATGATTTGATAGTTATGTTTTCACATTCTGTACTGTTTCAAGGACTTGTATGAATGTACTTGTATTCTCCCATGTTCCCTCCCTCCTTGAAGCGCTTTGAAACATATTGTGTATAGGCGCTATACAAATAAACAATCAATCAATCAATATGCATGCTAACACCTCACCAAGCATGAACTCAGCAGGAGAGGGGCAGAAACCCTGCCACAACCAGTGAGTTAGATGAGCATGGCAAGGAGAACGGGTGCAACTACTCCCTCTGCCCCCATGTCCTCAGTGCCTATGCCTATATTATCGAACCCCCCCCATTTTTTAAAAACATTATTTAGGACTTGAGCCCTCTTCATTTTGTTAACATTTGAAGACCTGCAAAATGTCTTTGTTGCCTGCCTCAAGACTTCCCAGGTAAATAGGCTCTATCGTAATATAAGGCAATCCTGCAGTAGACGTAACCTGCCCTCTCTGCCCGAGGGCCAATTCCTGCCCTGACATGACATCCTTGGAGTTTATTTCTTTTGACAGCCAAAATAATTCTTATCTGTAGCTTCTGAAATAAAAACCTTATTGCTAGTTTGGACGATATGGCCAAATAGATACACAATAAAATTAAAAACAATTGGGAAGTGTCTGTAAAAACAGCAGTTAGGTTCAGCTAGCAAAACACAATCACCATATTTTTGCAATACGTTCCACAGTCAAACAAAGGTTTCAGAAAGACCTTTTTACAAAGAATATTATATTTCTACCAATTACATCTGGGGCGAGAGGTGTTCAAGTTCCTGAATTGCAAACTGGTCTCAAAACCCGTCTTCTCCACTTAACTAAAGTGTCTGCTCCCGGCCAAATCCTTTTATCGCACTATGCCTTATCTGCTCAAATTATGAGTGTGTATAATGTATGGAGCTCACACTGTCTGCTACTTCAAATAAAGCCTCACGCCTGATAGTTCCACATAGGTAAATATTAAGTGACAATTCATATACTCTACGTCGTAGTTTATTTGCCTCGTGCCTTGCTCAAGGCAACACACTGGTCTGAGCCCCCAGGACCGATCCTACGCCACCGCTCATTCCCCTCCTAGTAGGTTTGATGGCTTTAAACATGTTTAACTTCCCATTATACCTTTGCGTATTGAAGACTCATTCTATACTATAATGTTCTGTAACATCATTGACGTCACTATTTATGCAAATAAGCAGGGGGCCTCGCACACCTTTCGCCGCCCAAGGCCCTGCAAATCCTAGGGCCGGCTCTAACTATATCACCGGTCTTTGGCATGTGGCGCCTAATACGTTACCTGACAATCAAGCCTCCACACTTTAAGGGCATGCTTGAGCACACCTGGAGTCATCACACATCCATTCTTCAACTAGTTCTAATACTACGTTCCATTGCACTAGAAACTGGCAATGGAAAATGCTTGTCACCACAAGACCCGTTTTGCTTTCTTCTCACCGGCATTCCATCTGATCCACTGCAAATGACTAGCCTTGCATCTCTACCCTCCCAATCACACACCCCCACCCTCTCGTATCTATCAGATTGTTGGTCTGTGGGTCATCTATCCAACTCCTGCTTCACCCTTGCTCTCTGACCTTGTTCCCCTTTCCTTTCCTTCAGCAGACCCCAGTCTGGTTACTCCTTTTGCGGGCACAATACGCCACCTTCTGGAGAAGCCCCAGTGCTGTAAGACCACTATGGCTGTGATGGGTGCAGTACAAAAGATTATTAACATAACATAATTTACAGGTATATGCACGAAGGGTCTGGATGAGATCTTACGCTTCCAGCCAGTCTCACCTCCTGCACAGATTCGCCCTTAGTGAATCAGTGGAGGAGATGATACGCTTGCAGCCAGTCTCACCTTCTGCACAGATTCGCCCTTAGTGAATCAGTGGAGATGTTACGCTTGCAGCCAGTCTCACCTCCTGCACAGATTCGCCCTTAGGGAATCAGTGGAGGCGACGTTACGCTTGCAGCCAGACTCACCTTCTGCACAGATTCGCCGTTAGTGAATCAGTGGAGGAGATGATACGCTTGCAGCCAGTCTCACCTTCTGCACAGATTCGCCCTTAGTGAATCAGTGGAGATGTTACGCTTGCAGCCAGTCTCACCTCCTGCACAGATTCGCCCTTAGGGAATCAGTGGAGGCGACGTTACGCTTGCAGCCAGACTCACCTTCTGCACAGATTCGCCGTTAGGGAATCATTGGAGGAGATGTAACGCTCGCAGCCAGTCTCACCTTCTGCACAGATTCGCCCTTAGAGAATCAGTGGAGGAGATGTTACGCTTGCAGTCAGTCTCACCTCCTGCACAGATTTGCCTTTAGTGAATCAGTGGAGGAGAAGTTATGCTTGCAGCCAGTCGCACCTTCTGCACAGATTCGCCCTTAGGGAATCAGTGGAGGAGATGTTACGCTTGCAGTCAGTCTCACCTCCTGCACAGATTTGCCTGTAGTGAATCAGTGGAGGAGAAGTTATGCTTGCAGCCAGTCGCACCTTCTGCACAGATTCGCCCTTAGGGAATCAGTGGAGGAGATGTTACACTTGCAGCCAGTCTCACCTCCTGCACAGATTCGCCCTTAGGGAACCAGTGGACTTGTCTGAAGAAGATGCGGGCGTAGCATGCCAGGAGCATTTTATTCCTTGAATTCAGATTCTCCAAATGTTTGCTAACTTGGGGATTTAACCCTCTTTTCTGGCTGCTCAGTGATTCAGCGATTAAACTTCAAATAAGTTTCAATTGTGTACTAACCGGTTAATACATACATACACTTAACACTAAGCTATTGTATCCTGTGGTTTATAATCTTTTTATTTATGTATCTTTATTGTGCTTTAGTTCAAATTGAATTTTTCACAACATATTTATTTTATTTGCATTTAGTTGTTTTACAATTTTTTAGCAAAGAAAATAAAAACAATGTATCCAGCCAGACCCAAATTAACATTTAAAACAAAACAATGTTGTTTACAATACATCAGAGAAATCATTTTACAATATACACAACACATTAAAACAATAAAAGTCAGGCCACCAAGCGCAGAAACAAATAACCCCAAACCTTCTTAGCGCTCTTGGACAATACTTTGTGGTTTCTCCCCTGTGTAGCCTTGGGTGGCTTTCAATTCTGATACAGGCTATCTAGCAGCTGTACACGTGGGGAGTGTGCAGGGAGGACTACCTGCCTGCACTTCTAAAGGTTGCATGGGTCAGATGACATCAATAAACCAAGCCTCTCCTGAGCCACACTGCTCAGTACTGCGTAGAAAGGACAAGCAAGCCATGGGAGCCATTTCCCGGGAATATTTACCTGGAATTCTATTCCATGTGTTTTTCTGCAGTATTCCCTGAGCTTCGGGTACACGCCCTCTCTGAGGATTCTTCTTTCACTTTCTGAATCTGGGAGATAACAATACAATCGATAATTAGCAAAGAGTCAGTGGCATTTCAAACAAATCTGTATACAGTGCACATGGCTGAGTACTTGAGTATAGCGCTGGTACCTCCGAAAGGTGGTTGAGCTACTTAACATATATTGTATAAATGAGGAATGGAAAATAAGTGCACAAGAGTGCCTTTAGTGTATAGAGTGTACTTTTGTTGACACGTGTTTCGACCTAACTGCAGTCTTTTTCAAAACAGAGCACTGGTTCTTAAGCCGAACGTAAGTGATAATAAACAGTAAAATTGGGTGACACAGAAATGGTAACACATAAGAACCAATTATATACATACAATTCCCAGAATCCAAAAGAAAGAGGAAATTATACAGGGTAGCCTCAATAATAAGGGGTGCAAGCAAGGAAACACCAACTTAGTTGAGTGTGACTGTGAAGATGCAACGACTCTGAAACCATGAATACTGTGCCACCCTGAAACCATGAACACTGTGACACTCTGAAACCATGAATACTGTGCCACTCTGAAACCATGAACACTGTGCCTCTCTGAAACCATGAACACTGTGCCACCCTGAAACCATGAATACTGTGCCAGCCTGAAACCTTGAACACTGTGCCACTCTGAAACCATGAACACTGTGCCTCTCTGAAACCACGAATACTGTGCCACTCTGAAACCATAAACACTGTGCCACCATGAACACTGTGCCACTCTGAAACCATGAACACTGTGCTTCTATGAAACCATGAATACTGTGCCACCCTGAAACCACGAACACTGTGCCACTCTGAAACCATGAACACTGTGCACCCTGAAACCATGAACACTGTGCCACTCTGAAACGATGAACACTGTGCCTCTCTGAAACCATGAACACTTTGCCACTCTGAAACCACGAACACTGTGCCACCCTGAAACCACGAACACTGTGCCACCCTGAAACCATGAACACTGTGCCTCTCTGAAACCATGAACACTGTGCCACTCTGAAACCATGAACACTGTGCCACTCTGAAACCATGAATACTGTGCCACTCTGAAACCATGAACATGGTGCCACTCTCAAACCATGAACACTGTGCCTACACCAATCGAGGAAGAAAAGCCCACAGAGGTCAAAACAAAGACACCTGCGAAGATGGAATTCAGCTCCAAAAAGCAAGGTGATTGCACGCCTTTGGGATTTCGACCAGGAGCCAGAACTTTGCCCTGGTGGAAAAATGCATTGAAGGTTCCTGTTTTTTGCACAAGGGCAATGTTTGCCCTTGTGCTTCTACCCAGAAAAATTACACTTGTCACAATGGGCATTTTTTCTAATGTGGCCCCAATGTTTTTTACACTAAGGGAATCGTTTCATTAATGCTAACACGGCGCAACTTTGCACTTGCACCGGTACAAGGTTTCTATGATCTGTCCCCAGGACGCCTACACCAGGCCTCAGGAAACAAAATGCCTTATAACCAAATGCATACGTGGGCTATGGTGCTTCACCATGACTCCTGCAGCCACAGTACTGCCACAAACACTGAACTGTCCCCCAAAGAATTCACTGCACAAGTGCAAAACTAGAAACATGCTTCCATGATAACCACACCATGCAGCACACTCCCACACATGCAGGGAGCAAACCACAAGTCCAAGGTCCCAGGTGGAGATGAATGCAGAATCTGTGCATTATCCAAGCATAAAAGAATACCATGCAGTCACTGCAGTCCATTCACACTGCCAGGTTCAGACACCACCACCCTGGGAAATGTCTGAGCAAAGCCCATGATTACACATAGACAGTCCAAAGACACTGCGCCCCTACCACCACAACCCCCATACACAAAGGAGACATGGGTAGAAATAAAAGTGAGACAGGAAGCCTACCCAATGCAAAAAACCTGCTGGAGACATGGAAGCAGCATGGACTGGAACACAGCGCATGCTCCAAAATGGCGTCACTGCTCCAAAATGGTGTCACTTATCCAAAATGACACGATTATGGAACAATCATGGTCCTTCCGAACTAGTGAGCATTGCAAAACAGCGAATCCTTTTCTGAAGATTTGCCTGTCAATGTGGGTTCCACTTTAGATATTTATTAACAGAAATGTGCACCCACCTGTGCATTTTAAAGCACATTTGTAAATGAACTGACCAGGCAGCAACCTCAGCCCAATGCCCACCAGAGCCCTTCAAGCCTCTGTGGACACAATACCCCTCACCGACAATCAGTGCTTCATTATCAACTAGACACCCATCACACTTGTGGTCAATATGCAAAGACACCTCATTCCTAAAAACACCTGGCACTGTGGTAACAGAACCCGGGACAGCCAACTCCACAGTGCAGCCTGCCCACATCTACAATATCGTCTTCCTGTACCCATTCAAGGCTGGCATGCTAGCTGTGACACACAGGCTCACCTGAAAACAGATCTCCAGAGTGGCATACGCCAACATTGAAGAACAGGGTATGTTTCAGCATAAGCCTTTTACAAGGGATGCATTTGAAATGCATGCATGCATGGGGGCCTGTGTGTCATGGCAAATTTACTAAGCCATGTGGAGGTCGTGTGGACAGAGCAAAGGGAGGATGGTGGAGTGGTGTTGGCAAGCACCTCATTGGTCTTGAGCTTCAGACACTTCTGAGAAGAATATGCTCTTATGTGTCTATGCCTTCATGTGCCATTGCACAATGAGATGTGATGAACGAGGTAGATGCCATATTTCTGCATTTTGAAACCTGAACACAAAAAAAGATCGTTTTTTGTTGGCTTTGAAATGCAGAAATATTACATACTGCTCCCCTCCTTATCCACCCCTCAATCCCTCCCGCTCATTCTCCTGTTCATGGAGGGGATTAACCCCCGAATCCACCACCCACCCCCCCTTCCCGCCTCTAAACACGCATTCTCCCCACACACATACAGTCCAAATCTTACCTCTCACTGAGAATTATTGACGCTGACCAAGAATGTATGGTAGTCCTTTTGAGAAATGCTTTTTTCCCCCATAAAAATACAATAGTAGGCTGTGAAAAGCATTATTATTAACAGCAAATAAGTCACGTTGAGAAACACTAATGCTGTACAATATACCTGCTGAGAAGTGCCAGTACTATACCATAAAAGTATTGGAGCATTCCCAAATGTATAATAAAATAGCTTAATCTAAACTGAGCACAGACGCTGGGATAAGAACATTCCTGCTGAAAGTACTGCAGCCCAATAAAAGGTGGAAGGCTAGCTCAGCTGAAATCCAGACCTGTGACTTGCCGGTTGCACACATCTTTGCACCAGACGCATTAACCCACAGAGCTATTTCACCAGGATGTGTAACCTGGGACCTGCATGTTAAACACAGATCTCTAGAAGCACCCTAAGACTAGTATTTGGAGGGTAGGTTAACAGCTTCTGGAAAGGGTGACTCAATGCAGTATCTGGGCTTTAACCTTGTAACCAGCTATTCCAGGGGGGAATGGATCAATCTATTTAGGGAAGGGTTTCCGGCCTTGCTGGCAAGAATGAAGAGGATCTATTCCCAGCTCTGTCGCTACTCTTTGATTCCCTTGCTTAGGTTTTATTTGCAAACTACTGAACCAATTATTCTATATGGTTTGGGCATAGTTTCGGCTAGTGGGGCATTAAACACCATACAGGGGCACCTCTGGAAACAAACCTTGGGTTTGAATCAATCTTTTCCAAATACTGTGATCAGACATGAGCTGGGCTTATTGTCTCTGGCAGCCAGAGCCCTTTGGAATAAGCTAGCAGAATACACAAAGATGTTGAATCCCCCTAACAGCTCTCTTCATCAAGACCTGGGTGAGGAATCCCAATATGACACAGCCTCCACTGTTAACAAATTTAGGCTTGCTATGTGTGCCATTCTCCACCATATCGGTTCATCCAGGGACGAGCTGAAATAAATTCCGGGGGTGGTAAATAACAAGCTATATACTGCCGACTGGGCAGATACACCGACTTACTGGGCAATCTCTCACTATACAGGGAGTCCGCTGAGTTCAGGAGGAGCTGAGGGAAAAACCAGATGTACTTGTCACTGTTCCCCTGCTCGCAAATTCGGGCTGTATATCTTCGATTTCGCCTGAACCAATTTGGTACCCTCGAAAGTAGAATCAAGGGGGACAAAACATTAACTACCAACACATGTAGGTTTTGTGCATCCTCCACGGTGGAAACCTTGAAACCTATCACCTGGGATTGTCCTGGTTTTGCGGCCCAGAGGCTGCGCTACATGGCTGAGGAGGTATTGACTGATATGTACTGGATCCGGCTAATGTGGTGTAACTCAACCAAACTGATTTTGGAACTGCATGCTTTTTTAACTGTGTTCTTGAAATCAATTGAATGAGTCTTTTGGCTATGGCGGGGAAGAAACCCAGAAATGACTACAAAGCGGGTTGGAGTTATGTATTCCTTTAATTCTATTTTAGTTTTCTTTTTTCTTTAAATGGTTATTGTTGCATGAACTGATGATGAAATGTCATACAATTCTCATGATTTTATTTGACTTTGTTTGTACTTTAAATGTGAAAAGCTTACTTCTGTAGGCTAAACACATTATAATAAAGAAAAACACAGATCTCTGAGCCAGACACATTAGAAGAGTGGCATATTGTTTTCATCAGACTGGTGCATTTAGAAGGCTTATAGGTCTTGGGCAGTATCCGTCACATGGAAGGCGTATCTCACCTGTGGCTGTCTCCGCCGAGCCCTGTTGATGTAAGGATCATGGGATACAGAAATTAAGATATTTATAAACAAGCTCAAACGTCACTGACAGCTGGTAGCGCTGCAGTGGCGCGCCCAAAGTCCCTTAAAAATAGGTCAAAGGCAATTCAAAACAAACATGAACACTGCAAGAGATGGGTTCTGAAGCAGATGGGGCCCAGCATCCCTCACGGTGCGACTGGCTAGCATCGAGGCCCCCTACCTTGACCAGGGCACCCCTACACCCGAGGGGATGTAGGGGCCTCTGCTATGCCAGTGGCAGCTTGGGTCTCTAGGTCCAGAAGGCCGGTTAAATGCAAAGACTAGAGATCTTGCTAAGAACTGGAGCCCAGAGGCAGGAAGGACCCAGGCCTTTATAGGAGAAGTTGGAAAAACGGCAACTGCGGGCTCTACCCCAGATACCGTTGGCAGCTGCAAACCCAACAGAGCAACTAAAGACATTGCAGCCGTAGAGAGCCCAGGGGAAAACCTACACAGAGCTACCCAGGTAGGGAGAAGAATGCCAACGCCAAAGCATTAAGAGGACCCCAGAGTGCAAGAGTGGACGCTAAAGGTCTTTCCCTGGAAAAGCCTCGAAATCAGCCCTATGACTATGGGGGAACTTTACAGGGATCGCCTGAGTAGCACTTTCAGCGCCAGCACATCCCAGGGGTTGCCTGACCAGCATAAGACAAGGACAAAGGCCAAGGAAAAGGCAGCAAGAAGTGTTCGGGACACTATTAACAACCATGAAATCAAGAGCGATTTGGAGGAAATAGTCTTGGGTGCGAACCACCCATAAGGTTGAGGTTTTTAAAATAGAGTACGGCTGTAAGAAATGAGATCCATATAGCAAAGACCCTCACTTGCTTCAGGTAAGTTCCCTCTCCTCTATCCATTCTGACATTTACTTCTACAGATGCTTTTTTGTCATGTTATTTCTTTTGCCCCATTGGACCTGTAAGAGGTTGTCTCATCCTATCCTAACCCTTGTTCGGAGGGAATACAAGGCAGGGATATTGGACTATTCCAAGATAGGCTTGACCAAGCAGGGAGACCTACCCACCTAACCCAAGGGTTTAATGCCTGATCTTGGCCACCAAATACTGAAGTGTATCCCCCTTTTAGAATAGGAGAGATCTTTTTGTTGTTATGGCTATGGTAGTGCTAAGTAGGTCTTATGTTGGTTGTCTTATCTCGGCATTACCATCATTGGGGGAGTGTTGGTCAGGGTGATGCTATGATGGGGCATGGCATTGCCCACGTCAGCAGATGGATCAGGAGTGGGTTGGAGAACCTAACACATGCATTATGTGGGAGGCAGCAAGAGTTTGAGGGATGTGTCACACAGGTTGAGGATGCGTCAGAGAAGGGACCACTGGGAATCCATGGAAGAAATGACAAAGACGAGACAGATAATGGCTACCAATACAAGGGTGATGTCTTGCATCATGTCTGCAAAGTGGCAACGTCTGTCTGTTGCAAGGTGTGTGGAACTTTTTGCATGCACAGCAGATACCACCTGGTTCTTGTGTGCAGAAGAGGAGCCACCATGCAGAAACGAGCTGGGGATAGATCTGTCTTCGGCTGGGGCCTCCCTCTGGAACAGCCTCCCTGCCACTCTAAAACTTGAGGAGAACCATCTCCGGTTCCGGAAGCACCTCAAGACCATCCTCTTTTCTTCTGCCTTCGCTCCCCCTCTCCCCTGCTGATCTGTTCTCTCTTGGCACAGTGCACCTGGCCACCCTCTGTCTTTTGGGCCCAGGTACCTGCTCATCCTGTCACCCTCCCGCACTGCCTCCGGGCCACCCCTTGCACTGGGGTCTGTATCTGTACCCATACAGCCCCCCTTTTTCTTCCTGCACTTATCGGACCAACACTGTCTGCTGCCTTAAACCTAGCACTTGCGAATTGCTGGCTGCACTATCACTGTTTGTTGCCTTTATTATTTATTGTTATTTATCTGTTTCTTCTCTGCTTCGCACTTTCCACCTCTCCCCCCTTCCATGCACTTTTCCCCTTCCCCCTCTCCCATGCACTTGCGCGTTCTCAATATCACTGGGCCGAGTAAGATCGCTGTTTTGTTCTCCCCTGTTCCCCTCCCTTGCCTTGGCTTGCCTTGTCGCGCTCTGAAACACTTGTGTAGGAGCGCGATAGAAATAAAATATCAATCAATCAATCAGTGCAGTTGTCCAGGCACCACTCGCATCGCCCAACTGTTGTGCAGGATAGCCCACCGCCCGTAGCAGGAGGGGAATCACATACTGAAGGTGCTGCAGATGTTACCCACACTGGTCTGGTACCCACATTGCCCATGCCACAGATCTCACAACCACCATTGGTCCTTTAGCCTACTCTAGTCGCATTAGGCACCGGACTTGATGCGCCAAGCCCTTCTCACATTGCCGGACATGTCAGTAGAAGGGATAGATGGAGATGCTGCCCAGACTGCAACCTGAATGTACCTAGTGATGTGAGGGCAGGCACAGTTGTTCAGAAGCTTGGGTCTGCATGGGGGAGGATATTGGGTGTTACACATAGAGTGGAAGTGTCTCTGCCAGCACTGGACAGGGGGCTAGCAAGAGCTAACCCATCAATGCACTTCCTTGCAGAGGAACTTTGGTGCTGGAACATATTTCCCTTTGCAATAAAGCATTTTAAATGTACATTTCTAGATTGTTGTTCTCCTTGAGTGAGGTCACTGTTGTCTTCATATGTTGTGTGTTTATTTCCGTGTGTGATATTCTGATACCCACAGTATCACAATTATGATTCGGGGCCTTGCTCTTTTTATAGTAAGTGCGGGAGACAAAGTTCAGAGTGTGCCGTTTCCCTGGTACGACGTTAGTTCATCAACAGTGTTTTTTTCCATTGATTTCTGGCCGAAATTCTTTTTCATGACAAAACTGATGGAAAAATATAGGGGGTTGTGGGTAAGGGTATATAATGGCAGGGGGATGAGTTTTTCGAGAAAAACTATTTCGGCCAAAAAGCCCAACGAAAAAACCCTGTCAATGAAGGAACATAGAAGCGTGTCCATGGCCAGTGGCACTTGCCCGACTGGCAGTCATAGGAGGTGTACTAATGTTGATGAGGCAGTAGTCGCTGGACTCGGAGCATGGAAGTAATTGACAACAACTGCGTAATCATATTTGTATTTATGCATTCCCCCGATGTAGGAATCATTTGGGGAGTGTAACATTTATGGACTTAGATCTTGACATACAGTGAGCGGTTCACTAAGAGCACATTTTGGGGATCACATGTTTTCTTAATCAGACCCAAGATGTTTACTCTGACAGCAAAAACTTTGTGGAGACCATTAGGCAGCAAGTTGGCGGCATAAAACCCAAGGGCATGAATAAATATTGTAAACACGAGAAAGCCGCCATGCCGGGGACGCTGTTGAGCAGCCAAGGAAAATGGCTGCTTAGCCTGTGTGCTCCGCTCCTGCCCACCAGAATCTGCTAAATATTGGCACTAATCCTCACTACTTCCTAGCGAGACTGCCACGATTTTTCTTCTGTCACTCTCCTTTCTAAGTGACCGAAGTCCGGAGTAAAATCAGTGCCTGGAGCCGGCATAACCAACACCTGGGCCTGCGGCACTGTGCGGCCTCCTTGCGGAGCCTCGCCGTGGCTGTTCGCGGGCGTCAGCTGTGGCCCTCGCCTGGAGGTGCTGCCTTGTCCGATCCTTGAGCGCTGCCATCCACGAGCTCCCTGCGACGCTTCCCTGCCGGCGAGATCTTCTCCCCGCTGGTGCCCGGGGGAGCGGGGCCTCGAATCGACCGCCGCCCCGCCCATGGACGTACGGTTGGGCGGCCCGGCGCTGCTGGTCCGGCGGGTGCTGGTTCAGAGCGGCGCGCCACTTGACTCCTGCTGCCGCAGGCTGGGTTGGAACCCCCCCCACGCCCACACACAGACGCAGCCCCCCTGTCCCGAAGGAGCGGGGGCCGCTTGTATAACGCTGTGGAGTCTCACATAAAATCAATCGGCGCCCGAGAGGATCCGGGGCTGCTTTCTTTCCCCAACAAGCAGCAACATCTCCTGCCAGCAACGGCCCCAGGACGTGGGCGCTGGCCCCCCATGGCTCTCTACAAGTACGGGCCCACGGTTCCATTGAAAACCAACCAGCACTGCCCCCGCGACGCGCCTGAGCCGTGAAACACTTGGCCGCCGCGCAACTCCTTGCTGTGAGGCCCCCATGCCTCTTTGGCCTCGTTAAGAGGGGTGCTGCCCCCTGGGGTGCAATCCCACGCCGGGAGACATACGGGTCCAGCCACCCTAAAGGCTGTAAGGTGGGTGCTAAAGGCAGAACTACACTTCTGTGCTCGATCCTAGCGAGGGCCCCCTACCCTCCCCGTTACTTGCACTTCATCTGGCATGCTATAATACAACCAAGGTGAGACTGTTTACATGGGAGCCCGCCCTGCTCCCCCCAACTCTCTCTACCCACGGTGCTTCGGGCCTCCACAGACCACCCGCTGGAACTTATTCTTCATCACCCCCTTGGGCACCCTTGTGGCGGGCCCCGTGCGGCCACCCTTTATGGTCCTGAGTTGTAATACCTTGCGAGGCCCTCGCCTCATAAGACCCCACATATCCACAGGCTGGGGTCCTCCCACTGCAGTTCTGCGACCTTCAGAGTGCCATTGAAGGGGGAAGCACCCCACTCTATCAACGTACACAGCTTACACAGTGGCACCTCTTCAGCCTGAGGGGGGCCCCCCTACTTGACTCAATAATGGCTCAATGCCCTACCCACCCAAGCATACCCCAAAGGGTCACTAATCACATAGGGCTCGCCGGGCCTCCCCGGCTCGCCCCACCTGCGGAGCCCGCAGCTGCCACGAGGCCCCTCCGGGGTCCAGCGCTCTACACCCCCCTGGCTCCTCTCTGCTTACAGCTGCTCCGCCATCACTGCCTTGCCACAAACTGGCCTCCTCCATCCTGTCTGGACAATACTAATCCCATCGCTCTTGAGCTACTTACGCGCTACAACCGCTGACCTACCACCATCCTTCCTACGAGGGCCATACCTGCTCCCACCATGAACCCTATCTAAACAGACGCTGATTCCTACCACAGCAATGCCCAACAGGGCGCGGGGTGCCAGCAAAGTTGGTACCATGGACAAGTTCACCAAGGTAGCACCCAGAGCGGACCAGGCGTCCTCTTCTGCGGCACAGGAGGATGGCGAGGTCCTACCAGACCCCCCCCAACCAGACCTAACCGCGATGATGGAATCCATGGCCAAAAACTTTGCAGCCTTCCATGAAAAGCTGGACGATATCAACGCAAATGTAGCCTCCTTGAAAGCGAAAATTGACCAACATGGGGCCAGGATCACCCAGGCGGAGCAAAGAATAGGAACTAATGAAGACAACGTTCATACCCTACAAAACACAGTCAGAGAGCTTGTCCGTGACATGAAACAGGTCAAAGCTAACTGTGATGACCTCGAATAGAGGTCCCGAAGAAATAACATTCGCATAGTGGGGGTTCCCGAATCTGCGCTAAAGGGTCGCATGGAACTTGCGGTCGAACAACTCATCAAAGACCTCCTTGACAACCCCGAGCTCTCACCATTCTTCACAGTTGAAAGAGCACATCGTTCCCTGGCACCTCGGCCCGAACCAGGAGACTTCACCAGACCAATAATTGCAAAACTACTGAGCTATAAGGACAGAGACCACATACTCCGTTTGGCCAGAGAGAAAGGGGAACTAAGGCTGGATTCACAAATCATCAGGGTTTTCCCTGATTTTTCGGTGGGGGTGCAGATGGAGAGAGACCAATTCGGTGGGGTCAAGAAAATGCTAAGAGACAGGAAAATCGAGTACGAGATTCTTTTCCCTGCTCTTCTAAAATTCACCCATCACAACAAACTCTACTTTTTCATGGTCCCTGACGAGGCTGTTAAGTTCATCGAGGCGCAGATCCCACTGGTGGACCCCCCGGAGGAAACGATGGCTTACGAATAATACCAGGACTCCCAGGCTCCTACTGCAGACGCCAGTGGCCGAGGCAGACCGACTGTCGGCTCCCCCGTTGGGTTGAAGGTCCCCCCTCATCATCCCACTGCGGGCCCATTGTGGCCCAACATCACTATACCAAGAGCACAACTCTTTGAAGGGGATACACCTTTAGCTCACCTGACTATAACACCACACACAGGGCCCGAACTTCGAAAACCAAGCCTCACTGTCACACACTGGTCTAAGGCAGTACCAGCTATGACCGCGCTACCCTATGTGTGTCCTTTCTTCGTAACCCAAAGTTCATCAGCCGTTCAAAAGATTACCGATATATCATTAAAAATGCATTAACAAATGTGGGTCGGACGGCAGCGGCAGCCCCCACTGCAGCTGCAATGCCCTCTAAGGCGAAGTGTTCGCGTTCAAGCCCGGTTGGGCGATTTTTCAAGCATTGCCGAGTTGGGGATGGCACGCAGTTGTTTGCTCCAAGGGGGGGTCTCTACACACTGCTAGTTTCTACAGGGCGGTGAGGGTGGGGAAGTTGGGGAATGTTATACAAAACATGGCAAGATAGTTGTGACTGGTTTTAATGAGAAGCATTTCTACGCCATTGCAGCACATATGGCGGTAGTCAGACACAGATTCTACACTAGGGATGTCCCATAAGTTACCTGCATGGCTATTAGTATGTTGACATGGAATATTCGGGGATTGACAAATTTCACAAAGTCTCGTAGGATCACAGCGTATGCACAAAGACACGGGGTCAAGGTACTCCTATTGCAGGAGACACACGCTCTGAAACTCTTATCATCAAACTTAGCATAAACCTGGGGCCCCAATAGATACTATACCCAATGCTCCACTCAAGCCAGGGGAGTTCTTACTCTTATCCACCAGTCGGTAAACTTCACACTCCACACATCCCACATTGACACAGAAGGTAGATATGTGATTCTACATTGCACTTTAGCCAACGAAGAATGCTCGCTTGTTAACTCATACGTGCCCAATACCGATTCCCCCGAATTTATAGACGCAATGATTGCCATCCTCATGTCCCGATTATATGGGGGGGGACATGAATCTTATACTTGATAATCTCCTAGATAGAACGACCACTACCCACAGGCCCACAACTCGTGCTGCCAAACGACTCCATACACACATGAGCTCCCTGAATCTACATGATGGCCCTCATTAGGACCCTGGCGCTAAGTGTTTAACAGCGCCGTAAAAGGCTGCAGCGCCGTTAAACACTTAGCGCCTTACTACGAGGTCCCTTTGCAGGACCCGACCTGAATGGCTGGTCTAGACCAGCCGTTAAAGTAGGGACCTGCAAAGGGACCTTGGTGCTAAGTACGGTATCGCAATTTGCGGTACCGTACTTAGCGCCTTCCCCAGTCCCATTGAGCCCTATGGGGCAAGAATGGGGAAGGGGCAATGTTCAATGGGGAATTACCGCCCCGCCAAATGGGGTGGTAATTCCCCATTGAACATTGGCGGACTCGTTACGATACCGGCACCAACCATGTTGCTAATAGCGCCATGGTTTAGCGCCAGTATCGTAATGAGGGCTGATGTTTGGAGAACGCTCCATCCCCAGGAAAGAGACTATACTTTCTATTCAACGGTACATGACAGTTTATCAAGAATAGATTTTTCCTCCTGTCTGGTAACCGAGTGGGCATGGTTTTGGATGCTAGGATCCTTCCACGCATGCTCTCTGACCATTCCCCCGTGCTGCCGCAGATGCAACTCGGTAATACACTGTCGGCCCGACCCGCCTGGCGCTTTAAATCTGACGCCCTATCTGACATCGTCTTTAAAGCTGAGATCCTAGCGGACATAAACACATTCTTTGAAAATAACAATACGTCCGACACACCCGAAGTGATCCGCTGGGAGGCATTTAAAGTATACATCAGAGGGATGTGTATCTCTACGGAAGCCGGGGTCCTCAAAGCCATAAGGCAGGCCTTAAACAACTCTGAAACCAAGCTCAAAACCCTAGAACAAGATTACATCACCAGCTCCACCAACCCTGGCAAAGATCAGAACAGAACTGGAACAATTTTAGTCGCATGCCTTAAGCGAGGTGCGATATTATGCTCGCCCCGCAGCTGCCCGAAGATATGGTGAGGGAGACAGACCGGGTAGAACCCTGGCCAAGCTGGTGCGGGCGGAGGGGGGCGGGACCCGAGTTGATAGCATAATTGATGAAAAGGGTTTAAGACACTGGTCGGACCAAGCCATCCTTGACACCTTCGCCAGCTTTTATGCCGACTTATACGGACCCCAGCCTTAACACACAGCCCATGATTTGGACGACCTGCTAGAAGGCATTCCTATGACCCTTATCTCCCAGAACACCAGGGAACATCTTGACGCTCCATTCACCTTAGAGGAGATAGTCCAGGTAATTTCAGACCTTCCTAAGAACAAGGCACCAGGCCCCGACGGGCTCACATCTGAGTTCTATCAGGAACATGTTGCCATACTAGCACCTGCACTGTACGGGGTCTGGACCGAATCACTCAGATTAAACACCCTCCCCCCCCTCCTTAAGAAAAGCCTTAATAACAGCCCACCCAAACCAGGGAAACCCCTAGACGAATGTGGGTCCTACAGGCCCCTATCCCTCATCAACACAGACATGAAAATCTTCGCCAAAATAATCGCCAACAGGTTCCTCCCATTCATGCCCCATCTGGTCCACGCTGACCAAAGTGGATTTGTTCCTGGTCGCTCTACGGCACTTAACATCCGCCGTCTATTCAACGTGCTGTCCAGAATTGATCTGAATGCTGACGCAGTGGCGGTGACACTAGACGCCCAAAAGGCATTTGATATGGTTCATGGCAATACTTATGGACAGTGCTGGAGAAAATGGGAGTAGGACCAAATAGGATTTCCTACATAAAACTACTGTATACAGGACCACTGGCCAGGGATCTGGTCAACTCGATTCCCTCCTCTCCCTTTGCGCTACACAGAGGTACTCGTCAGGGTTGCCCTTTCTCCCCCATCCTTTTTGCGCTCGCCATTGAACCCATGGCTGATCACGTCAGGGATCGACACACCAGCAAAGGCATTAGTTTACAGGACACGCCGGAAATCATCTCACTGTATGCAGATGAAGTACTCCTATATGTCAGAAACCCCTCCACATACCTAGACATAACCAAAATAGGCATCTACTCAGGTTTCACCATTAACTATTCTAAATCAGAAATGTTCCCTCTCACTATGGCAACCCAACGACCGGCATGTGAATTCCCCCTACGCTGGTCCCCGGGTGGCATCAGATACCTCGGGGTGCAAGTGTCACTAACCAAAGCTTCCTTATTGGCGGACAATTACGAGACAATGGCGCAACTCATTGAATCCAAGATGCTCAAATGGCGCAATCTCCCACTATCCCTGGCGGGCAGACTCTCCCTGATAAAAATGATTGTGGTCCCCAAGCTCCTCTACATCTTTGCCAACGTACCAGTGTGGCCCGGGAAGAAATACTTCAAGAGGTTCCACTCGGAGTGCGCCCAATTTCTATGGCACTCCGGAGCGGTCCGCAAGAAGTGGCAACATATGACCTTACCCTATGAGAAAGGGGGTTTCACAGCCCCAGATCTATCACTGTACTGGAACGCGGCACAGGCCCAACACGCCACCCACTGGTACACACACCTGAACCCGCCCCCACATGTAAAATTAGAGGAACTGGCAAGGGTTGGGACCAACATTATGACCTTACTACTTCACTGTACATTCCAGACAGACTCTCCATCAGACCCGGTGGCAACCACGATTAGAGCATGGAATAGTATCCTGCACTCTAAGCAAGAGCAATACCCATACTATAAGTGGCTTCCCATATGGCAATTTCCCAGACTCTCCCTCACACATGACCAACACCCCTCGCGATACTGGGAAAACCTGGGCTATCTAGCCCTAACTGACCTATACCCAGATGGTACATTTATCACCCCTCAAAAATGGCGGCCCGGGCACACCAACTCTGTGCTCGAGATGCTACAATACTGCAGGCTGAGAGGAGCGTTGAGGGTAATGTGGCCATCGTACCCAGATGAACCCCCTCACCTGAACTCCAACACATAGCAAACTCCGCAGGCGGCAGAGGCATAGTATCCTCACTGTACAAAATGCAGCTGGAAAAACTAGAGGACATATCCCTCAAACCACGGGAAGCATGGGCCAGGGAGCTGGAAACAGAAATCACTGAAGAAATATGGAGTAAAATGTGTGCATACACACGCAAAGTCTCCCTTAGTGCCAGATTCCGTTGCATACAATACAAACTCCTCAACAGGCTCTATTACACACCGCACAGAGTAGCGAAATTCACACGCACCCCGACTCACACATGCCCTAAATGTAAATCAGGTTAGGCAGATCATGTACATATGTTTTGGTCCTGCGCTGCGCTAAATATGTTTTGGATGGAAGTGACAAAAGCGCTACCAGAGATAATTGGGTCCCCAGTAGACCTGGACCCACAAGCCTTGTTGTTCGGAATTTGGACTGGGGAAAATGAAAGGAAAATGTCAACATTTCTAAATATAAGTGCTATTGTCGCCAAAAGATGCATATTACAATGCTGGAAGCGCCGCACCCCACCACCCTCAAGATGCGGTTGAAAGCCTCCACCTGGGTACAAATGTGTGAAGAAGAGTATATCGGATCCTTACCCATACCATCCCGCCCCAAAAATGTGTGGTCGGAATTCTGCAGTTATCTGAACAATAGAGACGAGGTTGAGTGGAGCACTACCCCCTACCAGCCCAGCCCAACTCACCATAAGAAATGTGCCATTTGCGCCTTTCCATGCCGTCAACCCTCCTCAACCTGAGATGTCTGAAATAGTTATGATGTAATGCCTGTATGTGCTATTATGATGCTTGTTTGTCTCTGTGCAATCTGTACTGTACCTGTCTCAACGTTCTGCCAATAAACAAAAGTTTTTTAAAAAAGAAAGCCGCCATGCCAGAGCAGTCCAATCAGCAATTGCACATTTTATCTGGCCAAAAAACGAGTTGGGAAGTTATTATGTCATAATTTGCTTTGCGGCCAAATTGTTGACTGCCTGGGGAAAAAAATGTTAACCGGCAAAACAACAGCCATGCTTTTAAGTCTGCAATCCAATTCTCAAATTGTGTATAAAACGAACCTTTTCACTAAAAACTAAGATCTAGAAAAGAAATGCGAACAATGGCACAATTTCAAACAAAATGAATTAGACCTATTGGGAAAAGAAATGATTAGCTTTTAAGGGAAACTAAATATTTTTGGGGATTTTGAACTTGATATGCCTTTCACCTTCACAGTGAAAGAATAAAGATTTTGAACACTCCTATTGGAAAGAAAGCGGACATTTTCCTCGTTTTCTATCACTGGCAGATACACTGGCCTCTGTGGGGAGCGCAGAACTGATGCTTTTAATCCGTTTTTGCAATCTGCACTGACACCTCATTAAAGAGGATCCGGACCACAACACTTTCAGTGGAAGCAAGGCCATCTTAACAGTTTTTGGGACCCGTAGCACAAACTGTCTTGGCCTCCCCCAACCAGCAAAATGAATTGATCACATACTTCAAGTCAAATTCAAGAGTAGTGTACATTAAAGTAGCGCTGCTGTCAGGGTTTCGACTGGGACAAGAAATAGGCCCGGACATCCAAAAAAAAGAGTCCCACCCCTCATCTCAAAAAAGTGGGCCACCCCTCGCCTCATGACCCTTGACCTCTGATGACAACACCAGAAGTGATGTTATTTGACCGCACCCCAAAGTGACATCCCGGGAAGCAATGAAACATGACCTTTCACCCCTTGACAAGTGGCATCACATAGCATTATTTCTAAGTACACTACGAAAAATATGGTCATGATATTACAGTAAAGTGATATGCATTTATATAAGAATGGATCACCATGTTTATCATTAATATCAGCGCATATAGGCCCATATTACCAAATTACTGTGAATGCAAGCAGACGTCCAAGGCCAAACGATAATGATGTGTTATTGTATAGCGCTTATGCTTAAGTGCTTCATATAGAACAAATATACATGCAATATTACCCAAGCTGTTTTGGTACTCTTTTATCAACCTCTGCAGGATGAAAGGCTGAGTTGACCTTGCCCGTAGTCGAACCTGCAACCTGCAGATCACACACACATACAGCATAGAGTGCTCAACCATTGCTCTACTATTGCTGCTTATTTGACTGTTTTTGGCCCTTCCAAGATGGCCGCCGTGGTTTTCTTTGTTGTGTAGGCAGGCTGTGCAGAACCACCTCTCCGTGTGCTGCAATCCCATTGGTTGCTGAGTGTTTTCTTCCATCCAATCAGGGACCGGCAGGCTCAGCCGGCCCTCTCAGCAAGGCCCACTGGCTGGAACTGGTTTCTTTCATCTGCTTCTCACTGGGAGTGAGGTCCTGTTTCCACCCTCCTGGCCATCTGATGTTCTCCTGCCCATGTGGCGTTTGTGCCTGGCTGCTGACCATTCCAATAGGTAGGTTCACTTTCTGTGCATTACTGCACCTCCAGGGGAATTATTGAACCTGAAAAATCGAAATTCTTTAAAAAAAAGAAGAAAAAAAAGAGGAAATGTGCATAAAATTGTTGGAAAGGACTGTTTTATTTGACATTTTCATCGTGCAGCCACTATTGCTGTTTATTTGACTGTTTTTGACCCTTCCAAGATGGCCACCATGGTTTTCTTTGTTGTGTAGGCAGGCTGTGCTGAACCACCTCTCCCTGTGCTGCAATCCCATTAGTTGCTGAGTGTTTTCTTCCATCCAATCAGGGACCGGCAGGCTTCAACCGGCCCTCTCAGCAAAGGCCCACTTCCAAGGCCCCTGTGTGCTCCCTGTCCGCTTCCGGAACGCTAATTGGGATCCTCCCTGCACCTTAACCACAATGATGCTGCCACCTCACTCCTCTAAGAAATCTGGACTGCCTTGACTTTGCCACCTCCAGAACTATGGGTTAGTTCCCTCCTTATGGACTCACTCCAACTGCCTTTGACTATCACTGTCCTTTCTGCTTGTTGCTTCCTAAAACCTTTTGCTAACATCCGATTCCAAGATTGAAAAAGTCAAATCTTGCTGTTTTTGCTTTGTGCTAAAAAGACAAATCTTGCTGTTTTTGCTTTGTGCTAAAAAGACAAATCTTGCTATTTTTGCTGTTTTTGCTTTGTTCTAAAAAGTCAAATCTTGCTGCCCATTGCGAAATTCTCTGTATTTTGCTTGGATACTGTTTCTTCCCTGTAACTTGCCAGCCCAGTGACCTCACCACTCTATTTTGTCCCACACCTACCTGCCTTAGCCCCCCCAGTATCTGCATCCTCTCCTCACTTCCACCCCAATGGCGCTTTCTGTTTCTCCTATCTTTTCCAATTGCTTCTCCATTGACTATCCTTCCCTTCTCACTAAGTCTGGTAGGAAGAAGTTCAAAAAGGATATCTTGGCCTCTAACCCTGGTCTTCCTATCGCCGACACCTACTCCAATGCTTTTGCCACACAGACCCTTACCGACATCCTCTTTGTCGTTCCTTCGCCACATCTATGGACTCCTCATATGGTCTATGTGCTCTGCCCTATCTCCTCTCTCCCATTAATGGTGGTACTCGCTGGGAAGTTCTCATGGCTTCCTTCGACTTCTCTAACGTCATCATTTATGTCTACCTAAATGGCACTGTCATGGTCCAAGGCCCTCAGGCCAATCTCCTCCTCTTTTATAGGCGCTTCTCTCACCTCATCAATTTCCTCTCATCTCCTGCTGTCCCCTCCTCTTCCCCCTTGGCTACCTTGCCCTCACTCTCCTCCTCCTCCACTGCCCCTCTTAGGGCTCTTTCTCCTCCGCAGGGAATACCTCTGATCTGTACGCCTCCCCGGAAGGTCTTTAAGGCTGGCAACCTTCTTCATATTGCCACTCTCAACTCTCGCTCTGCCGTCAAACACTCCTCTTATATCTGCCACCTCCTTGAAGAACTAGACCTTGATGTCCTTGGTCTTACTGAGACATGGTTCACGGCCAGCTCTGTCACGAGCTTTGACACTCTCCTCCCTGATGGCTACAAGATCCTCTCAGCACCCAGATCCTCCCGGTCCAGTGGGGGGGGTAGCCCTGATCTTTCCTGAGTGGATTCCTGCCTCTATCATTCCCACTCAGACCTACTCCTCTTTTGAATGCCTTGTCTGTAGGCTTTCTCTCTCGCCTACCCATTCTCTTACTGTGGTTACCATCTACCGGCCTCCTGGTCAAATCATCTCATTTCTCTCTGAGTGGGCAGACCTCTCCTCCTCCTGGCCTCTACCACTCAACTCCTCCTCCTCGGTGACCTAAATATACATTTAGACTCTCCTTGCTCCTCCTCTGCACTCTTCCGTGACCTCTGCGACGCCCTCTCCCTGTCCATCTTCCCCTCTGGCCCGACTCACTCTGCAAGGCACACACTCGATGTCTTCATCTCCTCTGACCTCCCTCTCTCCATCCCTTTGACCACTCCTCTCTCCTGGAGCGATCACTCCCTCCTCTCATCTCATCTCTCCCTCTCTTCCCCCCAAGCCAAGCCTACCCCAACACTGCCACCTACCTTCTCGGACATCCGGCCCATGAAGCGTGTGTCAGTTGAGGCTTTTGCCGCCACAATCTGTCTCTGCTTTACTCTTCAATTTCTGATACGCTTGATGCTCTTGCCCCTGTCATGAGGATCCGTTTGAAGTCCAAAGCCAAGCGCAAATTCCTGGTATGACTCTGACCTAGCTACACTTAAATGTAAGTGTAGGGCAGCTGAGAGGAAATGGAGGACGTCCTGTTCATCCTCTGACAAACTGGCCTTTCGCCTGCTACAAAGGCAATACCGACTCTCTGTCCTCACCAAGAAGAGAGTCCACATTCAAGTTCGTGTCTCTGTGGCATCTAACAACTCGGCCGAACTCTTTAAAATCTATATAAAAAAATATCAATCAAAAAACCCACCAAGCTATCTTAACGGCTATAGCTATCAGAAAACCAGCCATTACATTAACAAAGAGCCACATGCTACTGGCCACAGCTCAGGAGCCTCAATTTAAAAAATATTTTTAGGGGTAGCAAGGGAGACCACAGGGATAGCACCACATCCCTGTCTGCTGCTATGCTATCCAAGATCTGAACAAGTTGAGAATTTACAGAATCTGTTCATTGAAAACAAAGCAGTTTGAATGCTGCAGTGGCTGAGCTCTATTGTGTCCTCCACCCGGGACACTACGGCATCTCGTACCTGCTGCACAGTCCAACCCAACTTTCCAAGCAAGTGACTCGCTCGAGATGTATCAATTCTTTTGGGGGGTTGCTTTCCAGCTGTCTCCGTCGGACCCGAATGTCCCCCTGGAGAGGATCTGTAAATGGTGTTGGTGCAGTACAGAAGATGAGGCAAAGGCCAGCAGGACTTAGTTGGACCAGCCTGTCCCAACTCGTCTAGAACTATGGGACCTCGTGCTTGGCTTGCTCTTGCACGCACAGCTCTCGAAGGGATTAGTGAAGGCAATCAGGCAGAGATCCCAACCACAAGGTCACCTGAATGAGGATGATTGGCTCACTGCTGGCTAGGAGCTGCATGAGTCATGTTGAAAGGTGTGCTCATTGCTTTCCTTGTGGTGAGCGAGGGCAGCACCAGTCAAGCAGGCGAAGAGCCATCTGAACACATCAAGAGCCTCCATCAATCATTATTGTTTTTTTTAATGCCATCCTGTCCCTGCGGTAAACATGTGCCCCCCTCAGAACCAATTCATTGGTTGCTGTCTAGTGGGGGCTGTGGGCAGGGATGGGAGCAATGACTGTTGGGCCATCCCATCAAGTGTCATAATAAAACATATCTTTATCAAAGGAAAGTAATCATGGTCTGGCCTAGTGATCTGGCCAGCATGCAGTGCCAAAAGCGCAGTATTAATAATATATGTATGTATGTACATTGAATTAAAAATGTTGCAAGGCCAATATGGCTTCTGCTTTTTAATCAATTTCTTCGGGCCTTGTTGGAAGCATCTCAAGCCATCACAGCTCCACATACTCCCTGTCAGGTGTTCTATTGGCCGTATGTTAAGGGTGTACATTATAACTCTTTAGTACCTGGCGAGAGTCAAGCAGAATGCAACATGCATTCTGATTGGCTCTCGCTGGGTCGTTACCCGGCTGAGAATCCCTCGATTCTCGCCTGGGATTCTCAGCCAGGATTCCAGCCTCCTTGTCCACGGCAGGGGATGTGGCAGCCCCTGAGCCAATGAGGAGGCTCGAAGTGGGGCCATCCCCGCTCCAAGACTCCGCACGGCTGAGAGGCTGCCTTCGTCTTTTTTTTGTGCTTTTAGTGCCCCGGTCAGACAGATCTTGCGGGCCGGGGTACTAAATGCCCCCGCCACCCGGGTTATATTGCTTAATTATGTTACTTTTCCAACGTGGTGGTGGTTCTATATACCTGGACTCTGTTGGTCTGGTCCATGGTCATGGTCATGGAGTGAAAGACCTCTAGGCTCTGGATTTCTTTCTATTTTTTCACAAAGCGTAGTCAGTTTATCATCTACGTGACAGGGATTCTATGTCAAGACCGGATGCTCGGATTGTGCTAAACTCTTCTCTTTACTTCTCGAGCAGCATATGTAAACCACAATTTCAAGTGCAAACATAAAGAACAAACTACAACTTCCATAAAAGCTGTCTTTTTCGTAGTTTGAACTTGATAGGCTTTCACTTTCCCACGTGACTTTCCAGCCAATCTCACTCCTGGACAGCTTTAACCTCTCCTAAACCTCTGTGCGGGGCAGCAGTTAAGTCGTTTTTCTTTATATTTCCAATTAACTGAGTTGGCGTGTGATTGCGCACGCAGTGTGACGGTTTTACTTTCACTGGTGATCACCCCACGCTTCCTCAGTATGATGGAGGATCGGAGAGGGGATCGCGGATGTCACGCGAAGCAGAAAATGTTCACGCCCTGAGACAGAGAGGTGACTGGCAGTGGACGATGGGATCTGGAGCTCCGGCGCCCACTCAGTCCATTTCCTCTGCCTGAGCAAGGGGGCAGAGTGATGTTGCAGTCGCCGGCGCGTCGCAACAGGACCCTCCGAGTTCCGATACTCACCGAGTACTTCCTCAGCCCCATTAGTAAAAACACAGAGTTTACAGAGCTCACTAAAAGCAAGCTTGGTGCGGTACCAAACACCACACGCAGCACAACTGTAGAACATGGGGGATGTCCTGTGGATACGAGGCGGAAAGGCAGCATGACCATGCGGCCTCAGACAATGGTTGGGCACCATCTGCTGAGTGTCAGCTCAAGAGCTGCGCAGCACCAGCATAACAGCTGGGAAGTGAAAGGGCATAGTCCCAAGAGAACCTGTACTGCCGTGCAGACAGCGGCCCCTTGACCCGATTGATAACTATTGACGGGGCAGGCGCAGGTCTACCTGCAGCTACCACCTCAGCCCCAGAGGATTTGGTCTCTTGTACTTGTGCAGGGAGAGCCTACACGATGAGTAGGAGAGGAAACAGGAGCTCCAATGAGGAGCCGGGCAAACCGCAGCAGGGTGGGGCCCAGCATGGAGCAAGTGGTCCAGAAAGCAATCTGCACCAGCCTGGCAGCAAGCAGCTGAGCATCGTGGAGGATTGGATAGCCTTTTTTCGCAAAGCATGCAAGAGTTCAGAGGCAATGCCCTGGGGGAGCCAAATGCCAGTTCCAAGATAGGGGGAAGAAAGAATACCTGCCGGGCCTAAAACAACACTGCATCCTTCTCTCCCTCCTTGCCGACAGGATGGGCTACTGTGACACTGTCCTGAATTGGTTTACCTCCTACCTCGCAGGCAGACACCAGGCTGTTCAAAAGAACTAGTTGCGTTCCAACAGAATCCGGGGTCTCCTGCGGTGTCCCACAAGGCTCCATCCTCTCACCAATCCTGTTTAACCTTTACATGGAGCCTTTGGGCAATCTCCTCAAAGATCCCAATGTAGCCACCCACCAATACGCAGATGATACTCAGTTGTAGATGAGAGTAAATAGCATGCAGGACATCCTTCGTCTCTGAGATTACCTATCCATCATCCAATCCTCGATGTCAACTGCCTATCTCAAACTAAACCCATCCAAGACTGAATTTGTCTTCATCGGTCCGGCGGCTAAAAAACAACTTGTCCAACAATGGCTCAATGATATGCACCTAGAAGGATTTCATATGCAACTCTCAGACTCAGCAACATCCTCAGGCTTCACCATTGACAGCAGCCTGTCCTGTCCTGGCTCGGAATCGCTACCCTTTGAAAAATCAAACCCTTGATCCCGCCTCAGGACTACCGGACCGCAGTGCAGGCCCTTGTGGTTTCACATATCAATGGTGGGAAATGCTCTCCTTACAGGGCTCTCAGCTTCTCACTTGGCTCCCCTAAAAGCAGTCCACCGCGCTGCAGTCCACCACGCTGCAGCACGTCTTATTACAGGAACTTGGAAATTTGACTGAATTGCCCTCATCCTACACGTACTACATTGGCTTCCACTCCAAGCCATGATACTGTTCAAGACTGCATGTATCATCTACAAAGCAGTCACAAGTAGCACACCAGCGCACCTGGCGGCTAAGCTCCACATATGGCACACGCTCCTCATGCATCAAATCAACTAACCGGCTGAATCACTACTCGTCTGCAAAGAGAGGACCCGCAAACAATACTTCTCTTCTCATGCACCCACCCTCTGGAACTTGATCCCGGTGTTGGCTCAGAATGCCCCCACAATTCTCCAATTTCGCAAGTCTCTCAAAACATGGCTCTTTCAACAACACCTGACCAGGGACTAATTCCAATGGATGCACATATCGACATACAGACCTCACAGTACTGCACTACTGTTAAAAGATGCCAGCCCAAATGCTGGCTACCCACAGTCTGTACATCACTGTGCTGCTCTCGAGCTAGGTCTGTGCTTTAAACAATAACAATAAAATTAAATAAAAAATAGGCAGGGTCCACTTGGCCAGCCGCTATTTGTTTGAAAGGTCTGCTTCCAACAGAGCCGCATGGAGAGAGCAGGAGGGCCGCAAGCCCAACCCCTTCTTCCCTTCGCGAGGGAGAGGCAGAGGCTAGCAGTACGGAGAAAAGCAGCAGAATAGCACCTCAGGTGAGAGCGACACCAGTACTACCAGCAGGCGAGCAAGCACAGCGATTCCTGCCGCGAGGGGGAGACTAGCACTGTGCATAGAAAAGTGACAACAAATCACAGGGGTTGCTTGGGTACTGGAAATGTTGCAAGGCTTTCGCCTACATTTTGATCAAGAACCTGTTCAAGTGCAGCTCCAGGGACCGATAGTTTTTTCCAGGGAGGATGAGAAACTATTAGGAGCCGAGATTGCCGAACTTCGGCAGAGGTGCGCAATCGCGCTGGCAACCGCCGAATCAGAGAGCTTTGTAAGCAATATGTTTTTGGTGAAAAGGAAACACAAGCTGAGGCCAGTGACACTAAACGCTTTTCTTGGTGTACCACCATTTCAAGATGAAGGAGAGTCACCTGTTGCAGAACATCTTGCAGGAGTAGGAATGGCTGGCCCGGATGACCCTCAGGAACGCTTACCTGATGGTTCCCATCGCTCAGCCTCATCGTTGTTTCCTGCAGTTTCTTTGGCAGGGACAACAATGTGAATTTACTTGCCTTCTATTTGGTCTGGTGTCTGTGCCATGGTATTTCACCAAGCTACTGAAGCCAGTAGTAAGCAGCCTGAGAGAACAGGAAATGAGGCTCATAGTGTACCTAGATGACATCTGTATGATGCGTCAGAACAAGAAGGTGCTGCAGGAGCAAGTGACGTGTGCGACCCCACTGCTGCAGGAGCTAGGATTTCTGGTCAACTGGGAGAAATCAGAGACTACTCCGTCTCAGTCGATGGAATTCTTGGGTTTCGTTGTGGATGTGGGCCAAGATACCCTCAGTTTGCCATTAGCAAAAGTGAACACGGTCAAGAAAGAGATCAAGGTGGTCATGGCAGAGGATGCAACATCGCTGAGGGAGATGGCAAAAGTAGTTGGTCGACTCACTTCCCCCATTCAAGCCATCTTTCTGGAGCCGCTGCACTACCGGGCACTGTAATGTCTAAAGATCCAGCATCTTAGGAAAGGTCTCTCCTACAAGTAGAGAGTATCTCTTTCCCCGGATGGGAGAGTAATTTTGGGATCTTTCCCGGAGCTAGCGATCAAGTCGGATACCAGCTGGTGGGGCTGTGGAGCCAGATGCAGTGAGATGGCGACCGGAGTGAGATGGTCAGAGAAGGAGCTCAGCCTACACATCAACTGCCTGGAGTTGCTAGCATGCTCCTTCGCTGTGAGATGCTGGGCACAAGAGAGAGCACAATGTTGTGCCCTGCTCAAAATGAACAATGTCTCCACGATCAGGTACATCAATCGACTAGGCGGGACGAGGTCCAGGATGCTAGTAGAGCTAGCAAAGGATTTCTGGAACTTCTGCCTCCAGAGGAACGTCACTGTGACAGCGTATTACCTCTGAGACCTAGAGAATTAAGTGGCTAATTGGAATTTGAGGTACCTGCAAGACTGAAGCGATTGGCAGCTGGACTCAGCTGTGTTTCATGAGCTTATGAGCTAACAGGGCCCCTGCCAGACGTATATCTCTTTGCATCAAGGCTGAACAGATAGCTTCCGCGGTCCTACAGCTGGAGGCAGAATCCAGAGGCAGTGGCAACAGATGCCTTTCTGCAGGCGTGGGGTTCCCAAACAGAGTATGCATTTCCACCATTTTAGATGATATCAAGGATGCTGGCGCTGGCAAGGAGACAGCAGGCGAAGTTGATCATAGGGACGCTAGACTGGAGAGGACAAGCACGGTTACCAGGTCTTCTAGAGATGTCCTGCAAGATTCCCATTATGCTCCCTCAGGACAAAGCGATTCTCTGAGGCCCAGCAGGTGAGTTACACCCGCTGGTTCAGCTAGGGAGTCTGAGCCTGATAGCATTGGTGATTTCAGAGGAGCCTGATACAAGCCAGGCCTTTCAGGAGAAGCTGAGTGCCTCATTGCAGAGCCCTGGGTGATAGGGACCAAAATGCATCATAGGGCAGCTTGGGGCAAATGGCATAGCTGGTGCCTGGATAGGGATGTGCATCCCGCTAGAACGTATGTGATTCACGTGGTCAACTTTCTGTCTGCTTTGGCAATGCAGGGCAAGGTGTACAGAGCAATTAATACATTTCGCTCTGCGATTTCGGCAGGCACAAACGCATTCACGATCTACCTGTCGGAGAGCACCCACTGGTGTGTAAGTTGCTGAAAGGAGCACGATTATTACGACCTCCAACACCAAAATATTCTCAATTGTGGGATGTTAATGAAGTCCTAAAGTTGTTTCAAAGGTGGCCCAACAATGAGGCCCTGTGAAGAAAAGCTCTTTTGGCCAAACTAACAGCCTTGCTCTGTCTCATTTCCTGTAAAAGAGTTGTTGAGAGGCAGATGATAGGTCATCATAGAAAAAAGAGTGTAGTAAAGCAGCCATCTTCTTAAAAATGGAAGCCACGGCATGTCTCTGAATGAGCACAGGCCTCAAAGCCTCGGGAACACTCAAAAGGCTGAATCCACAGAAATACGTATCCGTGCAGAGCTCAGACAGTAGCTGGCAACTAGTGCCAGGGTTAGAGTGAAATTAGGGAGGATCGGGTTGGCTGAACGAAGGCACGAGATAACATTCCCAAGATGCAAGCCGTATAGTCCCAGATTAATTTAAGTTTTATAAGAGCACAACCATCCTTTGTTAGCCAGGTGCAACAAGACAGTAAGCCAAAGTACTCCATGAAGAGAAACTCAAGTGTGTCCCCAGTGGTAATCGAGACCACAACACACACATTAATATTAGCTGAAATCTCAAAAAATAGAAGGTAAATCTATTCCAAACATGGTCCCATCACACGCGACTCATAATTGGAAAGCATTGGCAATTTATTAAAAGCAAACACAGATAGGACACCTGCCATTCTCCCTAAACGCGCACGTGACACGAGACACCACACAAGGCCAACTGCAAAGGGATTGCACAGTCTCATGGCCTGAGAATGAGGGATGGTATCTTTTAATTGGAGGAGTGTCTGGCTCATATCCTGATGACCTGCCAAGTGTCCATGGTTGGTAAGCAATGTGCCAACCTATCAAAATCATTAGAGACATGCCGCCCCCATCAAGTAGTATGCCAACCAACCCCTTGTCATGAAGATGTTGACCTTTATCAATATAAGGGTGGTTCCAGGTGGAGCCATCAGCTATGTGTAACCCAATGAAAACCTGTATGGAACCTATATGTAGTCTAACCCACTACCCTATCCCCATTCCCCATAGGTTTTGTGAACTGAGATTGTGTTACAATGTCATTGATGACAAGTTTTCAGTACTTAAGCAATTATTTTTGATAAGTATATCGAGAGTCACAAGGTTTGAATGCTTGTATGCTGCCCCTGCTTTATTTGGATGATAATAAAGCTATGTTTTAACACGCACTTTGTCCATTCCTTCATTTGAGTCTGGTTTGGATTGGCTCTAGTTCCTCTGGGTCTGTTTGAGACTTTTTGGGACTGTCTTAATAGCGTCTCTGGCCTCCAGGCTCTAGAGGTTGATAGAAGATCCTTTTCCCTTTCAGGAGGTACCTTCTATATTAACAAGAGAACCAAGACAAACATTAAGTCCGTTTCATACCCAGCATTCCCAGAACAGCCTAACCTCTGTCCTGTCAGAAGTCTGGTGGCTGACAAGACTATGACGGACCAGCTTGGACCGCCCAGGGAGTCACAAATACCCATTCCATTACGGCAGCCGTTCAGCACTGTCTCTTCCGCTTCTCTGGTCAGATGGGTTCGGTGGAGCATGCAGCAAGCAGGCATTGATAGTAGTGCATACTGAGCACATTCAGCGAGAGGCGCGACAGTGTCTAAAGCATTTAGCATCGGAGCGCATCTAGAGGATATTTTGAAGGCTAGAGACTGGTCGAACAAATCCGTTTTAAGAAGTTTTACATTAGGCCGATCAACCAGGTTTCCTCGTTACTGGTGAGTAAGCTTTGAACAAGCATAATATGAGGCTGCGGTCTTGATATAGAATACAGATTTTCCATACTAACGTGAAGGAAAGTCATGATCCCATTAAAGACACAGAAGTGAAGGATTATCCCACCGTGCAATCTCTGCAAGGATGTAAGTGTGTGCATGACGAGGATGTATGACCGGCGACTAGACAAGAGCACATCAGCTAGTTAGAGTGGGAGCGGTTTACGATTAGAGCTATTTTCTTTTGTTTTTCTGCAGGCATGGTAGGTTCATGAGGAGTCAGAGTGGGTCAGAGTCTGGGTTTCAACGTTTACCGGTTGAGGCGCAAAGTTTGGACCTCTCGTGGAAGCAGCAAAAGAAAGAGGGGGATCACAGAGGTTTAGGAGAGGTTAAGGCTGTCCAGGAGTGAGATTGGCTGGAAGAGTGACATGGGAAAGTAAAAGCCTATCAAGTTCAAACTACGAAAAAGAATGTTTTCTATGGAGTTTATCGCTTTTTCCTTTATGTCTGCACTTGAAAATGTGGTTGTTTACATATGCTGCTCCAGATGTAAAGAGAAGAGTTTAGCATAATCCTTCGCCTCCGTGTCTTTAATAGAATTATGACTTTCCTTCACTTTAGTATGAAAAATCTGTTTTCACTGTAAATATCTATTATGCGTGCAGCATCCTTTGCAAGATAAAAGGGCTCATCTTTGAGCAACCCAGATCCAAGTAGCACTAATGGCAATACTTGATTCCCTGCAGCTAGACATTCTTTTAGAAGAATGTAAACAGGCTGATGTTCTGCATTTATTTGGAATTGCCTGGACTTTGATGACCATCGGAGTTGGAGAAAGCCTGAGGGCAACACTGGAGACAGCTCCCTGACACCAGTCGAGACAGCTTTGCGGCATTGAAATCGAAGTTGTCGGGGTCTTTGATTGCCAGACTATATCTACCTACAGGGTTAAGTAGATGGAAAGCCTGTTTATCCGTTTTAAATTTATTTTGAAGTGTATGGTTTTTCTTTCTTTTTGCATATTTCTTCTTCAGCTTTTGTCTTCCCAGTACTCCCCATGTCCTTTACAGATGGAAAAAATGTATCTTGTAAAGGGCAATTCAATTTCCCGGTGACTGCAACAAAACTTTGGAAAACGTTACCACTGGCCCTGAGACCGGAGCAATCATAATGGTCATGCCACAAACATTTGAAAACCTGGCTCTTCACCTAGCAAACTATGCGAAATGTCCCCCCCCCAGCACTTTCTGACCATATGAATATATGTCTGCCTACATTGGAACCTGTACTGCAACCAGCGCATTGATACCTATGTGTTTAGAGTGCTTTACAAATGTAAGACTAAATGTATCACTATATCAAAAAAGTTAGCAAGCATGGTAAAATGGGGGCAAAGGTCAAGGGCACATGCAATGCAAGTGGATGGACTCCTCCCACTAACCAACCAAGGGAGAAGGGGTTGATTTCCCACATAGAAGGGAATTTGTGGAATCAAGTTCCTCAAACCAGGGTCTCATTTTGTCTGCACGTTTTAACCTTTTGTCACTGCTTTGTGATGCAGTTGCTTGCATATCAGCATGTCAAGGACAAAATGCCACACAGCCTGCAGTTGGCTGTTTATCAGTATTCATGAAAACAAATCATGACCACAAATAATAAGTGTTTCAAAGCTGGCTATTCCATTCCAATGACTAATACTTTTTCAATGGGTAAAATGGCGTATTTGTTAAGTTGAATTGCAGTCTCAAAAAATGACTAAAAGCAGGTGACCACATGGCGGGCTCTTTTGAAACATACATTCAAGAAGAGGAGTTAGCAGATATCTCAAGTTTTCCCTTGCCAAGGGTTAGCCATTCCTGTCTATTAAGCTCGCAACTCTTTGCATCATGGTACTTGTAGTCAAACATTTATGTAGGGAAAATAACACAAATACATTAGGGGCATTCAAAATAGTGCAGGTAAAAAGTAGTATGTCCCGAGCACCACTTGCAGGACCTGCTTATTAAAGATAGGTGTGAATGGTCAAGGGGTGCCATTATTGGAGAGGCATGGGCAGTGGTTGGTCAACATCACTGTTTTTTGGGGGGAATTCAGCATTCTCTCCTCAACAGCTACTTTCCATGCAGATTAGACTCTTGTGGGGACGGAGAGAAAACATGCTCTTCTGCCAATCCTGTATGCCAGGTGTCCATGTGCACCCCCATTTACTAAAAAGGCTGGCATTGCCTTGCTGTGGCTTCACCTCCTATGGCACCATATTGCATTGCACTGCACATTTCGTATGCCAATTTGTCTCCCAACTTATTGTTTAGGACGTGTTCACAATAATATATTTATCATAGCATTTATGTACTACACACATATGCGTATGGATTCTTACAGTCACCCCCCGCACCCCTGCACCCCAATATTTATGTACATATTAGGTCGTTTTCTGGCCTCATTTTATTGGAGGACTAGACCTGGTCCAGATTTTTGAGAAGTGAAATATGTGTGACTCGCGCCCCAGGTGCACATGTTTGCGAGTTATTTGGGTCTCCCAAAATCCCACAATGAAATTGAAGTGGGGTTGGGGGTTGGTAGGACAAAAAGGAAAACAAGAGCTAGATTTAAAAATATAGTTTTATATTTCAAATTTACAGGCGAGGGACTGTCTTTGTTGTGTTCTTTTTTGTTAGGATGTCAGCTGTGCATGACATCTATTTGTGCCAATTTGGAAACAAAGTTCCCAGATTCTTACCCGCCCCAGAAGAGTGCACAGTTGTTAATGCATGCGTCAAGGAGGACAGCACAGCAACTCTGTGATGATGCCTACTCGTGCATTTGCATATCAGCAAAAAACTGTGAATTCAGAGAGGTGTCGAGGATAAGCAATGTAGCATAACTCACATTTTAAAATCTTTCCCATATTTCATTTTTTGAGACAAGGTGCTCTTCTACAAATTAATTGAACGTGGGTCTGCACAGTTGAGCGCAAAAGCATTGCACCTCACACCATGCAGAGGCAGTCAGAAGCAACTGACATTAGACAACAGCAGGGATCTCCAACCCGCTTCTCTGCAGAGGGTTTTGGTCTGCAACACCCATGATCCCTCACCGTTGACTTTGCTGGCTAGGGCTGATGGGAGTTGTAGTCGAAAATATCGGGAGAGCCAAAGGTTGCAGACCGTGGACGACAGAGGTGATATTGCACGCAATAAAGCAGCATGCCATGACAGTCAAGGGGTTGGTTGGATTACAAGGAGAGGCTTCAGAAGGGGTTGTATGAGTACAACGATGGGGGCATCTGGTGAGTGCATTTTGCTCATTTGCATTCAGCAAAAAGGAGGAGTATTACGAACAGTGGTGGCTGGCTGCTTAGGGTGTGGGGGGGGGGGGGTTCTTTCTGTTACGGGGGGCTGGTCATGGCCATCACACCAGCCCCCCCCTCCCCTGAGGTGCTATGGGACACCAGCAGCTATGAGGCCCTGTGCCTCTGGGGGTGGCATGTTGAGACCTACCGGCACATGCGGACCCTGGATGTTCTCCTGGCAAGGGGGCCCCATGACACCCTGGCCTGCAGGCCACAATGAGAGACGGACTCAAGTCGTTCGGTATCGGAGCCTGCATCAGTTCTTCTGTGCGTGCCTGCCGTGCTCCCTTTTATTAGCCTGGGACATGAGCCATGGCCCATCTGAAAAGGACAATGCACATGGGAGGGCCACATCCCCTTAAAGGGGCAACACACATGGGAGGGCTACTCTGTAACACTTTCCTCCCTACTGACCCCCTCCAGAGAGTGCAGATGAGGCACTCAATAGCTCAGTCGAAGCAGCACATCGTGCCCAAGCTGCTTCGGAATAGTGTACTACATCAATACATCTCTGTCTTTACGCACACGGGTCACATGGTGGCATGGGGCACGCAGGCACAGGGGCAAATTCCCATGCCACGAAAGTTTCCTTTGTGTCATCTGCCTGCGCCCTAAGGAACCCATGCAGACAGCGTATAGGTTTGTATGCTGCTGGGGCATTAGAGGTGTAGCTCCGCTAGTAGGATTTTATGCGTAAACATCGCAGAATAGTAGATCAGATCTCCTTGTTGATAGTTTTGAGGCAAGGCCGTCATCGTCAGTCTCACAGTTGACAAAAATCCATTGGCTGTTTGACAGCAAATCACATTTTCAGGGGTGGGTTGGCCTTCTGAGCTACAGAGGAGCCTGACTGAGTTGGGGTGTGGTGCTGTGCCTAGTGAACAGAAAGGAGCCAGGCTAGCTGAGCCACCTGTGTGTTGTGGAGCAATCGAGCCATCCACCAACCCAATTTTTCACAGAAAGTGTTCTGTAAAACCCACAATTTGAACCCATTCTTTTTTTAAAAAAAACTTTGCGGGTGGAACCCCCACACCCTCCCAATTCCTCTTTGCTTGGTTTGGGCTCCCTCTCTACGCTTGGTCGCTCCCACACATTCAAGGCAAATGTTTACACCTCTTCAGTTTCACTAGCCATCACTGGTTGTGAAGTTCCCGACTTCGCAACTTTGTGAGTTTTCAGTATAAACTTTGCAAGTTTGGAAGTTGTTTTGAGACTCTAATACTGGGGGAATCCACCATGCTGGACAACTTAGGGAAACATCAGATTACATGGATTTTACGTGGGGCCATGATGGCGAAAAAACTGATCCTGAGAAATTGGAAATCAGATGTTCACCCGACGTTGAACGTGTGGATGGAGGAGATGTATCGCACAAGCAATATTGAAAATGTGATATATTCTGTGAAAGGGGAAGGATGTATTTTTGATAAAATATGGAAGGCCTTTTTGGATAACGGCTAGTCAGTCGTTGGAGCTTCCTGTGTCGAGTTAACCTGTATTCAGATAAGTAGACATGCATGTTTCAATTTACTCATTATATTGTTCGTGTCTTTTGCTTCTTGGTTTGTTGCTATGCCAAAGTTTTCTAGAAGGTTGTTTTCAGGTCAATGTTTTGAATTGCTATTGCTTTTTGACTTTTGCATCACACCATTTCTGCCCCCCCTTTTATTTTTATTTTATTTTTTATTTTGTATTATTTTTTTTCCAATATATTTTTCATTATTATTGTATGGATAATTGTTTATTGTATCTCCTTGTTACATTGATTTCTTCTGTTAATATTTAATAAATTGGTTTATCCAACAAAAAAAAACAAAAAAAGTTAAGTTTAACTTAGCATCTTTATCATACATGGCAACCCTCCCGATTTAGGCGGGAGACTCACGATTTTTAGATGTTAGTGCTCCTGCCATGGGTATAGAATTGGCACCTGCTGCCATATGGATATGAAGTACTCCTGCCTGGGGGAGAGTAGGCGGCCTTTGCTGCCAACCAAGGAAACTAGTAAGCTAACTGCTGCCTGGGGGAGATTATAGTGAGCAAGAGGAAGCATGGCTTATTCTGACATATACTACTAAATTACAAGACATCAAATGCATAATTTACAAACATTGGCCTGTCTTAAGAGCAGATAGGAGCTTGGCACCATTGTTAAGCAAAACATCGAGTTTTACTTATAGAAAATCATCCTCAGTAAGGACAGTTTGGTGTCCAGCTTTCTGAAAAGAGATAAGTCAGAAGAGGACTGAAAATTGGGCATTCCTTGCTTCAGGGATTTGATGTCAGGGAGGGAGGAAGGAAGTCCAGCCCACACCTCCCAGACAGAGCCAATGAGTGTGCGCAAGCCACCTCCTATCCCTGCCTTACCCGAGCATGGCGGCAGGGCCACGATGGATCCCACTGCCAAGTTCAAGGGCATGAGCCACAGGACCACTGGCAGCAGACTGCCAGAGCCGCAAGAGGGAGCGCTGCCGCAGGAAACCTCATGTATGGGGTCATGCCACGTTGCCCCAATGGGGGCACGGAACGTGGCAACACCAGTCCTAGGAGGATGCGGCCCAGCATCCCAAAAGCAGGGGGGACAGCGGCAGGCACAACACTGGTCGCCGCAAAAGGAGGAAGGCCTCTATGAAGGCTCTTACAATGCCACTAGCCCACCAGGGAAAACTAGGTGGAAAAGGAACGGTGTATGTAAGTAAGAGTGTGTGAGTGGCTCAGTGTGGGTTAGTTGGGTGAGGACAGCAATTGGTGGAGGACGTTCGAGAGACCAGAGGAGGAGAAAGCGATCGGGAGTGCAGAAGCTATTGGAGAGAAGGGATCTGTGGGGTATTTGTGAATGAGTGGAGAGTGTGAGGAGTGGAGGTAGAGTGGGAGTAGTGGGACGGTAGTGGTGGTGTGGCAGAAGTAGGTGTGGGAGTAGTAGAGTAGTGGTGGGAGTAGGAGATGATAGTTGGCAGAAGTGGATGGTAGTAAGTCTTAGTGAGCAGTAGTTCGAGTAGAGGGGGATTAGAGGAGGTGAGTGATAGTAGTGGTAGCAGAACGGTGGTAGTATTGACAGGGAGTGGGAAAAAAGGAGTGGTGGTAGGAGTGGCAGTAGGAAAGTAGAGGCGGTAGTATTAGTGGCAGAGAAAGCCAGGAGGAAGGAGGGCGGAAAGTATAACAACAGAGGTCTCAGGGATCAGTAGTTGGAGGTCGAAAGGCAGAGTGAGAGATTGGTGGGATAACAATGTGGTGGGAGGAGAACAATTTGAGAACCTAGGGTAGAGAAGGGTCAGGTAAGAACGTGTGTGGAAGGAGTGCAAGCACCTTAGGGCTAAAGAAGGCACCATACCTAACTTCCTAGCATACTATGCGGGCTAGGTCAGGGAAAGATTAGAACATCTATATGTAGTGAGTTAGCCAATGTGATAGGAAAAACACCATCACCCCTAGTAAAAAATATCAGACAGATAGGGGTCACTATTGGTGAGATACTAATATTCTGGTTAGGGACGCCTGGGGTAGGGAGGGGGAAAACTGTGGGAACCAGGAAAGAAAGTGGCGGGGACCTGTAAAGAAAGTGAATACAAATACAAACGTATGATACTAGAAGCCACGAAAAACTATATAATGACCAAATCAAAGCAGCTGCTAATTCCACTAGTAAACATTTTAACATCTTAAAATCAGTGGAAAAAACAATTGCTATTACAACCCCGTTCTCACCTACACAAGAAGAATGTGAGGCCGCTCAGATCGCCTTCTTCAGTAAAATCTCGAAAGCCAGAGACACTATCCTAAACTCACTAATGAATTAAACCACATCAATGACTAGGCCCCCCAGAGACCACCCCGACACCCTCAGAAACTTTCAAGTTTTCAGAAATCACAGTGGAAGACATGACTAAAACCCTTACCTCCATGAAACCCACCTCCTGTGCTGAGAACATTCTCCCTCCTAAAATAATCTTGGACAATGCGGACATTTTCGCACCAATGTTAACCAAAATTATAAATGCATCTTTCAGAGATCAGGATGTACCTAAGGCCATAAAAAGGTTACAGTTACACCATTGGTCAAGAAACCAAATCTCGATCCAAGAGACCCCAATAACCTGAGACCCATTACGAACTGTAATTTTATATTGAAAATCATGAACAGGATCGCCACCAGCCAGCTACAGGCACATGTAGAGTCGACCAATTCACTACATCCTCAACAATCGGGTTTCCGCCCAACTCACAGCACGGAGTCGGCAATGCTTGATTTACAGTCCAAGATGCTTAGCATCATCGATAAAGGAAAGGCAGGTCTCCGCATTCTCCTCGACCTAAGCGCTGCGTTCGACCTATTGGACCATAACTTACTCGAGTCCGCTCTAAAGAAAACAGCTAACTGCTCAGAGGAAGCCATCAGCTGGATTATGTTGTTCCTAAAAGACAGGATATCTAAGTTCCATTGGGGAGACAAGTTCTCCATAGAAAAGGAAATCATTTGTGGAGTTCCTCAAGGCGCAAGCATGTCACCGCTACTTTTTAACATCTACTTGAGATAACTATGCCTCGTCCTCGATTACATCAATGCGTTCTTTACCAACTACGCTGACGATACGAAGCTGGTGATCGAGCTACGCAGCGACTATCAGAAAGATAGTGACCAGCTCACCTTGATCTACAATAACGTGGAACTTTGGATGGACTCCAATTGGATGTGCCTCAATAGACAAGAAACCGAGCTTATGATCTTCGGATCCCCTTCAGTCACAGCCAAACTATCCACCTCGTATAAATCCTTTAAAATAAAAGATACACAGATTCAGGTCCTAAGTAAAGTTAAAACCCTGGGTATGATGCTTGAATCCTCATTGGGAATAAACGCGCAGGCACAATATATAAAAAAAAAACTGTGCTTATCACCTCAGGCTACTAAAATCCATCCGGCCATATATATCCGAGGAAAACAGTGCCACCATTGCCAGAGCCACCATATTGTCCCGTTTGGACTATGGCAATGCCCTGATCCTGGGTGATTCTAAGAAATGCATACACAGCTACCAGGTTGTCCAGAATAACGCGGTAAGGATTGTGAAAAAACCAAATCACAGCACATCAGTGACTCCAGAAGAGAGCTACACTGGTTGAAAATAGAGGATAGGGTCCATTTCAAGGCCTTAACAATCGTGCATAAATGTATCCATGGAAAAGCCTTGGCTTACTTGAAATCCAGGATTCATTCCAATGTGCCAGGCAGAACACTAAAATCTAACCCACCTCGGTAAAATCACAGTTGCTCCGCATAAACTTAAATGTGGTCTTGGCAGATCCTTCCCTATACTGGCAGCCGGCATTTGGAACAATCTCCCCACTCATACTCGATTGGAAACCAACTATTTGAGTTTCCGCAAGCAAGTGAAGACCCTCTGTTTTAAATAATCTCCCTGTCGAACCTACCTTTTAGGCCCTCTGCTCACTATTTGTCTGTCCCGTCTTTCTAAGCACTGTCCATTTATAAACGTGTCCATATCTCTGCGCCCCGAGGCCTGCGGGCTACCGGCACATTATAAATTAAAATAAATAAATAAACAAATAAAAACCAGAGGGAGAGATGGGCGACCCTAGCGGCAACATCCCAAGCTATTCTAGGCTCTTAATACCTAAACCCAGAAGATGCAGACATCCTGTATGTAACATTTGTTAAATAAACAACCTTGGAACTTGTCTGGGAGTCATTGGGGGTCTCTGTGGCGGGCTGCTCCGTCACAGGGATCTTAGCAAAGGTTTTCATAAGCATACCAAATTTAAGGCTTGTTAAAATATATTACACGGCCTGCGGTAGCGGCCCTGTAGTTATGGTTAAGTTGTTCAGCCCATAGGAATAGCACTTTTTCGGTGGCTAATACCTTGGCCCCCCCGGACGAATCCTCAGAAAACTTTGCCTAGTATATGGCCTAGTCAGATTGATTCTGCGATGTTTGGTGAGGTTTTGTGCAGGGGGGGAAAAGTTATGGAGGGTCCCAAAATGTGTGGTTTTTCCCATAGACGCCATGGAAAATACATTTTGCTCACACCTGCAGCCCAAACCACTGGATGGATTTTCACCAAATGTGCTGCAGGAGCAGCGGCTTGGTCCCGAAAGAGTGCTTTTGTAAATTTGGTGTAAATCCGTAGTATTTTTTTTTTAAAAGGCCAAAAAGTAGGTCCAAAAGAATTAGTGATATCTGGGTTCGGTCCGCAGAACCACTTCCCTATTTGTTCCGCGGACGGGCCTTCGATTGGTCCAGGGGGCAGCGTGATGTCCGCGGACATCGGACATGCCCGCTGATTGGATGGTGAAAAGCGTGAGGTGCGTCAGATTTTTGGAAACGCCCACATGTTGGATTCGCAGACAGCCACTGTTGTCCCCAAACACTGCGGTGAAAACATATTACAAAACACAACATTGTACTTGTCAAACTAATGAAACAATCTCTGGGGAGGTGAGAGTTGATGAGGATGGGATGGGATATAACATTAAAAAGCCCAAAAAACAGGTGTTTTTTCAACTCGATGTCTGCAAACAGTACAGATGTCCGGGACAGTCCTGAGATGTTCGGGGACATCTATGCATTACAGGGGCGCCACTCAATGATACAGCATGAAGGTTTGGAATTTCATTCTAGACCGGCCTCTGAATGGTTATGCAAAGTGTGGTGCTGGTTTTGCCAAGAGGGAAGCAAATTAGAGGGGGAGTCCCAAAATATTATAAAGGCTTATAAATTTGGTGCCATTTGACGAATCTGCACAGAAGTTTGCAAAAAGATTGTAGACCTAGATATGCATTTTGCAATAAATATATAGAGACAACTCTGAACGTTTTTGCAATGTTTGGTGGGATTTTGTCA
Source organism: Ambystoma mexicanum (assembly GCF_040938575.1). Classification (NCBI taxonomy): domain Eukaryota; kingdom Metazoa; phylum Chordata; class Amphibia; order Caudata; family Ambystomatidae; genus Ambystoma; species Ambystoma mexicanum. The sequence continues at coordinate 978,538,112 of NC_090941.1, forward strand.
AGAGGGGGCAAAATTAGAGGGAGGGTCTCAACATTTAGAGATGGCTTATAACTTTGCTGCCATTTGATGAATGTGGACAAAAGTTTTCAGAAAGATTATAGACCCAACTTTGAATGTTTGTGCAAAGTCTGCATGGATTTTGTCAATTGTGGTCTAAGTTATATGACTATTTTATGTACATATATTTTGACACTTTTCAAAAAACAAAATGTGGGCTGATCTGCAGCAAACTCATGCAAGGAGCATTGGCAAAGACCTGAAAGCATGGTTTTGCGCAAATGTGTCAGTGTTTTATTTTTTGAAAAGTGTCATAATGTAGATACAATAAATAGTGATATATCTTTGGTGACAGAGATATAGCCTGTGACCATGGCCAGAGGCCAGATTGTCCGGGTCATGGCCAAAGGCCAAAGGCCATGACCCTAACAATCTGGCTACTGGCCATGACCACGAGGGTCCAGCAATGGGATAAAAGTGGGCATGGCCACCAGGGACCAGATATGCAGTAAAGTTTTTTCGAAATTGGGATAGGTTTGAATGGGGAAAACATTCTGCTGGTGGGTACATGTTGAAGTGCTGGATGGGACTGCAGCAAATATGCACGAGGAGGGTCAGCAAGAACTTCAAAGCATGGTTTTGCAAATATGTCCTGTGTTTTATTTTTTGGAAAGTGTGAAAATGTAAGTACACAACACAGTGATATAACATTGGTGCCTGGGCAATGGGCCTGGTCGTCAGCAAGGAGAAATGTGTACTGTAATTTGCTTATTGGGGCATGCAGCATGGCTGAAGCGGTAAGTTTGAATGGGAAACAATATTTTGCTTGTGGTTACAGTCTGAAGTGGTGGACTAGATTACAACAAACTTGCGCGACGACCATGAGCAAGGACCTGAAAGTATGTTTTTGGAAATATGTCTTGTGTTTTATTTTTCCAAAGTGTAAGAATTTAAGTAGAAAAACTTGTGATATACATTTGGTGTCTGGGTAGTGGGCCTGGCCCTCAGAAAATGCAAATGTGCACTCTGATTTGCTTATTGTGGAACGTGTCGTGACCGAAGCCCATGCCCATGGATTTGGAGACTGGCCATGGCTGCAAACCAAGAGCACTGGCCATTGGTTACATTATTAGGGTATAGTGAACACTGAGCTAGGATGCAGGTAAGTGCAGTGAATAATAGGGCTGGTTTGGTTGGGGTCATGGTGGAGCCGTAGGCAACTGAAGGATGATTTGCATCCCCAGCATGTGCTGCTTATAACGACAGGCATAAGTATGTGTTGCAAAAAATATGTTTCTTCAAGGAGGTTTATAGTTCTTTCATATATATGAAAAGAGGAATCATGAATAACTTATATACAGTGATCTAACACCATGAAACATTTTCACTTATAAAAACCTATCAAATGAACAGAAAAAAGTGTGTTAAAGAAATGTTATGGTTAAGATGCATCCCACCCTTAGGACTACTCTGCTGCAGGAGTTAGCCAGTGGCATCCCACCTTGGCATCCCTTTGCATTTGCCTACTGGGTTCTCTAGAGCACTTGCCCATCGGTACTGCCCCTTCTATTTATGCACTTCTCTCACTGCACAATGCATATGTGCATTTATAGGAGCACTGTGTACAATGTTTTGTATAAGTAAAGTAAATGCAGATGCAAAAGATTTGTAGAAGATTGTTAAGTGGCAGTTGTGTGGAAGCTTCATATGGTCATATGGTTATATGTACAGTTTTTGGAAGTGATTGGTGGATGGATGTGTGACTGTTTGAAAGCAGGCATTGAGGAAGTGTTACAAATATAAAAATTAAAAAGGGTAGAAGGGCGCCTTGTGCGATGGTGTGCACATGCCATCCGGGTCTTTTAATGATCCATGGCCTGGAAAGGGTACTGTGGAGACGGCGGATAGTTATAAAGGTCCATTGATTATGGTCCTTATTGTATGCTAGAGAAAAGTATTTGGGAAAGAAAATTGTTTGTTATTTTATATTTTTCTCTAGCATACAATTGTCCATTATTCCCATTAGCATAACACAAAATGCTGATGTAAATGTTGGAGAATCTTATTGAGTCTAACTACTTTACTGAAAAATCTAAAGTAGATGGACTCTGTAAGATTACTTTTTTTAGTTCTGTTTTTTAAGTGTGAAAGGTGGTTCCTAAAGGAACCTTTTTTTGGGGTTTTTTTTAATTCATTTTTTTGTTGTTGCAGGCGTAATCAGAAAGTAAGGTGGGGTGGGAAAAGAGGGAAGAGGTACCAACCACAAATAGGGAGGGGCAGGTGGACAAGGGAAGATGTTGCGTGTGTGTTACATCTAAGGTAGGGCAGTGTTTCTCATGCTTCTTGATTACAGCTTCAAATGTACTTCAAAATTGCTCGCCCCAGCAGACTGGTGTCTTGCAGTATATACAGAGTACTGTTGTCTTCGAAAGATATGAATCAACATCCTCTTTTATCGCTTGCAAGATAGCTGGTGGTATTGTGTGTCCCAGAGAAGTAGGATGTGTGGTTACAGTATTGGTTGAGGAAGATGAGGAGGAGGAAGACAGCCTACTACTTCCTAAGAAAGGAACAACCTTTCTGAGAACATTGCGGTGGTTGGATTTGGTGTGGTGGCGCATGAAGGTGGTCCCATAGGAGTACTGTCCAGGTAGTCCACGACTGATGTGCATTTCCTTTTGGTAGCTTTAGCCCTTGGTACATTCCCAACAGTGGTAAATAACTGCCCCACCCATGGTTTCCTCTGGGTGCTAGAGGTAGACACTTCCTCTAAATCATCTTCTTGGTCCTCTTCATTGTCTTTAGAGGTACTGCACTTCTTTTGTTGTGTAGGTCCTCCAGCTGGTGGTGGTGGCTCTTGGGGAGGAGGGATGGCAATAGCTGATGGCATTTTTAAGATAAATAGCAGTTTTGCTAATATCCTCCCCAGTATGTGCTTTGTACTAGATTGTTAATGGATAATGAGTAGGAATGGGTGTAAGAGCTCTGCAAGGGTACATTTTGAGCTTGAAAGTTGCTAAATCAGTAGAAAATGCAGTTCTGTACTGTCCTCTAAGCACAGACCCGATCACCTAGTGCGGACGTGTTCGCGGACACATCATCATGCAACACGCGTGCAAATGGTCGCGTGGCACTGTCCGGAAGGTCCGTGATGACGTCAGACGTTTGTGGATGTCGACGGATGCAAAAACAGTAGAAGTAATTGCAAAAAGTGTACAGAAGTGTTAAGAATGACGCTAGAAGGTGGCAGAGTTTTAAGGTGAAACTTTGTCAATTGGACAAAAATGTTGCTATATTGGGGTAAGTATGATATTAGTAAGTTGTAGGAAAATAGCATGCACTAGTAAAAATCCATGAAATTCACTGAAAAACTTTGTTAAAGGGAAGTTATGGTTAAGTTGCACTAATAAAAACCCAATGGAATTCACTGAAAGAACTTTGTTAAAGGGACGTCATGGTTACAAGTAAAACTGAAAAACCTCAGAAATGTACATTTTATGGTAAGCTAAGAAACCATAACTCGCGCCACCACCATGCACTAAGACTAACACCCAGGACATCAAAGATGAAATCACAAATGTCAGTGATGACATCACTGATGACATCACATGTGAAATACATTTTTATGAAAAGTCCCGACAAGGGGTTGTGTTTATAATGTTGGTAACAAGATGTCAGGGGTGATCAGGAGACCTATCATGAGCTACTTAATCTATTACAGAATGTGCTCATCTAAACAACATTGTATTGAGTGTTGTTGTTAATACAGGAACCTAATCATACATAAACATAGGCAATGGCTGCAGCATGCACCATAAAAGTACAATACTTATCTTGTAATTTTGGATAGTACAATGATGAATGCTACCTTATCAGAGTTTTGAGGAATGTTAAACATGTAATAACTAGCTAACAATTCAAGACTTACTGCACACTTGTGCTAATACAAACAATAAATATGAAGACCAACAATGCATACAAATCAGAGGAAAATACAGGGAAACTAAAATACGGAAGAAAGAAAAAGCATCATCAGAAAATGTTAATAACATTAAAGTGTATCTTCATGTATACAAATGAATTGTGTGTTTGAGGCCTGCTTATTTCCCCATGTATGTGCACCATGAGCTGAGACCAAATCCAAGGGAAAGTACTTTAAGAACATATGACAAGGTTTAAGTCTAGATATATAGCAACTTTTAAATTTTAATATTCTGACTGTCAGTGAACAAAATCACATGGCCTAGATATGTCAGTGAACAAAAACAAGTGGCCCAGATATGTGATGTCATCAGTGGTGTCATAAATGGCATTTGTGATCTCATCTTTGATGTCCTGTGTGTTAGTCTTAGCCGTGCACGGTGGTTGGTTGGGTGAGTTACGGTTGCTTAGCTTACCATAACTGGTGAATTTCTGAGGTTTTTCGGTTTTACTTGTAAAAGATAACATCCCTTAAACAAAGTTTTTTCATTGAATTTCATAGCTTTTTATTAGTGCAACTTAACCATAACATCCCTTTAGCAAAGTTTTGTTAGTGAACATATATATATATATATATATGTATATATATAAATATATATATATATATATATATAATAAATGACCCTCTAGTTATGGTTTTAGTTGGCTTTCCCACCGGATGACCAGTTTTTGGGTGCCATATAACTTTGATGACGTTCAACGAATCTGCACAAAACTTTGCAACTAGACCGACTATGAATGTTTTGGGATAGTTTGATGCAGTTTCTTCAAAGGGAAATATGTTATAGGAGAGGGCCCCAAAACTTTGAAAATCCAGCTAGACATCAATAATAAAATAAATTGGTAGTGACTACAGCCCAAACCGTTGGACGGATTTGCACCAAACTTGCGCGAGGAGCAGCAAACTGGTCCCAAAAGCATGCTTTTGCAAATTTGGTGTTAATTTGGCCAGTCGATTATTTTCAAATACCCCTAAAGTAGGTACATAAAATGTGTGATATCTCGGTTATCTCGGTCCAGTCTGCAGACTCCCTTGATGATTCGGTGTCTGCGAATGCCTCTTAGCCAATCAGGAAGTCGCATAACATTCAAGCCGCATAACATTCACAGACATCGTAAGTGGCCATTGATGGGTCAATTAAGAAGGTGAGTTGCATCAAAGCTTTTTAAACTGATGCCAAATTGGATTCGCAAACTGTGCCCATAGCCCGCGTCATTGTAGTAAAACACATTAAAAACACATTAAACTTGTCAAATAAATGAAACAATCGCTGAGGATGTGAGGGGTGATGAGGAAGGGAGAGGGTATGTCCAGAAAAAGCCAAAAATCTGATTTTCAAAACATTGTTGTGATGTTCGCGAAGTTGACTATTTTCGAGGACATCCATGTATATATGTGAATTACAGGGTCCATCAAGAGTAGGATTTGGACAATTTATAGCTTCGGTGGCATTCAACGAAACTGCAAAACATTTTGCAATAAAATAGAGACAACTCTGAATGTTTTTGCAAAGTTTGGTGGGATTCTGTCAAGAGGGGGTAAAATTGTAGGGGATTCCCAAAATTTCCAAAATCAGGATAGGCTTGATTGGGAGAAAAACATTCTTCTCACAGCTACAGCCTAAAGTGCTGGCCAGATTTGCAGCAAACTTGTGTAAGGAGCATCGGCAAGGACCCAAAAGCATGCTTTTGCAAATCTGTCCTGGGTTTCATTTTTTCAAAAGTGTGGAAATGTAGGTACAACAAAAAGAGATATAACTCTGGCCACGGCCACCCGCGACCAACTATGGGGTTAAAATGGGCATCACCACCAGGGACCAGCAATATGGTTAAAATGGGTAGTGAGCCTGGCACCTGTCAAGGACAGGTATAAAAAAGAGTGATCTAACTTTGGTGTCTGGGGCATAGCCTGTTGCCCTAAAGAATCTGGACACTGGCCATGGCCAGCAGGGACCAACTTTCAGTTTAATGTGAGAATGGCCACCAGAGACTGGCTATGTGGTCACATTTTCTAAATCGGGATAGGCTTGAATGGGGAAGAAAATGATGCTTGCGGCTACAGCCCAAAGTGGTGGATGGGTTCACAGCAAACCTGCGCGAGGAGCATTGGCAAGGACCCAAAAGGAAGCTTTTACAAATTTGTCCTGTGTATTATTTTTTCAAATGTGTCAAAATGTAGTTACACAAAATAGTGATATAACTTTACTCCCTCGTCGGTGGACCTGACGCGAGGTAAGGACCAATGTCAACTCCGATTTGCTTACTGAGGCTTGCAACATGCCCAAAGCACATGCCCCATGGATTGTGGACACTGGCCTGGGCTACAAACCATGAACACTGACCATTGGTCACATTATGGGTGTGCACTGGACCAGGATGCAGGCAAGGTACAGTGGATAATGAAGGCAGTTAGGTGGGGGCAGGGGTCATGGTCCAGCCTCATGCCTTAGGCAATTCAACCATGACTTGTATCCCCAGCATGCACTGCTAAAAATGATGGATGACGCATTTTTGCTGCAAGAAAAGATTGTGAATTGAAGGATTGTTGTAAGAGAGGTCGGAGAGGTCATGCAGAGGTTTATGTGTCTTAGAAATAATTCTCATAAATGTGCTAATTCCTCCCTACCTTAGAGACCCCCAGCTCTTTTGCTGACCTTTGGGACTTTGTACCTTTAATTCTGTTTGTTTTCTGTGTTTGTTTCTTTTGATTATGGAGTTTTAGACAACTCCATAGGCATCATCTTTTCATGTGTGTGTGATAATTCTAATGGTTAGACTGTATGAATTAATAAGAATCAAGAGACTTCAGTCAGTAAGTAGTTTTCTTTGGACTGAAAGAGAGCCCAATTCTTTAATAACAGAATTCTTTCTTTTCAGAAAAACCATAAAAAGGATACTTCTGCTTCTGTGTTCAACAATTCTTCATGGGAAGGATCGTCTCGTCTGATACACCAGGTTTATAAGGGTAAGTTCTACTCGAAAGTCTCCTTAATGTCCTTTCTTCAGTTATCTTGGTCTTACTTCTGTCTTTGCCTCTTTTCTTTATTCTTTACTTGTATTTCTATTTATCTTCTATTTACTCTATTTGATCTTCTTAGACTGTCTTTTCTTTGTCTTTTTCTGTTTAGCTCGTAACTAGGCTGATAAAGTTTATTTGTCCTCGTTTTCCCCTCAGACTTCGAGCGTTTTACCCTTTGTCTCTCATTAAACTTGCAGAGCTTTAGTTGGCTTGAATATTTCTCAATCACACTGCTGGCGTCTGTTTCCCTTCAAAAGTTTTTCTTTCAAAATGACTACTTTCTAGTAAAGTTCCCTTTTTTCCTCACTATTCACTTAAGGAAGCTCATTTGTTTTTTTCTTTTAAAATGTCTCTTACAGTTATAAAAAAAACTTCTTTTATAGTTCGTAGGGTTTGACTCCTCCTTATTGATACCACTCCGCCCTTTTAAAAATCTCTGCCCCTTTTGGGGTTAACTTATCCTGTTCTCTCTCCTTGCCGACTTCCCTATGCTTCCCAGCCCTTGACTCCTCCTTATGATACGGAGTGGTTACCTTTGAGTGGCGTCTTTCCCTTTTCCACTCGATCGGTGAACGAAGGCTCATCCGCTGCTCCTCCTCTTCCGAATCTCCAACCTTTACTCTCTCTATGCTCTCGATACCTTCACTTCTCTTCGTGAAGACCGTCTCTTTCCCTCCTTCACTCCGCAGGCGGGAGCAGCTCGCAGCGGTCCGCGCCTCCTCACAACACGGTACACGGCACCAACCTTCACTTCTCGTCGTGAAGTCTGTCTCTCTCTCTCTCTCCTTCACTCCGCGGGCGGGAGCAGCTCGCATCGGTCCGCGCCTCCTCACAACACGGTAAGCGGCACCAATTAACTATTATTGAACTTTTAACTTAACTATGCGCAACGGCGCAACGGGACTCTAGTAATCTCCTCTTCCAACCGCTAACCTAATACGCCCAGCTGAGACCGTTGGGCTCGACCTCCTCCTCGTCGCCCACCGTTTCCTAGGGAACGAAAAACAGCGTTAGAGGAAAGGTGCTACATGTTTTACTTCCTGCTTTTGCATCTCCACGTCAGTAAGACTTTATGGTCCGGCTTGTATTACATGAAAGCAGTTTCTGTAATAAGACATCCACATTGTCACACCCCCTCTACTAAACCCTTACGATCGGGAAGGGTTTCTGCCCTGGATAGATAATCAGCTTGGGTTAACAATCTTCCTGGTTTATGAACTGTTCTAAAAGAGAAGGGCTGGAGGGAAAGGAACCATCTAAGTATTCTCTGATTTGAATCCTTGTTTCGAGCAAGCCAGACCAAGGGAGCATGATCAGTTATTAAAGTGAACTCCCGACCTAACAGATAATATCTTAGAGCGTCTATAGCCCACTTTTACGGCCAAACATTCCTTCTCTATAGTTGGGTAACTCAATTCATGTGGCAACAGCTTCCGACTAATGAAGAGTATGGGCCTTTCTTTCTCCCCTTGATCCTGGAACAGCACAGCACCTATTCCGGTACCCGAGGCATCGGTGTGCAGATAAAACGGGGCGTTAAAATCTGGACAGTGTAAGATAGCTCTCTCGGTGAGGGCCTCCTTTAAGGCGTTAAATGCTTGTAAAGTTTCTCGAGTCTCCCAAGTTTTCTTTGTCATCGAGTTCTTCTTTAATAGATCTGTGAGAGGGCTGGCAAGAGTAGAAAAGTGCGGAATAAATCTCTGATAATATCCCACAAACCCTAGAAATGCCCTCACTTGTTTCGGTGTAGCTGGAAATTTTAACTGTTTTATGGCTTTGATCTTTTCCTCTTGAGGTCTGATGATCCCCTGACCGACAAAATATCCCAGATACTTTGTGTGAAACATGGCAACATGAGTTTTTTTGGGATTTATGTGTAATCCTGTCGTTTCCAGAGTCTTAAGGATTCCTGCCAGATGTTGTAGGTGTTCTGTCCATGTGTTACTATAGATTATATCGTCAAGGTAAGCCCCGACATACTGTTCATGTCCCTTGATTATATGGTTCATTAGTCGCTGAAAGGTTGCCGGAGCTCCATGCAACCCAAAGGGTAGAACCGTAAATTGATATAAACCCGTAGGTGTGGCAAATGCCGTCTTTTCGTTATCAGCAGGAAGTAGGGGAATTTGCCAGTAACCTTTGGTTAAATCAATTGTAGTCAAAAACCTCGCCTTCCCTAAATTGTTCAGGAGATCTTCTATTCGGGGCATTGGGTATGCATCAAATTTAGAGATGTCATTTACTTTTCGAAAATCCATGCAAAATCTTACACTCCCATCCGGCTTTGGTACAAGGACAACCGGGGAGCACCAGTCACTGTAAGATGGTTCAATCATCCCTAGATCTAACATTTCTTGGACCTCTTGGTTGAAAGCTTTGATCTTCGATTCAGGAATTTGATAAGGTCTTTGTCTTACTACGGTTCCTGGCTTGGTGACTATATGATGATTTGTTAAATTAGTTTTCCCTGGTAAGGAAGAGAAAACATGTGCAAACTTTTGTATGACATTAGACAATTCTGTTTTTTGAACTCCTGACAAATCTGGATTTACATTTAGGCCCTCCGCACCAGTTTTCTTCTTTATTTGGACAAATTGTTCTTCTGCAGTTTCATTCACGGATATCATGGGCATTGTTGGTACGGGAGATCTCCATTTTTTTAAATAAATTAACATGATATGTTTGATAAGGAAGTTTACAGTCTGTCTGTTTCACCTTGTAGGTTAAGGGTCCCAACACCTCTTGAATCTCCTATGGACCTTTCCAAGTAGCTAGCATTTTGTTCTCTGATGTAGGTACTAACACGAGTACTTGTTCTCCCTTCTTGAAACTACGTAACTGTGTATTCTGATTGTAGTATTTCTCTTGTCTTATCTGTGCTTGGAGAAGATTATCTCTTGCAACATTTTGTAACTTTTCCACCCTTTCTTGCAGTTAGGAAGCATACTCTGTTAGTGTAATCTCATGGTTCGGTTGTTCTTCCCAAGATTCTTTTAAGAGGTCTAACAAAGTTCGAACAGGTCTTCCAAACAATAATTGAAAGGGGGAAAACCCTGTTGACGACTGTGGAGTATTCCTGAGTGTCATTAGAATCTATGGAAGTATTCTATCCCAGTGCTTATTCTCCGGGGAAGTCGTTTTCTTCAGCATCTGTTTGATGGTACTATTATAACGTTCTACTAGCCCATCAGTCTGTGGGTGGTACACAGCGGTTTTCAGATGTTCTATTTTCAAGGTCTCACAAACTTGTTCTAGAACCTTGGACATGAAATTCGACCCACGGTCGGTGACAATCTCCCTGGGTATCCCGACTCGTCCAATGAAAGGTATGATGGCGTCACAAATCTGCTGGGTATTTGTGGCTTTTAATGGAAATGCCTCGGGGTATCTGGTTGCATAATCGACCACTACAAGAATGTATTTGTGGCCTCTTCTGGTCGGTTCCAAGGTCCAACGATATCTATTCCGATTCGCATGAATGGTTCCATCACTAGTGGCATAGGTTGAAGTGATGCTCTTCTTACATTGGCTCGGTTCTTCCGCTGACACTCTTCACATGACTGACAGAAGCGAACTACCTGTTGGTATATTCCAGGCCAATAAAATCTATCGAGTATCTTTTTGGTGGTTTTCTCCGTTCCTAAGTGTCCTTCACCAATTTGGATGTGAGCCACCTCCAGAATAGTCTGATAGAATTTATGGGGAATCAACAGCTGTTTTACGTCTTCGCCATTCCTAGCCTTACTTAATCTATAGTACAACCCATTCTCCTTGATGAATCGTGGTCCTTCTCCCGTTACTTTTTCTAGAACTCGTTCTCGAGCATATTGCAGCAAAGGATCTAGTTCTTGGGCAGACCGGAAACTGTCTCCGTCTTCCTCGATTCTCCAATCTACTGCTACCGGGGAGACATTTTTGACTCTCCATTCTTTCTTCAGAGAACGTCTGACCTTTTTACTTTTTAGTATTTTAGGGATTGTACTAGGTATTTCATCACTATGGAACGGGGCCGTTTCCAACCAGCTCTTCTCAATCTTATGTACTAACTCTGGAAATGTTGGTATATCGGAGCCAATTAGAAGTGCTTTTGGTAGATGTGGTAATACTGCTGCCTTCACTCCCATTGTTTCCCCGACTACTTTGATTTGTATTTCCTTAGATGGGTATGCCCTTACATCCCCATGTACACATCGGACAGGAATTTTCTCTGAGGAATAACAATCGTCACCTACCAGCTCTGATGTTACCGCCGTCTGTAGACTCCCTGAGTCGACTAACACGGTGGTGTGTTTTCCATCCACCTCTGCGTCACAGGTATACAGATACTGCGATGGTCTCGCATTCATCATCTCGGTAATTTCATTTCCTTTTTGTGATTCGAGTAAGCCAACCTCCATTGGTTCGGCTCTCGGCTTTTTCGGACAAAATCTCGCTAAATGTCCCCAGTCCCCGCAGTCAAAACATTGTGGACCTCTAGGTGTAGGAGTAGCTTGACGATAATTCACCGGACCCTCACTGGTAGGTCTAGATCGTACGCCGTCACCTTCTGATCTTCGTAGCATTGAGTGAGGCCACCTTAGTGTAGAAGCAGACTTATTCAACAAAAGGGGTGGTTTATAGCTTGTCGGGTAGGTCATCACTTTCCCTTGTCCCGCCTTTTGGTAAGCCGAGGCCACTTCCACAGCCTCTGTTAATGACAGCCTGGGATGTTGTTTGACCCACCGCTGCACCGGTCCAGGGAGAGTTTCAATGAACTGTTCCAGAATGAATTTTTCGGTCATTTCTGCTGAAGTAGATGTACCCGGCTGTAACAATTTCTCTGCTGGTTCCTTTACTCGATAAAACAATTGCCTTGGGGTTTCGTCCCCTTTCAACTTGAGCTCTCTAAATTTCACTCTATAAGTTTCCTCGTCGTGTCCCATCCGTTCCAATACCACCTTTTTCATGCCTCCATAGTTTGTATCACCGGTAGGGTTTGCTGCTTGATATGCACATTGCATTTCACCGGTCATCAATGGTGCGATGTAATGACACCATCTCTCGGCGGGCCATTGTGCATTCCGAGCTACTCGTTCAAAGTTCACGAAAAAGTGTCCTGGATCTTCGCCGGTCGAATATTTTTGTAAGACAGAGGTGGGGACCTAAGGATTGTTTCGTACATTGGTAACTTCGAGTAGTTGAGCCTCCTGTATTTGTAAGGCCTGCTGGAAGGCCAATCGGTCAGCTTGAGCTTGTTGTGATTGCATCTGTAAGGCTTGCTGTAAGAGTTGCTGACCCTCGCTTAGGGTCTTAATCAGGTCTTCCATGGCGTTCTCAGAATCCCACTTCTGACACCAACTGTGATAATTCTAATGGTTAGACTGTATGAATTAATAAGAATCAAGAGACTTCAGTCAGTAAGTAGTTTTCTTTGGACTGAAAGGGAGCCCAATTCTTTATTAACAGAATTCTTTCTTTTCAGAAAAACCATAAAAAGGATACTTCTGCTTCCGTGTTCAACAATTCTTCATGGGAAGGATCGTCTCGTCTGATACACCAGGTTTATACGGGTAAGTTATACTCGAAAGTCTCCTTAATGTCCTTTCTTTAGTATCTTGGTCTTACTTCTGTCTTTGCCTCTTTTCTTTATTCTTTACTTGTATTTCTGTTTATCTTCTATTTACTCTATTTGATCTTCTTAGACTGTCTTTTCTTTGTCTTTTTCTGCTTAGCTCGTAACTAGGCTGATAAAGTTTATTTGTCCTCGTTTTCCCCTCAGACTTCGAGCGTTTTACCCTTTGTCTCTCATTAAACTTGCAGAGCTTTAGTTGGCTTGAATATTTCTCAATCACACTGCTGGCGTCTGTTTCCCTTCAAAAGTTTTTCTTTCAAAATGACTACTTTCTAGTAAAGTTCCCTTTTTTCCTCACTATTCACTTAAGGAAGCTCATTTGTTTTTTTCTTTTAAAATGTCTCTTACAGTTATAAAAAAAACTTCTTTTATAGTTCGTAGGGTTTGACTCCTCCTTATTGATACCACTCCGCCCTTTTAAAAATCTCTGCCCCTTTTGGGGTTAACTTATCCTGTTCTCTCTCCTTGCCGACTTCCCTATGCTTCCCAGCCCTTGACTCCTCCTTATGATACGGAGTGGTTACCTTTGAGTGGCGTCTTTCCCTTTTCCACTCGATCGGTGAACGAAGGCTCATCCGCTGCTCCTCCTCTTCCGAATCTCCAACCTTTACTCTCTCTATGCTCTCGATACCTTCACTTCTCGTCGTGAAGACCGTCTCTTCCCCTCCTTCACTCCGCAGGCGGGAGCAGCTCGCAGCGGTCCGCGCCTCCTCACAACACGGTACGCGGCACCAACCTTCACTTCTCTTCGTGAAGTCCGTCTCTCTCTCTCCTTCACTCCGCGGGCGGGAGCAGCTCGCATCGGTCCGCGCCTCCTCACAACACGAAACGCGGCATCAATTAACTATTATTGAACTTTTAACTTAACTATGCGCAACGGCGCAACGGGACTCTAGTAATCTCCTCTTCCAACCGCTAACCTAATACGCCCAGCTGAGACCGTTGGGCTCGACCTCCTCCTCGTCGCCCACCGTTTCCTAGGGAACGAAAAACAGCATTAGAGGAAAGGTGCAACATGTTTTACTTCCTGCTTTTGCATCTCCACGTCAGTAAGACTTTATGGTCCGGCTTGTATTACATGAAAGCAGTTTCTGTAATAAGACATCCACATTGTCAGAGTGTGTTACACAGCACCGTCATTGCAATGACACAGGGAAGCCTTTTCAAGCAGTCCCAAGGTTTAAATACCTTCTCTGGGATAAACTACTGTTTCCCAGAGAAAGTAAAGTTAAATTGACTTTACTAGTCTTTTTAAATTCCTAGACCCTGCACACACTATCATACAACAGAGTGCTGGAGGAGTTACCTAGTATCCCCTGTGTCTAGAAACTCATGTAGAAGTCAAATGCTACCCTTTCCTATCAAAATGGCTGGTGGCAGTGGTTTTACAACAAACTACCATGAGTTTTCCTGACCGCGAACACTGGTAGTGTTAAATCGCAGGAGCCAAGTTTTTCAAGATGGCGTCTGAGCCTCCTTTGTTTAAATGGGTCCCGGTCTTCTTTTTTCGCCATTTCTTTTTCAAAAGGTCCTTCTAGAGTTTGTCTCTGCGTGCCAAACTAGGTTTGGTCCCTTTGTTCCTATGCCTTTGGCGGGCTTCAGGACTGAAGACCGCCTCTGGCGCCTGAGTGTCTGGGGTGGGCAGGAAGTGAGGGAGGTGCCCGAAACTCCCTGTGCTTAGTCTCCTATGAGACTCAAATGCACTCTGGTGTGATTGGCTGGCTGACTGTCCGGCAAGGAGAGCCACCCTGCTAGGTGAGTGGCAGCTATGCTGGAATGAATGGGAGAAAACTGTTTAAATGACGAATCTCTTGGCTTGGAAGGCAGAGTCGACCACTGGAACGAAAGAACCGAAGACGAGCTGGAAGAGGACGGCTGATGCAACTCCTGGACCGTTGGTTTGCCCGGTGAAGCCCTGCTGCAGGTCCGAATCCTCAAGTTCATCTCAACAGAGAAGCCTTTCAAGGACGACTTCTTCCTTTGAGTTGGTGGGACCAATTAACTCGTGAGCCACCTGGATACCATTCTCGGAGCTCCATGTATTTTCCTCAGATTGCTGCAGGAACCCGAATAGCCAGGGAGAAGGACACCAGTTTGTGTGCTTGTAGACAGCTACCAGAATGGAAGAATTGCCAGTTTGCCAGCTTTGTGACCAGTCCCCGTGCAGTGCAGGAGTCCCCCGAGGTCCTCCCTCTTGCCCCCACGACTGAGGCTCAGGAACTGCGAGATCTACAGGAACTGCCAGGAACAGAAGTCTTCAGCTGTATCTTTTTCTTTAATATAAGGTACTGTGAAAACCCGACCGAGAGAACTTACCTCTCACTGCGAAAGTGCATGAAACTTTGGCAACTTGCAGGCCTAGTCAGCTTGTGACCCGACATATAACTCTTTCTTCTGAGAACTACTTCCGAGAACCGTGGCAAAGACCTTTCCATTTATCTACCAGAACCGTTTTTACCTATACAAGACTCTAGCCCATTGACTTTGGCCCAACTCCTCTGGTGAACTCAAACTATTTGCACTGTTTAAAAGTAACTCTACTATTCGTTATATTAACTTATGCCTTTTTGCTCCTACTTCAAATGCTCTGAATGCCATTTTGCTCCACCTTCAAAGTAGTTTAAATATTTCAGAACCGGTTAGTGTGAAGTATTGTATGATATTTTTGTGTGATGTTGATTGCCTCCTTTTAGTGAATGTTTTCTAACTGACTGTGTAATAAATTAATAAGTGTTTTACCAAGAATCCTTGAGTGTAAGTCTCTATTTGAATACTTGCAATTATAGACCTCTATGTAACCTCATTAAAAGCTTACATTCCCTCTTGAGATAAGCCTGGCTGCTCAGCTCACTACCAAAAACTGTGTGGTACAGACTTATACCAAAGGTTGGTTTTGCTTACACCTGTAGTCATAGTTGTGTGTAGTGGTCCCAGAGGGTACAGCATGCAAACTTTGCCTAACAATATGAATTCCTTGCAGTTTTCGAAAGTATTCAACAGTGAAAGGATAATTTAGATAAAATGAGGGGAAGGGAACCCACACGAAGGAGAGACAGGCTCAAGCCCAGCAGAGGGGAGCCTGTACAGAATTGTGAGAACTTGAGAAAGTAAATGCAAACTGAATATTAATGGCAAGGCAGGCAAAACCTTAAGAAAGTAATTAAAGTACCAGAAGATGGAAGCCCAAGATTGAACTGTTGAATTGTACCAGTAAGCCAATGTCTGTACAATTGTACCATCCGCCTATACTTTGTTCTTTAAGAGACTCTCTAGGCCCGTGGGGTTGAACCTGGGGAAGGAAGTTAATGCTGAACCATTCTAACATTTCTTTTTTGAGACACTATTTTTCTTTTGTATCCCCTTAACACATTTGTCATTTTAAGAAGGAGGGCAAAGTTTGTTTTATTTAGTATAGGCCTTTTTATTTTGACTAGACTGACGTGGACTATTTAGTTTGTTTTAATTGGGCGAGTTTACGCCTATTCTAGAGATAGGGCAAGATAGGCAGTTTCCAAAACCCTTTGAGTTAAATAAAGGTTTTTGAAACGTGCATCCATAGTGTCAGCGTCTGCTTTTGATACCATGCCTTCCTCACAGGTGTCATCAGTGATGTCATGGGTGTTAGTCTGAGCAGTCCATGATGGTGGCACGAATTATGCCATAACTGGCACATTTCTTTGATTTTTAGATTTTGCCCTGAAACCATAGTATTCCGTTAAGGTTTTTTCACTGAATTTCATAGGTTTTTATTAGAGCAATTGAACCATAACGTCCCTTTGGCAACGTTTCTTAATTGAATATAAATGTATATATTACTTTTTTTTTTTTTAACCAAAATGCTGACATGTTTAACAGCAAAATCATCTCTCAACATTAGACCATTAATAAGGTATTTGCATAATAAAGATAGCAAGGTACCAGTTTACAATTTAAATGCATTGGGCCAAGTGAATGTACACACGAAATAAAAAACTAAAATACACATTCACATGCTAATTGTGCATCGGCAAATCAGCTCTTTGCCTCCCAAAAAAGGGTAAGTGGAGAATCACAGATGTTCCAATGTCCATACCTCACAACAACACCAGAGCTACCGCACCCTAAAAACATGCATGTTGGACGTTGAATCAGATCCCTCTTCTCCTTGCAGTAGCACAGGTAGAAAGAATGGCTTTAACATCACGAGGGCTGGCAGCACTTGAGCAGGCAGCAGGGGACGCATTGATGTACTCACTCCTTTTGTGTTTATTTCCTGTTGGAGCCACCAGGCAAAAGGTAGGGAGGGGCCAAAACGAACATTTCAAAGTGTGAGAGGACACACCTGAGGCACTGCCCTCCCTGTAATTGTCAATTCTCTATCTCTGAGCTACTCTTAGCTATGTGGACCCCCTACCCAACAACCGACACCTCAGAATTCACAAAAAGAAACTGCACTACATTGACATGGTTCTTCTTTTCACACTTTAAGGAAACCTGTTCCCTAGATACTTAAAATGGAAATAATATAAGGAATGGCTGATCATGAGGAAAGTCTGACTTTAATTCACAAAGTATGATTTTTGAGTGCAATATTATTAAAAAGATAACAATTCGGTCATATATTTGGCAGGGGCTGAATACTTGACAACTACTAGTAGTATTTGTCTGGATACTTAATGTATTGCTGGGTCTACCACTGGTTAAAGCAGGGGAAATCAAAGTGGCCTTATAATGCAAAGAGTGTAGGTGCTGCTTGTCACGTATGGGCGGCCACCAGTTTTTACAATGTATCTCTATGGAATCATGAAAATAGGAGAGATTGGACCAACCAGACCAAAGATAACATCTGATTACTATTTCAATTGTAATCATTGACTGTTTATTTTACAAAAAACACACACTAAATTGCACAATGACAATTCTATTCATGTAAAATATGGCTCCATAAACCAAAACAACACATCCCTCCATACATACTTCATTCACAACTTCTTCATGCATTCATCATGTTCACAAACGATAGAAAATGATATCTTGTTCATATCACAATGACAGTTTAGGCATTTGTTACTTCAACACTTGATAAATTTACAATGTGCCCCTCTGTCAACATTCAGGGGGTGGGAAAACTGTTTGTCGACATGTTTCGGTTGAGTTCTCAGCGTGGGCAAATGATTCCCTCATATATTGTGTTCAACCTTCTTCAGGCTCAATAGGATAAGAGGTGAGCCCTTGCGAGCTCCTCCGTAAAAATCTCAATTTACGGAGGAGCTCGCAAGGACTCACCTGCTTACGAGACGGCTCACGAAAGCACTAGCCTTGCAGCGCCGTCACCCACAATGGACACTCCACTTTAATCGGAGTACACCAGGGAACTCTGTGAGCGTTCATACCACGCTTCTGCTTGAATTGACAGCTCTTATCCTATTGAGCCAGTACACCAGGGAACCTTAGAAGCGTCCTAATCAGGTTCCATATCACGTTCCTGCTCGAATTCACAGTTTACCATCCTTACGGAGCTAGTGACGTTTCCTATCAAGACACACGACGTGAAGCTTATTAATTGAGAACTTTCACGATGGGATTTATTCCACTCCATTGGTCCGCCAGCCACTGAAAAGATTCAGAGGAGACCCAAGGCTTCCTTGCCTCACACCACCATTTCCTTTTGAGACAACGCGGAACTGGCGATTGTTTCTCTTGTCCTGAAGAAGGTTGAACACAATATACGAGGGAATCATTTGCCCACGCTGAGAACTCAACCGAAACATGTCGACAAACAGTTTTCCCACCCCCTGAATGTTGACAGAGGGGCACATTGTAAATTTATCAAGTGTTGAAGTAACAAATGCCTAAACTGTCATTGTGATATGAACAAGATATCATTTTCTATCGTTTGTGAACATGATGAATGCATGAAGAAGTTGTGAATGAAGTATGTATGGAGGGATGTGTTGTTTTGGTTTATGGAGCCATATTTTACATGAATAGAATTGTCATTGTGCAATTTAGTGTGTGTTTTTTGTAAAATAAACAGTCAATGATTACAATTGAAATAGTAATCAGATGTTATCTTTGGTCTGGTTGGTCCAATCTCTCCTATTTTCATTATAAATTGCCTGAAGGACCACAGACAAAAAGCAGGCACCCTTTATATAATTTCTCTATGGAATCAGTCTACTTTTATCAGGTGCTAAAAACAGGCAGGTTCTTTAAGAATCCATTGGTGAAGGCCAGCAGGGAATCCTCCTGCTGGTATAAAAACATGTGCTTTTGAAGTTATAGCGGGTATGCATGGCGGAATTGTGGCATCCGTCCTGGGCCCCCTCTCCGCATCCAAAGAGCATGAAATATGGCGTAACCCTTCTACGCCAGGTTTTAACACGTGTATTCACACACAAGAGACTTGGAAAATGTGGCCAGCTGTATTTGGTATAGAATAGCAGAAAGGAATCAAAAACACAACCACTCTTCTATCTTATCTACCACAAAGAGCTCTAACTCTGTGTTGGATGCGGTAGCACTAAAACAAATTCATAAATAAATAGGCCGAAAAGATTAAAGGAGCGATTCACAATTTTTTTTTCATGCAAGTCTTATTCACAACGGGCAGCGTATGTGAGCATCATAGAAGTAAACACTCAGATGCCCTTCTTCAGTACGTTGTACGCAGTCGCTACTAATGTATTCAAAAGGGTATGCAGTAATAAAATCGCGGCAAAAATGGCGCCTTTACAAAAAATCGTGGCAAAAATGCTGTGGTTTGACCTGGTAAAGGTGTACACCATTATGCCATTTAAGGGGAGCAGGGGTTGCGGGGGTTTCCCCTGCACCCCTTAAATGGTATAATGGC
Organism: Ambystoma mexicanum; assembly: GCF_040938575.1. Taxonomy (NCBI): domain Eukaryota; kingdom Metazoa; phylum Chordata; class Amphibia; order Caudata; family Ambystomatidae; genus Ambystoma; species Ambystoma mexicanum. The sequence continues at coordinate 978,557,552 of NC_090941.1, forward strand.
TCTGGGGGTTGCGGGGGTGTCCCCCCGCATCCTTTACATGGATGGCGATGGCAAAACCCACGGCCTTTTTGCCGCGATTTTAACAAATGGAAACTTCAAAAGGGGTGACAAGAGTGCATAATTCGCGCTAGTACAGGGCCCCCGAGAATATGTTCACCTTGGCATTTCTCGGAATCATGCAAGCCAAGCAAGTGCATCTTCTGTGCTTTATTGCATTGCATTATGCTTTGTGACTCTCCTTCCCAATGATTAACATTAAGTGAGCGTATTGATTTGGTTATTAAAGTAATGGTGTTTTGTGGTGCACCAGCAATGCATTGACTTGGTACTTTTCAACACCGTGGGAGAAGAGCCGGTATAGCTGGGGGAACAGGTAACCACAGGTGTTGACCTTAGCTTTCATGCTGGGACAAGACTACGATGTGTGGGGAAAAGAACCGTCTTTCAGTAGAAATAGAAAACGTCCACAGACAGTGTTCGTGCTAGGAGGCCAAAACTGCCATCAGTAAGCACTATAGAACTATGGCTGGGTATTGGCAATAATAAGCAGGTCAGAGGCAGGTGTTAGCATTACAGGATGGAATACCCAAGATGCATTAGGACTGGAAGGGAACAGATAACCCACAAAGCTACAGTGATGAAATAAGGAAGGAGTACTATGGGCAAGGGACCGAGACAGAAGCAGCAGGTGCAATGGACACTGATATTGGACAAGCAAGAATACGCTCCCGGAAGCAAGGGCATGCATCTTCCCAGGACAGTTCAAGGCCTAATGAAGTATTCGATGAGAGGAGCATCGTAAGAACCGGAGAACATTATAAGATGAGACTGGTTTGAACACTCTGGAGTTCTGTTAGTTTAGACGGGGACATGCTGCCAGTACATGTGATACATTGCAACTTGTGTAACGGGGGCCCCGCAGCACCCGCACTCCGGGGGAGCCCCGCTACCTCACATCCAGGGGTGGGCCTGGTTTCAGCCTTCACCCTGGCCTACTGCAGCTGGTGCAACGCTCGACCTGCTTAGCTCGCACGATTGTTCATCATACAGGAAGCAAGGTCCCTCCTTCCTGTCTTCGTGCCTCACATGAGCCGTAGCCCTGGAGAGAGGAAGGAGCATGGCACGTTCCGAACAGGCAAGGAAACTTTTTTTTAATGTGTATATGTGGAATGTGTGTCTTTTGTGATTGTTTATGTATGCATGCTTTAGATGTATGCCTATGTATGCATGCATGCCGCGCCTTGAAACACTTGTGTATAGGCGCGTTATAAATGCCATATCATATCATGTGAATGGTGCATGTATGTATGGGTGGTGAGTGCGCCTGTTGTGTGATTGACAATGCAATGTGAGTGGAAAATGTTCTGGGTGCTCGTGCGTAGAATGCAGTGTGAGTGAATGTGAGAGGTGTATGGGTGAGTGAATGGGTATAGATATGAGTGTGTATGTGTTCTGGGACGATGCCCTAGTGTAGAATGCAGTGTGTGTGAATGTTAAAAGTGTATGAATGAGTGACAGGTGTATGAATGGTTATCAATGTGAATACTCTGGGTGGGTGCCCATGCGCGCGCGCGCGTGCGTGTGCGTATATATATATATATATATATACATAAAAATCTAATCTGCTCAGTCCCTACCACTAATACAAAAGTACTAGAGGCCAGGAGAATGACACCCTTCTCCTGGATAGGCATCGCCTTAGTAAATTATCTTTAGGTAATGTCTAGTTATCTCTTGAACTAAATTCTTAAGTTCTTCACAGGGACTTTTCCAACTTCTTGGTTTCCCTATTCCTGTTTGTACGCTTTGTGTGAAATCCTGAGATGTTGCCACTTCTCCCTGAATGGGAGTCCCTTCCTGTGAGTGTGAGGCCAGGGAGGTGAGGCTGCAACCCGGTAGTACTTCTGGGGGTGGTACTTAGTGGGGGGGGGGTCTCATGAGGCGAGACTACCCCTCTGAGGACCAGGGAGGACATCTCAGGAGAATGCGGTACAACACCCCTCACTCTCCACCCACTTCCTTTATGTCCCCTCAGTCCATGAGGCCCTGCTTATCTTCCCTCACTTCCATACCACAGACTTCCATGTATATATGTGAGACTGAATACCCTACAGTTACTGAGACGAGGAAGAGTAGGGATGGCTTAATGAAGGTCTCCTTGGCAGCTACTGAGACGAGGAAGAGTAGGGATGACTAAATGTAGATCTTCTTGAAAGGAGGTGGAAGGTGTGGAACAATGAAGAGTCCTCCTAAGAACTTGAATAAGCATTATATCTGTCATTGTTCATTCAACATAAAGAGAGAGAAAGGGCTTGCCTTTGTGTCAGACTCTCCCAAGAGCGCCTGCGAGTTTGGCGGATATCCACCATGGAATAGAGAAGCTGCTGCTGACTGGCAAACGTGTGAAGGAACTGAGATGTCCATATTATCGGTTCACCGTACCTGGGCAGTCCAAGGAACTGGAAGAGCAGAGGTCCGGGTGGAAGCAGTAACTAGACTGCACTGTTGTGGCAAGATGCGTAACCCGCCCAGAGAGAAGCGCTGCAGAGCCGTTGCAGATGCCGCGGAAGCAGCACAAGAATGCGAGAAGCCGAACAAGACGCCAGAGAAGCACGTGACCGATGGAGAAGAACCGAGTCCCAGAAAGTACATGGGCTGTCAGGATCAAGAAAGGGGGCAAGAGAAGCTTCAAACCCGGGGTCTGAGACCCAGATATACCCAAGGAGAATATCCTAAGCAATTGCCCATATGATAGTATCTGGTAGGAGAGTGAACCAAGTATATCAGGAATAGAATACACAGGAGAAAACAGGGTAGGAGAACAGCAACCTGAGGAAACATCCTCACTAGCCATCTTCTTTGTGACAGTACTTGGCAGGCGAGTGAATTAAGTCTGCCAAGATAAAGAAACCCAGGTCAGGGAACCACACCAACAAGTTTGTATATGAGGAAGGCCAGGGAAAGGGAGACATTTCCCCTGACATTGTGAACTGTGAAAGTAAAGCCAAGAAAGGCCAGGGGAAGGAAGTCATACCCCCCGGGTGTTGTGAACTGCGAAACTAAAACCAAGAAAGGCCAGGCGAAGGGAGTCATTCCCATGGTATTGTGACATCCTGTAACGAAGTGAAAAGAGAGTACAGGGGAAAGGAGTCATTCTCCTGGTAATTGAGTTTACAAGGAGGATCAAATCAGTGATCCAGGGGAAGGAAGTCATTTCCCCCCACCCCCTGAGGGAGGAAATAATGAACTTTTGATGCAAAGCCAGCAATCCTTTGTTTTGAATTATTGAAGTCAGGGGAAGGGAGTCATTCCCATGGTGAGAAACTTACAAACAGAATTGTGCAGTTCAGTCCAGGAGGAAGGGGTCATTCTCCTGGACATTGGTACAACTTTTCACTTTAGTTATAAGTGTAACGGACAGAGGTAGGGACATTTGACACAGGACGGTGGACTCTTTTTAGTTGCAACAACATTCTGACAGATCCATTAGCACTTTTAGTTGAGGCAGGGAAACCCCTCATAGATATAGGGAAGGGTAGGTGTTCCCTTTATTTCGATGGTAAATAAAAGTCTATAGAAATCACTATGCCCCCTGTGTGTCAGTCTCCTCCTTCTGCACTCTTACAGTTTCTACTTCTTCCTGACTTTATCATCTTTGGAAATCCTAGTACAACGCCTTTCTCTGATATTTGTAAATGCCCCTCCTTCCCCGAGTCTATGCGGGAAATTAATTGCTTCTTTAGGCAGTCCTAATTGTCAGTGCTTCTATGGTTTCTTAATCCTTTATTTTATTTCATTTGCTTGATTTTTGACAAAAAGGCCTTAATGACCTGGACAGTTCTTGGCAGGGTTATCCTTTTTGTCAGTTCTTACATTACTGAGATGAGTGCTATGGGTTTCACACTGGCTTTCCCTTTCCTTAACTTCTTTCAACTCACTGGGACAAGTAGGCTGTCTCCCAGAGTATTTCTCACTCTTCATATTTTCATACCACTCACTGGGACAAGTATCTTCACTCTTCTCGCTTTCGAACCACCCACTGGGATGAGTAGGATGATACTGCTCTTTATCCCTGTGCTTGCTCCCGGGTCTCCCGCCATCCCTGTTACCCTGGATCTCAAGGGTTGGAATCCCCAGGCCAGCTAGCAGGTTGGGAATTCCACAGCTTGTCAGGACAGCTTCTTTTTGTGCCCCGGCTTGTTCCGTCTCTTCTCCATGGCTCTGCGGTACCAACGCTTCAGCGGTATAAGCACTGTTAACAGACGAAACAGTCCACCTCACCTCGGTCACGCCTCCGCTCTTGCTAGTTACTCTCTGCTGGGTTTTCCTTCCCCTTATCTCGTCGACTCCCGTTTTGCTCAATGCTTTTCACCGACAGTGCTTTGCAGTTTCCTCCCAACGGGGGATCTCCCGGTCTTCTCCAGCACTCATGACCCTTCTAGTTTGAAGCTCCCGGGTTTTACTTCTCAAAGTTAGTAGTCCTTTTCCCCTTTTTATGACAAGTAGCTGGGTCATCCCCAGTGGACGACTACAGTCCTGTTTTACTTTTAGTTGATCACTCTTTATAGTTTGATGATTCTTCTTTGTCTCAGTGTTGTGGATTCCCAACCCTTTAGTAATTAATATTGCTCACTCACCATTCTTCTTCTTCACAGTTTTTACTATTTTGTTCTTCAAGTAGAATTTTGTGTCCTACATCACAATAGCAGACAGTGGCTTGGCTTGATGGATTTCTCTGAAGCCCTGATGATGATGTTGCTCCAAAAGAAAGGGCTTTAGAGAGTTCCTTGACAGAACAGGAGTCCTTGTCCCTCAGGTCGGAGTCTCTCCCTGTGATGTCCCGCTTGCCACCACCCCTAAGGGGATTAATGCATAGCGGGCACACTTCCCTAGCCTCAGAAGGAAAGGCTTCCCTCTTGAGAGAAGTGACTGAATCCCACGATTCATCACAACTGGCATTTTGGTGCAGTCAGTCCAGCCACTGCATACTGTGGATGACATTTTGTTCGGGGTATCTATGATATGTGTTATAACTTGGCGAGACTGTCATTTTGGTGCAGCCAGTCCAACCATTTCATATTGTGGCTTGACATTTGTTTACTGAGCAGCTATGATAAAGCAAGGGTAAGTGTAGTTATATGTCTAGACTGGCCTACATTGGACCCAGTTTGGACATGTTTTCTTATTGTGGTATGGCATTTTTGATGAAAATGTCAACAGGAGTATGTTCTTACATAGGAGTGCTTGCATATATTGGCAGGGCCAGCTTGGACATGTATTTTACAGTATCATTACTGGAACTACGTGCAAAGTAAACATAAGTATGTTCTTATATGAGACTACTGGCATATATTGATGCAACCAGCATGGAAATGCATGGGCACAACAGGTTGAAAATGTTTTTTATACTAGCATACATTGTGGGGAAAGGCATAAAAATGCATTGGAGAATGTTCCTGTCCTCTGTTGGTAACTTGCAACCATTGCACACTGTCTGGCTTTTTACCCAATTTTTCACAAAACGTGTTCTGTATAATGCACCATGTTTAACCCTTAATCAAAAGATGTTCTCGAATGGGAACTAGACACTACCCGTCACGAAACGCTAATGTGCTGATTCCAGGCAGCATCAGGCAACACCCACTGCTACATGCATTGCTACTTAAGAACCCGGCCTGCGCGCCCTAAGTGCACGCGACCGAGCAGAAGCGCACGAGCGGAAGTGCCAAGAGAGTGCCTGAGAGCCTGGGGGATACTCTGCTGCTCCTGTGACATGCTGCTTTCATTGATATTACTAGCAACTATCCTAGAGGTGAAATCAACATAGACTCTTATGGACTCAAAATAATACTGAAAGATGTTCTTAGGGGGAAGACACCCCAAAACCCCCAAATCTCTTTTCATTGGTTCCGGCTCCCTTGTTGCACTCAGATGCTCTTGCATACTTGTGGCAAATATGTATGCCCCTCCAATACAAAAAATTTCACAAGCCACCACTGGTGTGGGTGCCAGAGGCCAGGCACCAGCCGCCTGTTTCTACACTAGGTCAAATATTTAAGATTTGATTAAAAAAACATACATTTTTCACCTAGTGTTGTGTGTGCACGCCGCTGCAGCAGAATGATCATCATGGACATTGCACACGCATAGTGGTCAGGCAGCCCGGTGTATGGCATGTCCTGTGCCTCATGGAGGAGCTTTGGGGTAGGGAGGGCACCCTCAGCATGGCTAACAGGGGGGCCCCCAGATTTTGTGGTACGCTACTAGTAATAGACCAACTCAATCATTTTGTTGCACTTCCAAATACTCTCTGTGTACTTTGTTTTTGATGACAGGGGGACGTGCTGGTGTTGGTGGGCACAAAGAAGCCAGAGAGCTGCTACACAGAACTTTCACAAACTACCCCCATGGCAAATGAGATCACCTGAAGAGTAACTGACTGAGTGCATCTGGAGCAGAATGCAGGGTAAACCTCAGTTTACATTTATCATTGACCACAAATCACTGTAATTGCAAATGTCCCAAGGAGACACTCCACCAGTGCATAGCATTCCAGGTGGGGACTCTGCTTGTTTGGTTGGGGCATTCCCCATGCAAATAAGAGAACTTCCCTTGCTCCCCGACCCCTGTCTGCAAGAAGGCTACCTTCCCAGAGGGTGTCAGATTTCTTTTAACAGCCTGAGGGCTTTTGGGAGAGTACTGGAAGGGCACTATTGACCCTACATCCATCATGTGGTTGCTCTAACAGACTGGAGACCATGGGTCCTTGAGGTTCCAAGTAATAATAAGTCAGAAACAATGAGACAAGGGCTACAATAACTGAGGTATAATTAAAATGAATGTACAAACGTATAAATGGCGGAATTCAATATGAAGACAGCAAAAATAAAGGAAATTAAAATAAACTAACATTTTAAGCAGAAATAAAATAAAATGTAAAAATAAACATTATCATGTGCTGTGACTTAAAAATAACAATCACAATATAACGGGGAGGCACAGCAGGGCCCTCCACTTGCCCCAAGGCGCATTCCATAAGGTGCATTCCATAGATTGTATCCCCTTCTACCAGCCTCATCAATTGCCTTAATTGAACTCCTATATCACAATGCTTTGTTTTTGACCAACGCAGCTGTTTTCTTTCAATTTTCTTTCAATTTGTATACTATTTAAATGATGTTGAATACATTGCTTACCTAGTTGAGCGGTATCCTGGCTGGGATACCGCCCAACTTCATTTGTGTTAGCGCCCACCCATCCGGCGGTATTACCGCCAGATTATGGGTTGGGCACTAACTGTTACTCCCCATTCCCCATTCATTTTCAGCACAATTACTGTGCGCTAATGCCGCTGGCTGTAATTGCGCCGGAAATTGACATTCACCCTGTGTTTACACCCCCAGATGTGACCTGGGGGTAAGCATGCTAGACTTGAGATTGGGCGGACCCTTAAATGCGGCAGTAACACTGTTACTGCCGCATTTAAGGGCTCCCGCCCAACTCGTGATCAGGCCCAATGGGCCTCATTACGAGCATGGCGGTAGCCGTGCCTGTATGGCAGGCACGGCTACCGCCATGCTCGCTACCGGCACCCGCTCCCGCGATTGGGCAATAACTGGCCCATTACGAGATGAATGGGCTGGTAATTGCCCATTCGTGGGTGGCGGTATTGCCAGGCTCCTGATCCCCATTCTGCCCCACAGGGCAGAATGGGGGTGGGGAGCATGGTTGCACCAGCACCGTTGATAACGCTGCCGGTGCAATCACAGGTTCTGCTCGCGGGTGCCGCACAGCCCGCCAGGTCAGACCTGGCGGGCTGTCAGGAACCCGCGAGCAGAACTCGTAATGCGGCGGGACGGTATGAACGGTGCCGGTGCCTTACCGGCACCGTTCATACCATCACCGCCACCCTTATAATGAGGCCCAATGTCTTTGTTTTAATGCAGGTGCCTGACTGAGTATGCTGGATGGTGTAATGTGCATGCCAAGGGCAGGGCAAGGGTGCCCTGGCAGGCATGCGTTAACCTTGGTCAGCGCTGTCAGGCTCTGTGCCTGGGCACCATAGCCTACCCTTGGTATGGTGGTTTAGACTCATTAAGGCCAGCCCAGTAAGGCTGGTGCTGGGGAAGCAGTGCTGTAAGTTGTACACATTGCTGCAGTGTGCCTATGAAGAAGAGCAGGGTACACGTCATGCAGGGTGGCACCTGGCCGATCTCCAAGCTGAGCCCAATGCTCTTAGACCTGTGCACATAGTCTTTCCTTCCTAGAGCCACGTTGCCCTCTCTCTGACCCTGTAACAAGGCGTCCATTCCTTTCCTGATGGAACCTGAGAGGATGCAGGATACAGCAGAGCTCCCAGGCTGCTGCTGACTAATGGCGAAGTGATAACAGAAGCGGCAGGGGAAACAATGAATGGGCTAAAACTACTTAGCAAAAAAAGCCACTTTGATGACCCATTTTACCTACTGAAAGCGGCCCACATTGTGTTGGAATGCCCGGTTTAGGTCAGGTCAGATTCATCTGGTGTAGGCCTCTAACAAAAAGGTCTATACTGGTTTCTCCTTGGAAATAAACATCCATGAGGAATGCAAGCAGTCTCACTCACAGTAAGCTCCTATTGCTAAAGGTCAACATTGGATAATTTCCCCTGCTTTTCTCAGCCCCTCAGTCCTGTGATGAGTCCTTACTGTGGCAGAAAGCCCTCTCCAAGAAACAGAGCATAGCCTTAGCTTGTACTGACAAAGCACAGTAACATGATGCAGCATAACTGAATGGTACCAGACTGGCACTGCATACAGAGAGACAGACATCTGGCCCTTCTCACCCTACCCACCTTGCTTGTTGCACACCCCCTCTGCCTTTTCACACAGTCCAATGAACTCAGCCTGCATAGGTAGCTCACTATATATGCCTATGTACTAACGTACTAGCATCCTCTCAAGTAAGGCTCAGCCCTGACTCACTGTGAAGTAGAATAGAGTCTAGCGTGACATGGCACAGAGCAAACTCTTAATATGAACCGTTCTGTCCTGAAGGTACCAAGCTTTTTTTCTCAATGCTACTAGTTTCACCACTAGTGGCATAATAGGTTTACCACATGCCCCTCACCACGCAGCTAGCACAACACACTTTATTACCCCAGCGCAAGAGGACACAATTTACCCATGCCCAGCTTTTTACTAGTTTCACCAGTCCATTCCCCATTTTGTGATCTTGAGACAGAAAAAAGGGCATTCTGACCACAAGATCTCCTCTCACCTAGGAGTGCCAGGATAGTAACATATCTGGAAGTGTGGTCAGATGATCCATAACTATCCACTCATGGCCTGTTGGCTTACCAGTTACAGAATTACTATTCTGGAGTTTAGCCCATGGAAGAATGTAGCAATCGTGCCCACAGCTGGTGGGGCGCACATGGTCAGTAAAAGGGTGTCCAGTCAACTGGTCGAAAAAAAACTGGTCGCCTGCAATTTGGTCGACGCAATTTGGTCGAAAACCAAATGGTCGAATTTTTTTTTTTTATTTATATATTTATTTTTCGGGTTTTCGTTTAGTAAAAAAAGGGGTTTTTAGAGAAAAAAAGGGGGTTGGGGCGGGGACCCCCCAAAAAAATGAAAAAAAAGGGTTAAAATAATAAATAAAAAAATCGACCATTTGGTTTTCGATCAAATTGGTTCGACCATTTGTCTGGTCGACCAATTTTTTTCGACCAAATGTCTGGCAACCAGTAAAAGCCTGCCAGCCCGAGCCTACGCAGGCCTGAGTGAAGCTAGGGCCTCAGCAAGGGCTGCAGGTCATTACCGGCCATCTACGCCCACTGGCTCGGGCATGATAGCTATTCGCAACCTGGGGTTTCACCGTGGTGCAAATGTTTTTTTTACCCCCTCGGGAGATGGGCTCTGCACCTTTGCATGAACCCAATCTCCGGAGGAAAACTGCATTCTCGTCTCCTCTTCCAGCCACCTGATTGGCTGAGCGCCCTTCCCCGAGTGCAAATGAAAGATAATCCAGAGTTGAAAAGCCAACACAATTTAAATGGGCAGCATAAGCACTTCGAGCCCATCAAACAACCAAACATTACATGTTATTAGCTACCTATGGATCTTTGATGCTCTCCCCCAATTTACATAATTCTAAATATCCTTGGAGTAGATCTCCTTTCTGTAATCCTGATTTATGGTCCACCTTAACAGATCAACAGGCACTCAAGCTATCACAAGCATTCCTTTTGCCTGCTCCATCACTCCCTCCCATTGTCTGTTGCTCTTGCACCTGCTTCCCCATCATCTGGCCTTAGCCCTACTCCTTTCCTACCACTAAGTTCTGAACACTGCAAGCGGCTGCACAATGTGCCAACTGCCGGACAAGCTAGATGCTCTGAGACTGCTACCGTGGTTATGTGGCGCGGTATAAAAACAGATTAGCATAACATGGGTCCCTATTGTATGTGCATTTGTCAGTTGTACACTCACTTGTAACACTTGTGTTCAGTAGACAGTTTCACATTTCAAAGGTTATGTAGACCCAGTTTATACATCTACTGAGATCAATAATAAAACAAAAATGATGATTTCCGAGGGGATTACCAGGTGATAACAGTCTGATTGTGAGGGCCTTTAACGAGGGCCACAGGATATTCCATCTGGTAATGGTCCGAGGGGGGGCATTATTGCTATTTGAACATTCCACTCAGTGAGGGTAGAATGGTCTTATTAAAACAAGGAAAGACAAAGCAGAAACATTGGAATGTTGGGACAGAAGAATTATATGAGTTATTAGCACCCTGGTGGGGGGAGCCAGCCAATCAGGTGGCTGGGAAGGTGTGCTTGAAATGGCGCTGAAAGCCTGCGTTCCATGCCGCCTGACGCTGGCTCCCCCCACAGCCTTCTTCCTCCCACCCTCTGTCCCCTTATTATTATTATTTTTTTATTTACACCCCCCACTTACCTTATTTCAGCTGCGGCGGCACTCGCCTCCGCAGCCGCACCTTCCGCTTTGCTCCCGACAGCCATTATGGAAAGGGAAGAGGGGATCCGTATGGAGCCCCACATCCCCTTTCCATGGTGGCCATCTTGGAACAGTCTTTTCGTTCCGTGAACGATACACCGCGAGGCGCCCTGTTCACGGAGCAAAATTACTGTAAATTAGCCCCATCCCAGCCCATAGGACGGATGCTAATGGCTCCGCTTGGGCTGTTAACTGGGGCCCTGGGTCATTACCCCCCAGTGATGCCCGTGGAATGGGTACATAATGCCACATTATAGCCCTCTGTCACTGCACTGTCTCCAAAGGACCTGCCAATATTCCAGTGTTCTAAATAGAATACAATTAAGTAGTAGCCTAAGTATATTATTTCACCTTATCTGTTAGTTGCATTATAGGGTTATCAGAAGGGTTCTCAGAATGCTGAAGCACCCATTCTGTTCTTCACATTTTATTGCTTCTAATATTCTTACCATTGTTAAGTCACTTAACCTGGGGATTTAAAGTGGGACAACTATTTATGAAAATGAAACCACTTGTTATATACAACTCAATTATGGTTCCAGTCGGCTCCTGTAGGAGCAGCCATGATACATGATAACCTCACACATGCACTCCAGCATAGGCGGTGGCACATGCACATTAAATCTAAATAAACAAAGGGCCTGCATTCAAGTGGGAAAACCAGAAAGAGGCAGCAATCAGAACATTTACCTCCTGACGTTGCTTATTCATGCCACAAATTGTGGATTTGGAGGGCCTCTCTGCAGCCCTACACAGGAAGTGGTGATGAAGGTGGTCATCATCATGGCACCGATTAACGCTACTGCCGGGATAGCAATCAAAAGTGCTCTCCGGCCTACACCTAGTCTCAACGCCTGACTGCTAGCTCCTAGCAGATCTTCCCGCTCGCTCAGGCATCCAGCATGCAGCATGCCTGATCATGTCCGATTATTGAACTACTGCCTCACCTGCTGCACAAAGGATGCCAGCCAAAGCCTGAAACTTTGCCACCCTTTGACTTAGTCAATGATCTATCCTCACAAGGCTCAAGGTGGGTACTGTGGCTAAACTGTGTGAACAATTACTTTAAAGCCACTCCAATTACTCCAACTCCCTTAGGGTCAGTCGTTTCTCCAAGCAACGAGTTGGTGGTAGATCTCTTTCTTCGGCTGGGGCCTCCCTCTGGAGCAGCCTCCATGCCTCACTGAAACTTGAGGAGAACCATCTCCGGTTCTGGAAGCACCTCAAGACCTTCCTCTTTGCTTCTGCTTTCTCTTCTCCTCTCCCCTGCTGATCTCCTGGCTGACACTGAAACTGCACTGGTTACCTGGCTACCCTCTGACCTCAGGCCCAGGTCCCCTCCCCACCATTTGCACACCTACACTTCCCCCCTGACAACACTTGCACTCGGGGACTGTCTCTGTATCCCTACAGACCCCTACCAGCACTTGACACCTTTTTTCTGCACTTACCCTTGCACTTGCCACCAGCTGCCTGCACTTTTATTTATTGTCTTATTTATTTTGCTGTTATCCTATGTACTGCACTGCCCCCTCCCCCCTTTCCCCTGCACTTTTCCCTTCCCCCCGTTCCCTGCACTTGCACGATCTCAATGTCACCTGGTCTAGTAAAATCGTTATCTCTGTCTACCCTCTGTTCCCCCTCACTTGCCTCGTCGCGTCTTGAAACACTTGTGTAGGCGCGTTATAAATGCCATATCATATCACTAGGGAGTCTGACCCTGGCATCATGCATTCCTCTCTGATGCACCTGATAGAAGACTATATACTGGTGTCCCGAGAGGGTGGATTTCACTGGGGCGACAGCTACATACTCCCAAAGACATTCCACGACCATTGCCCAGTCACTTTTGAATGCATACCTACAACCAGGGAGAGAGGGAGCCATAGCTGGAGATTTAAATCAGGAGTGCTCCAGGATCCTGTGTTCGGCCAAGAACTGTTAGCGGAAATTAACAACTTTTCCGCAATTAAACAAGAGTCAGTTTCATCGAGTGAGATACTTTGGGAAACTCTATAGTGCTACACTCGCAGGATTTGTATGTCCAAAGAAGACGGGATCCTGAAGACTATCAGAAGGGAACTAGCAAAAAACGAGACCAGACACAAAGCATTAGAGCAGGCTTAGACCACACACCAAGAACTTCAATCCCTAGCCCGGTTTAGAGAGGAATTAGATACATTTATAACAAACGTTGAACTAATTTAAATCAAAGTCTGATTCCTGTCACAAGGTCACTAAGTCCCACAGTATGGTGAGGGCCAGAAACCGGGAGCCCTCCTAGCACGGCTGCTGGCCGCTGATAGATGCCCCCCACTAGAATGTGTCCGAGACCTCCGGGGAAACTTCGTCCACACCAAAGGTGAAATTGTAGAAGTGTTTTGCACTTCCTACCAGGAACTCTACAGCTCCAAGTACCCATCAGAACCTGCAGCCTTACTGGAGTATCTAGAAGAAACAGTTGTACCCGGGTGGAAGGTATGATGAGAGAGTCTCTTAACAAACCAATCACTCTATTAGAAATACTTGCAGCAATAAAAGAACTACCGGGCCCAAATCACCAGGGCCTGACAGACTGACCGGGGAGTTCTACAAAGCATTTGCCCAAACCCTAGTGCTGATTCTTGTCATGATCCCTACCCCTGACCTCCACTGGCAAGTCAGCCTGCCAGGTAAGGCCAGGTTTCGGGATTCCATTATGGCCTTAAAGGCCTTAAAATCTCACCCAAGACTCTCTTGGAGTCAGTCCTGGTGCCTTTGGCACCAGGCTCATAATCACTATGGAGAACACCTTTAGGTTGGGACTATTTTACTTGGAACTACTTTCTTGGGGGCTTCAGTCAACATGGAGGCACTCACATAGCTCAGTTCCCAAGAACTGAGCTATGCGGTATAGTGTTTAGGGTGTGGCTGGCCTGGGACTACTTTACCTGGACTACTTTACCTGAAGACTATTTAAACCACACCAAAACAGCAGAACACGCTTCGTGTTATTCTGCTGTTTGCAGCGTAACGCTCACCGTGTCCAGTTGGGTCTCTAGTATTCTTTGATGCCAGCTATTCTTGGAACTGCGTGCCTGCAGAGAGAAAAAGAACATCGTTATTGGAATCTTACCTGTGAGTAGCATCCTGTCTTCAGTCCATCGTCCGCTCCTAATTCTGCTTACCTGGAGACATTTGATCCAGCGAACTCCATCATCGGGGCACCGCATGCTTCCCGGAACACAGCAACCTGAAAAGGGGAGAGAGAAGAACAGCATTAGTGAGCGCATACTCACAGTTCCACACGAACAACGAAAATCCCAAAATTCTTACCGGATCAGTCGCCTCTTGTTCAGCACCATTTTCCGGAACATCACTGCAACTGGCCAAGAGCACCGCGGCCTATGAAGGAAGGGGAAAGTCACAGGTTAGCATATACAAGGCAAGACAGCGCTGCGCATCGCGCATTATTTACCGGACAGCATCGCGCACACCGCGCCTTCATTTACCGGCTCGTGCTCAGATCCAATCCTCACGAAAACGCCAAAATCTCTTAGCACACCCAAAGAGAAGAAATAAGACATTAATAATAATAAGAGGAAGGAAGGAAAGAACAGGATAGAATACAAAGACTGTAAAGCAGCAAGACCTACCTTAAAGACACTCAAAGGGGCTTGCATCAGTAAAGCAACTTGGTTGCTCACGCCCACACGAGACTACGCACCCCTGCCACAAAGAGCAGGATGGAGAGCATGCCTTGTAAGGAATTAAGGTGAGGAGAGGGCCAAGGGAAGGTTTTGAATCCAAGGGAGGTGGGAAGACACCCTACCAGAGACAGTTAAGTCTTGAATCCAGCCCTCCTGTATTTCAGGCTCAACTTCCATCGGAGGCACTACCCAAGGATCGGGGAGAGGGTTTGAGGCGCAAATCATCCAGGGCGGAGTGGCATCCCTGTGGATACCAGGTGAGCGTTACATTCTACTATCAGTGTACAAAGAGGTGCTGAAAAAAGAGTGTCTCCCTCCCACGCTACGCAAGGCTGTCATTTTACTTCACAAGCCTGAGAAGCGCCCTGAAGAGAGCCCCTCATATAGGCCAGTTTCCCTAATCAATGTTGATAATAAAATTGTTGTATATTGGCTCCATGAATGCATGGAGATAGAATGTTGGTGTGTCAGGGTTGGAATGTATGTCTTTGTAAATGTGAGTCTAAAGGTTCCAAGAGAGTCAGTTGGAACTGCTTGTCTGGGTGGTGGGACCCAGTGTTGATATCCTCTATGAGTCACCTAGAAGAACTGTCAATAAATCTTACTAAGGAACCTAAGAAATGCATAAAAGCATCTTTATTACATTGGCGACGAGTTTTTCAAAACAGACCGGTCAGCGTGCTCAAGAAAAGACAGCAAGGAAAGGAAGTCTGCTGGGGGGGAGCAGCATGAACCATGAGGAAACAATGCCCCCCCACTAACAGTAAGTCCCACCACGCAGGGCGTCGTATGGGGAACGGTAAAAGCAACAGTGAGAAGAAGGGAAGCGGTCCATGGTGTGACTTGTGCTGCCTTAGAGTGCCCATGTAGTGACATTTGCTCTCTAATCTAATCAGAGCATTGGGACACAGAGCGGACGAAGGAGGTGCATCCGGGAGCGGAGCAGCGCTAAGCAGGGATCACCCAGTGCTCCACACGAGGCAAGGGAAGCCTCGTACCAAGGAGCAGCAGTGATGTGAGCAGGGTGAGAAGAGGCCTCCCAGGGCTCTGACCAGTCAGGAAATGCACAGTATCGAGGAACAGCGGTAAAGAAAGCCAGGTGAGGCACAGAACTAAGGAGGTGATAAAAGCATAAAGGTGCAACATTATGCCCTAAAGCGCATAAGGTACTGAAAACGCGCATATTTTCATGTTCGTGTTTGGTGCGGCGCTGGATGACGGTTGGAGGCGGGAGCATCGTCCCGCTCCAGGTCTGATCAGTGACTGGTGACATCATGCTAAGGTAGCGGGTGATGGCGAAGGCTGAAACGTGGACGGTCTCTGCATTTATGGCGGTTACTGTTAATCCAAGTCCAATCGAGCTTCGCGCTGCCTGTGCCTGATTGGCGGTGTAGTATCTGAGGAAAGGACATAAGGTGCATTACGCCTCTTACGTGAGAGTAGGAAGAGGAAGGAAATGAAGGTACAACGTTGTATATTCTATGACAAGACTGGAGGCGAGCATTATGCTTCATCTTCATTTATTTCTACTCTTCAGCAGTTCAACAAACGTATATAAAACTTTGGAAAGTGAACAACAAAACTTTTCCTTTTTCCAAAACTACAACATCCATGAGTCTCTGTAGTCCATATCCTTTCCACCAGTCACAACCCACTTCCTGTGCTTGGACTCCTCCTCTTCTTTTACTGCTCTTCAAGCAGATAAGTACCATTTCTTCCCTCTCCGTATGTCAGTGGTGAATTGACTGAGTTTGAGTGGAAGAGCATATTAGATGTATAGACAAAGCACAGAGCGTGTGTGAAAGAGAAGATTTGTTTACAGCGTTTTTTAGAAAAAAAAAAAATTGGTTTTGATACGGCCGCACGTTCGCATACAAAATTAGGCGTTTTCGTCTTATAACAGTGCGAGGGATAGTCAGGCAAACCCTCGAAGGTTTCCTGTTCATTCAGGAGCTTGTCCGCGAGGCTGACAGCCCTGTGTCGTAAGACCAGCACCTCAGGGGTTTAGTCAGCCTTGCAGACTACGCAGCACGGTACGCGCCTGCACTCGCGAGGGTGGCCCCCACCCTTGGGTAGGAGGAGCCGGCGCCCGCGAGAGGCGCAGCGCGCCTAGACTGCATTTGCGGCTACAGCCCCGCCCGCGGCTGGGCGGAGCGACCGCGAGCCAAGTGTGGAGCTCAACGCTCCAAAGCGTTAGCCCCCACCCATGGGTGGGAGGAGTTTAGCGCAATTACACATGCATCAAGAGACGCCGCACTGGTGCGACTCTAGCCTGTGTATAGCACTGGCAACAGAACGCTTGTATGCGCTAAACGTATTCCGATTCCTTACCTCATAAAAGGAAAAAAGATTCAGGGAATTCAGCGATCATAACGATCGCAGCGCTGTGCTTTCAGAAGCGCATACAGGGAGACAGCAGCACACATGCTCGTGAATAGCAGAGCTCAAGAGACTACAGATCCCCTACACTGCTAATCAGCAGAATATTGGCGCTGCAGAAGAGAGGACTCCTGCATGAACCAGAAAGCAGAGTACATATAAGAGTGCAGCCACTGAAAAAATAAAAAATGCTAAGAATTAAAGAGAGTTTACTCATACAGAACCATCAATAAGGAGCAGTGGGAGTGCTAAGACACCTGACTCAGGTATTTTAGGCATGCAGCACAGCAGAAAATGTCAGAATTTGAGTGGAACGAGGAGGAGCAGTTGCAGGACCTCGCTGCCAGCTTTAAGCAAGTGCTGGGAAGCTCCCTTATTGATGCAGTGGCAGAGGGCGTCAGACCCCTCCAGGAGAGGCTGGAGACATTGGAGGCTATGCTTTCGCAGCCTAGTAGTAGCACCAAAGACTGCAAGCGCACGCCCACAGATCCCTTGAAGGAGGTTCACAAGGGGAGTAAGATAGCCCTCAAGAGGAAAGCCTCAGACGACCCCCGGGGTTCTTTGGAAGGGGCAGCAGAAAAGGCCCCAGAGGTGCCTGGTGCGTTTGCGAAGCTGAAAGAGGCGTATCTGCAACGTCAGGTGGTGCCGGACCTCATGACCCCCTCTCCAGGGGAAGAAAACACAGGAGAAGACCCAGGCTCGGAAGAAGAGCAGGTAGAGGATCGGGCCTCGCAGGAAGAAGAAGAGGCCGAGGAAGAGGACTGGGTGAGACCCAGTGGGGGTAAGAGAGCGCGGAAGGAGAAACACCTCCTGGAAGCTCATGATGATATGTTTGACCCGGATAGCATCCGGAATCTGAGATCCACCGAGTGGCAACCATCTCCCCCAGTAACACAGTATATGGCAGCAAGACTGCGGAAGCCACTTGACAAGGAGGTGAGACAGCGTCTGCGAGCAAAGTGCCCGCGACCAGACCTCCCAGGAAAAGTAGCGGAAGCCCTCGAGCTCGATCCGAAGATGCTGACCTTCATGTCAAAAACAAGTAAAGACCCCCGCAAGGGTATTGATAGGTCCTGGAAAAGCTGCCAGGAAAAAGCATTAGATTTGGCAGGTCCTCATGCAAAAATTATGGACCTCGTAGAAAGGGCAAAGGACACAGGAGAAGAAGTTGACCCTGAATCTCTCGCTGGATGGGCTCAGAGGGCAGTCTGTCTTCTCGGGAATGCAAATTGTGCCATTGCTTCAGAAAGAAGGAAAGGTCTATTACTCAAGCTAGATTCGAAGCTCAGTGATCTGTTATCGTACGAAGCGGGAGAAGGAGCCCAGGGCCTCCTGTTTGGAGAGACCTTTGGGAAGGAGATGGGCCGGTTTGTCGGGACATACGCTACTCTTGAAAAGGTTCAAGCATCGATCCGCAAAATATTCCCAAGTTGAGTTTTTGGAGGGACCGGCTGCTTCAGGGGTCGTGCAGCCGGTCGCAATCAAGGAAGGAGAAGACCCCAGAACCCCAGGGCGCAATACTGGGAAAACAAGGACCAGGATACATTCTTTCCGTCCAGAGGGAGATTCTCGAGTGGCCGTACGCAGGTCCAGAGGATCAGGACGAGGTCAAGGATTTACACCAGGTGAGAGCGGTTCAGTATCCTCCGGTAGGTGGGAGGACGCGCATGTTTTTAGAGAATTGGCGCGAGCTTTCAAGCGATTCCTGGATATTGCAGACCGTCAGAGGTCTACAGCTAGATTTCATAGAGGCCCCAGTCCAGCTGAGCAGACCGCAGAGACAGAAGCTAGCGCAAGCGAAGCAAGCATGCCTAGATAGCGAGATAGCGCAGCTAGCCCACAAGCAAGTGATAGAGATATGCAAGACTACCCCGAGATTTGTGAGCAATATGTTCCTGGTACACAGGAAAGAGAAGGTACGGCCAGTTATAAATCTCAAAGAGCTGAACGGCTGGATCATATATCGGCACTTCAAGATGGAGGGCATCCATCAGCTCAGAGACTCCCTAAGAGAAGGAGACTGGCTGACGCATTTAGACCTGAAGGACGCTTACCTTACAGTCCCTGTGCTCAAGGAGTACAGACCATTCCTGGCTTTTCGCTGGCAAAGACAGTTCTGGCAATTCAAGACAATGCCATTCGGACTTGCTTCTGCACCCTGGGCATTCACGAAGCTGATGAAGCCAGTAGCGGCGGCGATCAGGGAGAAGGGCGTCAGACTGATCATTTATCTGGACGATCTCTTACTCCTAGCAGAAGATCGAGAGGTATTAGTATACCAAACGAGATGGGTGCAAGATCTCCTGGTCTCACTAGGATTTCTAGTGAACACAGAGAAGTCAGATACCATACCAGCGCAGAGATTAGACTTCCTGGGTTTTGTTCTAGACACCAAGAAAGCGACACTGGAGCTTCCAGCTCGGAAGATAAAAGACATAAAGAGGGCGATCAGATTATGCTTAGAAAAACAACATGTAGCTCTCAAGACATTGGTGAGAATAGTAGGGCTATTAGCAGCATCTATTCAAGCCATATTCCCAGGCCCCCTGAACTACCGAGCACTGCAGAGGATGAGGATAAAACATCTGCAACAGGGTCTGAAGTACCACCAGCAAGTACCTCTAGATCAAGACTCCATTACAGAACTAGAGTGGTGGTTAAAGAATATGGACGCTTGGAATGGACGAGCCATATTCGGAGACAAGCTGGATCTGATAATAGAATCAGACGCCAGCCGCAAGGGCTGGGGAGCCAGATGTGGGACTCTACAGACCGGAGGCAAGTGGAGCGAAGAGGAGCTTCGTCTTCACATAAACTGTCTGGAGCTCCTAGCAGGATCATTCGCGATCAAGGCTTTCAGGAAGAGTGAAATCTTGTGTTCTGCTGAAGATGGACAACATATCAGCAGTAAGGTACATCAACCACTTAGGCGGCACAAAGTCCAAGATGCTAGCGGAACTAGCAAAAGATTTGTGGCACGTCTGCCTACGATCAGAGACATCAGTGACAGCAGAGTACCTGCCAGGCACACTGAACGTGGTAGCAGATTGGAACTCTCTGTATCTGACAGACTCCAGCAATTGGAGGCTGGATCCAGCAGTGTTTCAGAGGCTGAACACGAGATGGGGACCATTACATATGGACCTTTTCGCCTCTCGGCTCAACGCTCAGAGGAGCCTTTACTACAGCTGGAGGCTGGATCCGGGAGCGCAAGGAACGGATGCCTTCCTGCAAGAGTGGGCAGGAGGCCCGCACTACGCTTTCCCCCCCTTCGTGATGTTGAGCAGAGTTCTAGCGAAATGTCGGAGGGAGAAAGCGTAGCTGGTATTAGTAGTGCCTTTGTGGAAGTCACAAGTGTGGTTTCCAACGCTAATGGAACTAGTAGCGGACATACCCAGAGTCCTTCCCGAAGGAGAGCGACTACTCACGGACCCTGCTGGGTCGTGTCATCCTCTGAGAGTGAGAGGGACACTCCCGCTAGCCGCGTGCAAGATATCAGGAGACGTTGGGACCTGCCAGGAATTTCGGCGCAGGCTGTTCAGCTCATCGCTGAATCCTGGGCTGCATCCACTAGGAGGAGCTATGACGCAGCTTGGGCAAAATGGACATGCTGGTGCAAGAACAGAAGTGTTCATCCCGTTTCAGCACCTGTAGTGGACATACTGAACTTCCTAGAGAACTTATTGCAGAACGGAAGAGCTTTCCGTACAATAGGAGTGTACAGATCGGCTATATCAGCAGGGCACATGCCAATAGAAGGGGTCCCAGCAGGAGAACATCCGGCAGTAGTGAGGCTCATTAGAGGAGCGAGATTTAGAGTTCCACCAGAGCCCCGATATAGTACAACATGGGACGTGGCAACAGTATTATGATTGTTATCAGATTGGCCAACAGATAGATATCTCTCCCTTAAACAGTTATCAAGGAAGCTAGCTATGTTATGTCCGATCTCATGCAAACGAGTATCAGACGTTAGAGCCCTAGAGATTAACAGACGGTCCTTTGGACCGGAGGGCGTGACTTTCTCTATAGTCAGGAGAACCAAGACAGGGACTACATCAGTCCATTACCCATATTTCCCGAGCAATACGAAATGGTGCGTAGCACGATGCATTAAAGAATACGAGAATAGACGGCAGAGAATAGGGCAGTAAGTACTACTCAGCTTCTAATAGCGTGCAGGAAGCCCTATCATGCAGTTACGTCAGCTACTATCGCAAGATGGGTCAAAGAGATTATGCTAGAAGCAGGTGTGAAAGTGGGCATGTATGGAGCTCATTCAGTGAGAGGAGCGATGGCTTCAACAGCAGTGAGAGCTGGTGTACCATTAAAGTGAGATAATGCTAGCAGCAGACTGGTCGAGTGATCGCACATTTAAAGAGTTTTATTTTAAGCCAGCAGAGAGTCTAGCTGGAACGGTGCTGGGGAAGCTTTGAACAAGCATAATGCTCGCCTCCAGTCTTGTCATAGAATAATGATTACCCCTAACTGCGCAGGGAGTATTAATTCTATTAAAGACTAGGAGGCGAGCATTAAATTCCCACCCGAGTATTGTACTGTCTGGAATAACATTTGCATTATGTTAGCAAGTACACTACATAGGCGCCACCCTAAAATCTCCTATTGTATTTGTTTCATAGGGGAAGATCAGAAGAATAGCTGAATGCAGAGATAGCGAAAGACTTCAGGAGACCGGAGGTTCACCGACAGTGGGGTTGCAAAGTTCAGGAGAGTCTTCGCATCGTTGATGAGGACTAGTTATAAAGTTGAGAAGCTGTCAGAGCGAGTAAAAGCAGAGGAGGAGTCCAAGCACAGGAAGTGGGTTGTGACTGGTGGAAAGGATATGGACTACAGAGACTCATGGATGTTGTAGTTTTGGAAAAGGGAAAAGTTTTGTTGTTCACTTTCCAAAGTTTTATATAAGTTTTATATAAGTTTGTTGAACTGCTGAAGAGTAGAAATAAATGAAGATGAAGCATAATGCTCGCCTCCTAGTCTTTAATAGAATTAATACTCCCTGCGCAGTTAGCAGGGGTAATCTTTATTGGTGTATACGGACACAAGACAAAGCGGACCTGGGAAGCTGTCACGAAATGGAACGGAGGAACGTTTCGAAGCCATGATGGAAGCAAGTCCGTTTGGTTCAATGGGGCCAGAGAGAGGTGAAGTTTTCCGTAGTGCTCAGTGGGGCCAGAGAGAGGTGAAGTTTTCCGTAGTGCTCAGTGGGGCCAGAGAGAGGTGAAGTTTTCCGTAGTGCTCAGTGGGGCCAGAGAGAGGTGAAGTTTTCTGTATCTGGAAAGCAACATTGGACTGAGGTAGGAAAGAAGTAGAGATGCCCAGGCGTTTGATGAGCAGCAGCAGGCTGAAGGAAGGGATTAGCTTTATACAGACATATATCCTTTCGTAAAAAAGGCAAAGGAAAGTATCTGTAATGATGTACTTTGGCCATATTGGTTTTGAGTATGAAATGTATGGACCATTGTACAAACACATGGTACGCAATATGCTAAAACGGGATGGGTTTTGGGAGATATGAAAATACAAATCTATGGGTTGTTGTCAAATACACGGTGCGTAATATTCTAAGACTGGATTGGTTTTGGGTAGTGTGAATGCAATTGTATCAAGAATGGTCATGGAGTGCGTGCGTTGTGATGTATGCGTGTGGTTAGCTTATTAAGTTTGGTGTTTATTCTAACCGTATTTTATTGTGGTTTGCAGGTGTACGGGCGCACGCGCCCAAGGACCTTTAGCTCGAAGTAGCACTATGTATGGAAGGGGTGCATGAGGTGTGGTTATAGCTGTTAGCATGTGCTTATAGTATATAATTTTGAGGCTTTGCAGGTGTACTCGTTTACTGCCACTGAACGGCAAGGGACTTTTGGGTCAGGCATGGTTATTATACAATGTACAACTTGTATCAGCAAATGATTTGTGCCAATAATTGAATTAACAATGGAATGGTAAATGTTAAACATGTTTAGCTTTGAGAAAATTAGTTTAACGGTGGATTGGTAAATGTCACACATGTTGGGCTAACTTTAAGTTTACCCATCATAGTTTGGATTTGGTGTGTGAGCAAAGTGAGTGCGGTTGAGTATGCTATAGGAGAATGCATGCTTTTGCAACTTATGCCACAGGAAAGGCTGGGAGCTAGTTCCCCATCTTAGTTATTAGTAGGGCCCGGGATGGACACATACTATGAGGTGGGTCTAGGTGTCTGGTGAGGTAACTTGCATTAGAGTGATGTAAGATACACATTCTACTTATTCTATGACTTATGGGGTAGTGCCCTGATGGTTGCTTTGTTGTTGGGGTAGCACCCTGACGGTTGCTGAGTTGTTGGGGTAGCACCCTGATTCTTGCTGAGTTGATGGGGTAGCCCCCCAGGATGTGTGGTCAAGCTATGTTGACCAGGTTGGAGATCAGTAGTGGGGTAGCGCCCTTACTATGTCTGTGTGATTGGGGGTAGCGCCATGTCTATGTGCCGAAGTTATGGGGGAATTGTCTCTGGGTTAGGATAGTGAAAGGGGTAGCGCTCTAATTGCAGGAATGCAGGGTTTATGGTAAATTGAGTTTGTGAGGTGTGTTGGAATGAATATTGATGGAGGTGACTGGCAGAAGAGTGGAAAGGTGTAGGATGATGTTCATGGTACGGAGTTGGTTTTTTTGTGATCTTTTAGTTTTTGTGTACATTTTTAGTCTAGAACCTGTTCTTTGTACGAAGGTACAGGCTCTAGCACTGACTCGTGTGAAGCTGTCGTCGGGATTACGGGTGGTCTCTCATAAGTGATGATGATGGATTTGAGGATGGCTGGCCAGCATCCTTGAATTGTTTGGAGTGTTTGAAACATCTCAGTTTTAGATGTATGTGCCCCGTTGGCTGAGTCAACATGTTTGTTGTATGTGTGTGGAATGTGTGCATCATTTGGTGTAGGACTTGTGTGGTTGGTCGTGATGCCGGTGGTGTAATCTGGTGTTTTCGTACTTCCATTGTGTTGCCGCCCTTGCAGGTATGGTGATGCATTTGTCCTCTTTGAGGTCGGGCAGTGCTTCAGGGTGGCAGCCTGGAGGCCCACTCCTGGCGGGGGCGGACAGAAGGTGAAAATGTGATTTTGTGGTGGCGTGGGAAAGTGGTTCTGAGTGCCTTAGATCTGGGCAGGGATGACACTAGGGTGTGAGCATAGTGTCTGTTTGTGGCAGGAACAGACAGTTGGAGATCTGTTTATCTGTGAAGGGAATCTTGGGTGTGTAAGGGTAGCTTCCGGTTGCTATGTTTGTAGGGAGTCTCCAATGGAAGTGGCGTACCGGTGTGGGCACATGATCTCTTATGAATGCAGATGTGCTATGTGTGTCCATTGTGATTGTATATATAAAGGAGAGAGATGT
The DNA here is from genome assembly GCF_040938575.1 of Ambystoma mexicanum. NCBI lineage: Eukaryota > Metazoa > Chordata > Amphibia > Caudata > Ambystomatidae > Ambystoma > Ambystoma mexicanum. Next base: position 978,582,016 of record NC_090941.1, read on the forward strand.
GTTGTATATTGGCTCCAGGAATGCATGGAGATAGAATGGCGGTGTGTCAGGGTTGGAATGTATGTCTTGGTAAGTGTGAGTCTAAAGGTTCCAAGAGAGTCAGTTGGGACTGCTTGTCTGGGTGGTGGGACCCAGTGTTGATATCCTCTATGAGTCACCTAGAAGAACTGGCAATAAATCTTACTAAGGAACCTAAGAAACGCACAAAAGGCATCTTTATTGCCAGTTCTTCTAGGTGACTCATAGAGGATATATTGGGAGTGCACAACAATATATCAATTCTGGGCAGAGGTACTAGACAGGATCTCATTAATTGTGCGTGAACAATTGAAGCAAAGTCCTCGAGTAGCGATGCTGGGGTACACTAAGCACCTGCATCCCACAGTGAGGAGGTTGGCCGGACTAGTACTCGCACGTAGACTGGTCGCCATGACCTGGGGGGAGGGACGTCTGCCCTCGCCACAGCTATGGGTCCAGGACGTGGCATATTGTCATGATATGGAGACAACCTTCATCAGAACCCTACCTCTTCACACACGACCTCCAGACGTACGGGGGCCCTATATTAATTACCTACTGACCCGAGCAGACTGAATCCTAACGAGCCATCTCTAGCTTTTCTCTCCGTTTCCAGATCTCTTGCGAGTACCAAATGTAGACTGAAATGTAAATGTATCGCCGACGCAAATACTGAATCCATGCCACAGAGGGGACAGGGCGGGATGGGACACCAAGAAGTGAAATGTTATGCTTTATTTCTTGTTGTTGTTAAAAAACAAAAAAAAACATTTTACAAATAAAAAAATTAAAAGACGAGTAGAATCCAATACTGAAGAAACCTCACCTGAAGCCCAAGACTGCAATGAATACGAGGTATTCTTTGTCTATATCCGGCAACATACGCCTCGTGAAAGTCAAGTGAAACCACAAAGATGCAAGATCAATATCAGTTGCCCACAAATCTTAGTTGTTGTCGACACAAGCGCATCAGTAAATGTGTTTCCTTCCTTCAAATTCAGTCAGATCGTACTGCTCCCTCGCCTTCACCGCAACAGTGTAAAAACCTCAAAGGAGTCTTTGTTCCGTCTATCACCCATGACTCACACAGCATCTCAGGCAGGGTATTTATTTAAAAAAATAGAGTCAGACCAGCTGATAAATTTCAAGGAAGCAGAAGCACTGAACCTTGTTCCCTTTGTGTGTTAGACCTAGAATTCAACCCAATGTTCTCTGGCATCAGGTGTCTAAAAGGCAATCCTGTCACGCAGCACATAGACACAACCATGCAACCCATCTACCTAGGTCACGCGTGCATCCCATTCCATATGCACTGGAATGTGAAAGAAGATTTCCACTTGTAAAACGCTGCAATCATCGAGAATGTATCTGGCCCCACCTTGTGGGTCTCCCCGATAATTATGGCATGAAAGGCAAAGCAACCAGGTCAATTACGCATCTGTTTTGAAATGTACCTCCTCAATCGAGCAATAACGAGAGAGTTGCACATCTCTCCTACCACAGATGACCAATCAAGTTTGAAGCAAAGGTCTTTTCAAACTTGATCGAAAGTCCAAATATCACCAGCTCAAACTAGAGAACAGCTCCCAAGCAATCACTGCTTTCCCCAGCCACAAAGGACTTTGACAATACAAGAGACTGAACTTTGGCATCTGTTCTGCAGTGGAAGTCTTCCAGAAAGTAATCCATGGTACACTCGCCAGTCTACAAGGTGTCATCAATGCTAGCAATGACATTCTAATCTACTCTATGACTGAAGAGGAGCATTTTGTTTCACCGCCAACAATGCAGACTCACCCTCGATGGAGAAAAACTGAAATATTTGAAACCTACAAATTAATTTTTCAGAGATTGACCATAAAGGAGTCAGACAGACCTAAATAAAAGTATGCGACATCAAGTCAGCCTTGTGTCCTCAATTGGTGGTAGAGTTACACGGATTCCTGGGAACTTCTGATGATTCACCCCCAAATGTTCCCGCGTTGCCAAACCGCTTAGACACTTCACCCACGCCAACAAGAAATGAGACTGCCCCGGATCCCCATAAACTGCCCTCCAACAAATCGAAGACACACTTTTATGTGGAGACCACCATGCCGAACTTTGATGTGCTGAAGAAAACTGAACTCTTAGTTGATGCCAGTCCATGTGGTCCTGAAGCAGTTCTCATCCAAGCAGACAAGGATGGTCTTCGCCGTGCCATTATGTATGCAAGCTGTGCCCCCACTCTGAGAGAGAAAAGATACGCACAAATTGAAAAAGAATTTCCATGAACTGGGGTTTTAAACATTTTCACCTTTACCCTCAAGAATTCACTGACCACTCACTTTTCCCAGTTTTACAAGGATCAGACTAAAGGCCCCCACCCAGAATCGAAGAAATGGCTACTGCAGCTGCAAGGCTATGATTTCTCCTGGGAGTTTTACCCTGGGGATGATAACCCAGCTGATTTTTCTGTCAACCGCTGTCATGAAGTCACAACCAGGACTACAGAAGAAGGTCTATGCAGCAAAGAACCTGTGAGCGTGGTGGTAAATCTCGCAACTCCCAAGGCCATTCAAATAACCAAATGAATCCAAGCAATAGGAATTGATGAATGACCGCAATTTGCCTTTACTGCAGTCTAATCTGGCAAATAGAGACATATCCTTCACAAACAAGCCCACACAACAGCAGCCTTCCACACACACCTGGCCACCCCTCTTGACAATCATGCGAGAATTGATAAAACACGAGGGAGGGCTCCGCTTGTGGGACACCCACAGGGTGATCCCAGACACCTTAAGCAACAGTATAGTCTTTCTTGACCACAATGGCCCCCAAGGCATCATAGAAACATGAAAACAATGAGAAAAAGTGTGGTTCCAAAACATAGACCCAAAACTTGAGGTGCATCGCGTACCATTACATTACATTACATTTATAAAGCGCTCTATGGGCCTGTAGGCATGAAGGCGCTAAGAAAACAAAAATAGCAAATATACAACGAACATGGTCTCCTATACTAACCTACACAAGTACTATCTCCGGCGGTCATAGAAAAAACCAAACCTGTTGGCCGGATACTTGCAATATAGTGCTGCCCCAAGATACCAGATTATGAAAAGAAAAAGGTTTTAAGGTCTTTCTTGAAGCTGGCCAGGAGTTTATGTTTGCGCAAGTGATCTGGAAGTAAATTCCACAAGATGGGGGCTTTGAAGGAAAAGACCCCATTCTCCGCTTTTGAGGTTTTTGGTCTGAGTTGCTCCAGAAAATTGTGATCTCCAGATCTTAACGCTCTAGTGTTTACTTTATCCTTGATATAGCATTGACGATATGGAGGCATCATTAGCATTCTACATTTAAATGTTATAACCAATGTTCTAAATTTGATTCTGGCCTCCACTGGAAGCCAGTGCAGAAACGGGCTGGCTTCCGAAACATGTTCGCGTCTGGCAAGCCCTCCACAACTCTCACAGCCCAATTCAGAACCTGTTGTAGTTTCTGTAGAGCCAACTTGCTGATGCCTAGTAAGAGACTGCAACAATCTAATTTGGCCCATATTATAGCTCCTGCTATAGTTTCAGCACTCTTCTGAGATATAAGAGGTCTCAGGTGTGATGACAGTTTAACATAATAGACTGATGAAGACACGATAGAGGACACATGTGCTTTCATATTGAGGGACTGGCCAAGGGTAACGGCCAGTATTTTTGTTTTGTGGGATCCAGTAAACCCTCCCCTCCTGTGTGCTCTCAAGAAAGAAGGGGGTCCCCAGGGGTAACAGTCAGCACGGATGGGTGTTCCCTCTCAACAGGTCACTCTCTCGTTGACGACATCATAAGTTACATCATAAGATACCCAGAGTTTGAGCTTGTACGCTCGATGACTGCTGAAGCAGGTCCACCCAAATCTGAAAAGATCAAAGCATCACATGAAATCCCATTTACAGTGAAATCAGCCAATGGGTCTTCCTTCCAAGGACATGAGTTACGTGACTATGTCGTATATCTTGCCACCAAACAAAAAATGTTGTACCATACCTTGGCCTTGAGCAAATGGTGATGTAGAACGGTTTATGCTAATGTTATACAAAGTAATCCAGATTGCCCCATACGAACAAATCTACATTGAATACGGAGTGAACTGTTTCTTACGCAATTATCGCTCCTCTACA